>NW_027211706.1:0-1200000 GCF_022749685.1 Semicossyphus pulcher | reverse complement strand
ATCGTTAACTGATTTCATCGTTAACTGATTTCATCTTCATTTAACTGATTTCATCGTTAACTGATTTCATCTTCATTTAACTGATTTCATCTTCATTTAACTGATTTCATCGTTAACTGATTCCATCGTTAACTGATTTCATCGTAAACTGATTTCATCGTTAACTGATTTCATCTTCATTTAACTGATTTCATCGTTAACTGATTTCATCGTTAACTGATTTCATCTTCATTTAACTGATTTCATCGTTAACTGATTCCATCTTCATTTAACTGATTCCATCGTTAACTGATTTCATCGTTAACTGATTTCATCTTCATTTAACTGATTTCATCGTTAACTGATTTCATCGTTAACTGATTTCATCTTCATTTAACTGATTTCATTTTCATTCTTCATTTAACTGATTTCATCGTTAACTGATTTCATCGTTAACTGATTTCATCTTTAACTGATTTCATCGTTAACTGATTTCATCTTCATTTAACTGATTTCATCGTTAACTGATTTCATCGTTAACTGATTTCATCGTTAACTGATTTCATCTTCATTTAACTGATTTCATCGTTAACTGATTCCATCGTTAACTGATTTCATCTTTAACTGATTTCATCGTTAACTGATTTCATCTTCATTTAACTGATTTCATCGTTAACTGATTTCATCTTCATTTAACTGATTTCATCGTTAACTGATTTCATCGTTAACTGATTTCATCGTTAACTGATTTCATCTTTAACTGATTTCATCGTTAACTGATTTCATCTTCATTTAACTGATTTCATCGTTAACTGATTTCATCTTCATTTAACTGATTTCATCGTTAACTGATTTCATCGTTAACTGATTTCATCTTTAACTGATTTCATCGTTAACTGATTTCATCTTCATTTAACTGATTTCATCGTTAACTGATTTCATCGTTAACTGATTTCATCTTTAACTGATTTCATCGTTAACTGATTTCATCTTCATTTAACTGATTTCATCGTTAACTGATTTCATCGTTAACTGATTTCATCGTTAACTGATTTCATCTTCATTTAACTGATTTCATCGTTAACTGATTTCATCGTTAACTGATTCCATCGTTAACTGATTTCATCTTTAACTGATTTCATCGTTAACTGATTTCATCTTCATTTAACTGATTTCATCGTTAAGTGATTTCATCGTTAACTGATTTCATCGTTAACTGATTTCATCGTTAACTGATTTCATCTTCATTTAACTGATTTCATTGTTAACTGATTTCATCGTTAACTGATTTCATCTTCATTTAACTGATTTCATCGTTAACTGATTTCATCGTTAACTGATTCCATCGTTAACTGATTTCATCGTTAACTGATTTCATCTTCATTTAACTGATTTCATCGTTAACTGATTTCATCGTTAACTGATTTCATCGTTAACTGATTTCATCTTCATTTAACTGATTTCATTTTCATTCTTCATTTAACTGATTTCATCGTTAACTGATTTCATCTTCATTTAACTGATTTCATCGTTAACTGATTTCATCGTTAACTGATTTCATCGTTAACTGATTTCATCTTTAACTGATTTCATCGTTAACTGATTTCATCTTCATTTAACTGATTTCATCGTTAACTGATTTCATCTTCATTTAATTGATTTCATCGTTAACTGATTTCATCGTTAACTGATTTCATCTTCATTTAACTGATTTCATCGTTAACTGATTTCATCGTTAACTGATTTCATCTTCATTTAACTGATTTCATCGTTAACTGATTTCATCGTTAACTGATTCCATCGTTAACTGATTTCATCGTTAACTGATTTCATCTTCATTTAACTGATTTCATCGTTAACTGATTTCATCTTCATTTAACTGATTTCATCGTTAACTGATTTCATCTTCATTTAACTGATTTCATTGTTAACTGATTTCATCGTTAACTGATTTCATCTTCATTTAACTGATTTCATCGTTAACTGATTTCATCGTTAACTGATTCCATCGTTAACTGATTTCATCGTTAACTGATTTCATCTTCATTTAACTGATTTCATCGTTAACTGATTTCATCTTCATTTAACTGATTTCATTTTCATTCTTCATTTAACTGATTTCATCGTTAACTGATTTCATCTTCATTTAACTGATTTCATCGTTAACTGATTTCATCTTCATTTAACTGATTTCATCGTTAACTGATTTCATCGTTAACTGATTCCATCGTTAACTGATTTCATCGTTAACTGATTTCATCGTTAACTGATTTCATCTTCATTTAACTGATTTCATCGTTAACTGATTTCATCTTCATTTAACTGATTTCATTTTCATTCTTCATTTAACTGATTTCATCGTTAACTGATTTCATCGTTAACTGATTTCATCTTCATTTAACTGATTTCATCGTTAACTGATTTCATCGTTAACTGATTCCATCGTTAACTGATTTCATCGTTAACTGATTCCATCGTTAACTGATTTCATCGTTAACTGATTTCATCGTTAACTGATTTCATCTTCATTTAACTGATTTCATCGTTAACTGATTTCATCGTTAACTGATTTCATCGTTAACTGATTTCATCGTTAACTGATTCCATCGTTAACTGATTTCATCGTTAACTGATTCCATCGTTAACTGATTTCATCGTTAACTGATTTCATCGTTAACTGATTTCATCGTTAACTGATTTCATCGTTAACTGATTTCATCTTCATTTAACTGATTTCATCGTTAACTGATTTCATCGTTAACTGATTTCATCTTCATTTAACTGATTTCATCGTTAACTGATTTCATCTTCATTTAACTGATTTCATCGTTAACTGATTTCATCGTTAACTGATTTCATCTTCATTTAACTGATTCCATCGTTAACTGATTTCATCGTTAACTGATTTCATCGTTAACTGATTTCATCGTTAACTGATTTCATCTTTAACTGATTTCATCGTTAACTGATTTCATCTTCATTTAACTGATTTCATCGTTAACTGATTTCATCGTTAACTGATTTCATCGTTAACTGATTTCATCTTCATTTAACTGATTTCATCGTTAACTGATTTCATCGTTAACTGATTCCATCGTTAACTGATTTCATCGTTAACTGATTTCATCTTCATTTAACTGATTTCATTTTCATTTAACTGATTTCATCGTTAACTGATTTCATCTTCATTTAACTGATTTCATCGTTAACTGATTTCATCGTTAACTGATTTCATCGTTAACTGATTTCATCTTCATTTAACTGATTTCATTTTCATTCTTCATTTAACTGATTTCATCGTTAACTGATTTCATCTTCATTTAACTGATTTCATCGTTAACTGATTTCATCGTTAACTGATTCCATCGTTAACTGATTTCATCGTTAACTGATTTCATCTTCATTTAACTGATTTCATTTTCATTTAACTGATTTCATCGTTAACTGATTTCATCTTCATTTAACTGATTTCATCGTTAACTGATTTCATCGTTAACTGATTCCATCGTTAACTGATTTCATCGTTAACTGATTTCATCTTCATTTAACTGATTTCATTTTCATTTAACTGATTTCATCGTTAACTGATTTCATCTTCATTTAACTGATTTCATCGTTAACTGATTTCATCGTTAACTGATTTCATCTTCATTTAACTGATTTCATTTTCATTCTTCATTTAACTGATTTCATCGTTAACTGATTTCATCTTCATTTAACTGATTTCATCGTTAACTGATTTCATCGTTAACTGATTTCATCGTTAACTGATTTCATCGTTAACTGATTTCATCGTTAACTGATTTCATCTTCATTTAACTGATTTCATCGTTAACTGATTTCATCTTCATTTAATTGATTTCATCGTTAACTGATTTCATCGTTAACTGATTTCATCGTTAACTGATTTCATCTTCATTTAACTGATTTCATCGTTAACTGATTCCATCGTTAACTGATTTCATCGTTAACTGATTTCATCTTCATTTAACTGATTTCATCGTTAACTGATTTCATCGTTAACTGATTTCATCTTTAACTGATTTCATCGTTAACTGATTTCATCTTCATTTAACTGATTTCATCTTCATTTAACTGATTTCATCGTTAACTGATTTCATCTTTAACTGATTTCATCGTTAACTGATTTCATCTTCATTTAACTGATTTCATCGTTAACTGATTTCATCGTTAACTGATTTCATCTTCATTTAACTGATTTCATCGTTAACTGATTTCATCGTTAACTGATTCCATCGTTAACTGATTTCATCTTTAACTGATTTCATCGTTAACTGATTTCATCTTCATTTAACTGATTTCATCGTTAAGTGATTTCATCGTTAACTGATTTCATCGTAAACTGATTTCATCGTTAACTGATTTCATCTTCATTTAACTGATTTCATTGTTAACTGATTTCATCGTTAACTGATTTCATCTTCATTTAACTGATTTCATCGTTAACTGATTTCATCGTTAACTGATTCCATCGTTAACTGATTTCATCGTTAACTGATTTCATCTTCATTTAACTGATTTCATCGTTAACTGATTTCATCTTCATTTAACTGATTTCATTTTCATTCTTCATTTAACTGATTTCATCGTTAACTGATTTCATCTTCATTTAACTGATTTCATCGTTAACTGATTTCATCGTTAACTGATTTCATCGTTAACTGATTTCATCTTTAACTGATTTCATCGTTAACTGATTTCATCTTCATTTAATTGATTTCATCGTTAACTGATTTCATCGTTAACTGATTTCATCTTCATTTAACTGATTTCATCGTTAACTGATTTCATCGTTAACTGATTTCATCTTCATTTAATTGATTTCATCGTTAACTGATTTCATCGTTAACTGATTTCATCTTCATTTAACTGATTTCATCGTTAACTGATTTCATCGTTAACTGATTTCATCGTTAACTGATTTCATCTTCATTTAACTGATTTCATCGTTAACTGATTTCATCGTTAACTGATTTCATCTTTAACTGATTTCATCGTTAACTGATTTCATCTTCATTTAACTGATTTCATCGTTAACTGATTTCATCTTCATTTAACTGATTTCATCGTTAACTGATTTCATCGTTAACTGATTTCATCGTTAACTGATTTCATCTTCATTTAACTGATTCCATCGTTAACTGATTTCATCGTTAACTGATTTCATCTTTAACTGATTTCATCGTTAACTGATTTCATCTTCATTTAACTGATTTCATCGTTAACTGATTTCATCTTCATTTAATTGATTTCATCGTTAACTGATTTCATCGTTAACTGATTTCATCGTTAACTGATTTCATCTTCATTTAACTGATTTCATCGTTAACTGATTTCATCGTTAACTGATTTCATCGTTAACTGATTTCATCTTCATTTAACTGATTTCATCGTTAACTGATTTCATCGTTAACTGATTTCATCTTCATTTAACTGATTTCATCGTTAACTGATTTCATCGTTAACTGATTTCATCGTTAACTGATTTCATCTTTAACTGATTTCATCGTTAACTGATTTCATCTTCATTTAACTGATTTCATCGTTAACTGATTTCATCTTCATTTAACTGATTTCATCGTTAACTGATTTCATCGTTAACTGATTTCATCTTCATTTAACTGATTTCATTTTCATTCTTCATTTAACTGATTTCATCGTTAACTGATTTCATCGTTAACTGATTTCATCTTTAACTGATTTCATCGTTAACTGATTTCATCTTCATTTAACTGATTTCATCGTTAACTGATTTCATCGTTAACTGATTTCATCGTTAACTGATTTCATCTTCATTTAACTGATTTCATCGTTAACTGATTTCATCGTTAACTGATTCCATCGTTAACTGATTTCATCGTTAACTGATTTCATCTTCATTTAACTGATTTCATTTTCATTTAACTGATTTCATCGTTAACTGATTTCATCTTCATTTAACTGATTTCATCGTTAACTGATTTCATCGTTAACTGATTTCATCGTTAACTGATTTCATCTTCATTTAACTGATTTCATTTTCATTCTTCATTTAACTGATTTCATCGTTAACTGATTTCATCTTCATTTAACTGATTTCATCGTTAACTGATTTCATCGTTAACTGATTTCATCGTTAACTGATTTCATCTTCATTTAATTGATTTCATCGTTAACTGATTTCATCGTTAACTGATTTCATCGTTAACTGATTTCATCTTCATTTAACTGATTTCATCGTTAACTGATTTCATCGTTAACTGATTCCATCGTTAACTGATTTCATCGTTAACTGATTTCATCTTCATTTAACTGATTTCATCGTTAACTGATTCCATCGTTAACTGATTTCATCGTTAACTGATTTCATCTTCATTTAACTGATTTCATCGTTAACTGATTTCATCGTTAACTGATTTCATCTTTAACTGATTTCATCGTTAACTGATTTCATCTTCATTTAACTGATTTCATCTTCATTTAACTGATTTCATCGTTAACTGATTTCATCTTTAACTGATTTCATCGTTAACTGATTTCATCTTCATTTAACTGATTTCATCGTTAACTGATTTCATCGTTAACTGATTTCATCTTCATTTAACTGATTTCATCGTTAACTGATTTCATCGTTAACTGATTCCATCGTTAACTGATTTCATCTTTAACTGATTTCATCGTTAACTGATTTCATCTTCATTTAACTGATTTCATCGTTAAGTGATTTCATCGTTAACTGATTTCATCGTAAACTGATTTCATCGTTAACTGATTTCATCTTCATTTAACTGATTTCATTGTTAACTGATTTCATCGTTAACTGATTTCATCTTCATTTAACTGATTTCATCGTTAACTGATTTCATCGTTAACTGATTCCATCGTTAACTGATTTCATCGTTAACTGATTTCATCTTCATTTAACTGATTTCATCGTTAACTGATTTCATCTTCATTTAACTGATTTCATTTTCATTCTTCATTTAACTGATTTCATCGTTAACTGATTTCATCTTCATTTAACTGATTTCATCGTTAACTGATTTCATCGTTAACTGATTTCATCGTTAACTGATTTCATCGTTAACTGATTTCATCTTCATTTAATTGATTTCATCGTTAACTGATTTCATCGTTAACTGATTTCATCTTCATTTAACTGATTTCATCGTTAACTGATTTCATCGTTAACTGATTTCATCTTCATTTAATTGATTTCATCGTTAACTGATTTCATCGTTAACTGATTTCATCTTCATTTAACTGATTTCATCGTTAACTGATTTCATCGTTAACTGATTTCATCGTTAACTGATTTCATCTTCATTTAACTGATTTCATCGTTAACTGATTTCATCGTTAACTGATTTCATCTTTAACTGATTTCATCGTTAACTGATTTCATCTTCATTTAACTGATTTCATCGTTAACTGATTTCATCTTCATTTAACTGATTTCATCGTTAACTGATTTCATCGTTAACTGATTTCATCGTTAACTGATTTCATCTTCATTTAACTGATTCCATCGTTAACTGATTTCATCGTTAACTGATTTCATCTTTAACTGATTTCATCGTTAACTGATTTCATCTTCATTTAACTGATTTCATCGTTAACTGATTTCATCTTCATTTAATTGATTTCATCGTTAACTGATTTCATCGTTAACTGATTTCATCGTTAACTGATTTCATCTTCATTTAACTGATTTCATCGTTAACTGATTTCATCGTTAACTGATTTCATCGTTAACTGATTTCATCTTCATTTAACTGATTTCATCGTTAACTGATTTCATCGTTAACTGATTTCATCTTCATTTAACTGATTTCATCGTTAACTGATTTCATCGTTAACTGATTTCATCGTTAACTGATTTCATCTTTAACTGATTTCATCGTTAACTGATTTCATCTTCATTTAACTGATTTCATCGTTAACTGATTTCATCTTCATTTAACTGATTTCATCGTTAACTGATTTCATCGTTAACTGATTTCATCTTCATTTAACTGATTTCATTTTCATTCTTCATTTAACTGATTTCATCGTTAACTGATTTCATCGTTAACTGATTTCATCTTTAACTGATTTCATCGTTAACTGATTTCATCTTCATTTAACTGATTTCATCGTTAACTGATTTCATCGTTAACTGATTTCATCGTTAACTGATTTCATCTTCATTTAACTGATTTCATCGTTAACTGATTTCATCGTTAACTGATTCCATCGTTAACTGATTTCATCGTTAACTGATTTCATCTTCATTTAACTGATTTCATTTTCATTTAACTGATTTCATCGTTAACTGATTTCATCTTCATTTAACTGATTTCATCGTTAACTGATTTCATCGTTAACTGATTTCATCGTTAACTGATTTCATCTTCATTTAACTGATTTCATTTTCATTCTTCATTTAACTGATTTCATCGTTAACTGATTTCATCTTCATTTAACTGATTTCATCGTTAACTGATTTCATCGTTAACTGATTTCATCGTTAACTGATTTCATCTTCATTTAATTGATTTCATCGTTAACTGATTTCATCGTTAACTGATTTCATCGTTAACTGATTTCATCTTCATTTAACTGATTTCATCGTTAACTGATTTCATCGTTAACTGATTCCATCGTTAACTGATTTCATCGTTAACTGATTTCATCTTCATTTAACTGATTTCATCGTTAACTGATTTCATCGTTAACTGATTTCATCTTTAACTGATTTCATCGTTAACTGATTTCATCTTCATTTAACTGATTTCATCGTTAACTGATTTCATCGTTAACTGATTTCATCTTTAACTGATTTCATCGTTAACTGATTTCATCTTCATTTAACTGATTTCATCGTTAACTGATTTCATCGTTAACTGATTTCATCGTTAACTGATTTCATCTTCATTTAACTGATTTCATCGTTAACTGATTTCATCTTCATTTAACTGATTTCATCGTTAAGTGATTTCATCGTTAACTGATTTCATCGTTAACTGATTTCATCTTCATTTAACTGATTTCATTGTTAACTGATTTCATCGTTAACTGATTTCATCTTCATTTAAATGATTTCATCGTTAACTGATTTCATCGTTAACTGATTCCATCGTTAACTGATTTCATCGTTAACTGATTTCATCTTCATTTAACTGATTTCATCGTTAACTGATTTCATCGTTAACTGATTTCATCTTTAACTGATTTCATCGTTAACTGATTTCATCTTCATTTAACTGATTTCATCGTTAACTGATTTCATCGTTAACTGATTTCATCTTTAACTGATTTCATCGTTAACTGATTTCATCTTCATTTAACTGATTTCATCGTTAACTGATTTCATCTTCATTTAACTGATTTCATCGTTAACTGATTTCATCGTTAACTGATTTCATCTTCATTTAACTGATTCCATCGTTAACTGATTTCATCGTTAACTGATTTCATCGTTAACTGATTTCATCTTCATTTAACTGATTTCATCGTTAACTGATTTCATCGTTAACTGATTTCATCTTTAACTGATTTCATCGTTAACTGATTTCATCTTCATTTAACTGATTTCATCGTTAACTGATTTCATCGTTAACTGATTTCATCGTTAACTGATTTCATCTTCATTTAACTGATTTCATCGTTAACTGATTCCATCGTTAACTGATTCCATCGTTAACTGATTTCATCGTTAACTGATTTCATCTTCATTTAACTGATTTCATTTTCATTCTTCATTTAACTGATTTCATCGTTAACTGATTTCATCTTCATTTAACTGATTTCATCGTTAACTGATTTCATCGTTAACTGATTTCATCGTTAACTGATTTCATCTTTAACTGATTTCATCGTTAACTGATTTTATCTTCATTTAACTGATTTCATCGTTAACTGATTTCATCTTCATTTAATTGATTTCATCGTTAACTGATTTCATCGTTAACTGATTTCATCGTTAACTGATTTCATCTTCATTTAACTGATTTCATCGTTAACTGATTTCATCGTTAACTGATTTCATCTTCATTTAACTGATTTCATCGTTAACTGATTTCATCGTTAACTGATTTCATCTTCATTTAACTGATTTCATCGTTAACTGATTTCATCTTTAACTGATTTCATCGTTAACTGATTTCATCGTTAACTGATTTCATCTTCATTTAACTGATTTCATCGTTAACTGATTTCATTGTTAACTGATTTCATCGTTAACTGATTTCATCTTCATTTAACTGATTTCATCGTTAACTGATTTCATCGTTAACTGATTTCATCTTCATTTAACTGATTTCATCGTTAACTGATTTCATCGTTAACTGATTCCATCGTGAACTGATTTCATCTTTAACTGATTTCATCGTTAACTGATTTCATCTTCATTTAACTGATTTCATCGTTAAGTGATTTCATCGTTAACTGATTTCATCGTTAACTGATTTCATCTTCATTTAACTGATTTCATCGTTAACTGATTTCATCGTTAACTGATTCCATCGTTAACTGATTTCATCGTTAACTGATTCCATCGTTAACTGATTTCATCGTTAACTGATTTCATCTTCATTTAACTGATTTCATCGTTAACTGATTTCATCTTCATTTAACTGATTTCATTTTCATTCTTCATTTAACTGATTTCATCGTTAACTGATTTCATCGTTAACTGATTTCATCTTCTTTTAACTGATTTCATCGTTAACTGATTTCATCGTTAACTGATTTCATCGTTAACTGATTTCATCTTTAACTGATTTCATCGTTAACTGATTTCATCTTCATTTAACTGATTTCATCGTTAACTGATTTCATCGTTAACTGATTTCATCTTCATTTAACTGATTTCATTTTCATTCTTCATTTAACTGATTTCATCGTTAACTGATTTCATCTTCATTTAACTGATTTCATCGTTAACTGATTTCATCGTTAACTGATTTCATCGTTAACTGATTTCATCTTCATTTAACTGATTCCATCGTTAACTGATTTCATCGTTAACTGATTTCATCTTCATTTAACTGATTTCATCGTTAACTGATTTCATCGTTAACTGATTCCATCGTTAACTGATTTCATCGTTAACTGATTTCATCGTTAACTGATTTCATCTTGATTTAACTGATTTCATCGTTAACTGATTTCATCTTCATTTAACTGATTTCATCGTTAACTGATTTCATCGTTAACTGATTTCATCGTTAACTGATTTCATCTTCATTTAACTGATTCCATCGTTAACTGATTTCATCGTTAACTGATTTCATCGTTAACTGATTTCATCTTTAACTGATTTCATCGTTAACTGATTTCATCTTCATTTAACTGATTTCATCGTTAACTGATTTCATCGTTAACTGATTTCATCTTCATTTAACTGATTTCATCTTCATTTAACTGATTTCATCGTTAACTGATTCCATCGTTAACTGATTTCATCGTTAACTGATTTCATCGTTAACTGATTTCATCTTCATTTAACTGATTTCATTTTCATTCTTCATTTAACTGATTTCATCGTTAACTGATTTCATCTTCATTTAACTGATTTCATCGTTAACTGATTTCATCGTTAACTGATTTCATCGTTAACTGATTTCATCTTCATTTAACTGATTCCATCGTTAACTGATTTCATCGTTAACTGATTTCATCTTCATTTAACTGATTTCATCGTTAACTGATTTCATCGTTAACTGATTTCATCGTTAACTGATTTCATCTTCATTTAACTGATTTCATTGTTAACTGATTTCATCGTTAACTGATTTCATCTTCATTTAACTGATTTCATCGTTAACTGATTTCATCGTTAACTGATTCCATCGTTAACTGATTTCATCGTTAACTGATTTCATCTTCATTTAACTGATTTCATCGTTAACTGATTTCATCTTCATTTAACTGATTTCATTTTCATTCTTCATTTAACTGATTTCATTGTTAACTGATTTCATCTTCATTTAACTGATTTCATCGTTAACTGATTTCATCGTTAACTGATTTCATCTTCTTTTAACTGATTTCATCGTTAACTGATTTCATCTTCATTTAATTGATTTCATCGTTAACTGATTTCATCGTTAACTGATTTCATCTTCATTTAACTGATTTCATCGTTAACTGATTTCATCGTTAACTGATTTCATCTTCATTTAACTGATTTCATCGTTAACTGATTTCATCTTCATTTAACTGATTCCATCGTTAACTGATTTCATCGTTAACTGATTTTATCGTTAACTGATTTCATCTTTAACTGATTTCATCGTTAACTGATTTCATCTTCATTTAACTGATTTCATCGTTAACTGATTTCATCGTTAACTGATTTCATCTTCATTTAACTGATTTCATTTTCATTCTTCATTTAACTGATTTCATCGTTAACTGATTTCATCTTCATTTAACTGATTTCATCGTTAACTGATTTCATCGTTAACTGATTTCATCGTTAACTGATTTCATCTTCATTTAACTGATTCCATCGTTAACTGATTTCATCGTTAACTGATTTCATCTTCATTTAACTGATTTCATCGTTAACTGATTTCATCGTTAACTGATTTCATCTTTAACTGATTTCATCGTTAACTGATTTCATCTTCATTTAACTGATTTCATCGTTAACTGATTCCATCGTTAACTGATTTCATCGTTAACTGATTTCATCGTTAACTGATTTCATCTTCATTTAACTGATTTCATCGTTAACTGATTTCATCTTCATTTAACTGATTTCATTTTCATTCTTCATTTAACTGATTTCATCGTTAACTGATTTCATCTTCATTTAACTGATTTCATCGTTAACTGATTTCATCTTCTTTTAACTGATTTCATCGTTAACTGATTTCATCTTCATTTAATTGATTTCATCGTTAACTGATTTCATCGTTAACTGATTTCATCTTCATTTAACTGATTTCATCGTTAACTGATTTCATCGTTAACTGATTTCATCTTCATTTAACTGATTTCATCGTTAACTGATTTCATCTTCATTTAACTGATTTCATCGTTAACTGATTTCATCGTTAACTGATTTCATCTTCATTTAACTGATTCCATCGTTAACTGATTTCATCGTTAACTGATTTCATCGTTAACTGATTTCATCTTTAACTGATTTCATCGTTAACTGATTTCATCTTCATTTAACTGATTTCATCGTTAACTGATTTCATCGTTAACTGATTTCATCTTCATTTAACTGATTTCATTTTCATTCTTCATTTAACTGATTTCATCGTTAACTGATTTCATCTTCATTTAACTGATTTCATCGTTAACTGATTTCATCGTTAACTGATTTCATCGTTAACTGATTTCATCTTTAACTGATTTCATCGTTAACTGATTTCATCTTAATTTAACTGATTTCATCGTTAACTGATTTCATCTTCATTTAATTGATTTCATCGTTAACTGATTACATCGTTAACTGATTTCATCGTTAACTGATTTCATCTTCATTTAACTGATTTCATCGTTAACTGATTTCATCGTTAACTGATTTCATCTTTAACTGATTTCATCGTTAACTGATTTCATCTTCATTTAACTGATTTCATCGTTAACTGATTTCATCTTCATTTAACTGATTTCATCGTTAACTGATTTCATCGTTAACTGATTTCATCGTTAACTGATTTCATCGTTAACTGATTTCATCTTCATTTAACTGATTCCATCGTTAACTGATTTCATCGTTAACTGATTTCATCTTCATTTAACTGATTTCATCGTTAACTGATTTCATCGTTAACTGATTTCATCTTCATTTAACTGATTTCATCGTTAACTGATTTCATCTTCATTTAACTGATTCCATCGTTAACTGATTTCATCGTTAACTGATTTCATCTTCATTTAACTGATTCCATCGTTAACTGATTTCATCGTTAACTGATTTCATCTTCATTTAACTGATTTCATCGTTAACTGATTTCATCGTTAACTGATTTCATCGTTAACTGATATCATCGTTAACTGATTTCATCTTCATTTAACTGATTTCATCGTTAACTGATTTCATCTTCATTTAACTGATTTCATCGTTAACTGATTTCATCGTTAACTGATTTCATCTTCATTTAACTGATTTCATTTTCATTCTTCATTTAACTGATTTCATCGTTAACTGATTTCATCTTCATTTAACTGATTTCATCGTTAACTGATTTCATCGTTAACTGATTTCATCGTTAACTGATTTCATCTTTAACTGATTTCATCGTTAACTGATTTCATCTTCATTTAACTGATTTCATCGTTAACTGATTTCATCTTCATTTAATTGATTTCATCGTTAACTGATTTCATCGTTAACTGATTTCATTTTCATTTAACTGATTTCATCGTTAACTGATTTCATCGTTAACTGATTCCATCGTTAACTGATTTCATCGTTAACTGATTTCATCTTCATTTAACTGATTTCATCGTTAACTGATTTCATCGTTAACTGATTTCATCTTTAACTGATTTCATCGTTAACTGATTTCATCTTCATTTAACTGATTTCATCGTTAACTGATTTCATCGTTAACTGATTTCATCTTTAACTGATTTCATCGTTAACTGATTTCATCTTCATTTAACTGATTTCATCGTTAACTGATTTCATCGTTAACTGATTTCATCTTCATTTAACTGATTTCATCGTTAACTGATTTCATCGTTAACTGATTCCATCTTTAACTGATTTCATCGTTAACTGATTCCATCTTCATTTAACTGATTTCATCGTTAAGTGATTTCATCGTTAACTGATTTCATCGTTAACTGATTTCATCGTTAACTGATTTCATCTTCATTTAACTGATTTCATTGTTAACTGATTTCATCGTTAACTGATTTCATCTTCATTTAACTGATTTCATCGTTAACTGATTTCATCGTTAACTGATTCCATCGTTAACTGATTTCATCGTTAACTGATTTCATCTTCATTTAACTGATTTCATTTTCATTCTTCATTTAACTGATTTCATCGTTAACTGATTTCATCTTCATTTAACTGATTTCATCGTTAACTGATTTCATCGTTAACTGATTTCATCGTTAACTGATTTCATCTTTAACTGATTTCATCGTTAACTGATTTCATCTTCATTTAACTGATTTCATCGTTAACTGATTTCATCTTCATTTAATTGATTTCATCGTTAACTGATTTCATCGTTAACTGATTTCATCTTTAACTGATTTCATCGTTAACTGATTTCATCTTCATTTAACTGATTTCATCGTTAACTGATTTCATCTTCATTTAACTGATTTCATCGTTAACTGATTTCATCGTTAACTGATTTCATCGTTAACTGATTTCATCGTTAACTGATTTCATCTTCATTTAACTGATTCCATCGTTAACTGATTTCATCGTTAACTGATTTCATCGTTAACTGATTTCATCTTCATTTAACTGATTTCATCGTTAACTGATTTCATCGTTAACTGATTTCATCTTCATTTAACTGATTTCATCGTTAACTGATTTCATCGTTAACTGATTTCATCTTCATTTAACTGATTTCATCGTTAACTGATTTCATCGTTAACTGATTTCATCGTTAACTGATTTCATCTTCATTTAACTGATTTCATCGTTAACTGATTTCATCTTCATTTAACTGATTTCATCTTCATTTAACTGATTTCATCGTTAACTGATTTCATCGTTAACTGATTTCATCTTCATTTAACTGATTTCATTTTCATTCTTCATTTAACTGATTTCATCGTTAACTGATTTCATCTTCATTTAATTGATTTCATCGTTAACTGATTTCATCGTTAACTGATTTCATCTTCATTTAACTGATTTCATCGTTAACTGATTTCATCGTTAACTGATTTCATCTTCATTTAACTGATTTCATCGTTAACTGATTTCATCGTTAACTGATTTCATCTTCATTTAACTGATTTCATCGTTAACTGATTTCATCGTTAACTGATTTCATCTTTAACTGATTTCATCGTTAACTGATTTCATCTTCATTTAACTGATTTCATCGTTAACTGATTTCATCGTTAACTGATTTCATCTTTAACTGATTTCATCGTTAACTGATTTCATCTTCATTTAACTGATTTCATCGTTAACTGATTTCATCTTCATTTAACTGATTTCATCGTTAACTGATTTCATCGTTAACTGATTTCATCGTTAACTGATTTCATCTTCATTTAACTGATTCCATCGTTAACTGATTTCATCGTTAACTGATTTCATCGTTAACTGATTTCATCTTCATTTAACTGATTTCATCGTTAACTGATTTCATCGTTAACTGATTTCATCTTTAACTGATTTCATCGTTAACTGATTTCATCTTCATTTAACTGATTTCATCGTTAACTGATTTCATCGTTAACTGATTTCATCGTTAACTGATTTCATCTTCATTTAACTGATTTCATCGTTAACTGATTTCATCGTTAACTGATTCCATCGTTAACTGATTTCATCGTTAACTGATTTCATCGTTAACTGATTTCATCTTCATTTAACTGATTTCATCGTTAACTGATTTCATCTTCATTTAACTGATTTCATCGTTAACTGATTTCATCGTTAACTGATTTCATCGTTAACTGATTTCATCTTCATTTAACTGATTTCATTTTCATTCTTCATTTAACTGATTTCATCGTTAACTGATTTCATCTTCATTTAACTGATTTCATCGTTAACTGATTTCATCGTTAACTGATTTCATCGTTAACTGATTTCATCTTTAACTGATTTCATCGTTAACTGATTTCATCTTCATTTAACTGATTTCATCGTTAACTGATTTAATCTTCATTTAATTGATTTCATCGTTAACTGATTTCATCGTTAACTGATTTCATCGTTAACTGATTTCATCTTCATTTAACTGATTTCATCTTCATTTAACTGATTTCATCGTTAACTGATTCCATCGTTAACTGATTTCATCGTTAACTGATTTCATCTTCATTTAACTGATTTCATCGTTAACTGATTTCATCGTTAACTGATTTCATCTTCATTTAACTGATTTCATCGTTAACTGATTTCATCGTTAACTGATTTCATCTTCATTTAACTGATTTCATCGTTAACTGATTTCATCGTTAACTGATTTCATCTTCATTTAACTGATTTCATCGTTAACTGATTTCATCGTTAACTGATTTCATCGTTAACTGATTTCATCTTCATTTAACTGATTTCATCGTTAACTGATTTCATCGTTAACTGATTTCATCGTTAACTGATTTCATCTTCATTTAACTGATTTCATCGTTAACTGATTTCATCTTCATTTAACTGATTTCATTTTCATTCTTCATTCAACTGATTTCATCGTTAACTGATTTCATCTTCATTTAACTGATTTCATCGTTAACTGATTTCATCTTCATTTAATTGATTTCATCGTTAACCGATTTCATCGTTAACTGATTTCATTTTCATTTAACTGATTTCATCGTTAACTGATTTCATCGTTAACTGATTCCATCGTTAACTGATTTCATCGTTAACTGATTTCATCTTCATTTAACTGATTTCATCGTTAACTGATTTCATCGTTAACTGATTTCATCTTTAACTGATTTCATCGTTAACTGATTTCATCTTCATTTAACTGATTTCATCGTTAACTGATTTCATCGTTAACTGATTTCATCTTTAACTGATTTCATCGTTAACTGATTTCATCTTCATTTAACTGATTTCATCGTTAACTGATTTCATCGTTAACTGATTTCATCTTCATTTAACTGATTTCATCGTTAACTGATTCCATCGTTAACTGATTTCATCTTTAACTGATTTCATCGTTAACTGATTTCATCTTCATTTAACTGATTTCATCGTTAAGTGATTTCATCGTTAACTGATTTCATCGTTAACTGATTTCATCTTCATTTAACTGATTTCATTGTTAACTGATTTCATCGTTAACTGATTTCATCTTCATTTAACTGATTTCATCGTTAACTGATTCCATCGTTAACTGATTTCATCGTTAACTGATTTCATCGTTAACTGATTTCATCTTGATTTAACTGATTTCATTTTCATTCTTCATTTAACTGATTTCATCGTTAACTGATTTCATCTTCATTTAACTGATTTCATCGTTAACTGATTTCATCGTTAACTGATTTCATCTTTAACTGATTTCATCGTTAACTGATTTCATCTTCATTTAACTGATTTCATCGTTAACTGATTTCATCTTCATTTAATTGATTTCATCGTTAACTGATTTCATCGTTAACTGATTTCATCGTTAACTGATTTCATCTTCATTTAACTGATTTCATCGTTAACTGATTTCATCGTTAACTGATTTCATCGTTAACTGATTTCATCTTCATTTAACTGATTCCATCTTCATTTAACTGATTCCATCGTTAACTGATTTCATCGTTAACTGATTTCATCGTTAACTGATTTCATCTTCATTTAACTGATTTCATCGTTAACTGATTTCATCGTTAACTGATTTCATCTTCATTTAACTGATTTCATCGTTAACTGATTTCATCGTTAACTGATTTCATCTTCATTTAACTGATTTCATCGTTAACTGATTTCATCGTTAACTGATTCCATCGTTAACTGATTTCATCGTTAACTGATTTCATCGTTAACTGATTTCATCTTCATTTAACTGATTTCATCGTTAACTGATTTCATCTTCATTTAACTGATTTCATCGTTAACTGATTTCATCGTTAACTGATTTCATCGTTAACTGATTTCATCGTTAACTGATTTCATCTTCATTTAACTGATTTCATTTTCATTCTTCATTTAACTGATTTCATCGTTAACTGATTTCATCTTCATTTAATTGATTTCATCGTTAACTGATTTCATCGTTAACTGATTTCATCGTTAACTGATTTCATCTTCATTTAACTGATTTCATCGTTAACTGATTTCATCGTTAACTGATTTCATCGTTAACTGATTTCATCTTCATTTAACTGATTTCATCGTTAACTGATTTCATCGTTAACTGATTTCATCGTTAACTGATTTCATCTTCATTTAACTGATTTCATCGTTAACTGATTTCATCTTCATTTAATTGATTTCATCGTTAACTGATTTCATCGTTAACTGATTTCATCGTTAACTGATTTCATCTTCATTTAACTGATTTCATCGTTAACTGATTTCATCGTTAACTGATTTCATTGTTAACTGATTTCATCTTCATTTAACTGATTTCATCGTTAACTGATTTCATCTTCATTTAACTGATTTCATCGTTAACTGATTTCATCGTTAACTGATTTCATCTTTAACTGATTTCATCGTTAACTGATTTCATCTTCATTTAACTGATTTCATCGTTAACTGATTTCATCGTTAACTGATTTCATCTTTAACTGATTTCATCGTTAACTGATTTCATCTTCATTTAACTGATTTCATCGTTAACTGATTTCATCTTCATTTAACTGATTTCATCGTTAACTGATTTCATCGTTAACTGATTTCATCGTTAACTGATTTCATCTTCATTTAACTGATTCCATCGTTAACTGATTTCATCGTTAACTGATTTCATCGTTAACTGATTTCATCTTCATTTAACTGATTTCATCGTTAACTGATTTCATCGTTAACTGATTTCATCGTTAACTGATTTCATCTTCATTTAACTGATTTCATCGTTAACTGATTTCATCGTTAACTGATTTCATCTTCATTTAACTGATTTCATCGTTAACTGATTTCATCGTTAACTGATTTCATCGTTAACTGATTTCATCTTCATTTAACTGATTTCATCGTTAACTGATTTCATCTTCATTTAACTGATTTCATCTTCATTTAACTGATTTCATCGTTAACTGATTTCATCGTTAACTGATTTCATCTTCATTTAACTGATTTCATTTTCATTCTTCATTTAACTGATTTCATCGTTAACTGATTTCATCTTCATTTAATTGATTTCATCGTTAACTGATTTCATCGTTAACTGATTTCATCTTCATTTAACTGATTTCATCGTTAACTGATTTCATCGTTAACTGATTTCATCTTCATTTAACTGATTTCATCGTTAACTGATTTCATCGTTAACTGATTTCATCTTCATTTAACTGATTTCATCGTTAACTGATTTCATCGTTAACTGATTTCATCTTTAACTGATTTCATCGTTAACTGATTTCATCTTCATTTAACTGATTTCATCGTTAACTGATTTCATCGTTAACTGATTTCATCTTTAACTGATTTCATCGTTAACTGATTTCATCTTCATTTAACTGATTTCATCGTTAACTGATTTCATCTTCATTTAACTGATTTCATCGTTAACTGATTTCATCGTTAACTGATTTCATCGTTAACTGATTTCATCTTCATTTAACTGATTCCATCGTTAACTGATTTCATCGTTAACTGATTTCATCGTTAACTGATTTCATCTTCATTTAACTGATTTCATCGTTAACTGATTTCATCGTTAACTGATTTCATCTTTAACTGATTTCATCGTTAACTGATTTCATCTTCATTTAACTGATTTCATCGTTAACTGATTTCATCGTTAACTGATTTCATCGTTAACTGATTTCATCTTCATTTAACTGATTTCATCGTTAACTGATTTCATCGTTAACTGATTCCATCGTTAACTGATTTCATCGTTAACTGATTTCATCGTTAACTGATTTCATCTTCATTTAACTGATTTCATCGTTAACTGATTTCATCTTCATTTAACTGATTTCATCGTTAACTGATTTCATCGTTAACTGATTTCATCGTTAACTGATTTCATCTTCATTTAACTGATTTCATTTTCATTCTTCATTTAACTGATTTCATCGTTAACTGATTTCATCTTCATTTAACTGATTTCATCGTTAACTGATTTCATCGTTAACTGATTTCATCGTTAACTGATTTCATCTTTAACTGATTTCATCGTTAACTGATTTCATCTTCATTTAACTGATTTCATCGTTAACTGATTTAATCTTCATTTAATTGATTTCATCGTTAACTGATTTCATCGTTAACTGATTTCATCTTCATTTAACTGATTTCATCTTCATTTAACTGATTTCATCGTTAACTGATTCCATCGTTAACTGATTTCATCGTTAACTGATTTCATCTTCATTTAACTGATTTCATCGTTAACTGATTTCATCGTTAACTGATTTCATCTTCATTTAACTGATTTCATCGTTAACTGATTTCATCGTTAACTGATTTCATCTTCATTTAACTGATTTCATCGTTAACTGATTTCATCGTTAACTGATTTCATCTTCATTTAACTGATTTCATCGTTAACTGATTTCATCGTTAACTGATTCCATCGTTAACTGATTTCATCTTTAACTGATTTCATCGTTAACTGATTTCATCTTCATTTAACTGATTTCATCGTTAAGTGATTTCATCGTTAACTGATTTCATCGTTAACTGATTTCATCTTCATTTAACTGATTTCATCGTTAACTGATTTCATCGTTAACTGATTTCATCGTTAACTGATTTCATCTTCATTTAACTGATTTCATCGTTAACTGATTTCATCTTCATTTAACTGATTTCATTTTCATTCTTCATTTAACTGATTTCATCGTTAACTGATTTCATCTTCATTTAACTGATTTCATCGTTAACTGATTTCATCTTCATTTAATTGATTTCATCGTTAACCGATTTCATCGTTAACTGATTTCATTTTCATTTAACTGATTTCATCGTTAACTGATTTCATCGTTAACTGATTCCATCGTTAACTGATTTCATCGTTAACTGATTTCATCTTCATTTAACTGATTTCATCGTTAACTGATTTCATCGTTAACTGATTTCATCTTTAACTGATTTCATCGTTAACTGATTTCATCTTCATTTAACTGATTTCATCGTTAACTGATTTCATCGTTAACTGATTTCATCTTTAACTGATTTCATCGTTAACTGATTTCATCTTCATTTAACTGATTTCATCGTTAACTGATTTCATCGTTAACTGATTTCATCTTCATTTAACTGATTTCATCGTTAACTGATTCCATCGTTAACTGATTTCATCTTTAACTGATTTCATCGTTAACTGATTTCATCTTCATTTAACTGATTTCATCGTTAAGTGATTTCATCGTTAACTGATTTCATCGTTAACTGATTTCATCTTCATTTAACTGATTTCATTGTTAACTGATTTCATCGTTAACTGATTTCATCTTCATTTAACTGATTTCATCGTTAACTGATTCCATCGTTAACTGATTTCATCGTTAACTGATTTCATCGTTAACTGATTTCATCTTCATTTAACTGATTTCATTTTCATTCTTCATTTAACTGATTTCATCGTTAACTGATTTCATCTTCATTTAACTGATTTCATCGTTAACTGATTTCATCGTTAACTGATTTCATCGTTAACTGATTTCATCTTTAACTGATTTCATCGTTAACTGATTTCATCTTCATTTAACTGATTTCATCGTTAACTGATTTCATCTTCATTTAATTGATTTCATCGTTAACTGATTTCATCGTTAACTGATTTCATCGTTAACTGATTTCATCTTCATTTAACTGATTTCATCGTTAACTGATTTCATCGTTAACTGATTTCATCGTTAACTGATTTCATCTTCATTTAACTGATTCCATCTTCATTTAACTGATTCCATCGTTAACTGATTTCATCGTTAACTGATTTCATCGTTAACTGATTTCATCTTCATTTAACTGATTTCATCGTTAACTGATTTCATCGTTAACTGATTTCATCTTCATTTAACTGATTTCATCGTTAACTGATTTCATCGTTAACTGATTTCATCTTCATTTAACTGATTTCATCGTTAACTGATTTCATCGTTAACTGATTCCATCGTTAACTGATTTCATCGTTAACTGATTTCATCGTTAACTGATTTCATCTTCATTTAACTGATTTCATCGTTAACTGATTTCATCTTCATTTAACTGATTTCATCGTTAACTGATTTCATCGTTAACTGATTTCATCGTTAACTGATTTCATCTTCATTTAACTGATTTCATTTTCATTCTTCATTTAACTGATTTCATCGTTAACTGATTTCATCTTCATTTAATTGATTTCATCGTTAACTGATTTCATCGTTAACTGATTTCATCGTTAACTGATTTCATCTTCATTTAACTGATTTCATCGTTAACTGATTTCATCGTTAACTGATTTCATCTTCATTCAACTGATTTCATCGTTAACTGATTTCATCGTTAACTGATTTCATCTTCATTTAACTGATTTCATCGTTAACTGATTTCATCGTTAACTGATTTCATCGTTAACTGATTTCATCTTCATTTAACTGATTTCATAGTTAACTGATTTCATCGTTAACTGATTTCATCTTTAACTGATTTCATCGTTAACTGATTTCATCTTCATTTAACTGATTTCATCGTTAACTGATTTCATCTTCATTTAACTGATTTCATCGTTAACTGATTTCATCGTTAACTGATTTCATCTTCATTTAACTGATTCCATCGTTAACTGATTTCATCGTTAACTGATTTCATCGTTAACTGATTTCATCTTCATTTAACTGATTTCATCGTTAACTGATTTCATCTTCATTTAACTGATTTCATCGTTAACTGATTTCATCGTTAACTGATTTCATCTTTAACTGATTTCATCGTTAACTGATTTCATCTTCATTTAACTGATTTCATCGTTAACTGATTTCATCGTTAACTGATTTCATCGTTAACTGATTTCATCTTCATTTAACTGATTTCATCGTTAACTGATTTCATCGTTAACTGATTCCATCGTTAACTGATTTCATCGTTAACTGATTTCATCTTCATTTAACTGATTTCATCGTTAACTGATTTCATCTTCATTTAACTGATTTCATCGTTAACTGATTTCATCGTTAACTGATTTCATCTTCATTTAACTGATTTCATCGTTAACTGATTTCATCGTTAACTGATTTCATCGTTAACTGATTTCATCTTCATTTAACTGATTTCATCGTTAACTGATTTCATCGTTAACTGATTTCATCTTCATTTAACTGATTTCATCGTTAACTGATTTCATCGTTAACTGATTTCATCTTCATTTAACTGATTTCATCGTTAACTGATTTCATCGTTAACTGATTCCCTCGTTAACTGATTTCATCTTTAACTGATTTCATCGTTAACTGATTTCATCTTCATTTAACTGATTTCATCGTTAAGTGATTTCATCGTTAACTGATTTCATCGTTAACTGATTTCATCTTCATTTAACTGATTTCATTGTTAACTGATTTCATCGTTAACTGATTTCATCTTCATTTAACTTATTTCATCGTTAACTTATTTAATCGTTAACTGATTCCATCGTTAACTGATTTCATCGTTAACTGATTTCATCGTTAACTGATTTCATCTTCATTTAACTGATTTCATTTTCATTCTTCATTTAACTGATTTCATCGTTAACTGATTTCATCTTCATTTAACTGATTTCATCGTTAACTGATTTCATCGTTAACTGATTTCATCGTTAACTGATTTCATCTTCATTTAACTGATTTCATCGTTAACTGATTTCATCTTCATTTAACTGATTTCATCGTTAACTGATTTCATCGTTAACTGATTTCATCTTCATTTAACTGATTTCATCGTTAACTGATTTCATCGTTAACTGATTTCATCGTTAACTGATTTCATCTTCATTTAACTGATTTCATCGTTAACTGATTTCATCGTTAACTGATTTCATCTTTAACTGATTTCATCGTTAACTGATTTCATCTTCATTTAACTGATTTCATCGTTAACTGATTTCATCTTCATTTAACTGATTTCATCGTTAACTGATTTCATCGTTAACTGATTTCATCGTTAACTGATTTCATCTTCATTTAACTGATTCCATCGTTAACTGATTTCATCGTTAACTGATTTCATCGTTAACTGATTTCATCTTCATTTAACTGATTTCATCGTTAACTGATTTCATCGTTAACTGATTTCATCGTTAACTGATTTCATCGTTAACTGATTTCATCTTCATTTAACTGATTTCATCGTTAACTGATTTCATCGTTAACTGATTTCATCGTTAACTGATTTCATCTTCATTTAACTGATTTCATCGTTAACTGATTTCATCGTTAACTGATTCCATCGTTAACTGATTTCATCGTTAACTGATTTCATCGTTAACTGATTTCATCTTCATTTAACTGATTTCATCGTTAACTGATTTCATCTTCATTTAACTGATTTCATCGTTAACTGATTTCATCGTTAACTGATTTCATCGTTAACTGATTTCATCTTCATTTAACTGATTTCATTTTCATTCTTCATTTAACTGATTTCATCGTTAACTGATTTCATCTTCATTTAACTGATTTCATCGTTAACTGATTTCATCTTCATTTAACTGATTTCATCGTTAACTGATTTCATCTTCATTTAATTGATTTCATCGTTAACTGATTTCATCGTTAACTGATTTCATCGTTAACTGATTTCATCTTCATTTAACTGATTTCATCGTTAACTGATTTCATCTTTAACTGATTTCATCGTTAACTGATTTCATCGTTAACTGATTTCATCTTCATTTAACTGATTTCATCGTTAACTGATTTCATCGTTAACTGATTTCATCGTTAACTGATTTCATCTTCATTTAACTGATTTCATCGTTAACTGATTTCATCGTTAACTGATTTCATCTTCATTTAACTGATTTCATCGTTAACTGATTTCATCGTTAACTGATTCCATCGTTAACTGATTTCATCTTTAACTGATTTCATCGTTAACTGATTTCATCTTCATTTAACTGATTTCATCGTTAAGTGATTTCATCGTTAACTGATTTCATCGTTAACTGATTTCATCGTTAACTGATTTCATCTTCATTTAACTGATTTCATCGTTAACTGATTTCATCGTTAACTGATTTCATCTTCATTTAACTGATTTCATCGTTAACTGATTTCATCGTTAACTGATTTCATCTTCATTTAACTGATTTCATCGTTAACTGATTTCATCTTCATTTAACTGATTTCATCGTTAACTGATTTCATCTTCATTTAACTGATTTCATCGTTAACTGATTTCGTCTTCATTTAACTGATTTCATCGTTAACTGATTTCATCTTTAACTGATTTCATCGTTGACTGATTTCATCTTCATTTAACTGATTTCATCGTTAACTGATTTCATCGTTAACTGATTTCATCGTTAACTGATTTCATCTTCATTTAACTGATTCCATCGTTAACTGATTTCATCGTTAACTGATTTCATCTTCATTTAACTGATTTCATCGTTAACTGATTTCATCGTTAACTGATTCCATCGTTAACTGATTTCATCTTTAACTGATTTCATCGTTAACTGATTTCATCTTCATTTAACTGATTTCATCGTTAACTGATTTCATCTTCATTTAATTGATTTCATCGTTAACTGATTTCATCCTTAACTGATTTCATCTTCATTTAACTGATTTCATCGTTAACTGATTTCATCGTTAACTGATTTCATCTTCATTTAATTGATTTCATCGTTAACTGATTTCATCGTTAACTGATTTCATCTTCATTTAACTGATTTCATCGTTAACTGATTTCATCGTTAACTGATTTCATCTTCATTTAACTGATTTCATCGTTAACTGATTTCATCGTTAACTGATTTCTTCTTCATTTAACTGATTTCATCGTTAACTGATTTCATCGTTAACTGATTTCATCTTCATTTAACTGATTTCATCGTTAACTGATTTCATCGTTAACTGATTTCATCTTTAACTGATTTCATCGTTAACTGATTTCATCTTCATTTAACTGATTTCATCGTTAACTGATTTCATCTTCATTTAACTGATTTCATCGTTAACTGATTTCATCGTTAACTGATTTCATCTTCATTTAACTGATTCCATCGTTAACTGATTTCATCGTTAACTGATTTCATCGTTAACTGATTTCATCTTCATTTAACTGATTTCATCGTTAACTGATTTCATCGTTAACTGATTTCATCTTTAACTGATTTCATCGTTAACTGATTTCATCTTCATTTAACTGATTCCATCGTTAACTGATTTCATCGTTAACTGATTTCATCGTTAACTGATTTCATCTTCATTTAACTGATTTCATTTTCATTCTTCATTTAACTGATTTCATCGTTAACTGATTTCATCTTCATTTAACTGATTTCATCGTTAACTGATTTCATCTTCATTTAACTGATTTCATCGTTAACTGATTTCATCTTTAACTGATTTCATCGTTAACTGATTTCATCTTCATTTAACTGATTTCATCGTTAACTGATTTCATCGTTAACTGATTTCATCTTTAACTGATTTCATCGTTAACTGATATCATCTTCATTTAACTGATTTCATCGTTAACTGATTTCATCTTCATTTAACTGATTTCATTTTCATTCTTCATTTAACTGATTTCATCGTTAACTGATTTCATCGTTAACTGATTTCATCTTCATTTAACTGATTTCATCGTTAACTGATTTCATCGTTAACTGATTTCATCTTCATTTAACTGATTTCATCGTTAACTGATTTCATCGTTAACTGATTTCATCTTCATTTAACTGATTTCATCGTTAACTGATTTCATCTTCATTTAACTGATTCCATCGTTAACTGATTTCATCGTTAACTGATTTCATCTTCATTTAACTGATTTCATCGTTAACTGATTTCATCGTTAACTGATCTCATCGTTAACTGATTCCATCGTTAACTGATTCCATCGTTAACTGATTTCACCGTGAACTGATTTCATCTTCATTTAACTGATTCCATCGTTAACTGATTTCATCGTTAACTGATTTCATCGTTAACTGATTTCATCTTCATTTAACTGATTTCATCGTTAACTGATTTCATCGTTAACTGATTTCATCGTTAACTGATTTCATCTTCATTTAACTGATTTCATCGTTAACTGATTTCATCGTTAACTGATTTCATCTTCATTCTTCATTTAACTGATTTCATCGTTAACTGATTTCATCGTTAACTGATTTCATCTTCATTTAACTGATTTCATCGTTAATTGATTTCATCGTTAACTGATTTCATCGTTAACTGATTTCATCTTCATTTAACTGATTTCATCGTTAACTGATTTCATCGTTAACTGATTTCATCTTTAACTGATTTCATCTTTAACTGATTTCATCTTCATTTAACTGATTTCATCGTTAACTGATTTCATCGTTAACTGATTTCATCTTCATTTAACTGATTTCATCTTCATTTAACTGATTTCATCGTTAACTGATTTCATCGTTAACTGATTTCATCGTTAACTGATTTCATCTTCATTTAACTGATTCCATCGTTAACTGATTTCATCGTTAACTGATTTCATCTTTAACTGATTTCATCGTTAACTGATTTCATCTTCATTTAACTGATTTCATCGTTAACTGATTTCATCGTTAACTGATTTCATCTTTAACTGATTTCATCGTTAACTGATTTCATCTTCATTTAACTGATTTCATCGTTAACTGATTTCATCTTCATTTAATTGATTTCATCGTTAACTGATTTCATCGTTAACTGATTTCATCGTTAACTGATTTCATCTTCATTTAACTGATTTCATCGTTAACTGATTTCATCGTTAACTGATTCCATCGTTAACTGATTTCATCGTTAACTGATTTCATCTTCATTTAACTGATTTCATCGTTAACTGATTTCATCGTTAACTGATTTCATCTTTAACTGATTTCATCTTCATTTAACTGATTTCATCGTTAACTGATTTCATCGTTAACTGATTTCATCTTCATTTAACTGATTTCATCGTTAACTGATTTCATCGTTAACTGATTCCATCGTTAACTGATTTCATCTTCATTTAACTGATTTCATCGTTAACTGATTTCATCTTCATTTAACTGATTCCATCGTTAACTGATTCCATCGTTAACTGATTTCATCTTCATTTAACTGATTTCATTTTCATTCTTCATTTAACTGATTTCATCGTTAACTGATTTCATCTTCATTTAACTGATTTCATCGTTAACTGATTTCATCTTCATTTAACTGATTTCATCGTTAACTGATTTCATCGTTAACTGATTTCATCGTTAACTGATTTCATCTTTAACTGATTTCATCGTTAACTGATTTCATCTTCATTTAACTGATTTCATCGTTAACTGATTTCATCTTCATTTAACTGATTCCATCGTTAACTGATTTCATCGTTAACTGATTTCATCTTCATTTAACTGATTTCATCGTTAACTGATCTCATCGTTAACTGATCTCATCGTTAACTGATCCCATCGTTAACTGATTCCATCGTTAACTGATTTCACCGTGAACTGATTTCATCTTCATTTAACTGATTCCATCGTTAACTGATTTCATCGTTAACTGATTTCATCGTTAACTGATTTCATCGTTAACTGATTTCATCTTCATTTAACTGATTTCATTTTCATTCTTCATTTAACTAATTTCATCGTTAACTGATTTCATCGTTAACTGATTTCATCTTCATTTAACTGATTTCATCGTTAACTGATTTCATCGTTAATTGATTTCATCGTTAACTGATTTCATCTTCATTCTTCATTTAACTGATTTCATCGTTAACTGATTTCATCTTCATTTAACTGATTTCATCGTTAACTGATTTCATCGTTAACTGATTTCATCTTCATTTAACTGATTTCATCGTTAACTGATTTCATCTTCATTCTTCATTTAACTGATTTCATCTTTAACTGATTTCATCGTTAACTGATTTCATCTTCATTTAACTGATTTCATCGTTAATTGATTTCATCGTTAACTGATTTCATCGTTAACTGATTTCATCTTCATTTAACTGATTTCATCGTTAACTGATTTCATCGTTAACTGATTTCATCTTTAACTGATTTCATCTTCATTTAACTGATTTCATCGTTAACTGATTTCATCGTTAACTGATTTCATCTTCATTTAACTGATTTCATCTTCATTTAACTGATTTCATCGTTAACTGATTTCATCGTTAACTGATTTCATCTTTAACTGATTTCATCGTTAACTGATTTCATCTTCATTTAACTGATTCCATCGTTAACTGATTTCATCGTTAACTGATTTCATCTTTAACTGATTTCATCGTTAACTGATTTCATCTTCATTTAACTGATTTCATCGTTAACTGATTTCATCGTTAACTGATTTCATCTTTAACTGATTTCATCGTTAACTGATTTCATCTTCATTTAACTGATTTCATCGTTAACTGATTTCATCTTCATTTAACTGATTTCATTTTCATTCTTCATTTAACTGATTTCATCGTTAACTGATTTCATCGTTAACTGATTTCATCTTCATTTAACTGATTTCATCGTTAACTGATTTCATCGTTAACTGATTTCATCGTTAACTGATTTCATCTTCATTTAACTGATTTCATCGTTAACTGATTTCATCGTTAACTGATTTCATCTTCATTTAACTGATTTCATCGTTAACTGATTTCATCTTCATTTAACTGATTCCATCGTTAACTGATTTCATCGTTAACTGATTTCATCTTCATTTAACTGATTTCATCGTTAACTGATTTCATCGTTAACTGATCTCATCGTTAACTGATTCCATCGTTAACTGATTCCATCGTTAACTGATTTCACCGTGAACTGATTTCATCTTCATTTAACTGATTCCATCGTTAACTGATTTCATCGTTAACTGATTTCATCTTCATTTAACTGATTTCATCGTTAACTGATTTCATCGTTAACTGATTTCATCTTCATTTAACTGATTTCATCGTTAACTGATTTCATCGTTAACTGATTTCATCTTCATTCTTCATTTAACTGATTTCATCGTTAACTGATTTCATCGTTAACTGATTTCATCTTCATTTAACTGATTTCATCGTTAATTGATTTCATCGTTAACTGATTTCATCGTTAACTGATTTCATCTTCATTTAACTGATTTCATCGTTAACTGATTTCATCTTTAACTGATTTCATCTTTAACTGATTTCATCTTCATTTAACTGATTTCATCGTTAACTGATTTCATCGTTAACTGATTTCATCTTCATTTAACTGATTTCATCTTCATTTAACTGATTTCATCGTTAACTGATTTCATCGTTAACTGATTTCATCTTTAACTGATTTCATCTTCATTTAACTGATTTCATCGTTAACTGATTCCATCGTTAACTGATTTCATCGTTAACTGATTTCATCTTTAACTGATTTCATCGTTAACTGATTTCATCTTCATTTAACTGATTTCATCTTTAACTGATTTCATCGTTAACTGATTTCATCTTTAACTGATTTCATCGTTAACTGATTTCATCTTCATTTAACTGATTTCATCGTTAACTGATTTCATCTTCATTTAATTGATTTCATCGTTAACTGATTTCATCGTTAACTGATTTCATCGTTAACTGATTTCATCTTCATTTAACTGATTTCATCGTTAACTGATTTCATCGTTAACTGATTTCATCTTCATTTAACTGATTTCATCGTTAACTGATTTCATCGTTAACTGATTTCATCTTTAACTGATTTCATCGTTAACTGATTTCATCGTTAACTGATTTCATCTTCATTTAACTGATTTCATCTTCATTTAACTGATTTCATCGTTAACTGATTCCATCGTTAACTGATTTCATCTTTAACTGATTTCATCGTTAACTGATTTCATCTTCATTTAACTGATTTCATCGTTAAGTGATTTCATCGTTAACTGATTTCATCGTTAACTGATTTCATCGTTAACTGATTTCATCTTCATTTAACTGATTTCATCGTTAACTGATTTCATCGTTAACTGATTTCATCTTCATTTAACTGATTTCATCGTTAACTGATTTCATCGTCAACTGATTCCATCGTTAACTGATTTCATCGTTAACTGATTTCATCTTCATTTAACTGATTTCATCGTTAACTGATTTCATCGTTAACTGATTTCATCTTCATTTAACTGATTTCATCGTTAACTGATTTCATCTTCATTTAACTGATTTCATCGTTAACTGATTTCATCTTCATTTAACTGATTCCATCGTTAACTGATTTCATCGTTAACTGATTTCATCTTCATTTAACTGATTTCATCGTTAACTGATCTCATCGTTAACTGATTCCATCGTTAACTGATTTCACCGTGAACTGATTTCATCTTCATTTAACTGATTCCATCGTTAACTGATTTCATCGTTAACTGATTTCATCGTTAACTGATTTCATCTTCATTAAACTGATTTCATTTTCATTCTTCATTTAACTGATTTCATCGTTAACTGATTTCATCGTTAACTGATTTCATCTTCATTTAACTGATTTCATCGTTAACTGATTTCATCGTTAACTGATTTCATCGTTAACTGATTTCATCTTCATTCTTCATTTAACTGATTTCATCTTTAACTGATTTCATCGTTAACTGATTTCATCTTCATTTAACTGATTTCATCGTTAATTGATTTCATCGTTAACTGATTTCATCGTTAACTGATTTCATCTTCATTTAACTGATTTCATCGTTAACTGATTTCATCGTTAACTGATTTCATCTTTAACTGATTTCATCGTTAACTGATTTCATCTTCATTTAACTGATTTAATCTTCATTTAACTGATTTCATCGTTAACTGATTTCATCTTCATTTAACTGATTCCATCGTTAACTGATTTCATCGTTAACTGATTTCATCGTTAACTGATTTCATCTTCATTTAACTGATTTCATTTTCATTCTTCATTTAAATGATTTCATCGTTAACTGATTTCATTTTTAACTGATTTCATCGTTAACTGATTTCATCTTCATTTAACTGATTTCATCGTTAACTGATTTCATCGTTAACTGATTTCATCTTTAACTGATTTCATCGTTAACTGATTTCATCTTCATTTAACTGATTTCATCGTTAACTGATTCCATCGTTAACTGATTTCATCTTTAACTGATTTCATCGTTAACTGATTTCATCTTCATTTAACTGATTTCATTGTTAACTGATTTCATTGTTAACTGATTTCATCTTCATTTAACTGATTTCATCGTTAACTGATTTCATCGTTAACTGATTTCATCTTCATTTAACTGATTTCATCTTCATTTAACTGATTTCATCGTTAACTGATTTCATCGTTAACTGATTTCATCTTCATTTAACTGATTCCATCGTTAACTGATTTCATCGTTAACTGATTTCATCTTCATTTAACTGATTTCATTTTCATTCTTCATTTAAATGATTTCATCGTTAACTGATTTCATCGTTAACTGATTTCATCTTCATTTAACTGATTTCATCGTTAACTGATTTCATCGTTAACTGATTTCATCTTCATTTAACTGATTTCATCTTCATTTAACTGATTTCATCGTTAACTGATTTCATCTTTAACTGATTTCATCGTTAACTGATTTCATCTTCATTTAACTGATTTCATCGTTAACTGATTTCATCGTTAACTGATTTCATCTTTAACTGATTTCATCGTTAACTGATTTCATCTTCATTTAACTGATTTCATCGTTAACTGATTCCATCGTTAACTGATTTCATCGTTAACTGATTTCATCTTTAACTGATTTCATCGTTAACTGATTTCATCTTCATTTAACTGATTTTATCGTTAACTGATTTCATCTTTAACTGATTTCATCGTTAACTGATTTCATCTTCATTTAACTGATTTCATCGTTAACTGATTTCATCTTCATTTAATTGATTTCATCGTTAACTGATTTCATCGTTAACTGATTTCATCGTTAACTGATTTCATCGTTAACTGATTTCATCTTCATTTAACTGATTTCATCGTTAACTGATTTCATCGTTAACTGATTCCATCGTTAACTGATTTCATCGTTAACTGATTTCATCGTTAACTGATTTCATCTTCATTTAACTGATTTCATCGTTAACTGATTTCATCGTTAACTGATTTCATCTTCATTTAACTGATTTCATCGTTAACTGATTTCATCGTTAACTGATTTCATCTTTAACTGATTTCATCTTTAACTGATTTCATCGTTAACTGATTTCATCTTCATTTAACTGATTTCATCGTTAACTGATTTCATCTTCATTTAACTGATTTCATCGTTAAGTGATTTCATCGTTAACTGATTTCATCGTTAACTGATTTCATCGTTAACTGATTTCATCTTCATTTAACTGATTTCATCGTTAACTGATTTCATCGTTAACTGATTTCATCGTTAACTGATTTCATCTTCATTTAACTGATTTCATCGTTAACTGATTTCATCGTTAACTGATTTCATCGTTAACTGATTTCATCTTCATTCTTCATTTAACTGATTTCATCGTTAACTGATTTCATCGTTAACTGATTTCATCTTCATTTAACTGATTTCATCGTTAATTGATTTCATCGTTAACTGATTTCATCGTTAACTGATTTCATCTTTAACTGATTTCATCGTTAACTGATTTCATCTTCATTTAACTGATTTCATTTTCATTCTTCATTTAACAGATTTCATCGTTAACTGATTTCATCGTTAACTGATTTCATCGTTAACTGATTTCATCTTCATTTAACTGATTTCATCGTTAACTGATTTCATCGTTAACTGATTTCATCTTCATTTAACTGATTTCATCGTTAACTGATTTCATCGTTAACTGATTTCATCGTTAACTGATTTCATCTTCATTTAACTGATTCCATCGTTAACTGATTTCATCTTTAACTGATTTCATCATTAACTGATTTCATCTTCATTTAACTGATTTCATCGTTAACTGATTTCATCGTTAACTGATTTCATTTTCATTCTTCACTTAACTGATTTCATCGTTAACTGATTTCATCTTTAACTGATTTCATCGTTAACTGATTTAATCTTCATGTAACTGATTTCATCTTTAACTGATTTCATCGTTAACTGATTTCATTTTCATTCTTCACTTAACTGATTTCATCGTTAACTGATTTCATCTTTAACTGATTTCATCGTTAACTGATTTAATCTTCATGTAACTGATTTCATCTTTAACTGATTTCATCGTTAACTGATTTCATCTTCATTTAACTGATTTCATCTTCATTTAACTGATTTCATCGTTAACTGATTTCATCTTCATTTAACTGATTCCATCGTTAACTGATTCCATCGTTTACTGATTTCATCGTTAACTGATTTCATCTTCATTTAACTGATTTCATTTTCATTCTTCATTTAACTGATTTCATCGTTAACTGATTTAATCTTCATGTAACTGATTTAATCTTTAACTGATTTCATCGTTAACTGATTTCATCTTCATTTAACTGATTTCATCGTTAACTGATTTCATCTTCATTTAACTGATTTCATCGTTAACTGATTTCATCGTTAACTGATTTCATCGTTAACTGATTTCATCGTTAACTGATTTCATCGTTAACTGATTTCATCGTTAACTGATTTCATCTTCATTTAACTGATTTCATTTTCATTCTTCATTTAAATGATTTCATCGTTAACTGATTTCATTTTTAACTGATTTCATCGTTAACTGATTTCATCTTCATTTAACTGATTTCATCGTTAACTGATTTCATCTTCATTTAACTGATTTCATCGTTAACTGATTCCATCGTTAACTGATTTCATCTTTAACTGATTTCATCGTTAACTGATTTCATCTTCATTTAACTGATTTCATCGTTAACTGATTTCATCTTCATTTAACTGATTTCATCGTTAACTGATTTCATCGTTAACTGATTTCATCGTTAACTGATTTCATCTTCATTTAACTGATTTCATCTTCATTTAACTGATTTCATCGTTAACTGATTTCATCGTTAACTGATTTCATCTTCATTTAACTGATTCCATCGTTAACTGATTTCATCGTTAACTGATTTCATCTTCATTTAACTGATTTCATCGTTAACTGATTTCATCTTCATTTAACTGATTCCATCGTTAACTGATTTCATCGTTAACTGATTTCATCGTTAACTGATTTCATCTTCATTTAACTGATTCCATCGTTAACTGATTTCATCGTTAACTGATTTCATCGTTAACTGATTTCATCTTCATTTAACTGATTTCATCGTTAACTGATTTCATCGTTAACTGATTTCATCTTCATTTAACTGATTCCACCGTTAACTGATTTCATCTTTAACTGATTTCATCGTTAACTGATTTCATCTTCATTTAACTGATTTCATCGTTAACTGATTTCATCTTCATTTAACTGATTTCATCGTTAACTGATTTCATCGTTAACTGATTTCATCTTTAACTGATTTCATCGTTAACTGATTTCATCTTCATTTAACTGATTTAATCTTCATTTAACTGATTTCATCGTTAACTGATTTCATCTTCATTTAACTGATTCCATCGTTAACTGATTTCATCGTTAACTGATTTCATCTTCATTTAACTGATTTCATTTTCATTCTTCATTTAAATGATTTCATCGTTAACTGATTTCATTTTTAACTGATTTCATCGTTAACTGATTTCATCTTCATTTAACTGATTTCATCGTTAACTGATTTCATCTTCATTTAACTGATTTCATCGTTAACTGATTCCATCGTTAACTGATTTCATCTTTAACTGATTTCATCGTTAACTGATTTCATCTTCATTTAACTGATTTCATCGTTAACTGATTTCATCTTCATTTAACTGATTTCATCGTTAACTGATTTCATCGTTAACTGATTTCATCGTTAACTGATTTCATCTTCATTTAACTGATTCCATCGTTAACTGATTTCATCGTTAACTGATTTCATCTTCATTTAACTGATTTCATTTTCATTCTTCATTTAAATGATTTCATCGTTAACTGATTTCATTTTTAACTGATTTCATCGTTAACTGATTTCATCTTCATTTAACTGATTTCATCGTTAACTGATTTCATCTTCATTTAACTGATTTCATCGTTAACTGATTTCATCGTTAACTGATTTCATCGTTAACTGATTTCATCTTTAACTGATTTCATCTTCATTTAACTGATTTCATCTTCATTTAACTGATTTCATCGTTAACTGATTCCATCGTTAACTGATTTCATCTTTAACTGATTTCATCGTTAACTGATTTCATCTTCATTTAACTGATTTCATCGTTAACTGATTTCATCTTCATTTAACTGATTTCATCGTTAACTGATTTCATCGTTAACTGATTTCATCTTCATTTAACTGATTTCATCTTCATTTAACTGATTTCATCGTTAACTGATTTCATCGTTAACTGATTTCATCTTCATTTAACTGATTCCATCGTTAACTGATTTCATCGTTAACTGATTTCATCTTCATTTAACTGATTTCATCGTTAACTGATTTCATCTTCATTTAACTGATTCCATCGTTAACTGATTTCATCGTTAACTGATTTCATCGTTAACTGATTTCATCTTCATTTAACTGATTCCATCGTTAACTGATTTCATCGTTAACTGATTTCATCGTTAACTGATTTCATCTTCATTTAACTGATTTCATCGTTAACTGATTTCATCGTTAACTGATTTCATCTTCATTTAACTGATTCCATCGTTAACTGATTTCATCGTTAACTGATTTCATCTTTAACTGATTTCATCGTTAACTGATTTCATCTTCATTTAACTGATTTCATCGTTAACTGATTTCATCGTTAACTGATTCCATCGTTAACTGATTTCATCGTTAACTGATTCCATCGTTAACTGATTTCATCTTCATTTAACTGATTTCATCGTTAACTGATTTCATCGTTAACTGATTTCATCTTCATTTAACTGATTTCATCGTTAACTGATTCCATCGTTAACTGATTTCATCTTCATTTAACTGATTTCATCGTTAACTGATTCCATCGTTAACTGATTTCATCTTCATTTAACTGATTTCATCGTTAACTGATTTCATCGTTAACTGATTCCATCGTTAACTGATTTCATCTTTAACTGATTTCATCGTTAACTGATTTCATCGTTAACTGATTTCATCTTTAACTGATTTCATCGTTAACTGATTTCATCTTCATTTAACTGATTTAATCTTCATTTAACTGATTTCATCGTTAACTGATTTCATCTTCATTTAACTGATTCCATCGTTAACTGATTTCATCGTTAACTGATTTCATCTTCATTTAACTGATTTCATTTTCATTCTTCATTTAAATGATTTCATCGTTAACTGATTTCATTTTTAACTGATTTCATCGTTAACTGATTTCATCTTCATTTAACTGATTTCATCGTTAACTGATTTCATCTTCATTTAACTGATTTCATCGTTAACTGATTCCATCGTTAACTGATTTCATCTTTAACTGATTTCATCGTTAACTGATTTCATCTTCATTTAACTGATTTCATCGTTAACTGATTTCATCTTCATTTAACTGATTTCATCGTTAACTGATTTCATCGTTAACTGATTTCATCTTCATTTAACTGATTTCATCTTCATTTAACTGATTTCATCGTTAACTGATTTCATCGTTAACTGATTTCATCTTCATTTAACTGATTCCATCGTTAACTGATTTCATCGTTAACTGATTTCATCTTCATTTAACTGATTTCATTTTCATTCTTCATTTAAATGATTTCATCGTTAACTGATTTCATTTTTAACTGATTTCATCGTTAACTGATTTCATCTTCATTTAACTGATTTCATCGTTAACTGATTTCATCTTCATTTAACTGATTTCATCGTTAACTGATTTCATCGTTAACTGATTTCATCGTTAACTGATTTCATCTTCATTTAACTGATTTCATCTTCATTTAACTGATTTCATCGTTAACTGATTCCATCGTTAACTGATTTCATCTTTAACTGATTTCATCGTTAACTGATTTCATCTTCATTTAACTGATTTCATCGTTAACTGATTTCATCTTCATTTAACTGATTTCATCGTTAACTGATTTCATCGTTAACTGATTTCATCTTCATTTAACTGATTTCATCTTCATTTAACTGATTTCATCGTTAACTGATTTCATCGTTAACTGATTTCATCTTCATTTAACTGATTCCATCGTTAACTGATTTCATCGTTAACTGATTTCATCTTCATTTAACTGATTTCATCGTTAACTGATTTCATCTTCATTTAACTGATTCCATCGTTAACTGATTTCATCGTTAACTGATTTCATCGTTAACTGATTTCATCTTCATTTAACTGATTCCATCGTTAACTGATTTCATCGTTAACTGATTTCATCGTTAACTGATTTCATCTTCATTTAACTGATTTCATCGTTAACTGATTTCATCGTTAACTGATTTCATCTTCATTTAACTGATTTCATCTTCATTTAACTGATTCCATCGTTAACTGATTTCATCGTTAACTGATTTCATCTTCATTTAACTGATTCCATCGTTAACTGATTTCATCGTTAACTGATTTCATCTTTAACTGATTTCATCGTTAACTGATTTCATCTTCATTTAACTGATTTCATCGTTAACTGATTTCATCTTCATTTAACTGATTCCATCGTTAACTGATTTCATCGTTAACTGATTTCATCGTTAACTGATTTCATCTTCATTTAACTGATTTCATCGTTAACTGATTTCATCGTTAACTGATTTCATCTTCATTTAACTGATTCCATCGTTAACTGATTTCATCGTTAACTGATTTCATCTTTAACTGATTTCATCGTTAACTGATTTCATCTTCATTTAACTGATTTCATCGTTAACTGATTTCATCGTTAACTGATTTCATCGTTAACTGATTCCATCGTTAACTGATTTCATCGTTAACTGATTCCATCGTTAACTGATTTCATCTTCATTTAACTGATTTCATCGTTAACTGATTTCATCGTTAACTGATTTCATCTTCATTTAACTGATTTCATCGTTAACTGATTTCATCGTTAACTGATTCCATCGTTAACTGATTTCATCTTTAACTGATTTCATCGTTAATTGATTTCATCTTCATTTAACTGATTTCATCGTTAACTGATTTCATCGTTAACTGATTTCATCTTCATTTAACTGATTCCATCGTTAACTGATTTCATCGTTAACTGATTTCATCTTTAACTGATTTCATCGTTAACTGATTTCATCTTCATTTAACTGATTTCATCTTCATTTAACTGATTTCATCGTTAACTGATTTCATCGTTAACTGATTCCATCGTTAACTGATTTCTTCGTTAACTGATTTCATCTTCATTTAACTGATTTCATCGTTAACTGATTTCATCTTCATTTAACTGATTTCATCGTTAACTGATTTCATCGTTAACTGATTTCATCTTCATTTAACTGATTTCATCGTTAACTGATTTCATCTTTAACTGATTTCATCGTTAACTGATTTCATCTTTAACTGATTTCATCGTTAACTGATTTCATCTTCATTTAACTGATTTCATTTTCATTCTTCATTTAACAGATTTCATCGTTAACTGATTTCATCGTTAACTGATTTCATCGTTAACTGATTTCATCTTCATTTAACTGATTTCATCGTTAACTGATTTCATCGTTAACTGATTTCATCATTAACTGATTTCATCGTTAACTGATTTCATCTTCATTTAACTGATTTCATCGTTAACTGATTTCATCGTTAACTGATTTCATCGTTAACTGATTTCATCTTCATTTAACTGATTTCATTGTTAACTGATTTCATCGTTAACTGATTTCATCTTCATTTAACTGATTTCATCGTTAACTGATTTCATCGTTAACTGATTTCATCGTTAACTGATTTCATCTTCATTTAACTGATTTCATTTTCATTCTTCATTTAACTGATTTCATCGTTAACTGATTTCATCTTCATTTAACTGATTTCATCGTTAACTGATTTCATCGTTAACTGATTTCATCTTTAACTGATTTCATCGTTAACTGATTTCATCTTCATTTAACTGATTTCATCGTTAACTGATTTCATCTTCATTTAATTGATTTCATCGTTAACTGATTTCATCGTTAACTGATTTCATCGTTAACTGATTTCATCTTCATTTAACTGATTTCATCGTTAACTGATTTCATCGTTAACTGATTTCATCTTCATTTAACTGATTTCATTTTCATTCTTCATTTAACTGATTTCATCGTTAACTGATTTCATCTTCATTTAATTGATTTCATCGTTAACTGATTTCATCGTTAACTGATTTCATCGTTAACTGATTTCATCTTCATTTAACTGATTTCATCGTTAACTGATTTCATCGTTAACTGATTTCATCGTTAACTGATTTCATCTTCATTTAACTGATTTCATCGTTAACTGATTTCATCGTTAACTGATTTCATCTTCATTTAACTGATTTCATCGTTAACTGATTTCATCGTTAATTGATTTCATCGTTAACTGATTTCATTTTCATTCTTCATTTAACTGATTTCATCGTTAACTGATTTCATCGTTAACTGATTTCATCGTTAACTGATTTCATCTTCATTTAACTGATTTCATCGTTAACTGATTTCATCGTTAATTGATTTCATCGTTAACTGATTTCATCTTCATTCTTCATTTAACTGATTTCATCGTTAACTGATTTCATCTTCATTTAACTGATTTCATCGTTAACTGATTTCATCTTCATTTAACTGATTTCATCGTTAACTGATTTCATCGTTAACTGATTTCATCTTTAACTGATTTCATCGTTAACTGATTTCATCTTCATTTAACTGATTTCATCGTTAACTGATTTCATCTTCATTTAATTGATTTCATCGTTAACTGATTTCATCGTTAACTGATTTCATCGTTAACTGATTTCATCTTCATTTAACTGATTTCATCGTTAACTGATTTCATCGTTAACTGATTTCATCTTCATTTAACTGATTTCATTTTCATTCTTCATTTAACTGATTTCATCGTTAACTGATTTCATCTTCATTTAATTGATTTCATCGTTAACTGATTTCATCGTTAACTGATTTCATCGTTAACTGATTTCATCTTCATTTAACTGATTTCATCGTTAACTGATTTCATCGTTAACTGATTTCATCTTCATTTAACTGATTTCATCGTTAACTGATTTCATCGTTAACTGATTTCATCTTCATTTAACTGATTTCATCGTTAACTGATTTCATCGTTAATTGATTTCATCGTTAACTGATTTCATTTTCATTCTTCATTTAACTGATTTCATCGTTAACTGATTTCATCGTTAACTGATTTCATCTTCATTTAACTGATTTCATCGTTAACTGATTTCATCGTTAATTGATTTCATCGTTAACTGATTTCATCTTCATTCTTCATTTAACTGATTTCATCGTTAACTGATTTCATCTTCATTTAACTGATTTCATCGTTAACTGATTTCATCGTTAACTGATTTCATCGTTAACTGATTTCATCTTCATTTAACTGATTTCATCGTTAACTGATTTCATCTTCATTCTTCATTTAACTGATTTCATCTTTAACTGATTTCATCGTTAACTGATTTCATCTTCATTTAACTGATTTCATCGTTAATTGATTTCATCGTTAACTGATTTCATCGTTAACTGATTTCATCTTCATTTAACTGATTTCATCGTTAACTGATTTCATCGTTAACTGATTTCATCTTTAACTGATTTCATCTTCATTTAACTGATTTCATCGTTAACTGATTTCATCGTTAACTGATTTCATCGTTAACTGATTTCATCTTCATTTAACTGATTTCATCTTCATTTAACTGATTTCATCGTTAACTGATTTCATCGTTAACTGATTTCATCTTTAACTGATTTCATCTTTAACTGATTTCATCGTTAACTGATTTCATCTTCATTTAACTGATTTCATCGTTAACTGATTCCATCGTTAACTGATTTCATCGTTAACTGATTTCATCTTTAACTGATTTCATCGTTAACTGATTTCATCTTCATTTAACTGATTTCATCGTTAACTGATTCCATCGTTAACTGATTTCATCTTCATTTAACTGATTCCATCGTTAACTGATTCCATCGTTAACTGATTTCATCGTTAACTGATTTCATCTTCATTTAACTGATTTCATTTTCATTCTTCATTTAACTGATTTCATCGTTAACTGATTTCATCGTTAACTGATTTCATCTTCATTTAACTGATTTCATCGTTAACTGATTTCATCGTTAACTGATTTCATCGTTAACTGATTTCATCTTCATTTAACTGATTTCATCGTTAACTGATTTCATCTTCATTTAACTGATTCCATCGTTAACTGATTTCATCGTTAACTGATTTCATCTTCATTTAACTGATTTCATCGTTAACTGATTCCATCGTTAACTGATTCCATCGTTAACTGATTTCATCTTCATTTAACTGATTTCATCTTCATTTAACTGATTTCATCGTTAACTGATTTCATCTTCATTTAACTGATTCCATCGTTAACTGATTTCATCGTTAACTGATTTCATCTTCATTTAACTGATTTCATCGTTAACTGATTTCATCGTTAACTGATTTCATCTTCATTTAACTGATTTCATCGTGAACTGATTTCATCTTCATTTAACTGATTCCATCGTTAACTGATTTCATCGTTAACTGATTTCATCGTTAACTGATTTCATCGTTAACTGATTCCATCGTTAACTGATTTCACCGTGAACTGATTTCATCTTCATTTAACTGATTCCATCGTTAACTGATTTCATCGTTAACTGATTTCATCGTTAACTGATTTCATCTTCATTTAACTGATTTCATCGTTAACTGATTTCATCGTTAACTGATTTCATCGTTAACTGATTTCATCTTCATTCTTCATTTAACTGATTTCATTGTTAACTGATTCCATCGTTAACTGATTTCATCGTTAACTGATTTCATCGTTAACTGATTTCATCTTCATTTAACTGATTTCATTTTCATTCTTCATTTAACTGATTTCATCGTTAACTGATTTCATCGTTAACTGATTTCATCTTCATTTAACTGATTTCATCGTTAACTGATTTCATCGTTAACTGATTTCATCGTTAACTGATTTCATCTTTAACTGATTTCATCGTTAACTGATTTCATCTTCATTTAACTGATTTCATCGTTAACTGATTTCATCTTCATTTAATTGATTTCATCGTTAACTGATTTCATCGTTAACTGATTTCATCGTTAACTGATTTCATCTTCATTTAACTGATTTCATCGTTAACTGATTTCATCGTTAACTGATTTCATCGTTAACTGATTTCATCTTCATTTAACTGATTTCATCGTTAACTGATTTCATCGTTAACTGATTTCATCGTTAACTGATTTCATCTTCATTTAACTGATTTCATCGTTAACTGATTTCATCTTTAACTGATTTCATCGTTAACTGATTTCATCTTCATTTAACTGATTTCATCGTTAACTGATTTCATCGTTAACTGATTTCATCTTTAACTGATTTCATCGTTAACTGATTTCATCTTCATTTAACTGATTTCATCGTTAACTGATTTCATCTTCATTTAATTGATTTCATCGTTAACTGATTTCATCGTTAACTGATTTCATCGTTAACTGATTTCATCTTCATTTAACTGATTTCATCGTTAACTGATTTCATCGTTAACTGATTTCATCTTTAACTGATTTCATCGTTAACTGATTTCATCTTCATTTAACTGATTTCATCGTTAACTGATTTCATCGTTAACTGATTTCATCTTCATTTAACTGATTTCATCGTTAACTGATTTCATCGTTAACTGATTCCATCGTTAACTGATTTCATCGTTAACTGATTTCATCTTCATTTAACTGATTTCATCGTTAACTGATTTCATCTTCATTTAACTGATTTCATCGTTAACTGATTTCATCGTTAACTGATTTCATCGTTAACTGATTTCATCTTCATTTAACTGATTTCATTTTCATTCTTCATTTAACTGATTTCATCGTTAACTGATTTCATCTTCATTTAATTGATTTCATCGTTAACTGATTTCATCGTTAACTGATTTCATCGTTAACTGATTTCATCTTCATTTAACTGATTTCATCGTTAACTGATTTCATCGTTAACTGATTTCATCTTCATTTAACTGATTTCATCGTTAACTGATTTCATCGTTAACTGATTCCATCGTTAACTGATTTCATCGTTAACTGATTTCATCGTTAACTGATTTCATCTTCATTTAACTGATTTCATCTTCATTTAACTGATTTCATCGTTAACTGATTTCATCGTTAACTGATTTCATCTTCATTTAACTGATTTCATTTTCATTCTTCATTTAACTGATTTCATCGTTAACTGATTTCATCTTCATTTAACTGATTTCATCGTTAACTGATTTCATCTTCATTTAATTGATTTCATCGTTAACTGATTTCATCGTTAACTGATTTCATCGTTAACTGATTTCATCGTTAACTGATTTCATCTTCATTTAACTGATTTCATCGTTAACTGATTTCGTCGTTAACTGATTCCATCGTTAACTGATTTCATCGTTAACTGATTTCATCTTCATTTAACTGATTTCATCGTTAACTGATTTCATCGTTAACTGATTTCATCGTTAACTGATTTCATCTTCATTTAACTGATTTCATTGTTAACTGATTTCATCGTTAACTGATTTCATCTTCATTTAACTGATTTCATCGTTAACTGATTTCATCGTTAACTGATTTCATCGTTAACTGATTTCATCTTCATTTAACTGATTTCATTTTCATTCTTCATTTAACTGATTTCATCGTTAACTGATTTCATCTTCATTTAACTGATTTCATCGTTAACTGATTTCATCGTTAACTGATTTCATCGTTAACTGATTTCATCTTTAACTGATTTCATCGTTAACTGATTTCATCTTCATTTAACTGATTTCATCGTTAACTGATTTCATCTTCATTTAATTGATTTCATCGTTAACTGATTTCATCGTTAACTGATTTCATCTTCATTTAACTGATTTCATCGTTAACTGATTTCATCGTTAACTGATTTCATCTTCATTTAACTGATTTCATTTTCATTCTTCATTTAACTGATTTCATCGTTAACTGATTTCATCTTCATTTAATTGATTTCATCGTTAACTGATTTCATCGTTAACTGATTTCATCGTTAACTGATTTCATCTTCATTTAACTGATTTCATCGTTAACTGATTTCATCGTTAATTGATTTCATCGTTAACTGATTTCATTTTCATTCTTCATTTAACTGATTTCATCGTTAACTGATTTCATCGTTAACTGATTTCATCTTCATTTAACTGATTTCATCGTTAACTGATTTCATCGTTAATTGATTTCATCGTTAACTGATTTCATCTTCATTCTTCATTTAACTGATTTCATCGTTAACTGATTTCATCTTCATTTAACTGATTTCATCGTTAACTGATTTCATCTTCATTCTTCATTTAACTGATTTCATCTTTAACTGATTTCATCGTTAACTGATTTCATCTTCATTTAACTGATTTCATCGTTAACTGATTTCATCGTTAACTGATTTCATCTTTAACTGATTTCATCTTCATTTAACTGATTTCATCGTTAACTGATTTCATCGTTAACTGATTTCATCGTTAACTGATTTCATCTTCATTTAACTGATTTCATTGTTAACTGATTTCATCGTTAACTGATTTCATCGTTAACTGATTTCATCTTCATTTAACTGATTTCATCGTTAACTGATTTCATCTTTAACTGATTTCATCGTTAACTGATTTCATCTTCATTTAACTGATTTCATCGTTAACTGATTTCATCTTCATTTAATTGATTTCATCGTTAACTGATTTCATCGTTAACTGATTTCATCGTTAACTGATTTAATCTTCATTTAACTGATTTCATCGTTAACTGATTTCATCGTTAACTGATTTCATCGTTAACTGATTTCATCTTCATTTAACTGATTTCATCGTTAACTGATTTCATCGTTAACTGATTTCATCTTCATTTAACTGATTTCATCGTTAACTGATTTCATCGTTAATTGATTTCATCGTTAACTGATTTCATTTTCATTCTTCATTTAACTGATTTCATCGTTAACTGATTTCATCTTCATTTAACTGATTTCATCGTTAACTGATTTCATCGTTAATTGATTTCATCGTTAACTGATTTCATCTTCATTCTTCATTTAACTGATTTCATCGTTAACTGATTTCATCTTCATTTAACTGATTTCATCGTTAACTGATTTCATCGTTAACTGATTTCATCGTTAACTGATTTCATCTTCATTTAACTGATTTCATCGTTAACTGATTTCATCTTCATTCTTCATTTAACTGATTTCATCTTTAACTGATTTCATCGTTAACTGATTTCATCTTCATTTAACTGATTTCATCGTTAATTGATTTCATCGTTAACTGATTTCATCGTTAACTGATTTCATCTTCATTTAATTGATTTCATCGTTAACTGATTTCATCGTTAACTGATTTCATCGTTAACTGATTTCATCTTCATTTAACTGATTTCATCGTTAACTGATTTCATCGTTAACTGATTTCATCGTTAACTGATTTCATCTTCATTTAACTGATTTCATTGTTAACTGATTTCATCGTTAACTGATTTCATCTTCATTTAACTGATTTCATCGTTAACTGATTTCATCGTTAACTGATTTCATCGTTAACTGATTTCATCTTCATTTAACTGATTTCATTTTCATTCTTCATTTAACTGATTTCATCGTTAACTGATTTCATCTTCATTTAACTGATTTCATCGTTAACTGATTTCATCGTTAACTGATTTCATCTTTAACTGATTTCATCGTTAACTGATTTCATCTTCATTTAACTGATTTCATCGTTAACTGATTTCATCTTCATTTAATTGATTTCATCGTTAACTGATTTCATCGTTAACTGATTTCATCGTTAACTGATTTCATCTTCATTTAACTGATTTCATCGTTAACTGATTTCATCGTTAACTGATTTCATCTTCATTTAACTGATTTCATTTTCATTCTTCATTTAACTGATTTCATCGTTAACTGATTTCATCTTCATTTAATTGATTTCATCGTTAACTGATTTCATCGTTAACTGATTTCATCTTCATTCTTCATTTAACTGATTTCATCGTTAACTGATTTCATCTTCATTTAACTGATTTCATCGTTAACTGATTTCATCGTTAACTGATTTCATCGTTAACTGATTTCATCTTCATTTAACTGATTTCATCGTTAACTGATTTCATCTTCATTCTTCATTTAACTGATTTCATCTTTAACTGATTTCATCGTTAACTGATTTCATCTTCATTTAACTGATTTCATCGTTAATTGATTTCATCGTTAACTGATTTCATCGTTAACTGATTTCATCTTCATTTAACTGATTTCATCGTTAACTGATTTCATCGTTAACTGATTTCATCTTTAACTGATTTCATCTTCATTTAACTGATTTCATCGTTAACTGATTTCATCGTTAACTGATTTCATCTTCATTTAACTGATTTCATCGTTAACTGATTTCATCTTCATTTAACTGATTTCATCGTTAACTGATTTCATCGTTAACTGATTTCATCGTTAACTGATTTCATCTTCATTTAACTGATTTCATTTTCATTCTTCATTTAACTGATTTCATCGTTAACTGATTTCATCTTCATTTAACTGATTTCATCGTTAACTGATTTCATCGTTAACTGATTTCATCGTTAACTGATTTCATTTTCATTCTTCATTTAACTGATTTCATCGTTAACTGATTTCATCTTCATTTAACTGATTTCATCGTTAACTGATTTCATCGTTAACTGATTTCATCTTTAACTGATTTCATCGTTAACTGATTTCATCTTCATTTAACTGATTTCATCGTTAATTGATTTCATCGTTAACTGATTTCATCGTTAACTGATTTCATCGTTAACTGATTTCATCGTTAACTGATTTCATCTTCATTTAACTGATTTCATCGTTAACTGATTTCATCGTTAACTGATTTCATCTTCATTTAACTGATTTCATTTTCATTCTTCATTTAACTGATTTCATCGTTAACTGATTTCATCTTCATTTAATTGATTTCATCGTTAACTGATTTCATCGTTAACTGATTTCATCGTTAACTGATTTCATCTTCATTTAACTGATTTCATCGTTAACTGATTTCATCGTTAACTGATTTCATCGTTAACTGATTTCATCTTCATTTAACTGATTTCATCGTTAACTGATTTCATCGTTAACTGATTTCATCTTCATTTAACTGATTTCATCGTTAACTGATTTCATCGTTAATTGATTTCATCGTTAACTGATTTCATTTTCATTCTTCATTTAACTGATTTCATCGTTAACTGATTTCATCTTCATTTAACTGATTTCATCGTTAACTGATTTCATCGTTAATTGATTTCATCGTTAACTGATTTCATCTTCATTCTTCATTTAACTGATTTCATCGTTAACTGATTTCATCTTCATTTAACTGATTTCATCGTTAACTGATTTCATCGTTAACTGATTTCATCGTTAACTGATTTCATCTTCATTTAACTGATTTCATCGTTAACTGATTTCATCTTCATTCTTCATTTAACTGATTTCATCTTTAACTGATTTCATCGTTAACTGATTTCATCTTCATTTAACTGATTTCATCGTTAATTGATTTCATCGTTAACTGATTTCATCGTTAACTGATTTCATCTTCATTTAATTGATTTCATCGTTAACTGATTTCATCGTTAACTGATTTCATCGTTAACTGATTTCATCTTCATTTAACTGATTTCATCGTTAACTGATTTCATCGTTAACTGATTCCATCGTTAACTGATTTCATCGTTAACTGATTTCATCTTCATTTAACTGATTTCATCGTTAACTGATTTCATCGTTAACTGATTTCATCGTTAACTGATTTCATCTTCATTTAACTGATTTCATTGTTAACTGATTTCATCGTTAACTGATTTCATCTTCATTTAACTGATTTCATCGTTAACTGATTTCATCGTTAACTGATTTCATCTTCATTTAACTGATTTCATTTTCATTCTTCATTTAACTGATTTCATCGTTAACTGATTTCATCTTCATTTAACTGATTTCATCGTTAACTGATTTCATCGTTAACTGATTTCATCGTTAACTGATTTCATCTTTAACTGATTTCATCGTTAACTGATTTCATCTTCATTTAACTGATTTCATCGTTAACTGATTTCATCTTCATTTAATTGATTTCATCGTTAACTGATTTCATCGTTAACTGATTTCATCGTTAACTGATTTCATCTTCATTTAACTGATTTCATCGTTAACTGATTTCATCGTTAACTGATTTCATCTTCATTTAACTGATTTCATTTTCATTCTTCATTTAACTGATTTCATCGTTAACTGATTTCATCTTCATTTAATTGATTTCATCGTTAACTGATTTCATCGTTAACTGATTTCATCGTTAACTGATTTCATCTTCATTTAACTGATTTCATCGTTAACTGATTTCATCGTTAACTGATTTCATCGTTAACTGATTTCATCTTCATTTAACTGATTTCATCGTTAACTGATTTCATCGTTAACTGATTTCATCTTCATTTAACTGATTTCATCGTTAACTGATTTCATCGTTAATTGATTTCATCGTTAACTGATTTCATTTTCATTCTTCATTTAACTGATTTCATCGTTAACTGATTTCATCGTTAACTGATTTCATCTTCATTTAACTGATTTCATCGTTAACTGATTTCATCGTTAATTGATTTCATCGTTAACTGATTTCATCTTCATTCTTCATTTAACTGATTTCATCGTTAACTGATTTCATCTTCATTTAACTGATTTCATCGTTAACTGATTTCATCGTTAACTGATTTCATCTTCATTTAACTGATTTCATCGTTAACTGATTTCATCTTCATTCTTCATTTAACTGATTTCATCTTTAACTGATTTCATCGTTAACTGATTTCATCTTCATTTAACTGATTTCATCGTTAATTGATTTCATCGTTAACTGATTTCATCTTCATTTAACTGATTTCATCGTTAACTGATTTCATCTTCATTCTTCATTTAACTGATTTCATCTTTAACTGATTTCATCGTTAACTGATTTCATCTTCATTTAACTGATTTCATCGTTAATTGATTTCATCGTTAACTGATTTCATCGTTAACTGATTTCATCTTCATTTAACTGATTTCATCGTTAACTGATTTCATCGTTAACTGATTTCATCTTTAACTGATTTCATCTTCATTTAACTGATTTCATCGTTAACTGATTTCATCGTTAACTGATTTCATCGTTAACTGATTTCATCTTCATTTAACTGATTTCATCTTCATTTAACTGATTTCATCGTTAACTGATTTCATCGTTAACTGATTTCATCTTCATTTAATTGATTTCATCGTTAACTGATTTCATCGTTAACTGATTTCATCGTTAACTGATTTCATCTTCATTTAACTGATTTCATCGTTAACTGATTTCATCGTTAACTGATTTCATCGTTAACTGATTTCATCTTCATTTAACTGATTTCATCGTTAACTGATTTCATCGTTAACTGATTTCATCTTCATTTAACTGATTTCATCGTTAACTGATTTCATCGTTAATTGATTTCATCGTTAACTGATTTCATTTTCATTCTTCATTTAACTGATTTCATCGTTAACTGATTTCATCGTTAACTGATTTCATCTTCATTTAACTGATTTCATCGTTAACTGATTTCATCGTTAATTGATTTCATCGTTAACTGATTTCATCTTCATTCTTCATTTAACTGATTTCATCGTTAACTGATTTCATCTTCATTTAACTGATTTCATCGTTAACTGATTTCATCGTTAACTGATTTCATCTTCATTTAACTGATTTCATCGTTAACTGATTTCATCTTCATTCTTCATTTAACTGATTTCATCTTTAACTGATTTCATCGTTAACTGATTTCATCTTCATTTAACTGATTTCATCGTTAATTGATTTCATCGTTAACTGATTTCATCGTTAACTGATTTCATCTTCATTTAACTGATTTCATCGTTAACTGATTTCATCGTTAACTGATTTCATCTTTAACTGATTTCATCTTCATTTAACTGATTTCATCGTTAACTGATTTCATCGTTAACTGATTTCATCGTTAACTGATTTCATCTTCATTTAACTGATTTCATCGTTAACTGATTTCATCGTTAACTGATTTCATCGTTAACTGATTTCATCTTCATTTAACTGATTTCATTTTCATTCTTCATTTAACTGATTTCATCGTTAACTGATTTCATCTTCATTTAACTGATTTCATCGTTAACTGATTTCATCGTTAACTGATTTCATCGTTAACTGATTTCATCTTTAACTGATTTCATCGTTAACTGATTTCATCTTCATTTAACTGATTTCATCGTTAACTGATTTCATCTTCATTTAATTGATTTCATCGTTAACTGATTTCATCGTTAACTGATTTCATCGTTAACTGATTTCATCTTCATTTAACTGATTTCATCGTTAACTGATTTCATCGTTAACTGATTTCATCTTCATTTAACTGATTTCATTTTCATTCTTCATTTAACTGATTTCATCGTTAACTGATTTCATCTTCATTTAATTGATTTCATCGTTAACTGATTTCATCGTTAACTGATTTCATCGTTAACTGATTTCATCTTCATTTAACTGATTTCATCGTTAACTGATTTCATCGTTAACTGATTTCATCTTCATTTAACTGATTTCATCGTTAACTGATTTCATCGTTAACTGATTTCATCTTCATTTAACTGATTTCATCGTTAACTGATTTCATCGTTAATTGATTTCATCGTTAACTGATTTCATTTTCATTCTTCATTTAACTGATTTCATCGTTAACTGATTTCATCGTTAACTGATTTCATCTTCATTTAACTGATTTCATCGTTAACTGATTTCATCGTTAATTGATTTCATCGTTAACTGATTTCATCTTCATTCTTCATTTAACTGATTTCATCGTTAACTGATTTCATCTTCATTTAACTGATTTCATCGTTAACTGATTTCATCGTTAACTGATTTCATCTTCATTTAACTGATTTCATCGTTAACTGATTTCATCTTCATTCTTCATTTAACTGATTTCATCTTTAACTGATTTCATCGTTAACTGATTTCATCTTCATTTAACTGATTTCATCGTTAATTGATTTCATCGTTAACTGATTTCATCTTCATTTAACTGATTTCATCGTTAACTGATTTCATCTTCATTCTTCATTTAACTGATTTCATCTTTAACTGATTTCATCGTTAACTGATTTCATCTTCATTTAACTGATTTCATCGTTAATTGATTTCATCGTTAACTGATTTCATCGTTAACTGATTTCATCTTCATTTAACTGATTTCATCGTTAACTGATTTCATCGTTAACTGATTTCATCTTTAACTGATTTCATCTTCATTTAACTGATTTCATCGTTAACTGATTTCATCGTTAACTGATTTCATCGTTAACTGATTTCATCTTCATTTAACTGATTTCATCTTCATTTAACTGATTTCATCGTTAACTGATTTCATCGTTAACTGATTTCATCTTCATTTAATTGATTTCATCGTTAACTGATTTCATCGTTAACTGATTTCATCTTCATTTAACTGATTTCATCGTTAACTGATTTCATCGTTAACTGATTTCATCTTCATTTAACTGATTTCATCGTTAACTGATTTCATCGTTAATTGATTTCATCGTTAACTGATTTCATTTTCATTCTTCATTTAACTGATTTCATCGTTAACTGATTTCATCGTTAACTGATTTCATCTTCATTTAACTGATTTCATCGTTAACTGATTTCATCGTTAATTGATTTCATCGTTAACTGATTTCATCTTCATTTAACTGATTTCATCGTTAACTGATTTCATCGTTAATTGATTTCATCGTTAACTGATTTCATTTTCATTCTTCATTTAACTGATTTCATCGTTAACTGATTTCATCGTTAACTGATTTCATCTTCATTTAACTGATTTCATCGTTAACTGATTTCATCGTTAATTGATTTCATCGTTAACTGATTTCATCTTCATTCTTCATTTAACTGATTTCATCGTTAACTGATTTCATCTTCATTTAACTGATTTCATCGTTAACTGATTTCATCGTTAACTGATTTCATCGTTAACTGATTTCATCGTTAACTGATTTCATCTTCATTTAACTGATTTCATCGTTAACTGATTTCATCTTCATTCTTCATTTAACTGATTTCATCTTTAACTGATTTCATCGTTAACTGATTTCATCTTCATTTAACTGATTTCATCGTTAATTGATTTCATCGTTAACTGATTTCATCGTTAACTGATTTCATCTTCATTTAACTGATTTCATCGTTAACTGATTTCATCGTTAACTGATTTCATCTTTAACTGATTTCATCTTCATTTAACTGATTTCATCGTTAACTGATTTCATCGTTAACTGATTTCATCGTTAACTGATTTCATCTTCATTTAACTGATTTCATCGTTAACTGATTTCATCGTTAACTGATTTCATCGTTAACTGATTTCATCTTCATTTAATTGATTTCATCGTTAACTGATTTCATCGTTAACTGATTTCATCGTTAACTGATTTCATCTTCATTTAACTGATTTCATCGTTAACTGATTTCATCGTTAACTGATTTCATCTTCATTTAACTGATTTCATCGTTAACTGATTTCATCGTTAATTGATTTCATCGTTAACTGATTTCATTTTCATTCTTCATTTAACTGATTTCATCGTTAACTGATTTCATCGTTAACTGATTTCATCTTCATTTAACTGATTTCATCGTTAACTGATTTCATCGTTAACTGATTTCATCTTCATTTAACTGATTTCATCGTTAACTGATTTCATCGTTAATTGATTTCATCGTTAACTGATTTCATTTTCATTCTTCATTTAACTGATTTCATCGTTAACTGATTTCATCGTTAACTGATTTCATCTTCATTTAACTGATTTCATCGTTAACTGATTTCATCGTTAATTGATTTCATCGTTAACTGATTTCATCTTCATTTAACTGATTTCATTTTCATTCTTCATTTAACTGATTTCATCGTTAACTGATTTCATCTTCATTTAACTGATTTCATCGTTAACTGATTTCATCGTTAACTGATTTCATCGTTAACTGATTTCATCTTTAACTGATTTCATCGTTAACTGATTTCATCTTCATTTAACTGATTTCATCGTTAACTGATTTCATCTTCATTTAATTGATTTCATCGTTAACTGATTTCATCGTTAACTGATTTCATCGTTAACTGATTTCATCTTCATTTAACTGATTTCATCGTTAACTGATTTCATCGTTAACTGATTTCATCTTCATTTAACTGATTTCATTTTCATTCTTCATTTAACTGATTTCATCGTTAACTGATTTCATCTTCATTTAATTGATTTCATCGTTAACTGATTTCATCGTTAACTGATTTCATCGTTAACTGATTTCATCTTCATTTAACTGATTTCATCGTTAACTGATTTCATCGTTAACTGATTTCATCGTTAACTGATTTCATCTTCATTTAACTGATTTCATCGTTAACTGATTTCATCGTTAACTGATTTCATCTTCATTTAACTGATTTCATCGTTAACTGATTTCATCGTTAATTGATTTCATCGTTAACTGATTTCATCTTCATTCTTCATTTAACTGATTTCATCGTTAACTGATTTCATCTTCATTTAACTGATTTCATCGTTAACTGATTTCATCGTTAACTGATTTCATCGTTAACTGATTTCATCTTCATTTAACTGATTTCATCGTTAACTGATTTCATCTTCATTCTTCATTTAACTGATTTCATCTTTAACTGATTTCATCGTTAACTGATTTCATCTTCATTTAACTGATTTCATCGTTAATTGATTTCATCGTTAACTGATTTCATCGTTAACTGATTTCATCGTTAACTGATTTCATCTTCATTTAACTGATTTCATCGTTAATTGATTTCATCGTTAACTGATTTCATCGTTAATTGATTTCATCGTTAACTGATTTCATCTTCATTTAACTGATTTCATCGTTAACTGATTTCATCTTCATTCTTCATTTAACTGATTTCATCTTTAACTGATTTCATCGTTAACTGATTTCATCTTCATTTAACTGATTTCATCGTTAACTGATTTCATCGTTAACTGATTTCATCGTTAATTGATTTCATCGTTAACTGATTTCATCTTCATTTAACTGATTTCATCGTTAACTGATTTCATCTTCATTCTTCATTTAACTGATTTCATCTTTAACTGATTTCATCGTTAATTGATTTCATCGTTAACTGATTTCATCGTTAACTGATTTCATCGTTAACTGATTTCATCTTCATTTAACTGATTTCATCGTTAATTGATTTCATCGTTAACTGATTTCATCGTTAACTGATTTCATCTTCATTTAACTGATTTCATCGTTAATTGATTTCATCGTTAACTGATTTCATCGTTAACTGATTTCATCTTCATTTAACTGATTTCATCGTTAACTGATTTCATCGTTAACTGATTTCATCTTTAACTGATTTCATCTTCATTTAACTGATTTCATCGTTAACTGATTTCATCGTTAACTGATTTCATCGTTAACTGATTTCATCTTCATTTAACTGATTTCATCTTCATTTAACTGATTTCATCGTTAACTGATTTCATCGTTAACTGATTTCATCTTCATTTAATTGATTTCATCGTTAACTGATTTCATCGTTAACTGATTTCATCGTTAACTGATTTCATCTTCATTTAACTGATTTCATCGTTAACTGATTTCATCGTTAACTGATTTCATCGTTAACTGATTTCATCTTCATTTAACTGATTTCATCGTTAACTGATTTCATCGTTAACTGATTTCATCTTCATTTAACTGATTTCATCGTTAACTGATTTCATCGTTAATTGATTTCATCGTTAACTGATTTCATTTTCATTCTTCATTTAACTGATTTCATCGTTAACTGATTTCATCGTTAACTGATTTCATCTTCATTTAACTGATTTCATCGTTAACTGATTTCATCGTTAATTGATTTCATCGTTAACTGATTTCATCTTCATTCTTCATTTAACTGATTTCATCGTTAACTGATTTCATCTTCATTTAACTGATTTCATCGTTAACTGATTTCATCGTTAACTGATTTCATCGTTAACTGATTTCATCTTCATTTAACTGATTTCATCGTTAACTGATTTCATCTTCATTCTTCATTTAACTGATTTCATCTTTAACTGATTTCATCGTTAACTGATTTCATCTTCATTTAACTGATTTCATCGTTAATTGATTTCATCGTTAACTGATTTCATCGTTAACTGATTTCATCTTCATTTAACTGATTTCATCGTTAACTGATTTCATCGTTAACTGATTTCATCTTTAACTGATTTCATCTTCATTTAACTGATTTCATCGTTAACTGATTTCATCGTTAACTGATTTCATCGTTAACTGATTTCATCTTCATTTAACTGATTTCATTGTTAACTGATTTCATCGTTAACTGATTTCATCTTCATTTAACTGATTTCATCGTTAACTGATTTCATCGTTAACTGATTTCATCGTTAACTGATTTCATCTTCATTTAACTGATTTCATTTTCATTCTTCATTTAACTGATTTCATCGTTAACTGATTTCATCTTCATTTAACTGATTTCATCGTTAACTGATTTCATCGTTAACTGATTTCATCGTTAACTGATTTCATCTTTAACTGATTTCATCGTTAACTGATTTCATCTTCATTTAACTGATTTCATCGTTAACTGATTTCATCTTCATTTAATTGATTTCATCGTTAACTGATTTCATCGTTAACTGATTTCATCGTTAACTGATTTCATCTTCATTTAACTGATTTCATCGTTAACTGATTTCATCGTTAACTGATTTCATCTTCATTTAACTGATTTCATTTTCATTCTTCATTTAACTGATTTCATCGTTAACTGATTTCATCTTCATTTAATTGATTTCATCGTTAACTGATTTCATCGTTAACTGATTTCATCGTTAACTGATTTCATCTTCATTTAACTGATTTCATCGTTAACTGATTTCATCGTTAACTGATTTCATCTTCATTTAACTGATTTCATCGTTAACTGATTTCATCGTTAATTGATTTCATCGTTAACTGATTTCATCTTCATTCTTCATTTAACTGATTTCATCGTTAACTGATTTCATCTTCATTTAACTGATTTCATCGTTAACTGATTTCATCGTTAACTGATTTCATCGTTAACTGATTTCATCTTCATTTAACTGATTTCATTGTTAACTGATTTCATCGTTAACTGATTTCATCTTCATTTAACTGATTTCATCGTTAACTGATTTCATCGTTAACTGATTTCATCGTTAACTGATTTCATCTTCATTTAACTGATTTCATTTTCATTCTTCATTTAACTGATTTCATCGTTAACTGATTTCATCTTCATTTAACTGATTTCATCGTTAACTGATTTCATCGTTAACTGATTTCATCTTTAACTGATTTCATCGTTAACTGATTTCATCTTCATTTAACTGATTTCATCGTTAACTGATTTCATCTTCATTTAATTGATTTCATCGTTAACTGATTTCATCGTTAACTGATTTCATCGTTAACTGATTTCATCTTCATTTAACTGATTTCATCGTTAACTGATTTCATCGTTAACTGATTTCATCTTCATTTAACTGATTTCATTTTCATTCTTCATTTAACTGATTTCATCGTTAACTGATTTCATCTTCATTTAATTGATTTCATCGTTAACTGATTTCATCGTTAACTGATTTCATCGTTAACTGATTTCATCTTCATTTAACAGATTTCATCGTTAACTGATTTCATCGTTAACTGATTTCATCGTTAACTGATTTCATCTTCATTTAACTGATTTCATCTTCATTTAACTGATTTCATCGTTAACTGATTTCATCTTCATTTAACTGATTTCATCGTTAACTGATTTCATCGTTAATTGATTTCATCGTTAACTGATTTCATTTTCATTCTTCATTTAACTGATTTCATCGTTAACTGATTTCATCGTTAACTGATTTCATCTTCATTTAACTGATTTCATCGTTAACTGATTTCATCGTTAATTGATTTCATCGTTAACTGATTTCATCTTCATTCTTCATTTAACTGATTTCATCGTTAACTGATTTCATCTTCATTTAACTGATTTCATCGTTAACTGATTTCATCGTTAACTGATTTCATCGTTAACTGATTTCATCTTCATTTAACTGATTTCATCGTTAACTGATTTCATCTTCATTCTTCATTTAACTGATTTCATCTTTAACTGATTTCATCGTTAACTGATTTCATCTTCATTTAACTGATTTCATCGTTAATTGATTTCATCGTTAACTGATTTCATCGTTAACTGATTTCATCGTTAACTGATTTCATCTTCATTTAACTGATTTCATCGTTAATTGATTTCATCGTTAACTGATTTCATCGTTAATTGATTTCATCGTTAACTGATTTCATCTTCATTTAACTGATTTCATCGTTAACTGATTTCATCTTCATTCTTCATTTAACTGATTTCATCTTTAACTGATTTCATCGTTAACTGATTTCATCTTCATTTAACTGATTTCATCGTTAATTGATTTCATCGTTAACTGATTTCATCGTTAATTGATTTCATCGTTAACTGATTTCATCTTCATTTAACTGATTTCATCGTTAACTGATTTCATCTTCATTCTTCATTTAACTGATTTCATCTTTAACTGATTTCATCGTTAACTGATTTCATCTTCATTTAACTGATTTCATCGTTAATTGATTTCATCGTTAACTGATTTCATCGTTAACTGATTTCATCTTCATTTAACTGATTTCATCGTTAACTGATTTCATCGTTAACTGATTTCATCTTTAACTGATTTCATCTTCATTTAACTGATTTCATCGTTAACTGATTTCATCGTTAACTGATTTCATCGTTAACTGATTTCATCTTCATTTAACTGATTTCATCTTCATTTAACTGATTTCATCGTTAACTGATTTCATCGTTAACTGATTTCATCTTCATTTAATTGATTTCATCGTTAACTGATTTCATCGTTAACTGATTTCATCGTTAACTGATTTCATCTTCATTTAACTGATTTCATCGTTAACTGATTTCATCGTTAACTGATTTCATCGTTAACTGATTTCATCTTCATTTAACTGATTTCATCGTTAACTGATTTCATCGTTAACTGATTTCATCTTCATTTAACTGATTTCATCGTTAACTGATTTCATCGTTAATTGATTTCATCGTTAACTGATTTCATTTTCATTCTTCATTTAACTGATTTCATCGTTAACTGATTTCATCGTTAACTGATTTCATCTTCATTTAACTGATTTCATCGTTAACTGATTTCATCGTTAATTGATTTCATCGTTAACTGATTTCATCTTCATTCTTCATTTAACTGATTTCATCGTTAACTGATTTCATCTTCATTTAACTGATTTCATCGTTAACTGATTTCATCGTTAACTGATTTCATCGTTAACTGATTTCATCTTCATTTAACTGATTTCATCGTTAACTGATTTCATCTTCATTCTTCATTTAACTGATTTCATCTTTAACTGATTTCATCGTTAACTGATTTCATCTTCATTTAACTGATTTCATCGTTAATTGATTTCATCGTTAACTGATTTCATCGTTAACTGATTTCATCTTCATTTAACTGATTTCATCGTTAACTGATTTCATCTTTAACTGATTTCATCTTCATTTAACTGATTTCATCGTTAACTGATTTCATCGTTAACTGATTTCATCGTTAACTGATTTCATCTTCATTTAACTGATTTCATTGTTAACTGATTTCATCGTTAACTGATTTCATCTTCATTTAACTGATTTCATCGTTAACTGATTTCATCGTTAACTGATTTCATCGTTAACTGATTTCATCTTCATTTAACTGATTTCATTTTCATTCTTCATTTAACTGATTTCATCGTTAACTGATTTCATCTTCATTTAACTGATTTCATCGTTAACTGATTTCATCGTTAACTGATTTCATCGTTAACTGATTTAATCTTTAACTGATTTCATCGTTAACTGATTTCATCTTCATTTAACTGATTTCATCGTTAACTGATTTCATCTTCATTTAATTGATTTCATCGTTAACTGATTTCATCGTTAACTGATTTCATCGTTAACTGATTTCATCTTCATTTAACTGATTTCATCGTTAACTGATTTCATCGTTAACTGATTTCATCTTCATTTAACTGATTTCATTTTCATTCTTCATTTAACTGATTTCATCGTTAACTGATTTCATCTTCATTTAATTGATTTCATCGTTAACTGATTTCATCGTTAACTGATTTCATCGTTAACTGATTTCATCTTCATTTAACTGATTTCATCGTTAACTGATTTCATCGTTAACTGATTTCATCTTCATTTAACTGATTTCATCGTTAACTGATTTCATCGTTAATTGATTTCATCGTTAACTGATTTCATTTTCATTCTTCATTTAACTGATTTCATCGTTAACTGATTTCATCGTTAACTGATTTCATCTTCATTTAACTGATTTCATCGTTAACTGATTTCATCGTTAACTGATTTCATCTTCATTTAACTGATTTCATCGTTAACTGATTTCATCGTTAATTGATTTCATCGTTAACTGATTTCATTTTCATTCTTCATTTAACTGATTTCATCGTTAACTGATTTCATCGTTAACTGATTTCATCTTCATTTAACTGATTTCATCGTTAACTGATTTCATCGTTAATTGATTTCATCGTTAACTGATTTCATCTTCATTCTTCATTTAACTGATTTCATCGTTAACTGATTTCATCTTCATTTAACTGATTTCATCGTTAACTGATTTCATCGTTAACTGATTTCATCGTTAACTGATTTCATCTTCATTTAACTGATTTCATCGTTAACTGATTTCATCTTCATTCTTCATTTAACTGATTTCATCTTTAACTGATTTCATCGTTAACTGATTTCATCTTCATTTAACTGATTTCATCGTTAATTGATTTCATCGTTAACTGATTTCATCGTTAACTGATTTCATCTTCATTTAACTGATTTCATCGTTAACTGATTTCATCGTTAACTGATTTCATCTTTAACTGATTTCATCTTCATTTAACTGATTTCATCGTTAACTGATTTCATCGTTAACTGATTTCATCTTCATTTAACTGATTTCATTGTTAACTGATTTCATCGTTAACTGATTTCATCTTCATTTAACTGATTTCATCTTCATTTAACTGATTTCATCGTTAACTGATTTCATCGTTAACTGATTTCATCTTCATTTAACTGATTTCATTTTCATTCTTCATTTAACTGATTTCATCGTTAACTGATTTCATCTTCATTTAACTGATTTCATCGTTAACTGATTTCATCGTTAACTGATTTCATCTTTAACTGATTTCATCGTTAACTGATTTCATCTTCATTTAACTGATTTCATCGTTAACTGATTTCATCTTCATTTAATTGATTTCATCGTTAACTGATTTCATCGTTAACTGATTTCATCGTTAACTGATTTCATCTTCATTTAACTGATTTCATCGTTAACTGATTTCATCGTTAACTGATTTCATCTTCATTTAACTGATTTCATTTTCATTCTTCATTTAACTGATTTCATCGTTAACTGATTTCATCTTCATTTAACTGATTTCATCGTTAACTGATTTCATCGTTAACTGATTTCATCGTTAACTGATTTCATCTTCATTTAACTGATTTCATTTTCATTCTTCATTTAACTGATTTCATCGTTAACTGATTTCATCGTTAACTGATTTCATCTTCATTTAACTGATTTCATTGTTAACTGATTTCATCGTTAACTGATTTCATCTTCATTTAACTGATTTCATCGTTAACTGATTTCATCGTTAACTGATTTCATCGTTAACTGATTTCATCTTCATTTAACTGATTTCATCGTTAACTGATTTCATCGTTAATTGATTTCATCGTTAACTGATTTCATTTTCATTCTTCATTTAACTGATTTCATTCTTAACTGATTTCATCGTTAACTGATTTCATCTTCATTTAACTGATTTCATCGTTAACTGATTTCATCGTTAATTGATTTCATCGTTAACTGATTTCATCTTCATTTAACTGATTTCATCGTTAATTGATTTCATCGTTAACTGATTTCATCGTTAACTGATTTCATCGTTAACTGATTTCATCTTCATTCTTCATTTAACTGATTTCATCTTTAACTGATTTCATCTTCATTTAACTGATTTCATCGTTAATTGATTTCATCGTTAACTGATTTCATCGTTAACTGATTTCATCGTTAACTGATTTCATCTTCATTCTTCATTTAATTGATTTCATCGTTAACTGATTTCATCTTCATTTAACTGATTTCATCGTTAATTGATTTCATCGTTAACTGATTTCATCGTTAATTGATTTCATCGTTAACTGATTTCATCTTCATTTAACTGATTTCATCGTTAACTGATTTCATCTTCATTCTTCATTTAACTGATTTCATCTTTAACTGATTTCATCGTTAACTGATTTCATCTTCATTTAACTGATTTCATCGTTAATTGATTTCATCGTTAACTGATTTCATCGTTAACTGATTTCATCTTCATTTAACTGATTTCATCGTTAACTGATTTCATCGTTAACTGATTTCATCTTTAACTGATTTCATCTTCATTTAACTGATTTCATCGTTAACTGATTTCATCGTTAACTGATTTCATCGTTAACTGATTTCATCTTCATTTAACTGATTTCATCTTCATTTAACTGATTTCATCGTTAACTGATTTCATCGTTAACTGATTTCATCTTCATTTAATTGATTTCATCGTTAACTGATTTCATCGTTAACTGATTTCATCGTTAACTGATTTCATCTTCATTTAACTGATTTCATCGTTAACTGATTTCATCGTTAACTGATTTCATCGTTAACTGATTTCATCTTCATTTAACTGATTTCATCGTTAACTGATTTCATCGTTAACTGATTTCATCTTCATTTAACTGATTTCATCGTTAACTGATTTCATCGTTAATTGATTTCATCGTTAACTGATTTCATTTTCATTCTTCATTTAACTGATTTCATCGTTAACTGATTTCATCGTTAACTGATTTCATCTTCATTTAACTGATTTCATCGTTAACTGATTTCATCGTTAATTGATTTCATCGTTAACTGATTTCATCTTCATTTAACTGATTTCATCGTTAACTGATTTCATCGTTAATTGATTTCATCGTTAACTGATTTCATCTTCATTCTTCATTTAACTGATTTCATCGTTAACTGATTTCATCTTCATTTAACTGATTTCATCGTTAACTGATTTCATCGTTAACTGATTTCATCGTTAACTGATTTCATCTTCATTTAACTGATTTCATCGTTAACTGATTTCATCTTCATTCTTCATTTAACTGATTTCATCTTTAACTGATTTCATCGTTAATTGATTTCATCGTTAACTGATTTCATTTTCATTCTTCATTTAACTGATTTCATCGTTAACTGATTTCATCGTTAACTGATTTCATCTTCATTTAACTGATTTCATCGTTAACTGATTTCATCGTTAATTGATTTCATCGTTAACTGATTTCATCTTCATTCTTCATTTAACTGATTTCATCGTTAACTGATTTCATCTTCATTTAACTGATTTCATCGTTAACTGATTTCATCGTTAACTGATTTCATCGTTAACTGATTTCATCTTCATTTAACTGATTTCATCGTTAACTGATTTCATCTTCATTCTTCATTTAACTGATTTCATCTTTAACTGATTTCATCGTTAACTGATTTCATCTTCATTTAACTGATTTCATCGTTAATTGATTTCATCGTTAACTGATTTCATCGTTAACTGATTTCATCGTTAACTGATTTCATCTTCATTTAACTGATTTCATCGTTAATTGATTTCATCGTTAACTGATTTCATCGTTAATTGATTTCATCGTTAACTGATTTCATCTTCATTTAACTGATTTCATCGTTAACTGATTTCATCTTCATCTTCATTTAACTGATTTCATCTTTAACTGATTTCATCGTTACTTTAACTGATTTCATCGTTAATTGATTTCATCGTTAACTGATTTCATCGTTAATTGATTTCATCGTTAACTGATTTCATCTTCATTAACTGATTTCATCGTTAACTGATTTCATCTTTTACTGATTTCATCTTCATTTAACTGATTAACTGATTTCATCTTTAACTGATTTCATCGTTAACTGATTTCATCTTCATTTAACTGATTTCATCGTTAATTGATTTCATCGTTAACTGATTTCATCGTTAACTGATTTCATCTTCATTTAACTGATTTCATCGTTAACTGATTTCATCGTTAACTGATTTCATCTTTAACTGATTTCATCTTCATTTAACTGATTTCATCGTTAACTGATTTCATCGTTAACTGATTTCATCGTTAACTGATTTCATCTTCATTTAACTGATTTCATCGTTAACTGATTTCATCGTTAACTGATTTCATCTTCATTTAATTGATTTCATCGTTAACTGATTTCATCGTTAACTGATTTCATCGTTAACTGATTTCATCTTCATTTAACTGATTTCATCGTTAACTGATTTCATCGTTAACTGATTTCATCGTTAACTGATTTCATCTTCATTTAACTGATTTCATCGTTAACTGATTTCATCGTTAACTGATTTCATCTTCATTTAACTGATTTCATCGTTAACTGATTTCATCGTTAATTGATTTCATCGTTAACTGATTTCATTTTCATTCTTCATTTAACTGATTTCATCGTTAACTGATTTCATCGTTAACTGATTTCATCTTCATTTAACTGATTTCATCGTTAACTGATTTCATCGTTAATTGATTTCATCGTTAACTGATTTCATCTTCATTCTTCATTTAACTGATTTCATCGTTAACTGATTTCATCTTCATTTAACTGATTTCATCGTTAACTGATTTCATCGTTAACTGATTTCATCGTTAACTGATTTCATCTTCATTTAACTGATTTCATCGTTAACTGATTTCATCTTCATTCTTCATTTAACTGATTTCATCTTTAACTGATTTCATCGTTAACTGATTTCATCTTCATTTAACTGATTTCATCGTTAATTGATTTCATCGTTAACTGATTTCATCGTTAACTGATTTCATCTTCATTTAACTGATTTCATCGTTAACTGATTTCATCTTTAACTGATTTCATCTTCATTTAACTGATTTCATCGTTAACTGATTTCATCGTTAACTGATTTCATCGTTAACTGATTTCATCTTCATTTAACTGATTTCATTGTTAACTGATTTCATCGTTAACTGATTTCATCTTCATTTAACTGATTTCATCGTTAACTGATTTCATCGTTAACTGATTTCATCGTTAACTGATTTCATCTTCATTTAACTGATTTCATTTTCATTCTTCATTTAACTGATTTCATCGTTAACTGATTTCATCTTCATTTAACTGATTTCATCGTTAACTGATTTCATCGTTAACTGATTTCATCGTTAACTGATTTAATCTTTAACTGATTTCATCGTTAACTGATTTCATCTTCATTTAACTGATTTCATCGTTAACTGATTTCATCTTCATTTAATTGATTTCATCGTTAACTGATTTCATCGTTAACTGATTTCATCGTTAACTGATTTCATCTTCATTTAACTGATTTCATCGTTAACTGATTTCATCGTTAACTGATTTCATCTTCATTTAACTGATTTCATTTTCATTCTTCATTTAACTGATTTCATCGTTAACTGATTTCATCTTCATTTAATTGATTTCATCGTTAACTGATTTCATCGTTAACTGATTTCATCGTTAACTGATTTCATCTTCATTTAACTGATTTCATCGTTAACTGATTTCATCGTTAACTGATTTCATCTTCATTTAACTGATTTCATCGTTAACTGATTTCATCGTTAATTGATTTCATCGTTAACTGATTTCATTTTCATTCTTCATTTAACTGATTTCATCGTTAACTGATTTCATCGTTAACTGATTTCATCTTCATTTAACTGATTTCATCGTTAACTGATTTCATCGTTAACTGATTTCATCTTCATTTAACTGATTTCATCGTTAACTGATTTCATCGTTAATTGATTTCATCGTTAACTGATTTCATTTTCATTCTTCATTTAACTGATTTCATCGTTAACTGATTTCATCGTTAACTGATTTCATCTTCATTTAACTGATTTCATCGTTAACTGATTTCATCGTTAATTGATTTCATCGTTAACTGATTTCATCTTCATTCTTCATTTAACTGATTTCATCGTTAACTGATTTCATCTTCATTTAACTGATTTCATCGTTAACTGATTTCATCGTTAACTGATTTCATCGTTAACTGATTTCATCTTCATTTAACTGATTTCATCGTTAACTGATTTCATCTTCATTCTTCATTTAACTGATTTCATCTTTAACTGATTTCATCGTTAACTGATTTCATCTTCATTTAACTGATTTCATCGTTAATTGATTTCATCGTTAACTGATTTCATCGTTAACTGATTTCATCTTCATTTAACTGATTTCATCGTTAACTGATTTCATCGTTAACTGATTTCATCTTTAACTGATTTCATCTTCATTTAACTGATTTCATCGTTAACTGATTTCATCGTTAACTGATTTCATCTTCATTTAACTGATTTCATTGTTAACTGATTTCATCGTTAACTGATTTCATCTTCATTTAACTGATTTCATCTTCATTTAACTGATTTCATCGTTAACTGATTTCATCGTTAACTGATTTCATCTTCATTTAACTGATTTCATTTTCATTCTTCATTTAACTGATTTCATCGTTAACTGATTTCATCTTCATTTAACTGATTTAATCGTTAACTGATTTCATCGTTAACTGATTTCATCGTTAACTGATTTCATCTTCATTTAACTGATTTCATTTTCATTCTTCATTTAACTGATTTCATCGTTAACTGATTTCATCTTCATTTAACTGATTTCATCGTTAACTGATTTCATCGTTAACTGATTTCATCTTTAACTGATTTCATCGTTAACTGATTTCATCTTCATTTAACTGATTTCATCGTTAACTGATTTCATCTTCATTTAATTGATTTCATCGTTAACTGATTTCATCGTTAACTGATTTCATCGTTAACTGATTTCATCTTCATTTAACTGATTTCATCGTTAACTGATTTCATCGTTAACTGATTTCATCTTCATTTAACTGATTTCATTTTCATTCTTCATTTAACTGATTTCATCGTTAACTGATTTCATCTTCATTTAACTGATTTCATCGTTAACTGATTTCATCGTTAACTGATTTCATCGTTAACTGATTTCATCTTCATTTAACTGATTTCATTTTCATTCTTCATTTAACTGATTTCATCGTTAACTGATTTCATCGTTAACTGATTTCATCTTCATTTAACTGATTTCATTGTTAACTGATTTCATCGTTAACTGATTTCATCTTCATTTAACTGATTTCATCGTTAACTGATTTCATCGTTAACTGATTTCATCGTTAACTGATTTCATCTTCATTTAACTGATTTCATCGTTAACTGATTTCATCGTTAATTGATTTCATCGTTAACTGATTTCATTTTCATTCTTCATTTAACTGATTTCATTCTTAACTGATTTCATCGTTAACTGATTTCATCTTCATTTAACTGATTTCATCGTTAACTGATTTCATCGTTAATTGATTTCATCGTTAACTGATTTCATCTTCATTTAACTGATTTCATCGTTAATTGATTTCATCGTTAACTGATTTCATCGTTAACTGATTTCATCGTTAACTGATTTCATCTTCATTCTTCATTTAACTGATTTCATCTTTAACTGATTTCATCTTCATTTAACTGATTTCATCGTTAATTGATTTCATCGTTAACTGATTTCATCGTTAACTGATTTCATCGTTAACTGATTTCATCTTCATTCTTCATTTAATTGATTTCATCGTTAACTGATTTCATCTTCATTTAACTGATTTCATCGTTAATTGATTTCATCGTTAACTGATTTCATCGTTAATTGATTTCATCGTTAACTGATTTCATCTTCATTTAACTGATTTCATCGTTAACTGATTTCATCTTCATTCTTCATTTAACTGATTTCATCTTTAACTGATTTCATCGTTAACTGATTTCATCTTCATTTAACTGATTTCATCGTTAATTGATTTCATCGTTAACTGATTTCATCGTTAACTGATTTCATCTTCATTTAACTGATTTCATCGTTAACTGATTTCATCGTTAACTGATTTCATCTTTAACTGATTTCATCTTCATTTAACTGATTTCATCGTTAACTGATTTCATCGTTAACTGATTTCATCGTTAACTGATTTCATCTTCATTTAACTGATTTCATCTTCATTTAACTGATTTCATCGTTAACTGATTTCATCGTTAACTGATTTCATCTTCATTTAATTGATTTCATCGTTAACTGATTTCATCGTTAACTGATTTCATCGTTAACTGATTTCATCTTCATTTAACTGATTTCATCGTTAACTGATTTCATCGTTAACTGATTTCATCGTTAACTGATTTCATCTTCATTTAACTGATTTCATCGTTAACTGATTTCATCGTTAACTGATTTCATCTTCATTTAACTGATTTCATCGTTAACTGATTTCATCGTTAATTGATTTCATCGTTAACTGATTTCATTTTCATTCTTCATTTAACTGATTTCATCGTTAACTGATTTCATCGTTAACTGATTTCATCTTCATTTAACTGATTTCATCGTTAACTGATTTCATCGTTAATTGATTTCATCGTTAACTGATTTCATCTTCATTCTTCATTTAACTGATTTCATCGTTAACTGATTTCATCTTCATTTAACTGATTTCATCGTTAACTGATTTCATCGTTAACTGATTTCATCGTTAACTGATTTCATCTTCATTTAACTGATTTCATCGTTAACTGATTTCATCTTCATTCTTCATTTAACTGATTTCATCTTTAACTGATTTCATCGTTAACTGATTTCATCTTCATTTAACTGATTTCATCGTTAATTGATTTCATCGTTAACTGATTTCATCGTTAACTGATTTCATCTTCATTTAACTGATTTCATCGTTAACTGATTTCATCGTTAACTGATTTCATCTTTAACTGATTTCATCTTCATTTAACTGATTTCATCGTTAACTGATTTCATCGTTAACTGATTTCATCTTCATTTAACTGATTTCATTGTTAACTGATTTCATCGTTAACTGATTTCATCTTCATTTAACTGATTTCATCGTTAACTGATTTCATCGTTAACTGATTTCATCTTCATTTAACTGATTTCATTTTCATTCTTCATTTAACTGATTTCATCGTTAACTGATTTCATCTTCATTTAACTGATTTCATCGTTAACTGATTTCATCGTTAACTGATTTCATCGTTAACTGATTTCATCTTTAACTGATTTCATCGTTAACTGATTTCATCTTCATTTAACTGATTTCATCGTTAACTGATTTCATCTTCATTTAATTGATTTCATCGTTAACTGATTTCATCGTTAACTGATTTCATCGTTAACTGATTTCATCTTCATTTAACTGATTTCATCGTTAACTGATTTCATCGTTAACTGATTTCATCTTCATTTAACTGATTTCATTTTCATTCTTCATTTAACTGATTTCATCGTTAACTGATTTCATCTTCATTTAATTGATTTCATCGTTAACTGATTTCATCGTTAACTGATTTCATCTTCATTTAACTGATTTCATCGTTAACTGATTTCATCGTTAACTGATTTCATCTTCATTTAACTGATTTCATCGTTAACTGATTTCATCGTTAATTGATTTCATCGTTAACTGATTTCATTTTCATTCTTCATTTAACTGATTTCATCGTTAACTGATTTCATCTTCATTTAACTGATTTCATCGTTAACTGATTTCATCGTTAACTGATTTCATCTTCATTTAACTGATTTCATCGTTAACTGATTTCATCGTTAACTGATTTCATCGTTAACTGATTTCATCGTTAACTGATTTCATCTTCATTTAACTGATTTCATTGTTAACTGATTTCATCGTTAACTGATTTCATCTTCATTTAACTGATTTCATCGTTAACTGATTTCATCGTTAACTGATTTCATCGTTAACTGATTTCATCTTCATTTAACTGATTTCATTTTCATTCTTCATTTAACTGATTTCATCGTTAACTGATTTCATCTTCATTTAACTGATTTCATCGTTAACTGATTTCATCGTTAACTGATTTCATCTTCATTTAACTGATTTCATTGTTAACTGATTTCATCGTTAACTGATTTCATCTTCATTTAACTGATTTCATCGTTAACTGATTTCATCGTTAACTGATTTCATCGTTAACTGATTTCATCTTCATTTAACTGATTTCATCGTTAACTGATTTCATCGTTAATTGATTTCATCGTTAACTGATTTCATTTTCATTCTTCATTTAACTGATTTCATCGTTAACTGATTTCATCGTTAACTGATTTCATCTTCATTTAACTGATTTCATCGTTAACTGATTTCATCGTTAACTGATTTCATCTTCATTTAACTGATTTCATCGTTAACTGATTTCATCGTTAACTGATTTCATCTTCATTTAACTGATTTCATCGTTAACTGATTTCATCGTTAATTGATTTCATCGTTAACTGATTTCATTTTCATTCTTCATTTAACTGATTTCATCGTTAACTGATTTCATCGTTAACTGATTTCATCTTCATTTAACTGATTTCATCGTTAACTGATTTCATCGTTAATTGATTTCATCGTTAACTGATTTCATCTTCATTCTTCATTTAACTGATTTCATCGTTAACTGATTTCATCTTCATTTAACTGATTTCATCGTTAACTGATTTCATCGTTAACTGATTTCATCGTTAACTGATTTCATCTTCATTTAACTGATTTCATCGTTAACTGATTTCATCTTCATTCTTCATTTAACTGATTTCATCTTTAACTGATTTCATCGTTAACTGATTTCATCTTCATTTAACTGATTTCATCGTTAATTGATTTCATCGTTAACTGATTTCATCGTTAACTGATTTCATCTTCATTTAACTGATTTCATCGTTAACTGATTTCATCGTTAACTGATTTCATCTTTAACTGATTTCATCTTCATTTAACTGATTTCATCGTTAACTGATTTCATCGTTAACTGATTTCATCTTCATTTAATTGATTTCATCGTTAACTGATTTCATCGTTAACTGATTTCATCGTTAACTGATTTCATCTTCATTTAACTGATTTCATCGTTAACTGATTTCATCGTTAACTGATTTCATCTTCATTTAACTGATTTCATCGTTAACTGATTTCATCGTTAACTGATTTCATCTTCATTTAACTGATTTCATCGTTAACTGATTTCATCGTTAATTGATTTCATCGTTAACTGATTTCATTTTCATTCTTCATTTAACTGATTTCATCGTTAACTGATTTCATCGTTAACTGATTTCATCTTCATTTAACTGATTTCATCGTTAACTGATTTCATCGTTAATTGATTTCATCGTTAACTGATTTCATCTTCATTCTTCATTTAACTGATTTCATCGTTAACTGATTTCATCTTCATTTAACTGATTTCATCGTTAACTGATTTCATCGTTAACTGATTTCATCTTCATTTAACTGATTTCATCGTTAACTGATTTCATCTTCATTCTTCATTTAACTGATTTCATCTTTAACTGATTTCATCGTTAACTGATTTCATCTTCATTTAACTGATTTCATCGTTAATTGATTTCATCGTTAACTGATTTCATCGTTAACTGATTTCATCTTCATTTAACTGATTTCATCGTTAACTGATTTCATCGTTAACTGATTTCATCTTTAACTGATTTCATCTTCATTTAACTGATTTCATCGTTAACTGATTTCATCGTTAACTGATTTCATCGTTAACTGATTTCATCTTCATTTAACTGATTTCATTTTCATTCTTCATTTAACTGATTTCATCGTTAACTGATTTCATCTTCATTTAACTGATTTCATCGTTAACTGATTTCATCTTCATTTAACTGATTTCATCGTTAACTGATTTCATCGTTAACTGATTTCATCTTCATTTAACTGATTTCATCGTTAACTGATTTCATCTTCATTTAATTGATTTCATCGTTAACTGATTTCATCGTTAACTGATTTCATCGTTAACTGATTTCATCTTCATTTAACTGATTTCATCGTTAACTGATTTCATCGTTAACTGATTTCATCTTCATTTAACTGATTTCATCGTTAACTGATTTCATCGTTAACTGATTTCATCTTCATTTAACTGATTTCATCGTTAACTGATTTCATCGTTAACTGATTTCATCGTTAACTGATTTCATCGTTAACTGATTTCATCTTCATTTAACTGATTTCATTGTTAACTGATTTCATCGTTAACTGATTTCATCTTCATTTAACTGATTTCATCGTTAACTGATTTCATCGTTAACTGATTTCATCGTTAACTGATTTCATCTTCATTTAACTGATTTCATTTTCATTCTTCATTTAACTGATTTCATCGTTAACTGATTTCATCTTCATTTAACTGATTTCATCGTTAACTGATTTCATCGTTAACTGATTTCATCGTTAACTGATTTCATCTTTAACTGATTTCATCGTTAACTGATTTCATCTTCATTTAACTGATTTCATCGTTAACTGATTTCATCTTCATTTAATTGATTTCATCGTTAACTGATTTCATCGTTAACTGATTTCATCGTTAACTGATTTCATCTTCATTTAACTGATTTCATCGTTAACTGATTTCATCGTTAACTGATTTCATCTTCATTTAACTGATTTCATTTTCATTCTTCATTTAACTGATTTCATCGTTAACTGATTTCATCTTCATTTAATTGATTTCATCGTTAACTGATTTCATCGTTAACTGATTTCATCTTCATTTAACTGATTTCATCGTTAACTGATTTCATCGTTAACTGATTTCATCTTCATTTAACTGATTTCATCGTTAACTGATTTCATCGTTAATTGATTTCATCGTTAACTGATTTCATTTTCATTCTTCATTTAACTGATTTCATCGTTAACTGATTTCATCGTTAACTGATTTCATCGTTAACTGATTTCATCTTCATTTAACTGATTTCATTTTCATTCTTCATTTAACTGATTTCATCGTTAACTGATTTCATCTTCATTTAACTGATTTCATCGTTAACTGATTTCATCGTTAACTGATTTCATCGTTAACTGATTTCATCTTCATTTAACTGATTTCATCGTTAACTGATTTCATCTTCATTTAATTGATTTCATCGTTAACTGATTTCATCGTTAACTGATTTCATCGTTAACTGATTTCATCTTCATTTAACTGATTTCATCGTTAACTGATTTCATCGTTAACTGATTTCATCTTCATTTAACTGATTTCATCGTTAACTGATTTCATCGTTAACTGATTTCATCTTCATTTAACTGATTTCATCGTTAACTGATTTCATCGTTAACTGATTTCATCGTTAACTGATTTCATCTTCATTTAAATGATTTCATTGTTAACTGATTTCATCGTTAACTGATTTCATCTTCATTTAACTGATTTCATCGTTAACTGATTTCATCGTTAACTGATTTCATCGTTAACTGATTTCATCTTCATTTAACTGATTTCATTTTCATTCTTCATTTAACTGATTTCATCGTTAACTGATTTCATCTTCATTTAACTGATTTCATCGTTAACTGATTTCATCGTTAACTGATTTCATCGTTAACTGATTTCATCTTTAACTGATTTCATCGTTAACTGATTTCATCTTCATTTAACTGATTTCATCGTTAACTGATTTCATCTTCATTTAATTGATTTCATCGTTAACTGATTTCATCGTTAACTGATTTCATCGTTAACTGATTTCATCGTTAACTGATTTCATCTTCATTTAACTGATTTCATCGTTAACTGATTTCATCGTTAACTGATTTCATCTTCATTTAACTGATTTCATTTTCATTCTTCATTTAACTGATTTCATCGTTAACTGATTTCATCTTCATTTAATTGATTTCATCGTTAACTGATTTCATCGTTAACTGATTTCATCGTTAACTGATTTCATCTTCATTTAACTGATTTCATCGTTAACTGATTTCATCGTTAACTGATTTCATCGTTAACTGATTTCATCTTCATTTAACTGATTTCATCGTTAACTGATTTCATCGTTAACTGATTTCATCTTCATTTAACTGATTTCATCGTTAACTGATTTCATCGTTAATTGATTTCATCGTTAACTGATTTCATTTTCATTCTTCATTTAACTGATTTCATCGTTAACTGATTTCATCGTTAACTGATTTCATCTTCATTTAACTGATTTCATCGTTAACTGATTTCATCGTTAATTGATTTCATCGTTAACTGATTTCATCTTCATTCTTCATTTAACTGATTTCATCGTTAACTGATTTCATCTTCATTTAACTGATTTCATCGTTAACTGATTTCATCGTTAACTGATTTCATCGTTAACTGATTTCATCTTCATTTAACTGATTTCATCGTTAACTGATTTCATCTTCATTCTTCATTTAACTGATTTCATCTTTAACTGATTTCATCGTTAACTGATTTCATCTTCATTTAACTGATTTCATCGTTAATTGATTTCATCGTTAACTGATTTCATCGTTAATTGATTTCATCGTTAACTGATTTCATCTTCATTTAACTGATTTCATCGTTAACTGATTTCATCTTCATTCTTCATTTAACTGATTTCATCTTTAACTGATTTCATCGTTAACTGATTTCATCTTCATTTAACTGATTTCATCGTTAATTGATTTCATCGTTAACTGATTTCATCGTTAATTGATTTCATCGTTAACTGATTTCATCTTCATTTAACTGATTTCATCGTTAACTGATTTCATCTTCATTCTTCATTTAACTGATTTCATCTTTAACTGATTTCATCGTTAACTGATTTCATCTTCATTTAACTGATTTCATCGTTAATTGATTTCATCGTTAACTGATTTCATCGTTAACTGATTTCATCTTCATTTAACTGATTTCATCGTTAACTGATTTCATCTTTAACTGATTTCATCTTCATTTAACTGATTTCATCGTTAACTGATTTCATCGTTAACTGATTTCATCGTTAACTGATTTCATCTTCATTTAACTGATTTCATCTTCATTTAACTGATTTCATCGTTAACTGATTTCATCGTTAACTGATTTCATCTTCATTTAATTGATTTCATCGTTAACTGATTTCATCGTTAACTGATTTCATCGTTAACTGATTTCATCTTCATTTAACTGATTTCATCGTTAACTGATTTCATCGTTAACTGATTTCATCGTTAACTGATTTCATCTTCATTTAACTGATTTCATCGTTAACTGATTTCATCGTTAACTGATTTCATCTTCATTTAACTGATTTCATCGTTAACTGATTTCATCGTTAATTGATTTCATCGTTAACTGATTTCATTTTCATTCTTCATTTAACTGATTTCATCGTTAACTGATTTCATCGTTAACTGATTTCATCTTCATTTAACTGATTTCATCGTTAACTGATTTCATCGTTAATTGATTTCATCGTTAACTGATTTCATCTTCATTCTTCATTTAACTGATTTCATCGTTAACTGATTTCATCTTCATTTAACTGATTTCATCGTTAACTGATTTCATCGTTAACTGATTTCATCGTTAACTGATTTCATCTTCATTTAACTGATTTCATCGTTAACTGATTTCATCTTCATTCTTCATTTAACTGATTTCATCTTTAACTGATTTCATCGTTAACTGATTTCATCTTCATTTAACTGATTTCATCGTTAATTGATTTCATCGTTAACTGATTTCATCGTTAACTGATTTCATCTTCATTTAACTGATTTCATCGTTAACTGATTTCATCGTTAACTGATTTCATCGTTAACTGATTTCATCTTCATTTAACTGATTTCATCGTTAACTGATTTCATCGTTAACTGATTTCATCTTCATTTAACTGATTTCATCGTTAACTGATTTCATCGTTAACTGATTTCATCTTCATTTAACTGATTTCATCGTTAACTGATTTCATCGTTAACTGATTTCATCGTTAACTGATTTCATCTTCATTTAACTGATTTCATTGTTAACTGATTTCATCGTTAACTGATTTCATCTTCATTTAACTGATTTCATCGTTAACTGATTTCATCGTTAACTGATTTCATCGTTAACTGATTTCATCTTCATTTAACTGATTTCATTTTCATTCTTCTTTTAACTGATTTCATCGTTAACTGATTTCATCTTCATTTAACTGATTTCATCGTTAACTGATTTCATCGTTAACTGATTTCATCTTTAACTGATTTCATCGTTAACTGATTTCATCTTCATTTAACTGATTTCATCGTTAACTGATTTCATCTTCATTTAATTGATTTCATCGTTAACTGATTTCATCGTTAACTGATTTCATCGTTAACTGATTTCATCTTCATTTAACTGATTTCATCGTTAACTGATTTCATCGTTAACTGATTTCATCGTTAACTGATTTCATCTTCATTTAACTGATTTCATTTTCATTCTTCATTTAACTGATTTCATCGTTAACTGATTTCATCTTCATTTAATTGATTTCATCGTTAACTGATTTCATCGTTAACTGATTTCATCGTTAACTGATTTCATCTTCATTTAACTGATTTCATCGTTAACTGATTTCATCGTTAACTGATTTCATCGTTAACTGATTTCATCTTCATTTAACTGATTTCATCGTTAACTGATTTCATCGTTAACTGATTTCATCTTCATTTAACTGATTTCATCGTTAACTGATTTCATCGTTAATTGATTTCATCGTTAACTGATTTCATTTTCATTCTTCATTTAACTGATTTCATCGTTAACTGATTTCATCGTTAACTGATTTCATCGTTAACTGATTTCATCTTCATTTAACTGATTTCATTTTCATTCTTCATTTAACTGATTTCATCGTTAACTGATTTCATCTTCATTTAACTGATTTCATCGTTAACTGATTTCATCGTTAACTGATTTCATCGTTAACTGATTTCATCTTTAACTGATTTCATCGTTAACTGATTTCATCTTCATTTAACTGATTTCATCGTTAACTGATTTCATCTTCATTTAATTGATTTCATCGTTAACTGATTTCATCGTTAACTGATTTCATCTTCATTTAACTGATTTCATCGTTAACTGATTTCATCGTTAACTGATTTCATCTTCATTTAACTGATTTCATCGTTAACTGATTTCATCGTTAACTGATTTCATCTTCATTTAACTGATTTCATCGTTAACTGATTTCATCGTTAACTGATTTCATCGTTAACTGATTTCATCTTCATTTAACTGATTTCATTGTTAACTGATTTCATCGTTAACTGATTTCATCTTCATTTAACTGATTTCATCGTTAACTGATTTCATCGTTAACTGATTTCATCGTTAACTGATTTCATCTTCATTTAACTGATTTCATTTTCATTCTTCATTTAACTGATTTCATCGTTAACTGATTTCATCTTCATTTAACTGATTTCATCGTTAACTGATTTCATCGTTAACTGATTTCATCGTTAACTGATTTCATCTTTAACTGATTTCATCGTTAACTGATTTCATCTTCATTTAACTGATTTCATCGTTAACTGATTTCATCTTCATTTAATTGATTTCATCGTTAACTGATTTCATCGTTAACTGATTTCATCGTTAACTGATTTCATCTTCATTTAACTGATTTCATCGTTAACTGATTTCATCGTTAACTGATTTCATCTTCATTTAACTGATTTCATTTTCATTCTTCATTTAACTGATTTCATCGTTAACTGATTTCATCTTCATTTAATTGATTTCATCGTTAACTGATTTCATCGTTAACTGATTTCATCGTTAACTGATTTCATCTTCATTTAACTGATTTCATCGTTAACTGATTTCATCGTTAACTGATTTCATCGTTAACTGATTTCATCGTTAACTGATTTCATCTTCATTTAACTGATTTCATCGTTAACTGATTTCATCGTTAACTGATTTCATCTTCATTTAACTGATTTCATCGTTAACTGATTTCATCGTTAATTGATTTCATCGTTAACTGATTTCATTTTCATTCTTCATTTAACTGATTTCATCGTTAACTGATTTCATCGTTAACTGATTTCATCTTCATTTAACTGATTTCATCGTTAACTGATTTCATCGTTAATTGATTTCATCGTTAACTGATTTCATCTTCATTCTTCATTTAACTGATTTCATCGTTAACTGATTTCATCTTCATTTAACTGATTTCATCGTTAACTGATTTCATCGTTAACTGATTTCATCTTCATTTAACTGATTTCATCGTTAACTGATTTCATCTTCATTCTTCATTTAACTGATTTCATCTTTAACTGATTTCATCGTTAACTGATTTCATCTTCATTTAACTGATTTCATCGTTAATTGATTTCATCGTTAACTGATTTCATCGTTAATTGATTTCATCGTTAACTGATTTCATCTTCATTTAACTGATTTCATCGTTAACTGATTTCATCTTCATTCTTCATTTAACTGATTTCATCTTTAACTGATTTCATCGTTAACTGATTTCATCTTCATTTAACTGATTTCATCGTTAATTGATTTCATCGTTAACTGATTTCATCGTTAATTGATTTCATCGTTAACTGATTTCATCTTCATTTAACTGATTTCATCGTTAACTGATTTCATCTTCATTCTTCATTTAACTGATTTCATCTTTAACTGATTTCATCTTTAACTGATTTCATCTTCATTTAACTGATTTCATCGTTAATTGATTTCATCGTTAACTGATTTCATCGTTAATTGATTTCATCGTTAACTGATTTCATCTTCATTTAACTGATTTCATCGTTAACTGATTTCATCTTCATTCTTCATTTAACTGATTTCATCTTTAACTGATTTCATCGTTAACTGATTTCATCTTCATTTAACTGATTTCATCGTTAATTGATTTCATCGTTAACTGATTTCATCGTTAACTGATTTCATCTTCATTTAACTGATTTCATCGTTAACTGATTTCATCGTTAACTGATTTCATCTTTAACTGATTTCATCTTCATTTAACTGATTTCATCGTTAACTGATTTCATCGTTAACTGATTTCATCGTTAACTGATTTCATCTTCATTTAACTGATTTCATCTTCATTTAACTGATTTCATCGTTAACTGATTTCATCGTTAACTGATTTCATCTTCATTTAATTGATTTCATCGTTAACTGATTTCATCGTTAACTGATTTCATCGTTAACTGATTTCATCTTCATTTAACTGATTTCATCGTTAACTGATTTCATCGTTAACTGATTTCATCGTTAACTGATTTCATCTTCATTTAACTGATTTCATCGTTAACTGATTTCATCGTTAACTGATTTCATCTTCATTTAACTGATTTCATCGTTAACTGATTTCATCGTTAATTGATTTCATCGTTAACTGATTTCATTTTCATTCTTCATTTAACTGATTTCATCGTTAACTGATTTCATCGTTAACTGATTTCATCTTCATTTAACTGATTTCATCGTTAACTGATTTCATCGTTAATTGATTTCATCGTTAACTGATTTCATCTTCATTCTTCATTTAACTGATTTCATCGTTAACTGATTTCATCTTCATTTAACTGATTTCATCGTTAACTGATTTCATCGTTAACTGATTTCATCTTCATTTAACTGATTTCATCGTTAACTGATTTCATCTTCATTCTTCATTTAACTGATTTCATCTTTAACTGATTTCATCGTTAACTGATTTCATCTTCATTTAACTGATTTCATCGTTAATTGATTTCATCGTTAACTGATTTCATCGTTAATTGATTTCATCGTTAACTGATTTCATCTTCATTTAACTGATTTCATCGTTAACTGATTTCATCTTCATTCTTCATTTAACTGATTTCATCTTTAACTGATTTCATCGTTAACTGATTTCATCTTCATTTAACTGATTTCATCGTTAATTGATTTCATCGTTAACTGATTTCATCGTTAATTGATTTCATCGTTAACTGATTTCATCTTCATTTAACTGATTTCATCGTTAACTGATTTCATCTTCATTCTTCATTTAACTGATTTCATCTTTAACTGATTTCATCTTTAACTGATTTCATCTTCATTTAACTGATTTCATCGTTAATTGATTTCATCGTTAACTGATTTCATCGTTAATTGATTTCATCGTTAACTGATTTCATCTTCATTTAACTGATTTCATCGTTAACTGATTTCATCTTCATTCTTCATTTAACTGATTTCATCTTTAACTGATTTCATCGTTAACTGATTTCATCTTCATTTAACTGATTTCATCGTTAATTGATTTCATCGTTAACTGATTTCATCGTTAACTGATTTCATCTTCATTTAACTGATTTCATCGTTAACTGATTTCATCGTTAACTGATTTCATCTTTAACTGATTTCATCTTCATTTAACTGATTTCATCGTTAACTGATTTCATCGTTAACTGATTTCATCGTTAACTGATTTCATCTTCATTTAACTGATTTCATCTTCATTTAACTGATTTCATCGTTAACTGATTTCATCGTTAACTGATTTCATCTTCATTTAATTGATTTCATCGTTAACTGATTTCATCGTTAACTGATTTCATCGTTAACTGATTTCATCTTCATTTAACTGATTTCATCGTTAACTGATTTCATCGTTAACTGATTTCATCGTTAACTGATTTCATCTTCATTTAACTGATTTCATCGTTAACTGATTTCATCGTTAACTGATTTCATCTTCATTTAACTGATTTCATCGTTAACTGATTTCATCGTTAATTGATTTCATCGTTAACTGATTTCATTTTCATTCTTCATTTAACTGATTTCATCGTTAACTGATTTCATCGTTAACTGATTTCATCTTCATTTAACTGATTTCATCGTTAACTGATTTCATCGTTAATTGATTTCATCGTTAACTGATTTCATCTTCATTCTTCATTTAACTGATTTCATCGTTAACTGATTTCATCTTCATTCTTCATTTAACTGATTTCATCTTCATTTAACTGATTTCATCGTTAACTGATTTCATCGTTAACTGATTTCATCGTTAACTGATTTCATCTTCATTTAACTGATTTCATCGTTAACTGATTTCATCTTCATTCTTCATTTAACTGATTTCATCTTTAACTGATTTCATCGTTAACTGATTTCATCTTCATTTAACTGATTTCATCGTTAATTGATTTCATCGTTAACTGATTTCATCGTTAACTGATTTCATCTTCATTTAACTGATTTCATCGTTAACTGATTTCATCTTTAACTGATTTCATCTTCATTTAACTGATTTCATCGTTAACTGATTTCATCGTTAACTGATTTCATCGTTAACTGATTTCATCTTCATTTAACTGATTTCATTGTTAACTGATTTCATCGTTAACTGATTTCATCTTCATTTAACTGATTTCATCGTTAACTGATTTCATCGTTAACTGATTTCATCGTTAACTGATTTCATCTTTAACTGATTTCATCGTTAACTGATTTCATCTTCATTTAACTGATTTCATCGTTAACTGATTTCATCTTCATTTAACTGATTTCATCTTCATTTAACTGATTTCATTTTCATTCTTCATTTAACTGATTTCATCGTTAACTGATTTCATCTTCATTTAACTGATTTCATCGTTAACTGATTTCATCGTTAACTGATTTCATCGTTAACTGATTTCATCTTTAACTGATTTCATCGTTAACTGATTTCATCTTCATTTAACTGATTTCATCGTTAACTGATTTCATCTTCATTTAATTGATTTCATCGTTAACTGATTTCATCGTTAACTGATTTCATCGTTAACTGATTTCATCTTCATTTAACTGATTTCATCGTTAACTGATTTCATCGTTAACTGATTTCATCTTCATTTAACTGATTTCATTTTCATTCTTCATTTAACTGATTTCATCGTTAACTGATTTCATCTTCATTTAATTGATTTCATCGTTAACTGATTTCATCGTTAACTGATTTCATCTTCATGTAACTGATTTCATCGTTAACTGATTTCATCGTTAACTGATTTCATCTTCATTTAACTGATTTTATCGTTAACTGATTTCATCGTTAATTGATTTCATCGTTAACTGATTTCATTTTCATTCTTCATTTAACTGATTTCATCGTTAACTGATTTCATCGTTAACTGATTTCATCTTCATTTAACTGATTTCATCGTTAATTGATTTCATCGTTAACTGATTTCATCTTCATTTAACTGATTTCATCGTTAACTGATTTCATCGTTAACTGATTTCATCTTTAACTGATTTCATCGTTAACTGATTTCATCGTTAACTGATTTCATCGTTAACTGATTTCATTGTTAACTGATTTCATCGTTAACTGATTTCATCTTCATTTAATTGATTTCATCGTTAACTGATTTCATCTTCATTTAATTGATTTCATCGTTAACTGATTTCATCGTTAACTGATTTCATCGTTAACTGATTTCATCTTCATTTAACTGATTTCATCGTTAACTGATTTCATCGTTAACTGATTTCATCTTCATTTAACTGATTTCATCGTTAACTGATTTCATCGTTAACTGATTTCATCTTCATTTAACTGATTTCATCGTTAACTGATTTCATCGTTAACTGATTTCATCGTTAACTGATTTCATCTTCATTTAACTGATTTCATCGTTAACTGATTTCATCTTCATTTAACTGATTTCATCGTTAACTGATTTCATCGTTAACTGATTTCATCGTTAACTGATTTCATCTTCATTTAACTGATTTCATTTTCATTCTTCATTTAACTGATTTCATCGTTAACTGATTTCATCTTCATTTAACTGATTTCATCGTTAACTGATTTCATTGTTAACTGATTTCATCTTTAACTGATTTCATCGTTAACTGATTTCATCTTCATTTAACTGATTTCATCGTTAACTGATTTCATCTTCATTTAATTGATTTCATCGTTAACTGATTTCATCGTTAACTGATTTCATCGTTAATTGATTTCATCGTTAACTGATTTCATCTTCATTTAACTGATTTCATCGTTAATTGATTTCATCGTTAACTGATTTCATCGTTAACTGATTTCATCGTTAACTGATTTCATCTTCATTCTTCATTTAACTGATTTCATCTTTAACTGATTTCATCGTTAACTGATTTCATCTTCATTTAACTGATTTCATCGTTAATTGATTTCATCGTTAACTGATTTCATCGTTAATTGATTTCATCGTTAACTGATTTCATCTTCATTTAACTGATTTCATCGTTAACTGATTTCATCTTCATTCTTCATTTAACTGATTTCATCTTTAACTGATTTCATCGTTAACTGATTTCATCTTCATTTAACTGATTTCATCGTTAATTGATTTCATCGTTAACTGATTTCATCGTTAACTGATTTCATCTTCATTTAACTGATTTCATCGTTAACTGATTTCATCGTTAACTGATTTCATCTTTAACTGATTTCATCTTCATTTAACTGATTTCATCGTTAACTGATTTCATCGTTAACTGATTTCATCGTTAACTGATTTCATCTTCATTTAACTGATTTCATCGTTAACTGATTTCATCGTTAACTGATTTCATCTTCATTTAACTGATTTCATCGTTAACTGATTTCATCGTTAATTGATTTCATCGTTAACTGATTTCATTTTCATTCTTCATTTAACTGATTTCATCGTTAACTGATTTCATCGTTAACTGATTTCATCTTCATTTAACTGATTTCATCGTTAACTGATTTCATCGTTAATTGATTTCATCGTTAACTGATTTCATCTTCATTCTTCATTTAACTGATTTCATCGTTAACTGATTTCATCTTCATTTAACTGATTTCATCGTTAACTGATTTCATCGTTAACTGATTTCATCGTTAACTGATTTCATCTTCATTTAACTGATTTCATCGTTAACTGATTTCATCTTCATTCTTCATTTAACTGATTTCATCTTTAACTGATTTCATCGTTAACTGATTTCATCTTCATTTAACTGATTTCATCGTTAATTGATTTCATCGTTAACTGATTTCATCGTTAACTGATTTCATCTTCATTTAACTGATTTCATCGTTAACTGATTTCATCGTTAACTGATTTCATCTTTAACTGATTTCATCTTCATTTAACTGATTTCATCGTTAACTGATTTCATCGTTAACTGATTTCATCGTTAACTGATTTCATCTTCATTTAACTGATTTCATCTTCATTTAACTGATTTCATCGTTAACTGATTTCATCGTTAACTGATTTCATCTTCATTTAACTGATTTCATCGTTAACTGATTTCATCGTTAACTGATTTCATCTTCATTTAACTGATTTCATCGTTAACTGATTTCATCGTTAATTGATTTCATCGTTAACTGATTTCATTTTCATTCTTCATTTAACTGATTTCATCGTTAACTGATTTCATCGTTAACTGATTTCATCTTCATTTAACTGATTTCATCGTTAACTGATTTCATCGTTAATTGATTTCATCGTTAACTGATTTCATCTTCATTCTTCATTTAACTGATTTCATCGTTAACTGATTTCATCTTCATTTAACTGATTTCATCGTTAACTGATTTCATCGTTAACTGATTTCATCTTCATTTAACTGATTTCATCGTTAACTGATTTCATCTTCATTCTTCATTTAACTGATTTCATCGTTAACTGATTTCATCGTTAACTGATTTCATCTTCATTTAACTGATTTCATCGTTAATTGATTTCATCGTTAACTGATTTCATCGTTAACTGATTTCATCTTCATTTAACTGATTTCATCGTTAACTGATTTCATCGTTAACTGATTTCATCTTTAACTGATTTCATCTTCATTTAACTGATTTCATCGTTAACTGATTTCATCGTTAACTGATTTCATCTTCATTTAACTGATTTCATTGTTAACTGATTTCATCGTTAACTGATTTCATCTTCATTTAACTGATTTCATCGTTAACTGATTTCATCGTTAACTGATTTCATCTTCATTTAACTGATTTCATTTTCATTCTTCATTTAACTGATTTCATCGTTAACTGATTTCATCTTCATTTAACTGATTTCATCGTTAACTGATTTCATCGTTAACTGATTTCATCGTTAACTGATTTCATCTTTAACTGATTTCATCGTTAACTGATTTCATCTTCATTTAACTGATTTCATCGTTAACTGATTTCATCTTCATTTAATTGATTTCATCGTTAACTGATTTCATCGTTAACTGATTTCATCGTTAACTGATTTCATCTTCATTTAACTGATTTCATCGTTAACTGATTTCATCTTCATTTAACTGATTTCATTTTCATTCTTCATTTAACTGATTTCATCGTTAACTGATTTCATCTTCATTTAATTGATTTCATCGTTAACTGATTTCATCGTTAACTGATTTCATCTTCATTTAACTGATTTCATCGTTAACTGATTTCATCTTCATTTAACTGATTTCATTTTCATTCTTCATTTAACTGATTTCATCGTTAACTGATTTCATCTTCATTTAACTGATTTCATTTTCATTCTTCATTTAACTGATTTCATCGTGAACTGATTTCATCTTCATTTAACTGATTTCATCGTTAACTGATTTCATCGTTAATTGATTTCATCGTTAACTGATTTCATTTTCATTCTTCATTTAACTGATTTCATCGTTAACTGATTTCATCGTTAACTGATTTCATCTTCATTTAACTGATTTCATCGTTAATTGATTTCATCGTTAACTGATTTCATCTTCATTTAACTGATTTCATCGTTAACTGATTTCATCGTTAACTGATTTCATCTTCATTTAACTGATTTCATTGTTAACTGATTTCATCGTTAACTGATTTCATCTTCATTTAATTGATTTCATCGTTAACTGATTTCATCTTCATTTAATTGATTTCATCGTTAACTGATTTCATCGTTAACTGATTTCATCGTTAACTGATTTCATCGTTAACTGATTTCATCTTCATTTAACTGATTTCATCGTTAACTGATTTCATCGTTAACTGATTTCATCTTCATTTAACTGATTTCATCGTTAACTGATTTCATCGTTAACTGATTTCATCTTCATTTAACTGATTTCATCGTTAACTGATTTCATCGTTAACTGATTTCATCGTTAACTGATTTCATCTTCATTTAACTGATTTCATTGTTAACTGATTTCATCGTTAACTGATTTCATCTTCATTTAACTGATTTCATCGTTAACTGATTTCATCGTTAACTGATTTCATCTTCATTTAACTGATTTCATTTTCATTCTTCATTTAACTGATTTCATCGTTAACTGATTTCATCTTCATTTAACTGATTTCATCGTTAACTGATTTCATCGTTAACTGATTTCATCTTTAACTGATTTCATCGTTAACTGATTTCATCTTCATTTAACTGATTTCATCGTTAACTGATTTCATCTTCATTTAATTGATTTCATCGTTAACTGATTTCATCGTTAACTGATTTCATCGTTAACTGATTTCATCTTCATTTAACTGATTTCATCGTTAACTGATTTCATCGTTAACTGATTTCATCTTCATTTAACTGATTTCATTTTCATTCTTCATTTAACTGATTTCATCGTTAACTGATTTCATCTTCATTTAATTGATTTCATCGTTAACTGATTTCATCGTTAACTGATTTCATCTTCATTTAACTGATTTCATCGTTAACTGATTTCATCGTTAACTGATTTCATCGTTAACTGATTTCATCTTCATTTAACTGATTTCATCGTTAACTGATTTCATCGTTAACTGATTTCATCTTCATTTAACTGATTTCATCGTTAACTGATTTCATCGTTAATTGATTTCATCGTTAACTGATTTCATTTTCATTCTTCATTTAACTGATTTCATCGTTAACTGATTTCATCGTTAACTGATTTCATCTTCATTTAACTGATTTCATCGTTAACTGATTTCATCGTTAATTGATTTCATCGTTAACTGATTTCATCTTCATTCTTCATTTAACTGATTTCATCGTTAACTGATTTCATCTTCATTTAACTGATTTCATCGTTAACTGATTTCATCGTTAACTGATTTCATCTTCATTTAACTGATTTCATCGTTAACTGATTTCATCTTCATTCTTCATTTAACTGATTTCATCTTTAACTGATTTCATCGTTAACTGATTTCATCTTCATTTAACTGATTTCATCGTTAATTGATTTCATCGTTAACTGATTTCATCGTTAATTGATTTCATCGTTAACTGATTTCATCTTCATTTAACTGATTTCATCGTTAACTGATTTCATCTTCATTCTTCATTTAACTGATTTCATTTTCATTCTTCATTTAACTGATTTCATCGTTAACTGATTTCATCTTCATTTAATTGATTTCATCGTTAACTGATTTCATCGTTAACTGATTTCATCTTCATTTAACTGATTTCATCGTTAACTGATTTCATCGTTAACTGATTTCATCGTTAACTGATTTCATCTTCATTTAACTGATTTCATCGTTAACTGATTTCATCGTTAACTGATTTCATCTTCATTTAACTGATTTCATCGTTAACTGATTTCATCGTTAATTGATTTCATCGTTAACTGATTTCATTTTCATTCTTCATTTAACTGATTTCATCGTTAACTGATTTCATCGTTAACTGATTTCATCTTCATTTAACTGATTTCATCGTTAACTGATTTCATCGTTAATTGATTTCATCGTTAACTGATTTCATCTTCATTCTTCATTTAACTGATTTCATCGTTAACTGATTTCATCTTCATTTAACTGATTTCATCGTTAACTGATTTCATCGTTAACTGATTTCATCGTTAACTGATTTCATCTTCATTTAACTGATTTCATCGTTAACTGATTTCATCTTCATTCTTCATTTAACTGATTTCATCTTTAACTGATTTCATCGTTAACTGATTTCATCTTCATTTAACTGATTTCATCGTTAATTGATTTCATCGTTAACTGATTTCATCGTTAATTGATTTCATCGTTAACTGATTTCATCTTCATTTAACTGATTTCATCGTTAACTGATTTCATCTTCATTCTTCATTTAACTGATTTCATCTTTAACTGATTTCATCGTTAACTGATTTCATCTTCATTTAACTGATTTCATCGTTAATTGATTTCATCGTTAACTGATTTCATCGTTAATTGATTTCATCGTTAACTGATTTCATCTTCATTTAACTGATTTCATCGTTAACTGATTTCATCTTCATTCTTCATTTAACTGATTTCATCTTTAACTGATTTCATCGTTAACTGATTTCATCTTCATTTAACTGATTTCATCGTTAATTGATTTCATCGTTAACTGATTTCATCGTTAATTGATTTCATCGTTAACTGATTTCATCTTCATTTAACTGATTTCATCGTTAACTGATTTCATCTTCATTCTTCATTTAACTGATTTCATCTTTAACTGATTTCATCGTTAACTGATTTCATCTTCATTTAACTGATTTCATCGTTAATTGATTTCATCGTTAACTGATTTCATCGTTAACTGATTTCATCTTCATTTAACTGATTTCATCGTTAACTGATTTCATCTTTAACTGATTTCATCTTCATTTAACTGATTTCATCGTTAACTGATTTCATCGTTAACTGATTTCATCGTTAACTGATTTCATCTTCATTTAACTGATTTCATCTTCATTTAACTGATTTCATCGTTAACTGATTTCATCGTTAACTGATTTCATCTTCATTTAATTGATTTCATCGTTAACTGATTTCATCGTTAACTGATTTCATCGTTAACTGATTTCATCTTCATTTAACTGATTTCATCGTTAACTGATTTCATCGTTAACTGATTTCATCGTTAACTGATTTCATCTTCATTTAACTGATTTCATCGTTAACTGATTTCATCGTTAACTGATTTCATCTTCATTTAACTGATTTCATCGTTAACTGATTTCATCGTTAATTGATTTCATCGTTAACTGATTTCATCTTCATTCTTCATTTAACTGATTTCATCGTTAACTGATTTCATCTTCATTTAACTGATTTCATCGTTAACTGATTTCATCGTTAACTGATTTCATCTTTAACTGATTTCATCTTCATTTAACTGATTTCATCGTTAACTGATTTCATCGTTAACTGATTTCATCGTTAACTGATTTCATCTTCATTTAACTGATTTCATCTTCATTTAACTGATTTCATCGTTAACTGATTTCATCGTTAACTGATTTCATCTTCATTTAATTGATTTCATCGTTAACTGATTTCATCGTTAACTGATTTCATCGTTAACTGATTTCATCTTCATTTAACTGATTTCATCTTCATTTAACTGATTTCATCGTTAACTGATTTCATCGTTAACTGATTTCATCTTCATTTAACTGATTTCATCGTTAACTGATTTCATCGTTAATTGATTTCATCGTTAACTGATTTCATTTTCATTCTTCATTTAACTGATTTCATCGTTAACTGATTTCATCGTTAACTGATTTCATCTTCATTTAACTGATTTCATCGTTAACTGATTTCATCGTTAATTGATTTCATCGTTAACTGATTTCATCTTCATTCTTCATTTAACTGATTTCATCGTTAACTGATTTCATCTTCATTTAACTGATTTCATCGTTAACTGATTTCATCGTTAACTGATTTCATCGTTAACTGATTTCATCTTCATTTAACTGATTTCATCGTTAACTGATTTCATCTTCATTCTTCATTTAACTGATTTCATCTTTAACTGATTTCATCGTTAACTGATTTCATCGTTAACTGATTTCATCTTCATTTAACTGATTTCATCGTTAATTGATTTCATCGTTAACTGATTTCATCGTTAACTGATTTCATCTTCATTTAACTGATTTCATCGTTAACTGATTTCATCGTTAACTGATTTCATCTTTAACTGATTTCATCTTCATTTAACTGATTTCATCGTTAACTGATTTCATCGTTAACTGATTTCATCGTTAACTGATTTCATCGTTAACTGATTTCATCTTCATTTAACTGATTTCATTGTTAACTGATTTCATCGTTAACTGATTTCATCTTCATTTAACTGATTTCATCGTTAACTGAATTCATCGTTAACTGATTTCATCGTTAACTGATTTCATCTTCATTTAACTGATTTCATTTTCATTCTTCATTTAACTGATTTCATCGTTAACTGATTTCATCTTCATTTAACTGATTTCATCGTTAACTGATTTCATCGTTAACTGATTTCATCGTTAACTGATTTCATCTTTAACTGATTTCATCGTTAACTGATTTCATCTTCATTTAACTGATTTCATCGTTAACTGATTTCATCTTCATTTAATTGATTTCATCGTTAACTGATTTCATCGTTAACTGATTTCATCGTTAACTGATTTCATCTTCATTTAACTGATTTCATCGTTAACTGATTTCATCGTTAACTGATTTCATCTTCATTTAACTGATTTCATCGTTAACTGATTTCATCGTTAATTGATTTCATCGTTAACTGATTTCATCTTCATTCTTCATTTAACTGATTTCATCGTTAACTGATTTCATCTTCATTTAACTGATTTCATCGTTAACTGATTTCATCGTTAACTGATTTCATCGTTAACTGATTTCATCTTCATTTAACTGATTTCATTGTTAACTGATTTCATCGTTAACTGATTTCATCTTCATTTAACTGATTTCATCGTTAACTGATTTCATCGTTAACTGATTTCATCGTTAACTGATTTCATCTTCATTTAACTGATTTCATTTTCATTCTTCATTTAACTGATTTCATCGTTAACTGATTTCATCTTCATTTAACTGATTTCATCGTTAACTGATTTCATCGTTAACTGATTTCATCTTTAACTGATTTCATCGTTAACTGATTTCATCTTCATTTAACTGATTTCATCGTTAACTGATTTCATCTTCATTTAATTGATTTCATCGTTAACTGATTTCATCGTTAACTGATTTCATCGTTAACTGATTTCATCGTTAACTGATTTCATCTTCATTTAACTGATTTCATCGTTAACTGATTTCATCTTCATTCTTCATTTAACTGATTTCATCTTTAACTGATTTCATCGTTAACTGATTTCATCTTCATTTAACTGATTTCATCGTTAATTGATTTCATCGTTAACTGATTTCATCGTTAACTGATTTCATCGTTAACTGATTTCATCTTCATTCTTCATTTAACTGATTTCATCTTTAACTGATTTCATCGTTAACTGATTTCATCTTCATTTAACTGATTTCATCGTTAATTGATTTCATCGTTAACTGATTTCATCGTTAATTGATTTCATCGTTAACTGATTTCATCTTCATTTAACTGATTTCATCGTTAACTGATTTCATCTTCATTCTTCATTTAACTGATTTCATCTTTAACTGATTTCATCGTTAACTGATTTCATCTTCATTTAACTGATTTCATCGTTAATTGATTTCATCGTTAACTGATTTCATCGTTAACTGATTTCATCTTCATTTAACTGATTTCATCGTTAACTGATTTCATCGTTAACTGATTTCATCTTTAACTGATTTCATCTTCATTTAACTGATTTCATCGTTAACTGATTTCATCGTTAACTGATTTCATCGTTAACTGATTTCATCTTCATTTAACTGATTTCATCTTCATTTAACTGATTTCATCGTTAACTGATTTCATCGTTAACTGATTTCATCTTCATTTAATTGATTTCATCGTTAACTGATTTCATCGTTAACTGATTTCATCGTTAACTGATTTCATCTTCATTTAACTGATTTCATCGTTAACTGATTTCATCGTTAACTGATTTCATCGTTAACTGATTTCATCTTCATTTAACTGATTTCATCGTTAACTGATTTCATCGTTAACTGATTTCATCTTCATTTAACTGATTTCATCGTTAACTGATTTCATCGTTAACTGATTTCATCGTTAACTGATTTCATTTTCATTCTTCATTTAACTGATTTCATCGTTAACTGATTTCATCGTTAACTGATTTCATCTTCATTTAACTGATTTCATCGTTAACTGATTTCATCGTTAACTGATTTCATCGTTAACTGATTTCATCTTCATTTAACTGATTTCATCGTTAACTGATTTCATCGTTAATTGATTTCATCGTTAACTGATTTCATCTTCATTCTTCATTTAACTGATTTCATCGTTAACTGATTTCATCTTCATTTAACTGATTTCATCGTTAACTGATTTCATCGTTAACTGATTTCATCTTCATTTAACTGATTTCATCGTTAACTGATTTCATCTTCATTCTTCATTTAACTGATTTCATCTTTAACTGATTTCATCTTCATTTAACTGATTTCATCGTTAATTGATTTCATCGTTAACTGATTTCATCGTTAACTGATTTCATCTTCATTTAACTGATTTCATCGTTAACTGATTTCATCGTTAACTGATTTCATCTTTAACTGATTTCATCTTCATTTAACTGATTTCATCTTCATTTAACTGATTTCATCGTTAACTGATTTCATCTTCATTTAACTGATTTCATCGTTAACTGATTTCATCTTCATTTAACTGATTTCATCGTTAACTGATTTCATCGTTAACTGATTTCATCGTTAACTGATTTCATCGTTAACTGATTTCATCTTCATTTAACTGATTTCATTTTCATTCTTCATTTAACTGATTTCATCGTTAACTGATTTCATCTTCATTTAACTGATTTCATCGTTAACTGATTTCATCGTTAACTGATTTCATCGTTAACTGATTTCATCGTTAACTGATTTCATCTTTAACTGATTTCATCGTTAACTGATTTCATCTTCATTTAACTGATTTCATCGTTAACTGATTTCATCTTCATTTAATTGATTTCATCGTTAACTGATTTCATCGTTAACTGATTTCATCGTTAACTGATTTCATCGTTAACTGATTTCATCTTCATTTAACTGATTTCATCGTTAACTGATTTCATCTTCATTCTTCATTTAACTGATTTCATCTTTAACTGATTTCATCGTTAACTGATTTCATCTTCATTTAACTGATTTCATCGTTAATTGATTTCATCGTTAACTGATTTCATCGTTAACTGATTTCATCGTTAACTGATTTCATCTTCATTCTTCATTTAACTGATTTCATCTTTAACTGATTTCATCGTTAACTGATTTCATCTTCATTTAACTGATTTCATCGTTAATTGATTTCATCGTTAACTGATTTCATCGTTAATTGATTTCATCGTTAACTGATTTCATCTTCATTTAACTGATTTCATCGTTAACTGATTTCATCTTCATTCTTCATTTAACTGATTTCATCTTTAACTGATTTCATCGTTAACTGATTTCATCTTCATTTAACTGATTTCATCGTTAATTGATTTCATCGTTAACTGATTTCATCGTTAACTGATTTCATCTTCATTTAACTGATTTCATCGTTAACTGATTTCATCGTTAACTGATTTCATCTTTAACTGATTTCATCTTCATTTAACTGATTTCATCGTTAACTGATTTCATCGTTAACTGATTTCATCGTTAACTGATTTCATCTTCATTTAACTGATTTCATCTTCATTTAACTGATTTCATCGTTAACTGATTTCATCGTTAACTGATTTCATCTTCATTTAATTGATTTCATCGTTAACTGATTTCATCGTTAACTGATTTCATCGTTAACTGATTTCATCTTCATTTAACTGATTTCATCGTTAACTGATTTCATCGTTAACTGATTTCATCGTTAACTGATTTCATCTTCATTTAACTGATTTCATCGTTAACTGATTTCATCGTTAACTGATTTCATCTTCATTTAACTGATTTCATCGTTAACTGATTTCATCGTTAACTGATTTCATCGTTAACTGATTTCATTTTCATTCTTCATTTAACTGATTTCATCGTTAACTGATTTCATCGTTAACTGATTTCATCTTCATTTAACTGATTTCATCGTTAACTGATTTCATCGTTAACTGATTTCATCGTTAACTGATTTCATCGTTAACTGATTTCATCTTCATTTAACTGATTTCATCGTTAACTGATTTCATCGTTAATTGATTTCATCGTTAACTGATTTCATCTTCATTCTTCATTTAACTGATTTCATCGTTAACTGATTTCATCTTCATTTAACTGATTTCATCGTTAACTGATTTCATCGTTAACTGATTTCATCTTCATTTAACTGATTTCATCGTTAACTGATTTCATCTTCATTCTTCATTTAACTGATTTCATCTTTAACTGATTTCATCTTCATTTAACTGATTTCATCGTTAATTGATTTCATCGTTAACTGATTTCATCGTTAACTGATTTCATCTTCATTTAACTGATTTCATCGTTAACTGATTTCATCGTTAACTGATTTCATCTTTAACTGATTTCATCTTCATTTAACTGATTTCATCTTCATTTAACTGATTTCATCGTTAACTGATTTCATCTTCATTTAACTGATTTCATCGTTAACTGATTTCATCTTCATTTAACTGATTTCATCGTTAACTGATTTCATCGTTAACTGATTTCATCGTTAACTGATTTCATCGTTAACTGATTTCATCTTCATTTAACTGATTTCATTTTCATTCTTCATTTAACTGATTTCATCGTTAACTGATTTCATCTTCATTTAACTGATTTCATCGTTAACTGATTTCATCGTTAACTGATTTCATCGTTAACTTATTTCATCGTTAACTGATTTCATCTTTAACTGATTTCATCGTTAACTGATTTCATCTTCATTTAACTGATTTCATCGTTAACTGATTTCATCTTCATTTAATTGATTTCATCGTTAACTGATTTCATCGTTAACTGATTTCATCGTTAACTGATTTCATCTTCATTTAACTGATTTCATCGTTAACTGATTTCATCGTTAACTGATTTCATCTTCATTTAACTGATTTCATCGTTAACTGATTTCATCGTTAATTGATTTCATCGTTAACTGATTTCATTTTCATTCTTCATTTAACTGATTTCATCGTTAACTGATTTCATCGTTAACTGATTTCATCTTCATTTAACTGATTTCATCGTTAACTGATTTCATCGTTAACTGATTTCATCTTCATTTAACTGATTTCATCGTTAACTGATTTCATCGTTAACTGATTTCATCGTTAACTGATTTCATCTTCATTTAACTGATTTCATTGTTAACTGATTTCATCGTTAACTGATTTCATCTTCATTTAACTGATTTCATCGTTAACTGATTTCATCGTTAACTGATTTCATCGTTAACTGATTTCATCTTCATTTAACTGATTTCATTTTCATTCTTCATTTAACTGATTTCATCGTTAACTGATTTCATCTTCATTTAACTGATTTCATCGTTAACTGATTTCATCGTTAACTGATTTCATCGTTAACTGATTTCATCTTTAACTGATTTCATCGTTAACTGATTTCATCTTCATTTAACTGATTTCATCGTTAACTGATTTCATCTTCATTTAATTGATTTCATCGTTAACTGATTTCATCGTTAACTGATTTCATCGTTAACTGATTTCATCTTCATTTAACTGATTTCATCGTTAACTGATTTCATCGTTAACTGATTTCATCTTCATTTAACTGATTTCATTTTCATTCTTCATTTAACTGATTTCATCGTTAACTGATTTCATCTTCATTTAATTGATTTCATCGTTAACTGATTTCATCGTTAACTGATTTCATCGTTAACTGATTTCATCTTCATTTAACTGATTTCATCGTTAACTGATTTCATCGTTAACTGATTTCATCGTTAACTGATTTCATCTTCATTTAACTGATTTCATCGTTAACTGATTTCATCGTTAACTGATTTCATCGTTAACTGATTTCATCTTCATTTAACTGATTTCATCGTTAACTGATTTCATCGTTAATTGATTTCATCGTTAACTGATTTCATTTTCATTCTTCATTTAACTGATTTCATCGTTAACTGATTTCATCGTTAACTGATTTCATCTTCATTTAACTGATTTCATCGTTAACTGATTTCATCGTTAATTGATTTCATCGTTAACTGATTTCATCTTCATTCTTCATTTAACTGATTTCATCGTTAACTGATTTCATCTTCATTTAACTGATTTCATCGTTAACTGATTTCATCGTTAACTGATTTCATCGTTAACTGATTTCATCTTCATTTAACTGATTTCATCGTTAACTGATTTCATCTTCATTCTTCATTTAACTGATTTCATCTTTAACTGATTTCATCGTTAACTGATTTCATCTTCATTTAACTGATTTCATCGTTAATTGATTTCATCGTTAACTGATTTCATCGTTAACTGATTTCATCGTTAACTGATTTCATCTTCATTTAACTGATTTCATCGTTAATTGATTTCATCGTTAACTGATTTCATCGTTAATTGATTTCATCGTTAACTGATTTCATCGTTAACTGATTTCATCGTTAACTGATTTCATCTTCATTTAATTGATTTCATCGTTAACTGATTTCATCGTTAACTGATTTCATCGTTAACTGATTTCATCTTCATTTAACTGATTTCATCGTTAACTGATTTCATCGTTAACTGATTTCATCGTTAACTGATTTCATCTTCATTTAACTGATTTCATCGTTAACTGATTTCATCGTTAACTGATTTCATCTTCATTTAACTGATTTCATCGTTAACTGATTTCATCGTTAATTGATTTCATCGTTAACTGATTTCATTTTCATTCTTCATTTAACTGATTTCATCGTTAACTGATTTCATCTTCATTTAACTGATTTCATCGTTAACTGATTTCATCGTTAATTGATTTCATCGTTAACTGATTTCATCTTCATTCTTCATTTAACTGATTTCATCGTTAACTGATTTCATCTTCATTTAACTGATTTCATCGTTAACTGATTTCATCGTTAACTGATTTCATCGTTAACTGATTTCATCGTTAACTGATTTCATCTTCATTTAACTGATTTCATCGTTAACTGATTTCATCTTCATTCTTCATTTAACTGATTTCATCTTTAACTGATTTCATCGTTAACTGATTTCATCTTCATTTAACTGATTTCATCGTTAATTGATTTCATCGTTAACTGATTTCATCGTTAACTGATTTCATCTTCATTTAACTGATTTCATCGTTAACTGATTTCATCGTTAACTGATTTCATCTTTAACTGATTTCATCTTCATTTAACTGATTTCATCGTTAACTGATTTCATCGTTAACTGATTTCATCGTTAACTGATTTCATCGTTAACTGATTTCATCTTCATTTAACTGATTTCATTGTTAACTGATTTCATCGTTAACTGATTTCATCTTCATTTAACTGATTTCATCGTTAACTGATTTCATCGTTAACTGATTTCATCGTTAACTGATTTCATCTTCATTTAACTGATTTCATTTTCATTCTTCATTTAACTGATTTCATCGTTAACTGATTTCATCGTTAACTGATTTCATCGTTAACTGATTTCATCGTTAACTGATTTCATCGTTAACTGATTTCATCTTCATTTAACTGATTTCATCGTTAACTGATTTCATCGTTAACTGATTTCATCGTTAACTGATTTCATCTTTAACTGATTTCATCGTTAACTGATTTCATCTTCATTTAACTGATTTCATCGTTAACTGATTTCATCTTCATTTAATTGATTTCATCGTTAACTGATTTCATCGTTAACTGATTTCATCGTTAACTGATTTCATCGTTAACTGATTTCATCTTCATTTAACTGATTTCATCGTTAACTGATTTCATCGTTAACTGATTTCATCTTCATTTAACTGATTTCATCGTTAACTGATTTCATCGTTAATTGATTTCATCGTTAACTGATTTCATTTTCATTCTTCATTTAACTGATTTCATCGTTAACTGATTTCATCGTTAACTGATTTCATCTTCATTTAACTGATTTCATCGTTAACTGATTTCATCGTTAACTGATTTCATCTTCATTTAACTGATTTCATCGTTAACTGATTTCATCGTTAACTGATTTCATCGTTAACTGATTTCATCGTTAACTGATTTCATCTTCATTTAACTGATTTCATTGTTAACTGATTTCATCGTTAACTGATTTCATCTTCATTTAACTGATTTCATCGTTAACTGATTTCATCGTTAACTGATTTCATCTTCATTTAACTGATTTCATTTTCATTCTTCATTTAACTGATTTCATCGTTAACTGATTTCATCTTCATTTAACTGATTTCATCGTTAACTGATTTCATCTTCATTTAATTGATTTCATCGTTAACTGATTTCATCGTTAACTGATTTCATCGTTAACTGATTTCATCTTCATTTAACTGATTTCATCGTTAACTGATTTCATCGTTAACTGATTTCATCTTCATTTAACTGATTTCATTTTCATTCTTCATTTAACTGATTTCATCGTTAACTGATTTCATCTTCATTTAATTGATTTCATCGTTAACTGATTTCATCGTTAACTGATTTCATCGTTAACTGATTTCATCTTCATTTAACTGATTTCATCGTTAACTGATTTCATCGTTAACTGATTTCATCGTTAACTGATTTCATCTTCATTTAACTGATTTCATCGTTAACTGATTTCATCGTTAACTGATTTCATCTTCATTTAACTGATTTCATCGTTAACTGATTTCATCGTTAATTGATTTCATCGTTAACTGATTTCATCTTCATTTAACTGATTTCATCGTTAACTGATTTCATCGTTAACTGATTTCATCTTCATTTAACTGATTTCATCGTTAACTGATTTCATCGTTAATTGATTTCATCGTTAACTGATTTCATTTTCATTCTTCATTTAACTGATTTCATCGTTAACTGATTTCATCGTTAACTGATTTCATCTTCATTTAACTGATTTCATCGTTAACTGATTTCATCGTTAACTGATTTCATCTTCATTTAACTGATTTCATCGTTAACTGATTTCATCGTTAACTGATTTCATCGTTAACTGATTTCATCTTCATTTAACTGATTTCATTGTTAACTGATTTCATCGTTAACTGATTTCATCTTCATTTAACTGATTTCATCGTTAACTGATTTCATCGTTAACTGATTTCATCTTCATTTAACTGATTTCATTTTCATTCTTCATTTAACTGATTTCATCGTTAACTGATTTCATCTTCATTTAACTGATTTCATCGTTAACTGATTTCATCTTCATTTAATTGATTTCATCGTTAACTGATTTCATCGTTAACTGATTTCATCGTTAACTGATTTCATCTTCATTTAACTGATTTCATCGTTAACTGATTTCATCGTTAACTGATTTCATCTTCATTTAACTGATTTCATTTTCATTCTTCATTTAACTGATTTCATCGTTAACTGATTTCATCTTCATTTAATTGATTTCATCGTTAACTGATTTCATCGTTAACTGATTTCATCGTTAACTGATTTCATCTTCATTTAACTGATTTCATCGTTAACTGATTTCATCGTTAACTGATTTCATCGTTAACTGATTTCATCTTCATTTAACTGATTTCATCGTTAACTGATTTCATCGTTAACTGATTTCATCTTCATTTAACTGATTTCATCGTTAACTGATTTCATCGTTAATTGATTTCATCGTTAACTGATTTCATTTTCATTCTTCATTTAACTGATTTCATCGTTAACTGATTTCATCGTTAACTGATTTCATCTTCATTTAACTGATTTCATCGTTAATTGATTTCATCGTTAACTGATTTCATCGTTAATTGATTTCATCGTTAACTGATTTCATCTTCATTTAACTGATTTCATCGTTAACTGATTTCATCTTCATTCTTCATTTAACTGATTTCATCTTTAACTGATTTCATCATTAACTGATTTCATCTTCATTTAACTGATTTCATCGTTAATTGATTTCATCGTTAACTGATTTCATCGTTAACTGATTTCATCTTCATTTAACTGATTTCATCGTTAACTGATTTCATCGTTAACTGATTTCATCTTTAACTGATTTCATCTTCATTTAACTGATTTCATCGTGAACTGATTTCATCGTTAACTGATTTCATCGTTAACTGATTTCATCTTCATTTAACTGATTTCATCTTCATTTAACTGATTTCATCGTTAACTGATTTCATCGTTAACTGATTACATCTTCATTTAATTGATTTCATCGTTAACTGATTTCATCGTTAACTGATTTCATCGTTAACTGATTTCATCTTCATTTAACTGATTTCATCGTTAACTGATTTCATCGTTAACTGATTTCATCTTCATTTAACTGATTTCATCGTTAACTGATTTCATCGTTAACTGATTTCATCTTCATTTAACTGATTTCATCGTTAACTGATTTCATCGTTAATTGATTTCATCGTTAACTGATTTCATTTTCATTCTTCATTTAACTGATTTCATCGTTAACTGATTTCATCGTTAACTGATTTCATCTTCATTTAACTGATTTCATCGTTAACTGATTTCATCTTCATTCTTCATTTAACTGATTTCATCTTTAACTGATTTCATCGTTAACTGATTTCATCTTCATTTAACTGATTTCATCGTTAATTGATTTCATCGTTAACTGATTTCATCGTTAACTGATTTCATCTTCATTTAACTGATTTCATCGTTAACTGATTTCATCGTTAACTGATTTCATCTTCATTTAACTGATTTCATCGTTAACTGATTTCATCGTTAACTGATTTCATCGTTAACTGATTTCATCTTCATTTAACTGATTTCATTGTTAACTGATTTCATCGTTAACTGATTTCATCGTTAACTGATTTCATCTTCATTTAACTGATTTCATTGTTAACTGATTTCATCGTTAACTGATTTCATCTTCATTTAACTGATTTCATCGTTAACTGATTTCATCGTTAACTGATTTCATCGTTAACTGATTTCATCTTCATTTAACTGATTTCATTTTCATTCTTCATTTAACTGATTTCATCGTTAACTGATTTCATCTTCATTTAACTGATTTCATCGTTAACTGATTTCATCGTTAACTGATTTCATCGTTAACTGATTTCATCTTTAACTGATTTCATCGTTAACTGATTTCATCTTCATTTAACTGATTTCATCGTTAACTGATTTCATCTTCATTTAATTGATTTCATCGTTAACTGATTTCATCGTTAATTGATTTCATCGTTAACTGATTTCATTTTCATTCTTCATTTAACTGATTTCATCGTTAACTGATTTCATCTTCATTTAACTGATTTCATCGTTAACTGATTTCATCGTTAACTGATTTCATCTTCATTTAACTGATTTCATCGTTAACTGATTTCATCGTTAACTGATTTCATCGTTAATTGATTTCATCGTTAACTGATTTCATTTTCATTCTTCATTTAACTGATTTCATCGTTAACTGATTTCATCGATAACTGATTTTATCTTCATTTAACTGATTTCATCGTTAACTGATTTCATCGTTAACTGATTTCATCGTTAACTGATTTCATCGTTAACTGATTTCATCGTTAACTGATTTCATCGTTAACTGATTTCATCTTCATTTAACTGATTTCATTGTTAACTGATTTCATCGTTAACTGATTTCATCTTCATTTAACTGATTTCATCGTTAACTGATTTCATCTTCATTTAACTGATTTCATTTTCATTCTTCATTTAACTGATTTCATCGTTAACTGATTTCATCTTCATTTAACTGATTTCATCGTTAACTGATTTCATCGTTAACTGATTTCATCGTTAACTGATTTCATCGTTAACTGATTTCATCGTTAACTGATTTCATCTTCATTTAACTGATTTCATTGTTAACTGATTTCATCGTTAACTGATTTCATCTTCATTTAATTGATTTCATCGTTAACTGATTTCATCTTCATTTAATTGATTTCATCGTTAACTGATTTCATCGTTAACTGATTTCATCGTTAACTGATTTCATCTTCATTTAACTGATTTCATCGTTAACTGATTTCATCGTTAACTGATTTCATCTTCATTTAACTGATTTCATCGTTAACTGATTTCATCGTTAACTGATTTCATCTTCATTTAACTGATTTCATCGTTAACTGATTTCATCGTTAACTGATTTCATCGTTAACTGATTTCATCTTCATTTAACTGATTTCATTGTTAACTGATTTCATCGTTAACTGATTTCATCTTCATTTAACTGATTTCATCGTTAACTGATTTCATCGTTAACTGATTTCATCGTTAACTGATTTCATCTTCATTTAACTGATTTCATTTTCATTCTTCATTTAACTGATTTCATCGTTAACTGATTTCATCTTCATTTAACTGATTTCATCGTTAACTGATTTCATCGTTAACTGATTTCATCGTTAACTGATTTCATCTTTAACTGATTTCATCGTTAACTGATTTCATCTTCATTTAACTGATTTCATCGTTAACTGATTTCATCTTCATTTAATTGATTTCATCGTTAACTGATTTCATCGTTAACTGATTTCATCTTCATTTAACTGATTTCATCGTTAACTGATTTCATCGTTAACTGATTTCATCTTCATTTAACTGATTTCATTTTCATTCTTCATTTAACTGATTTCATCGTTAACTGATTTCATCGTTAACTGATTTCATCGTTAACTGATTTCATCTTCATTTAACTGATTTCATCGTTAACTGATTTCATCTTCATTTAACTGATTTCATCTTCATTTAACTGATTTCATCGTTAACTGATTTCATCGTTAACTGATTTCATCTTCATTTAACTGATTTCATTTTCATTCTTCATTTAACTGATTTCATCGTTAACTGATTTCATCTTCATTTAATTGATTTCATCGTTAACTGATTTCATCGTTAACTGATTTCATCTTCATTTAACTGATTTCATCGTTAACTGATTTCATCGTTAACTGATTTCATCTTCATTTAACTGATTTCATCGTTAACTGATTTCATCGTTAACTGATTTCATCTTCATTTAACTGATTTCATCGTTAACTGATTTCATCGTTAACTGATTTCATCTTTAACTGATTTCATCGTTAACTGATTTCATCTTCATTTAACTGATTTCATCGTTAACTGATTTCATCGTTAACTGATTTCATCTTTAACTGATTTCATCGTTAACTGATTTCATCTTCATTTAACTGATTTCATCGTTAACTGATTTCATCTTCATTTAACTGATTTCATCGTTAACTGATTTCATCGTTAACTGATTTCATCGTTAACTGATTTCATCTTCATTTAACTGATTCCATCGTTAACTGATTTCATCGTTAACTGATTTCATCGTTAACTGATTTCATCTTCATTTAACTGATTTCATCGTTAACTGATTTCATCGTTAACTGATTTCATCTTTAACTGATTTCATCGTTAACTGATTTCATCTTCATTTAACTGATTTCATCGTTAACTGATTTCATCGTTAACTGATTTCATCGTTAACTGATTTCATCTTCATTTAACTGATTTCATCGTTAACTGATTTCATCGTTAACTGATTCCATCGTTAACTGATTTCATCGTTAACTGATTTCATCTTCATTTAACTGATTTCATCGTTAACTGATTTCATCGTTAACTGATTTCATCGTTAACTGATTTCATCTTCATTTAACTGATTTCATTTTCATTCTTCATTTAACTGATTTCATCGTTAACTGATTTCATCTTCATTTAACTGATTTCATCGTTAACTGATTTCATCGTTAACTGATTTCATCTTTAACTGATTTCATCGTTAACTGATTTCATCTTCATTTAACTGATTTCATCGTTAACTGATTTAATCTTCATTTAATTGATTTCATCGTTAACTGATTTCATCGTTAACTGATTTCATCGTTAACTGATTTCATCTTCATTTAACTGATTTCATCTTCATTTAACTGATTTCATCGTTAACTGATTCCATCGTTAACTGATTTCATCGTTAACTGATTTCATCTTCATTTAACTGATTTCATCGTTAACTGATTTCATCGTTAACTGATTTCATCTTCATTTAACTGATTTCATCGTTAACTGATTTCATCGTTAACTGATTTCATCTTCATTTAACTGATTTCATCGTTAACTGATTTCATCGTTAACTGATTTCATCTTCATTTAACTGATTTCATCGTTAACTGATTTCATCGTTAACTGATTCCATCGTTAACTGATTTCATCTTTAACTGATTTCATCGTTAACTGATTTCATCTTCATTTAACTGATTTCATCGTTAAGTGATTTCATCGTTAACTGATTTCATCGTTAACTGATTTCATCTTCATTTAACTGATTTCATCGTTAACTGATTTCATCGTTAACTGATTTCATCGTTAACTGATTTCATCGTTAACTGATTTCATCTTCATTTAACTGATTTCATTTTCATTCTTCATTTAACTGATTTCATCGTTAACTGATTTCATCTTCATTTAACTGATTTCATCGTTAACTGATTTCATCGTTAACTGATTTCATCGTTAACTGATTTCATCGTTAACTGATTTCATCTTTAACTGATTTCATCGTTAACTGATTTCATCTTCATTTAACTGATTTCATCGTTAACTGATTTCATCTTCATTTAATTGATTTCATCGTTAACTGATTTCATCGTTAACTGATTTCATCGTTAACTGATTTCATCTTCATTTAACTGATTTCATCGTTAACTGATTTCATCGTTAACTGATTTCATCTTCATTTAACTGATTTCATCGTTAACTGATTTCATCGTTAATTGATTTCATCGTTAACTGATTTCATTTTCATTCTTCATTTAACTGATTTCATCGTTAACTGATTTCATCGTTAACTGATTTCATCTTCATTTAACTGATTTCATCGTTAACTGATTTCATCGTTAACTGATTTCATCTTCATTTAACTGATTTCATCGTTAACTGATTTCATCGTTAACTGATTTCATCGTTAACTGATTTCATCTTCATTTAACTGATTTCATTGTTAACTGATTTCATCGTTAACTGATTTCATCTTCATTTAACTGATTTCATCGTTAACTGATTTCATCGTTAACTGATTTCATCGTTAACTGATTTCATCTTCATTTAACTGATTTCATTTTCATTCTTCATTTAACTGATTTCATCGTTAACTGATTTCATCTTCATTTAACTGATTTCATCGTTAACTGATTTCATCGTTAACTGATTTCATCGTTAACTGATTTCATCTTTAACTGATTTCATCGTTAACTGATTTCATCTTCATTTAACTGATTTCATCGTTAACTGATTTCATCTTCATTTAATTGATTTCATCGTTAACTGATTTCATCGTTAACTGATTTCATCGTTAACTGATTTCATCTTCATTTAACTGATTTCATCGTTAACTGATTTCATCGTTAACTGATTTCATCTTCATTTAACTGATTTCATTTTCATTCTTCATTTAACTGATTTCATCGTTAACTGATTTCATCTTCATTTAATTGATTTCATCGTTAACTGATTTCATCGTTAACTGATTTCATCGTTAACTGATTTCATCTTCATTTAACTGATTTCATCGTTAACTGATTTCATCGTTAACTGATTTCATCGTTAACTGATTTCATCTTCATTTAACTGATTTCATCGTTAACTGATTTCATCGTTAACTGATTTCATCGTTAACTGATTTCATCTTCATTTAACTGATTTCATCGTTAATTGATTTCATCGTTAACTGATTTCATTTTCATTCTTCATTTAACTGATTTCATCGTTAACTGATTTCATCGTTAACTGATTTCATCTTCATTTAACTGATTTCATCGTTAACTGATTTCATCGTTAATTGATTTCATCGTTAACTGATTTCATCTTCATTCTTCATTTAACTGATTTCATCGTTAACTGATTTCATCTTCATTTAACTGATTTCATCGTTAACTGATTTCATCGTTAACTGATTTCATCGTTAACTGATTTCATCTTCATTTAACTGATTTCATCGTTAACTGATTTCATCTTCATTCTTCATTTAACTGATTTCATCTTTAACTGATTTCATCGTTAACTGATTTCATCTTCATTTAACTGATTTCATCGTTAATTGATTTCATCGTTAACTGATTTCATCGTTAACTGATTTCATCGTTAACTGATTTCATCTTCATTTAACTGATTTCATCGTTAATTGATTTCATCGTTAACTGATTTCATCGTTAATTGATTTCATCGTTAACTGATTTCATCGTTAACTGATTTCATCGTTAACTGATTTCATCTTCATTTAATTGATTTCATCGTTAACTGATTTCATCGTTAACTGATTTCATCGTTAACTGATTTCATCTTCATTTAACTGATTTCATCGTTAACTGATTTCATCGTTAACTGATTTCATCGTTAACTGATTTCATCTTCATTTAACTGATTTCATCGTTAACTGATTTCATCGTTAACTGATTTCATCGTTAATTGATTTCATCGTTAACTGATTTCATTTTCATTCTTCATTTAACTGATTTCATCGTTAACTGATTTCATCGTTAACTGATTTCATCTTCATTTAACTGATTTCATCGTTAACTGATTTCATCGTTAATTGATTTCATCGTTAACTGATTTCATCTTCATTCTTCATTTAACTGATTTCATCGTTAACTGATTTCATCTTCATTTAACTGATTTCATCGTTAACTGATTTCATCGTTAACTGATTTCATCGTTAACTGATTTCATCGTTAACTGATTTCATCTTCATTTAACTGATTTCATCGTTAACTGATTTCATCTTCATTCTTCATTTAACTGATTTCATCTTTAACTGATTTCATCGTTAACTGATTTCATCTTCATTTAACTGATTTCATCGTTAATTGATTTCATCGTTAACTGATTTCATCGTTAACTGATTTCATCTTCATTTAACTGATTTCATCGTTAACTGATTTCATCGTTAACTGATTTCATCTTTAACTGATTTCATCTTCATTTAACTGATTTCATCGTTAACTGATTTCATCGTTAACTGATTTCATCGTTAACTGATTTCATCTTCATTTAACTGATTTCATTGTTAACTGATTTCATCGTTAACTGATTTCATCTTCATTTAACTGATTTCATCGTTAACTGATTTCATCGTTAACTGATTTCATCGTTAACTGATTTCATCTTCATTTAACTGATTTCATTTTCATTCTTCATTTAACTGATTTCATCGTTAACTGATTTCATCGTTAACTGATTTCATCGTTAACTGATTTCATCTTCATTTAACTGATTTCATCGTTAACTGATTTCATCGTTAACTGATTTCATCGTTAACTGATTTCATCTTTAACTGATTTCATCGTTAACTGATTTCATCTTCATTTAACTGATTTCATCGTTAACTGATTTCATCTTCATTTAATTGATTTCATCGTTAACTGATTTCATCGTTAACTGATTTCATCGTTAACTGATTTCATCGTTAACTGATTTCATCTTCATTTAACTGATTTCATCGTTAACTGATTTCATCTTCATTTAACTGATTTCATCGTTAACTGATTTCATCGTTAATTGATTTCATCGTTAACTGATTTCATTTTCATTCTTCATTTAACTGATTTCATCGTTAACTGATTTCATCGTTAACTGATTTCATCTTCATTTAACTGATTTCATCGTTAACTGATTTCATCGTTAACTGATTTCATCTTCATTTAACTGATTTCATCGTTAACTGATTTCATCGTTAACTGATTTCATCGTTAACTGATTTCATCGTTAACTGATTTCATCTTCATTTAACTGATTTCATTGTTAACTGATTTCATCGTTAACTGATTTCATCTTCATTTAACTGATTTCATCGTTAACTGATTTCATCGTTAACTGATTTCATCTTCATTTAACTGATTTCATTTTCATTCTTCATTTAACTGATTTCATCGTTAACTGATTTCATCTTCATTTAACTGATTTCATCGTTAACTGATTTCATCTTCATTTAACTGATTTCATTTTCATTCTTCATTTAACTGATTTCATCGTTAACTGATTTCATCTTCATTTAACTGATTTCATCGTTAACTGATTTCATCGTTAACTGATTTCATCGTTAACTGATTTCATCTTTAACTGATTTCATCGTTAACTGATTTCATCTTCATTTAACTGATTTCATCGTTAACTGATTTCATCTTCATTTAATTGATTTCATCGTTAACTGATTTCATCGTTAACTGATTTCATCTTCATTTAACTGATTTCATCGTTAACTGATTTCATCGTTAACTGATTTCATCTTCATTTAACTGATTTCATTTTCATTCTTCATTTAACTGATTTCATCGTTAACTGATTTCATCGTTAACTGATTTCATCGTTAACTGATTTCATCTTCATTTAACTGATTTCATCGTTAACTGATTTCATCTTCATTTAACTGATTTCATCTTCATTTAACTGATTTCATCGTTAACTGATTTCATCGTTAACTGATTTCATCTTCATTTAACTGATTTCATTTTCATTCTTCATTTAACTGATTTCATCGTTAACTGATTTCATCTTCATTTAATTGATTTCATCGTTAACTGATTTCATCGTTAACTGATTTCATCTTCATTTAACTGATTTCATCGTTAACTGATTTCATCGTTAACTGATTTCATCTTCATTTAACTGATTTCATCGTTAACTGATTTCATCGTTAACTGATTTCATCTTCATTTAACTGATTTCATCGTTAACTGATTTCATCGTTAACTGATTTCATCTTTAACTGATTTCATCGTTAACTGATTTCATCTTCATTTAACTGATTTCATCGTTAACTGATTTCATCGTTAACTGATTTCATCTTTAACTGATTTCATCGTTAACTGATTTCATCTTCATTTAACTGATTTCATCGTTAACTGATTTCATCTTCATTTAACTGATTTCATCGTTAACTGATTTCATCGTTAACTGATTTCATCGTTAACTGATTTCATCTTCATTTAACTGATTCCATCGTTAACTGATTTCATCGTTAACTGATTTCATCGTTAACTGATTTCATCTTCATTTAACTGATTTCATCGTTAACTGATTTCATCGTTAACTGATTTCATCTTTAACTGATTTCATCGTTAACTGATTTCATCTTCATTTAACTGATTTCATCGTTAACTGATTTCATCGTTAACTGATTTCATCGTTAACTGATTTCATCTTCATTTAACTGATTTCATCGTTAACTGATTTCATCGTTAACTGATTCCATCGTTAACTGATTTCATCGTTAACTGATTTCATCTTCATTTAACTGATTTCATCGTTAACTGATTTCATCGTTAACTGATTTCATCGTTAACTGATTTCATCTTCATTTAACTGATTTCATTTTCATTCTTCATTTAACTGATTTCATCGTTAACTGATTTCATCTTCATTTAACTGATTTCATCGTTAACTGATTTCATCGTTAACTGATTTCATCTTTAACTGATTTCATCGTTAACTGATTTCATCTTCATTTAACTGATTTCATCGTTAACTGATTTAATCTTCATTTAATTGATTTCATCGTTAACTGATTTCATCGTTAACTGATTTCATCGTTAACTGATTTCATCTTCATTTAACTGATTTCATCTTCATTTAACTGATTTCATCGTTAACTGATTCCATCGTTAACTGATTTCATCGTTAACTGATTTCATCTTCATTTAACTGATTTCATCGTTAACTGATTTCATCGTTAACTGATTTCATCTTCATTTAACTGATTTCATCGTTAACTGATTTCATCGTTAACTGATTTCATCTTCATTTAACTGATTTCATCGTTAACTGATTTCATCGTTAACTGATTTCATCTTCATTTAACTGATTTCATCGTTAACTGATTTCATCGTTAACTGATTCCATCGTTAACTGATTTCATCTTTAACTGATTTCATCGTTAACTGATTTCATCTTCATTTAACTGATTTCATCGTTAAGTGATTTCATCGTTAACTGATTTCATCGTTAACTGATTTCATCTTCATTTAACTGATTTCATCGTTAACTGATTTCATCGTTAACTGATTTCATCGTTAACTGATTTCATCGTTAACTGATTTCATCTTCATTTAACTGATTTCATTTTCATTCTTCATTTAACTGATTTCATCGTTAACTGATTTCATCTTCATTTAACTGATTTCATCGTTAACTGATTTCATCGTTAACTGATTTCATCGTTAACTGATTTCATCGTTAACTGATTTCATCTTTAACTGATTTCATCGTTAACTGATTTCATCTTCATTTAACTGATTTCATCGTTAACTGATTTCATCTTCATTTAATTGATTTCATCGTTAACTGATTTCATCGTTAACTGATTTCATCGTTAACTGATTTCATCTTCATTTAACTGATTTCATCGTTAACTGATTTCATCGTTAACTGATTTCATCTTCATTTAACTGATTTCATCGTTAACTGATTTCATCGTTAATTGATTTCATCGTTAACTGATTTCATTTTCATTCTTCATTTAACTGATTTCATCGTTAACTGATTTCATCGTTAACTGATTTCATCTTCATTTAACTGATTTCATCGTTAACTGATTTCATCGTTAACTGATTTCATCTTCATTTAACTGATTTCATCGTTAACTGATTTCATCGTTAACTGATTTCATCGTTAACTGATTTCATCTTCATTTAACTGATTTCATTGTTAACTGATTTCATCGTTAACTGATTTCATCTTCATTTAACTGATTTCATCGTTAACTGATTTCATCGTTAACTGATTTCATCGTTAACTGATTTCATCTTCATTTAACTGATTTCATTTTCATTCTTCATTTAACTGATTTCATCGTTAACTGATTTCATCTTCATTTAACTGATTTCATCGTTAACTGATTTCATCGTTAACTGATTTCATCGTTAACTGATTTCATCTTTAACTGATTTCATCGTTAACTGATTTCATCTTCATTTAACTGATTTCATCGTTAACTGATTTCATCTTCATTTAATTGATTTCATCGTTAACTGATTTCATCGTTAACTGATTTCATCGTTAACTGATTTCATCTTCATTTAACTGATTTCATCGTTAACTGATTTCATCGTTAACTGATTTCATCTTCATTTAACTGATTTCATTTTCATTCTTCATTTAACTGATTTCATCGTTAACTGATTTCATCTTCATTTAATTGATTTCATCGTTAACTGATTTCATCGTTAACTGATTTCATCGTTAACTGATTTCATCTTCATTTAACTGATTTCATCGTTAACTGATTTCATCGTTAACTGATTTCATCGTTAACTGATTTCATCTTCATTTAACTGATTTCATCGTTAACTGATTTCATCGTTAACTGATTTCATCGTTAACTGATTTCATCTTCATTTAACTGATTTCATCGTTAATTGATTTCATCGTTAACTGATTTCATTTTCATTCTTCATTTAACTGATTTCATCGTTAACTGATTTCATCGTTAACTGATTTCATCTTCATTTAACTGATTTCATCGTTAACTGATTTCATCGTTAATTGATTTCATCGTTAACTGATTTCATCTTCATTCTTCATTTAACTGATTTCATCGTTAACTGATTTCATCTTCATTTAACTGATTTCATCGTTAACTGATTTCATCGTTAACTGATTTCATCGTTAACTGATTTCATCTTCATTTAACTGATTTCATCGTTAACTGATTTCATCTTCATTCTTCATTTAACTGATTTCATCTTTAACTGATTTCATCGTTAACTGATTTCATCTTCATTTAACTGATTTCATCGTTAATTGATTTCATCGTTAACTGATTTCATCGTTAACTGATTTCATCGTTAACTGATTTCATCTTCATTTAACTGATTTCATCGTTAATTGATTTCATCGTTAACTGATTTCATCGTTAATTGATTTCATCGTTAACTGATTTCATCGTTAACTGATTTCATCGTTAACTGATTTCATCTTCATTTAATTGATTTCATCGTTAACTGATTTCATCGTTAACTGATTTCATCGTTAACTGATTTCATCTTCATTTAACTGATTTCATCGTTAACTGATTTCATCGTTAACTGATTTCATCGTTAACTGATTTCATCTTCATTTAACTGATTTCATCGTTAACTGATTTCATCGTTAACTGATTTCATCGTTAATTGATTTCATCGTTAACTGATTTCATTTTCATTCTTCATTTAACTGATTTCATCGTTAACTGATTTCATCGTTAACTGATTTCATCTTCATTTAACTGATTTCATCGTTAACTGATTTCATCGTTAATTGATTTCATCGTTAACTGATTTCATCTTCATTCTTCATTTAACTGATTTCATCGTTAACTGATTTCATCTTCATTTAACTGATTTCATCGTTAACTGATTTCATCGTTAACTGATTTCATCGTTAACTGATTTCATCGTTAACTGATTTCATCTTCATTTAACTGATTTCATCGTTAACTGATTTCATCTTCATTCTTCATTTAACTGATTTCATCTTTAACTGATTTCATCGTTAACTGATTTCATCTTCATTTAACTGATTTCATCGTTAATTGATTTCATCGTTAACTGATTTCATCGTTAACTGATTTCATCTTCATTTAACTGATTTCATCGTTAACTGATTTCATCGTTAACTGATTTCATCTTTAACTGATTTCATCTTCATTTAACTGATTTCATCGTTAACTGATTTCATCGTTAACTGATTTCATCGTTAACTGATTTCATCTTCATTTAACTGATTTCATTGTTAACTGATTTCATCGTTAACTGATTTCATCTTCATTTAACTGATTTCATCGTTAACTGATTTCATCGTTAACTGATTTCATCGTTAACTGATTTCATCTTCATTTAACTGATTTCATTTTCATTCTTCATTTAACTGATTTCATCGTTAACTGATTTCATCGTTAACTGATTTCATCGTTAACTGATTTCATCTTCATTTAACTGATTTCATCGTTAACTGATTTCATCGTTAACTGATTTCATCGTTAACTGATTTCATCTTTAACTGATTTCATCGTTAACTGATTTCATCTTCATTTAACTGATTTCATCGTTAACTGATTTCATCTTCATTTAATTGATTTCATCGTTAACTGATTTCATCGTTAACTGATTTCATCGTTAACTGATTTCATCGTTAACTGATTTCATCTTCATTTAACTGATTTCATCGTTAACTGATTTCATCTTCATTTAACTGATTTCATCGTTAACTGATTTCATCGTTAATTGATTTCATCGTTAACTGATTTCATTTTCATTCTTCATTTAACTGATTTCATCGTTAACTGATTTCATCGTTAACTGATTTCATCTTCATTTAACTGATTTCATCGTTAACTGATTTCATCGTTAACTGATTTCATCTTCATTTAACTGATTTCATCGTTAACTGATTTCATCGTTAACTGATTTCATCGTTAACTGATTTCATCGTTAACTGATTTCATCTTCATTTAACTGATTTCATTGTTAACTGATTTCATCGTTAACTGATTTCATCTTCATTTAACTGATTTCATCGTTAACTGATTTCATCGTTAACTGATTTCATCTTCATTTAACTGATTTCATTTTCATTCTTCATTTAACTGATTTCATCGTTAACTGATTTCATCTTCATTTAACTGATTTCATCGTTAACTGATTTCATCTTCATTTAATTGATTTCATCGTTAACTGATTTCATCGTTAACTGATTTCATCGTTAACTGATTTCATCTTCATTTAACTGATTTCATCGTTAACTGATTTCATCGTTAACTGATTTCATCTTCATTTAACTGATTTCATTTTCATTCTTCATTTAACTGATTTCATCGTTAACTGATTTCATCTTCATTTAATTGATTTCATCGTTAACTGATTTCATCGTTAACTGATTTCATCGTTAACTGATTTCATCTTCATTTAACTGATTTCATCGTTAACTGATTTCATCGTTAACTGATTTCATCTTCATTTAACTGATTTCATCGTTAACTGATTTCATCGTTAACTGATTTCATCTTCATTTAACTGATTTCATCGTTAACTGATTTCATCGTTAATTGATTTCATCGTTAACTGATTTCATCTTCATTTAACTGATTTCATCGTTAACTGATTTCATCGTTAACTGATTTCATCTTCATTTAACTGATTTCATCGTTAACTGATTTCATCGTTAATTGATTTCATCGTTAACTGATTTCATCTTCATTTAACTGATTTCATCGTTAACTGATTTCATCGTTAACTGATTTCATCTTCATTTAACTGATTTCATCGTTAACTGATTTCATCGTTAATTGATTTCATCGTTAACTGATTTCATTTTCATTCTTCATTTAACTGATTTCATCGTTAACTGATTTCATCGTTAACTGATTTCATCTTCATTTAACTGATTTCATCGTTAACTGATTTCATCGTTAACTGATTTCATCTTCATTTAACTGATTTCATCGTTAACTGATTTCATCGTTAACTGATTTCATCGTTAACTGATTTCATCTTCATTTAACTGATTTCATTGTTAACTGATTTCATCGTTAACTGATTTCATCTTCATTTAACTGATTTCATCGTTAACTGATTTCATCGTTAACTGATTTCATCTTCATTTAACTGATTTCATTTTCATTCTTCATTTAACTGATTTCATCGTTAACTGATTTCATCTTCATTTAACTGATTTCATCGTTAACTGATTTCATCTTCATTTAATTGATTTCATCGTTAACTGATTTCATCGTTAACTGATTTCATCGTTAACTGATTTCATCTTCATTTAACTGATTTCATCGTTAACTGATTTCATCGTTAACTGATTTCATCTTCATTTAACTGATTTCATTTTCATTCTTCATTTAACTGATTTCATCGTTAACTGATTTCATCTTCATTTAATTGATTTCATCGTTAACTGATTTCATCGTTAACTGATTTCATCGTTAACTGATTTCATCTTCATTTAACTGATTTCATCGTTAACTGATTTCATCGTTAACTGATTTCATCGTTAACTGATTTCATCTTCATTTAACTGATTTCATCGTTAACTGATTTCATCGTTAACTGATTTCATCTTCATTTAACTGATTTCATCGTTAACTGATTTCATCGTTAATTGATTTCATCGTTAACTGATTTCATTTTCATTCTTCATTTAACTGATTTCATCGTTAACTGATTTCATCGTTAACTGATTTCATCTTCATTTAACTGATTTCATCGTTAATTGATTTCATCGTTAACTGATTTCATCGTTAATTGATTTCATCGTTAACTGATTTCATCTTCATTTAACTGATTTCATCGTTAACTGATTTCATCTTCATTCTTCATTTAACTGATTTCATCTTTAACTGATTTCATCATTAACTGATTTCATCTTCATTTAACTGATTTCATCGTTAATTGATTTCATCGTTAACTGATTTCATCGTTAACTGATTTCATCTTCATTTAACTGATTTCATCGTTAACTGATTTCATCGTTAACTGATTTCATCTTTAACTGATTTCATCTTCATTTAACTGATTTCATCGTGAACTGATTTCATCGTTAACTGATTTCATCGTTAACTGATTTCATCTTCATTTAACTGATTTCATCTTCATTTAACTGATTTCATCGTTAACTGATTTCATCGTTAACTGATTACATCTTCATTTAATTGATTTCATCGTTAACTGATTTCATCGTTAACTGATTTCATCGTTAACTGATTTCATCTTCATTTAACTGATTTCATCGTTAACTGATTTCATCGTTAACTGATTTCATCTTCATTTAACTGATTTCATCGTTAACTGATTTCATCGTTAACTGATTTCATCTTCATTTAACTGATTTCATCGTTAACTGATTTCATCGTTAATTGATTTCATCGTTAACTGATTTCATTTTCATTCTTCATTTAACTGATTTCATCGTTAACTGATTTCATCGTTAACTGATTTCATCTTCATTTAACTGATTTCATCGTTAACTGATTTCATCTTCATTCTTCATTTAACTGATTTCATCTTTAACTGATTTCATCGTTAACTGATTTCATCTTCATTTAACTGATTTCATCGTTAATTGATTTCATCGTTAACTGATTTCATCGTTAACTGATTTCATCTTCATTTAACTGATTTCATCGTTAACTGATTTCATCGTTAACTGATTTCATCTTCATTTAACTGATTTCATCGTTAACTGATTTCATCGTTAACTGATTTCATCGTTAACTGATTTCATCTTCATTTAACTGATTTCATTGTTAACTGATTTCATCGTTAACTGATTTCATCGTTAACTGATTTCATCTTCATTTAACTGATTTCATTGTTAACTGATTTCATCGTTAACTGATTTCATCTTCATTTAACTGATTTCATCGTTAACTGATTTCATCGTTAACTGATTTCATCGTTAACTGATTTCATCTTCATTTAACTGATTTCATTTTCATTCTTCATTTAACTGATTTCATCGTTAACTGATTTCATCTTCATTTAACTGATTTCATCGTTAACTGATTTCATCGTTAACTGATTTCATCGTTAACTGATTTCATCTTTAACTGATTTCATCGTTAACTGATTTCATCTTCATTTAACTGATTTCATCGTTAACTGATTTCATCTTCATTTAATTGATTTCATCGTTAACTGATTTCATCGTTAATTGATTTCATCGTTAACTGATTTCATTTTCATTCTTCATTTAACTGATTTCATCGTTAACTGATTTCATCTTCATTTAACTGATTTCATCGTTAACTGATTTCATCGTTAACTGATTTCATCTTCATTTAACTGATTTCATCGTTAACTGATTTCATCGTTAATTGATTTCATCGTTAACTGATTTCATTTTCATTCTTCATTTAACTGATTTCATCGTTAACTGATTTCATCGATAACTGATTTTATCTTCATTTAACTGATTTCATCGTTAACTGATTTCATCGTTAACTGATTTCATCTTCATTTAACTGATTTCATCGTTAACTGATTTCATCGTTAACTGATTTCATCGTTAACTGATTTCATCTTCATTTAACTGATTTCATTGTTAACTGATTTCATCGTTAACTGATTTCATCTTCATTTAACTGATTTCATCGTTAACTGATTTCATCTTCATTTAACTGATTTCATTTTCATTCTTCATTTAACTGATTTCATCGTTAACTGATTTCATCTTCATTTAACTGATTTCATCGTTAACTGATTTCATCGTTAACTGATTTCATCTTTAACTGATTTCATCGTTAACTGATTTCATCGTTAACTGATTTCATCTTCATTTAACTGATTTCATTGTTAACTGATTTCATCGTTAACTGATTTCATCTTCATTTAATTGATTTCATCGTTAACTGATTTCATCTTCATTTAATTGATTTCATCGTTAACTGATTTCATCGTTAACTGATTTCATCGTTAACTGATTTCATCTTCATTTAACTGATTTCATCGTTAACTGATTTCATCGTTAACTGATTTCATCTTCATTTAACTGATTTCATCGTTAACTGATTTCATCGTTAACTGATTTCATCTTCATTTAACTGATTTCATCGTTAACTGATTTCATCGTTAACTGATTTCATCGTTAACTGATTTCATCGTTAACTGATTTCATCTTCATTTAACTGATTTCATTGTTAACTGATTTCATCGTTAACTGATTTCATCTTCATTTAACTGATTTCATCGTTAACTGATTTCATCGTTAACTGATTTCATCGTTAACTGATTTCATCTTCATTTAACTGATTTCATTTTCATTCTTCATTTAACTGATTTCATCGTTAACTGATTTCATCTTCATTTAACTGATTTCATCGTTAACTGATTTCATCGTTAACTGATTTCATCGTTAACTGATTTCATCTTTAACTGATTTCATCGTTAACTGATTTCATCTTCATTTAACTGATTTCATCGTTAACTGATTTCATCTTCATTTAATTGATTTCATCGTTAACTGATTTCATCGTTAACTGATTTCATCTTCATTTAACTGATTTCATCGTTAACTGATTTCATCGTTAACTGATTTCATCTTCATTTAACTGATTTCATTTTCATTCTTCATTTAACTGATTTCATCGTTAACTGATTTCATCTTCATTTAACTGATTTCATCGTTAACTGATTTCATCGTTAACTGATTTCATCTTCATTTAACTGATTTCATCGTTAACTGATTTCATCTTCATTTAACTGATTTCATCTTCATTTAACTGATTTCATCGTTAACTGATTTCATCGTTAACTGATTTCATCTTCATTTAACTGATTTCATTTTCATTCTTCATTTAACTGATTTCATCGTTAACTGATTTCATCTTCATTTAATTGATTTCATCGTTAACTGATTTCATCGTTAACTGATTTCATCTTCATTTAACTGATTTCATCGTTAACTGATTTCATCGTTAACTGATTTCATCTTCATTTAACTGATTTCATCGTTAACTGATTTCATCGTTAACTGATTTCATCTTCATTTAACTGATTTCATCGTTAACTGATTTCATCGTTAACTGATTTCATCTTTAACTGATTTCATCGTTAACTGATTTCATCTTCATTTAACTGATTTCATCGTTAACTGATTTCATCGTTAACTGATTTCATCTTTAACTGATTTCATCGTTAACTGATTTCATCTTCATTTAACTGATTTCATCGTTAACTGATTTCATCTTCATTTAACTGATTTCATCGTTAACTGATTTCATCGTTAACTGATTTCATCGTTAACTGATTTCATCTTCATTTAACTGATTCCATCGTTAACTGATTTCATCGTTAACTGATTTCATCGTTAACTGATTTCATCTTCATTTAACTGATTTCATCGTTAACTGATTTCATCGTTAACTGATTTCATCTTTAACTGATTTCATCGTTAACTGATTTCATCTTCATTTAACTGATTTCATCGTTAACTGATTTCATCGTTAACTGATTTCATCGTTAACTGATTTCATCTTCATTTAACTGATTTCATCGTTAACTGATTTCATCGTTAACTGATTCCATCGTTAACTGATTTCATCGTTAACTGATTTCATCGTTAACTGATTTCATCTTCATTTAACTGATTTCATCGTTAACTGATTTCATCGTTAACTGATTTCATCGTTAACTGATTTCATCTTCATTTAACTGATTTCATTTTCATTCTTCATTTAACTGATTTCATCGTTAACTGATTTCATCTTCATTTAACTGATTTCATCGTTAACTGATTTCATCGTTAACTGATTTCATCTTTAACTGATTTCATCGTTAACTGATTTCATCTTCATTTAACTGATTTCATCGTTAACTGATTTAATCTTCATTTAATTGATTTCATCGTTAACTGATTTCATCGTTAACTGATTTCATCGTTAACTGATTTCATCTTCATTTAACTGATTTCATCTTCATTTAACTGATTTCATCGTTAACTGATTCCATCGTTAACTGATTTCATCGTTAACTGATTTCATCTTCATTTAACTGATTTCATCGTTAACTGATTTCATCGTTAACTGATTTCATCTTCATTTAACTGATTTCATCGTTAACTGATTTCATCGTTAACTGATTTCATCTTCATTTAACTGATTTCATCGTTAACTGATTTCATCGTTAACTGATTTCATCTTCATTTAACTGATTTCATCGTTAACTGATTTCATCGTTAACTGATTCCATCGTTAACTGATTTCATCTTTAACTGATTTCATCGTTAACTGATTTCATCTTCATTTAACTGATTTCATCGTTAAGTGATTTCATCGTTAACTGATTTCATCGTTAACTGATTTCATCTTCATTTAACTGATTTCATCGTTAACTGATTTCATCGTTAACTGATTTCATCGTTAACTGATTTCATCTTCATTTAACTGATTTCATCGTTAACTGATTTCATCTTCATTTAACTGATTTCATTTTCATTCTTCATTTAACTGATTTCATCGTTAACTGATTTCATCTTCATTTAACTGATTTCATCGTTAACTGATTTCATCTTCATTTAATTGATTTCATCGTTAACCGATTTCATCGTTAACTGATTTCATTTTCATTTAACTGATTTCATCGTTAACTGATTTCATCGTTAACTGATTCCATCGTTAACTGATTTCATCGTTAACTGATTTCATCTTCATTTAACTGATTTCATCGTTAACTGATTTCATCGTTAACTGATTTCATCTTTAACTGATTTCATCGTTAACTGATTTCATCTTCATTTAACTGATTTCATCGTTAACTGATTTCATCGTTAACTGATTTCATCTTTAACTGATTTCATCGTTAACTGATTTCATCTTCATTTAACTGATTTCATCGTTAACTGATTTCATCGTTAACTGATTTCATCTTCATTTAACTGATTTCATCGTTAACTGATTCCATCGTTAACTGATTTCATCTTTAACTGATTTCATCGTTAACTGATTTCATCTTCATTTAACTGATTTCATCGTTAAGTGATTTCATCGTTAACTGATTTCATCGTTAACTGATTTCATCTTCATTTAACTGATTTCATTGTTAACTGATTTCATCGTTAACTGATTTCATCTTCATTTAACTGATTTCATCGTTAACTGATTCCATCGTTAACTGATTTCATCGTTAACTGATTTCATCGTTAACTGATTTCATCTTCATTTAACTGATTTCATTTTCATTCTTCATTTAACTGATTTCATCGTTAACTGATTTCATCTTCATTTAACTGATTTCATCGTTAACTGATTTCATCGTTAACTGATTTCATCGTTAACTGATTTCATCTTTAACTGATTTCATCGTTAACTGATTTCATCTTCATTTAACTGATTTCATCGTTAACTGATTTCATCTTCATTTAATTGATTTCATCGTTAACTGATTTCATCGTTAACTGATTTCATCGTTAACTGATTTCATCTTCATTTAACTGATTTCATCGTTAACTGATTTCATCGTTAACTGATTTCATCGTTAACTGATTTCATCTTCATTTAACTGATTCCATCTTCATTTAACTGATTCCATCGTTAACTGATTTCATCGTTAACTGATTTCATCGTTAACTGATTTCATCTTCATTTAACTGATTTCATCGTTAACTGATTTCATCGTTAACTGATTTCATCTTCATTTAACTGATTTCATCGTTAACTGATTTCATCGTTAACTGATTTCATCTTCATTTAACTGATTTCATCGTTAACTGATTTCATCGTTAACTGATTTCATCGTTAACTGATTTCATCTTCATTTAACTGATTTCATCGTTAACTGATTTCATCTTCATTTAACTGATTTCATCGTTAACTGATTTCATCGTTAACTGATTTCATCGTTAACTGATTTCATCTTCATTTAACTGATTTCATTTTCATTCTTCATTTAACTGATTTCATCGTTAACTGATTTCATCTTCATTTAATTGATTTCATCGTTAACTGATTTCATCGTTAACTGATTTCATCGTTAACTGATTTCATCTTCATTTAACTGATTTCATCGTTAACTGATTTAATCGTTAACTGATTTCATCTTCATTCAACTGATTTCATCGTTAACTGATTTCATCGTTAACTGATTTCATCTTCATTTAACTGATTTCATCGTTAACTGATTTCATCGTTAACTGATTTCATCTTTAACTGATTTCATCGTTAACTGATTTCATCTTCATTTAACTGATTTCATAGTTAACTGATTTCATCGTTAACTGATTTCATCTTTAACTGATTTCATCGTTAACTGATTTCATCTTCATTTAACTGATTTCATCGTTAACTGATTTCATCTTCATTTAACTGATTTCATCGTTAACTGATTTCATCGTTAACTGATTTCATCTTCATTTAACTGATTCCATCGTTAACTGATTTCATCGTTAACTGATTTCATCGTTAACTGATTTCATCTTCATTTAACTGATTTCATTGTTAACTGATTTCATCTTCATTTAACTGATTTCATCGTTAACTGATTTCATCGTTAACTGATTTCATCTTCTTTTAACTGATTTCATCGTTAACTGATTTCATCTTCATTTAATTGATTTCATCGTTAACTGATTTCATCGTTAACTGATTTCATCTTCATTTAACTGATTTCATCGTTAACTGATTTCATCGTTAACTGATTTCATCTTCATTTAACTGATTTCATCGTTAACTGATTTCATCTTCATTTAACTGATTTCATCGTTAACTGATTTCATCTTCATTTAACTGATTCCATCGTTAACTGATTTCATCGTTAACTGATTTTATCGTTAACTGATTTCATCTTTAACTGATTTCATCGTTAACTGATTTCATCTTCATTTAACTGATTTCATCGTTAACTGATTTCATCGTTAACTGATTTCATCTTCATTTAACTGATTTCATTTTCATTCTTCATTTAACTGATTTCATCGTTAACTGATTTCATCTTCATTTAACTGATTTCATCGTTAACTGATTTCATCTTCATTTAACTGATTTCATTTTCATTCTTCATTTAACTGATTTCATCGTTAACTGATTTCATCTTCATTTAACTGATTTCATCGTTAACTGATTTCATCTTCTTTTAACTGATTTCATCGTTAACTGATTTCATCTTCATTTAATTGATTTCATCGTTAACTGATTTCATCGTTAACTGATTTCATCTTCATTTAACTGATTTCATCGTTAACTGATTTCATCGTTAACTGATTTCATCTTCATTTAACTGATTTCATCGTTAACTGATTTCATCTTCATTTAACTGATTTCATCGTTAACTGATTTCATCGTTAACTGATTTCATCTTCATTTAACTGATTCCATCGTTAACTGATTTCATCGTTAACTGATTTCATCGTTAACTGATTTCATCTTTAACTGATTTCATCGTTAACTGATTTCATCTTCATTTAACTGATTTCATCGTTAACTGATTTCATCGTTAACTGATTTCATCTTCATTTAACTGATTTCATTTTCATTCTTCATTTAACTGATTTCATCGTTAACTGATTTCATCTTCATTTAACTGATTTCATCGTTAACTGATTTCATCGTTAACTGATTTCATCGTTAACTGATTTCATCTTTAACTGATTTCATCGTTAACTGATTTCATCTTCATTTAACTGATTTCATCGTTAACTGATTTCATCTTCATTTAACTGATTTCATCGTTAACTGATTTCATCGTTAACTGATTTCATCGTTAACTGATTTCATCTTCATTTAACTGATTCCATCGTTAACTGATTTCATCGTTAACTGATTTCATCTTCATTTAACTGATTTCATCGTTAACTGATTTCATCGTTAACTGATTTCATCGTTAACTGATTTCATCTTCATTTAACTGATTTCATCGTTAACTGATTTCATCTTCATTTAACTGATTCCATCGTTAACTGATTTCATCGTTAACTGATTTCATCTTCATTTAACTGATTCCATCGTTAACTGATTTCATCGTTAACTGATTTCATCTTCATTTAACTGATTTCATCGTTAACTGATTTCATCGTTAACTGATTTCATCGTTAACTGATTTCATCTTCATTTAACTGATTTCATCGTTAACTGATTTCATCTTCATTTAACTGATTTCATCGTTAACTGATTTCATCGTTAACTGATTTCATCTTCATTTAACTGATTTCATTTTCATTCTTCATTTAACTGATTTCATCGTTAACTGATTTCATCTTCATTTAACTGATTTCATCGTTAACTGATTTCATCGTTAACTGATTTCATCGTTAACTGATTTCATCTTTAACTGATTTCATCGTTAACTGATTTCATCTTCATTTAACTGATTTCATCGTTAACTGATTTCATCTTCATTTAATTGATTTCATCGTTAACTGATTTCATCGTTAACTGATTTCATTTTCATTTAACTGATTTCATCGTTAACTGATTTCATCGTTAACTGATTCCATCGTTAACTGATTTCATCGTTAACTGATTTCATCTTCATTTAACTGATTTCATCGTTAACTGATTTCATCGTTAACTGATTTCATCTTTAACTGATTTCATCGTTAACTGATTTCATCTTCATTTAACTGATTTCATCGTTAACTGATTTCATCGTTAACTGATTTCATCTTTAACTGATTTCATCGTTAACTGATTTCATCTTCATTTAACTGATTTCATCGTTAACTGATTTCATCGTTAACTGATTTCATCTTCATTTAACTGATTTCATCGTTAACTGATTTCATCGTTAACTGATTCCATCTTTAACTGATTTCATCGTTAACTGATTCCATCTTCATTTAACTGATTTCATCGTTAAGTGATTTCATCGTTAACTGATTTCATCGTTAACTGATTTCATCGTTAACTGATTTCATCTTCATTTAACTGATTTCATTGTTAACTGATTTCATCGTTAACTGATTTCATCTTCATTTAACTGATTTCATCGTTAACTGATTTCATCGTTAACTGATTCCATCGTTAACTGATTTCATCGTTAACTGATTTCATCTTCATTTAACTGATTTCATTTTCATTCTTCATTTAACTGATTTCATCGTTAACTGATTTCATCTTCATTTAACTGATTTCATCGTTAACTGATTTCATCGTTAACTGATTTCATCGTTAACTGATTTCATCTTTAACTGATTTCATCGTTAACTGATTTCATCTTCATTTAACTGATTTCATCGTTAACTGATTTCATCTTCATTTAATTGATTTCATCGTTAACTGATTTCATCGTTAACTGATTTCATCTTCATTTAACTGATTTCATCGTTAACTGATTTCATCGTTAACTGATTTCATCGTTAACTGATTTCATCTTCATTTAACTGATTTCATCGTTAACTGATTTCATCGTTAACTGATTTCATCGTTAACTGATTTCATCTTCATTTAACTGATTTCATCGTTAACTGATTTCATCTTTAACTGATTTCATCGTTAACTGATTTCATCTTCATTTAACTGATTTCATCGTTAACTGATTTCATCTTCATTTAACTGATTTCATCGTTAACTGATTTCATCGTTAACTGATTTCATCGTTAACTGATTTCATCTTCATTTAACTGATTCCATCGTTAACTGATTTCATCGTTAACTGATTTCATCGTTAACTGATTTCATCTTCATTTAACTGATTTCATCGTTAACTGATTTCATCGTTAACTGATTTCATCGTTAACTGATTTCATCTTCATTTAACTGATTTCATCGTTAACTGATTTCATCGTTAACTGATTTCATCTTCATTTAACTGATTTCATCGTTAACTGATTTCATCGTTAACTGATTCCATCGTTAACTGATTTCATCGTTAACTGATTTCATCTTCATTTAACTGATTTCATCGTTAACTGATTTCATCTTCATTTAACTGATTTCATCGTTAACTGATTTCATCGTTAACTGATTTCATCGTTAACTGATTTCATCTTCATTTAACTGATTTCATTTTCATTCTTCATTTAACTGATTTCATCGTTAACTGATTTCATCTTCATTTAATTGATTTCATCGTTAACTGATTTCATCGTTAACTGATTTCATCGTTAACTGATTTCATCTTCATTTAACTGATTTCATCGTTAACTGATTTCATCGTTAACTGATTTCATCGTTAACTGATTTCATCTTCATTTAACTGATTTCATCGTTAACTGATTTCATCGTTAACTGATTTCATCGTTAACTGATTTCATCTTCATTTAACTGATTTCATCGTTAACTGATTTCATCTTCATTTAATTGATTTCATCGTTAACTGATTTCATCGTTAACTGATTTCATCGTTAACTGATTTCATCTTCATTTAACTGATTTCATCGTTAACTGATTTCATCGTTAACTGATTTCATTGTTAACTGATTTCATCTTCATTTAACTGATTTCATCGTTAACTGATTTCATCGTTAACTGATTTCATCTTCATTTAACTGATTTCATCGTTAACTGATTTCATCGTTAACTGATTTCATCTTTAACTGATTTCATCGTTAACTGATTTCATCTTCATTTAACTGATTTCATCGTTAACTGATTTCATCTTTAACTGATTTCATCGTTAACTGATTTCATCTTCATTTAACTGATTTCATCGTTAACTGATTTCATCTTCATTTAACTGATTTCATCGTTAACTGATTTCATCGTTAACTGATTTCATCGTTAACTGATTTCATCTTCATTTAACTGATTCCATCGTTAACTGATTTCATCGTTAACTGATTTCATCTTCATTTAACTGATTTCATCGTTAACTGATTTCATCGTTAACTGATTTCATCTTTAACTGATTTCATCGTTAACTGATTTCATCTTCATTTAACTGATTTCATCGTTAACTGATTTCATCGTTAACTGATTTCATCGTTAACTGATTTCATCTTCATTTAACTGATTTCATCGTTAACTGATTTCATCGTTAACTGATTCCATCGTTAACTGATTTCATCGTTAACTGATTTCATCGTTAACTGATTTCATCTTCATTTAACTGATTTCATCGTTAACTGATTTCATCGTTAACTGATTTCATCGTTAACTGATTTCATCTTCATTTAACTGATTTCATTTTCATTCTTCATTTAACTGATTTCATCGTTAACTGATTTCATCTTCATTTAACTGATTTCATCGTTAACTGATTTCATCGTTAACTGATTTCATCTTTAACTGATTTCATCGTTAACTGATTTCATCTTCATTTAATTGATTTCATCGTTAACTGATTTCATCGTTAACTGATTTCATCGTTAACTGATTTCATCTTCATTTAACTGATTTCATCTTCATTTAACTGATTTCATCGTTAACTGATTCCATCGTTAACTGATTTCATCGTTAACTGATTTCATCTTCATTTAACTGATTTCATCGTTAACTGATTTCATCGTTAACTGATTTCATCTTCATTTAACTGATTTCATCGTTAACTGATTTCATCGTTAACTGATTTCATCTTCATTTAACTGATTTCATCGTTAACTGATTTCATCGTTAACTGATTTCATCTTCATTTAACTGATTTCATCGTTAACTGATTTCATCGTTAACTGATTCCATCGTTAACTGATTTCATCTTTAACTGATTTCATCGTTAACTGATTTCATCTTCATTTAACTGATTTCATCGTTAAGTGATTTCATCGTTAACTGATTTCATCGTTAACTGATTTCATCTTCATTTAACTGATTTCATCGTTAACTGATTTCATCGTTAACTGATTTCATCGTTAACTGATTTCATCTTCATTTAACTGATTTCATCGTTAACTGATTTCATCTTCATTTAACTGATTTCATTTTCATTCTTCATTTAACTGATTTCATCGTTAACTGATTTCATCTTCATTTAACTGATTTCATCGTTAACTGATTTCATCTTCATTTAATTGATTTCATCGTTAACCGATTTCATCGTTAACTGATTTCATTTTCATTTAACTGATTTCATCGTTAACTGATTTCATCGTTAACTGATTCCATCGTTAACTGATTTCATCGTTAACTGATTTCATCTTCATTTAACTGATTTCATCGTTAACTGATTTCATCGTTAACTGATTTCATCTTTAACTGATTTCATCGTTAACTGATTTCATCTTCATTTAACTGATTTCATCGTTAACTGATTTCATCGTTAACTGATTTCATCTTTAACTGATTTCATCGTTAACTGATTTCATCTTCATTTAACTGATTTCATCGTTAACTGATTTCATCGTTAACTGATTTCATCTTCATTTAACTGATTTCATCGTTAACTGATTCCATCGTTAACTGATTTCATCTTTAACTGATTTCATCGTTAACTGATTTCATCTTCATTTAACTGATTTCATCGTTAAGTGATTTCATCGTTAACTGATTTCATCGTTAACTGATTTCATCTTCATTTAACTGATTTCATTGTTAACTGATTTCATCGTTAACTGATTTCATCTTCATTTAACTGATTTCATCGTTAACTGATTCCATCGTTAACTGATTTCATCGTTAACTGATTTCATCGTTAACTGATTTCATCTTCATTTAACTGATTTCATTTTCATTCTTCATTTAACTGATTTCATCGTTAACTGATTTCATCTTCATTTAACTGATTTCATCGTTAACTGATTTCATCGTTAACTGATTTCATCGTTAACTGATTTCATCTTTAACTGATTTCATCGTTAACTGATTTCATCTTCATTTAACTGATTTCATCGTTAACTGATTTCATCTTCATTTAATTGATTTCATCGTTAACTGATTTCATCGTTAACTGATTTCATCGTTAACTGATTTCATCTTCATTTAACTGATTTCATCGTTAACTGATTTCATCGTTAACTGATTTCATCGTTAACTGATTTCATCTTCATTTAACTGATTCCATCTTCATTTAACTGATTCCATCGTTAACTGATTTCATCGTTAACTGATTTCATCGTTAACTGATTTCATCTTCATTTAACTGATTTCATCGTTAACTGATTTCATCGTTAACTGATTTCATCTTCATTTAACTGATTTCATCGTTAACTGATTTCATCGTTAACTGATTTCATCTTCATTTAACTGATTTCATCGTTAACTGATTTCATCGTTAACTGATTCCATCGTTAACTGATTTCATCGTTAACTGATTTCATCGTTAACTGATTTCATCTTCATTTAACTGATTTCATCGTTAACTGATTTCATCTTCATTTAACTGATTTCATCGTTAACTGATTTCATCGTTAACTGATTTCATCGTTAACTGATTTCATCTTCATTTAACTGATTTCATTTTCATTCTTCATTTAACTGATTTCATCGTTAACTGATTTCATCTTCATTTAATTGTTTTCATCGTTAACTGATTTCATCGTTAACTGATTTCATCGTTAACTGATTTCATCTTCATTTAACTGATTTCATCGTTAACTGATTTCATCGTTAACTGATTTCATCTTCATTCAACTGATTTCATCGTTAACTGATTTCATCGTTAACTGATTTCATCTTCATTTAACTGATTTCATCGTTAACTGATTTCATCGTTAACTGATTTCATCTTTAACTGATTTCATCGTTAACTGATTTCATCTTCATTTAACTGATTTCATAGTTAACTGATTTCATCGTTAACTGATTTCATCTTTAACTGATTTCATCGTTAACTGATTTCATCTTCATTTAACTGATTTCATCGTTAACTGATTTCATCTTCATTTAACTGATTTCATCGTTAACTGATTTCATCGTTAACTGATTTCATCTTCATTTAACTGATTCCATCGTTAACTGATTTCATCGTTAACTGATTTCATCGTTAACTGATTTCATCTTCATTTAACTGATTTCATTGTTAACTGATTTCATCTTCATTTAACTGATTTCATCGTTAACTGATTTCATCGTTAACTGATTTCATCTTCTTTTAACTGATTTCATCGTTAACTGATTTCATCTTCATTTAATTGATTTCATCGTTAACTGATTTCATCGTTAACTGATTTCATCTTCATTTAACTGATTTCATCGTTAACTGATTTCATCGTTAACTGATTTCATCTTCATTTAACTGATTTCATCGTTAACTGATTTCATCTTCATTTAACTGATTTCATCGTTAACTGATTTCATCTTCATTTAACTGATTCCATCGTTAACTGATTTCATCGTTAACTGATTTTATCGTTAACTGATTTCATCTTTAACTGATTTCATCGTTAACTGATTTCATCTTCATTTAACTGATTTCATCGTTAACTGATTTCATCGTTAACTGATTTCATCTTCATTTAACTGATTTCATTTTCATTCTTCATTTAACTGATTTCATCGTTAACTGATTTCATCTTCATTTAACTGATTTCATCGTTAACTGATTTCATCTTCATTTAACTGATTTCATTTTCATTCTTCATTTAACTGATTTCATCGTTAACTGATTTCATCTTCATTTAACTGATTTCATCGTTAACTGATTTCATCTTCTTTTAACTGATTTCATCGTTAACTGATTTCATCTTCATTTAATTGATTTCATCGTTAACTGATTTCATCGTTAACTGATTTCATCTTCATTTAACTGATTTCATCGTTAACTGATTTCATCGTTAACTGATTTCATCTTCATTTAACTGATTTCATCGTTAACTGATTTCATCTTCATTTAACTGATTTCATCGTTAACTGATTTCATCGTTAACTGATTTCATCTTCATTTAACTGATTCCATCGTTAACTGATTTCATCGTTAACTGATTTCATCGTTAACTGATTTCATCTTTAACTGATTTCATCGTTAACTGATTTCATCTTCATTTAACTGATTTCATCGTTAACTGATTTCATCGTTAACTGATTTCATCTTCATTTAACTGATTTCATTTTCATTCTTCATTTAACTGATTTCATCGTTAACTGATTTCATCTTCATTTAACTGATTTCATCGTTAACTGATTTCATCGTTAACTGATTTCATCGTTAACTGATTTCATCTTTAACTGATTTCATCGTTAACTGATTTCATCTTCATTTAACTGATTTCATCGTTAACTGATTTCATCTTCATTTAATTGATTTCATCGTTAACTGATTACATCGTTAACTGATTTCATCGTTAACTGATTTCATCTTCATTTAACTGATTTCATCGTTAACTGATTTCATCGTTAACTGATTTCATCTTTAACTGATTTCATCGTTAACTGATTTCATCTTCATTTAACTGATTTCATCGTTAACTGATTTCATCTTCATTTAACTGATTTCATCGTTAACTGATTTCATCGTTAACTGATTTCATCGTTAACTGATTTCATCTTCATTTAACTGATTCCATCGTTAACTGATTTCATCGTTAACTGATTTCATCTTCATTTAACTGATTTCATCGTTAACTGATTTCATCGTTAACTGATTTCATCGTTAACTGATTTCATCTTCATTTAACTGATTTCATCGTTAACTGATTTCATCTTCATTTAACTGATTCCATCGTTAACTGATTTCATCGTTAACTGATTTCATCTTCATTTAACTGATTCCATCGTTAACTGATTTCATCGTTAACTGATTTCATCTTCATTTAACTGATTTCATCGTTAACTGATTTCATCGTTAACTGATTTCATCGTTAACTGATTTCATCTTCATTTAACTGATTTCATCGTTAACTGATTTCATCTTCATTTAACTGATTTCATCGTTAACTGATTTCATCGTTAACTGATTTCATCTTCATTTAACTGATTTCATTTTCATTCTTCATTTAACTGATTTCATCGTTAACTGATTTCATCTTCATTTAACTGATTTCATCGTTAACTGATTTCATCGTTAACTGATTTCATCGTTAACTGATTTCATCTTTAACTGATTTCATCGTTAACTGATTTCATCTTCATTTAACTGATTTCATCGTTAACTGATTTCATCTTCATTTAATTGATTTCATCGTTAACTGATTTCATCGTTAACTGATTTCATTTTCATTTAACTGATTTCATCGTTAACTGATTTCATCGTTAACTGATTCCATCGTTAACTGATTTCATCGTTAACTGATTTCATCTTCATTTAACTGATTTCATCGTTAACTGATTTCATCGTTAACTGATTTCATCTTTAACTGATTTCATCGTTAACTGATTTCATCTTCATTTAACTGATTTCATCGTTAACTGATTTCATCGTTAACTGATTTCATCTTTAACTGATTTCATCGTTAACTGATTTCATCTTCATTTAACTGATTTCATCGTTAACTGATTTCATCGTTAACTGATTTCATCTTCATTTAACTGATTTCATCGTTAACTGATTTCATCGTTAACTGATTCCATCTTTAACTGATTTCATCGTTAACTGATTCCATCTTCATTTAACTGATTTCATCGTTAAGTGATTTCATCGTTAACTGATTTCATCGTTAACTGATTTCATCGTTAACTGATTTCATCTTCATTTAACTGATTTCATTGTTAACTGATTTCATCGTTAACTGATTTCATCTTCATTTAACTGATTTCATCGTTAACTGATTTCATCGTTAACTGATTCCATCGTTAACTGATTTCATCGTTAACTGATTTCATCTTCATTTAACTGATTTCATTTTCATTCTTCATTTAACTGATTTCATCGTTAACTGATTTCATCTTCATTTAACTGATTTCATCGTTAACTGATTTCATCGTTAACTGATTTCATCGTTAACTGATTTCATCTTTAACTGATTTCATCGTTAACTGATTTCATCTTCATTTAACTGATTTCATCGTTAACTGATTTCATCTTCATTTAATTGATTTCATCGTTAACTGATTTCATCGTTAACTGATTTCATCTTCATTTAACTGATTTCATCGTTAACTGATTTCATCGTTAACTGATTTCATCGTTAACTGATTTCATCTTCATTTAACTGATTTCATCGTTAACTGATTTCATCGTTAACTGATTTCATCGTTAACTGATTTCATCTTCATTTAACTGATTTCATCGTTAACTGATTTCATCTTTAACTGATTTCATCGTTAACTGATTTCATCTTCATTTAACTGATTTCATCGTTAACTGATTTCATCTTCATTTAACTGATTTCATCGTTAACTGATTTCATCGTTAACTGATTTCATCGTTAACTGATTTCATCTTCATTTAACTGATTCCATCGTTAACTGATTTCATCGTTAACTGATTTCATCGTTAACTGATTTCATCTTCATTTAACTGATTTCATCGTTAACTGATTTCATCGTTAACTGATTTCATCGTTAACTGATTTCATCTTCATTTAACTGATTTCATCGTTAACTGATTTCATCGTTAACTGATTTCATCTTCATTTAACTGATTTCATCGTTAACTGATTTCATCGTTAACTGATTCCATCGTTAACTGATTTCATCGTTAACTGATTTCATCTTCATTTAACTGATTTCATCGTTAACTGATTTCATCTTCATTTAACTGATTTCATCGTTAACTGATTTCATCGTTAACTGATTTCATCGTTAACTGATTTCATCTTCATTTAACTGATTTCATTTTCATTCTTCATTTAACTGATTTCATCGTTAACTGATTTCATCTTCATTTAATTGATTTCATCGTTAACTGATTTCATCGTTAACTGATTTCATCTTCATTTAACTGATTTCATCGTTAACTGATTTCATCGTTAACTGATTTCATCGTTAACTGATTTCATCTTCATTTAACTGATTTCATCGTTAACTGATTTCATCGTTAACTGATTTCATCGTTAACTGATTTCATCTTCATTTAACTGATTTCATCGTTAACTGATTTCATCTTCATTTAATTGATTTCATCGTTAACTGATTTCATCGTTAACTGATTTCATCGTTAACTGATTTCATCTTCATTTAACTGATTTCATCGTTAACTGATTTCATCGTTAACTGATTTCATTGTTAACTGATTTCATCTTCATTTAACTGATTTCATCGTTAACTGATTTCATCGTTAACTGATTTCATCTTCATTTAACTGATTTCATCGTTAACTGATTTCATCGTTAACTGATTTCATCTTTAACTGATTTCATCGTTAACTGATTTCATCTTCATTTAACTGATTTCATCGTTAACTGATTTCATCGTTAACTGATTTCATCTTTAACTGATTTCATCGTTAACTGATTTCATCTTCATTTAACTGATTTCATCGTTAACTGATTTCATCTTCATTTAACTGATTTCATCGTTAACTGATTTCATCGTTAACTGATTTCATCGTTAACTGATTTCATCTTCATTTAACTGATTCCATCGTTAACTGATTTCATCGTTAACTGATTTCATCGTTAACTGATTTCATCTTCATTTAACTGATTTCATCGTTAACTGATTTCATCTTCATTTAATTGATTTCATCGTTAACTGATTTCATCGTTAACTGATTTCATCGTTAACTGATTTCATCTTCATTTAACTGATTTCATCGTTAACTGATTTCATCGTTAACTGATTTCATTGTTAACTGATTTCATCTTCATTTAACTGATTTCATCGTTAACTGATTTCATCGTTAACTGATTTCATCTTCATTTAACTGATTTCATCGTTAACTGATTTCATCGTTAACTGATTTCATCTTTAACTGATTTCATCGTTAACTGATTTCATCTTCATTTAACTGATTTCATCGTTAACTGATTTCATCGTTAACTGATTTCATCTTTAACTGATTTCATCGTTAACTGATTTCATCTTCATTTAACTGATTTCATCGTTAACTGATTTCATCTTCATTTAACTGATTTCATCGTTAACTGATTTCATCGTTAACTGATTTCATCGTTAACTGATTTCATCTTCATTTAACTGATTCCATCGTTAACTGATTTCATCGTTAACTGATTTCATCGTTAACTGATTTCATCTTCATTTAACTGATTTCATCGTTAACTGATTTCATCGTTAACTGATTTCATCTTCATTTAACTGATTTCATCGTTAACTGATTTCATCGTTAACTGATTTCATCTTCATTTAACTGATTTCATCGTTAACTGATTTCATCGTTAACTGATTTCATCGTTAACTGATTTCATCTTCATTTAACTGATTTCATCGTTAACTGATTTCATCTTCATTTAACTGATTTCATCTTCATTTAACTGATTTCATCGTTAACTGATTTCATCGTTAACTGATTTCATCTTCATTTAACTGATTTCATTTTCATTCTTCATTTAACTGATTTCATCGTTAACTGATTTCATCTTCATTTAACTGATTTCATCGTTAACTGATTTCATCGTTAACTGATTTCATCTTCATTTAACTGATTTCATCGTTAACTGATTTCATCGTTAACTGATTTCATCTTCATTTAACTGATTTCATCGTTAACTGATTTCATCGTTAACTGATTTCATCTTCATTTAACTGATTTCATCGTTAACTGATTTCATCGTTAACTGATTTCATCGTTAACTGATTTCATCGTTAACTGATTTCATCTTCATTTAACTGATTTCATCGTTAACTGATTTCATCGTTAACTGATTTCATCGTTAACTGATTTCATCGTTAACTGATTTCATCTTCATTTAACTGATTTCATCGTTAACTGATTTCATCTTCATTTAACTGATTTCATCGTTAACTGATTTCATCGTTAACTGATTTCATCGTTAACTGATTTCATCTTCATTTAACTGATTTCATCGTTAACTGATTTCATCGTTAACTGATTCCATCGTTAACTGATTTCATCGTTAACTGATTTCATCGTTAACTGATTTCATCTTCATTTAACTGATTTCATCGTTAACTGATTTCATCTTCATTTAACTGATTTCATCGTTAACTGATTTCATCGTTAACTGATTTCATCGTTAACTGATTTCGTCTTCATTTAACTGATTTCATTTTCATTCTTCATTTAACTGATTTCATCGTTAACTGATTTCATCTTCATTTAACTGATTTCATCGTTAACTGATTTCATCGTTAACTGATTTCATCGTTAACTGATTTCATCTTTAACTGATTTCATCGTTAACTGATTTCATCTTCATTTAACTGATTTCATCGTTAACTGATTTAATCTTCATTTAATTGATTTCATCGTTAACTGATTTCATCGTTAACTGATTTCATCGTTAACTGATTTCATCTTCATTTAACTGATTTCATCTTCATTTAACTGATTTCATCGTTAACTGATTCCATCGTTAACTGATTTCATCGTTAACTGATTTCATCTTCATTTAACTGATTTCATCGTTAACTGATTTCATCGTTAACTGATTTCATCGTTAACTGATTTCATCTTCATTTAACTGATTTCATCGTTAACTGATTTCATCGTTAACTGATTTCATCTTCATTTAACTGATTTCATCGTTAACTGATTTCATCGTTAACTGATTTCATCTTCATTTAACTGATTTCATCGTTAACTGATTTCATCGTTAACTGATTCCATCGTTAACTGATTTCATCTTTAACTGATTTCATCGTTAACTGATTTCATCTTCATTTAACTGATTTCATCGTTAAGTGATTTCATCGTTAACTGATTTCATCGTTAACTGATTTCATCTTCATTTAACTGATTTCATCGTTAACTGATTTCATCGTTAACTGATTTCATCGTTAACTGATTTCATCTTCATTTAACTGATTTCATCGTTAACTGATTTCATCTTCATTTAACTGATTTCATTTTCATTCTTCATTTAACTGATTTCATCGTTAACTGATTTCATCTTCATTTAACTGATTTCATCGTTAACTGATTTCATCTTCATTTAATTGATTTCATCGTTAACCGATTTCATCGTTAACTGATTTCATTTTCATTTAACTGATTTCATCGTTAACTGATTTCATCGTTAACTGATTCCATCGTTAACTGATTTCATCGTTAACTGATTTCATCTTCATTTAACTGATTTCATCGTTAACTGATTTCATCGTTAACTGATTTCATCTTTAACTGATTTCATCGTTAACTGATTTCATCTTCATTTAACTGATTTCATCGTTAACTGATTTCATCGTTAACTGATTTCATCTTTAACTGATTTCATCGTTAACTGATTTCATCTTCATTTAACTGATTTCATCGTTAACTGATTTCATCGTTAACTGATTTCATCTTCATTTAACTGATTTCATCGTTAACTGATTCCATCGTTAACTGATTTCATCTTTAACTGATTTCATCGTTAACTGATTTCATCTTCATTTAACTGATTTCATCGTTAAGTGATTTCATCGTTAACTGATTTCATCGTTAACTGATTTCATCTTCATTTAACTGATTTCATTGTTAACTGATTTCATCGTTAACTGATTTCATCTTCATTTAACTGATTTCATCGTTAACTGATTCCATCGTTAACTGATTTCATCGTTAACTGATTTCATCGTTAACTGATTTCATCTTCATTTAACTGATTTCATTTTCATTCTTCATTTAACTGATTTCATCGTTAACTGATTTCATCTTCATTTAACTGATTTCATCGTTAACTGATTTCATCGTTAACTGATTTCATCGTTAACTGATTTCATCTTTAACTGATTTCATCGTTAACTGATTTCATCTTCATTTAACTGATTTCATCGTTAACTGATTTCATCTTCATTTAATTGATTTCATCGTTAACTGATTTCATCGTTAACTGATTTCATCGTTAACTGATTTCATCTTCATTTAACTGATTTCATCGTTAACTGATTTCATCGTTAACTGATTTCATCGTTAACTGATTTCATCTTCATTTAACTGATTCCATCTTCATTTAACTGATTCCATCGTTAACTGATTTCATCGTTAACTGATTTCATCGTTAACTGATTTCATCTTCATTTAACTGATTTCATCGTTAACTGATTTCATCGTTAACTGATTTCATCATCATTTAACTGATTTCATCGTTAACTGATTTCATCGTTAACTGATTTCATCTTCATTTAACTGATTTCATCGTTAACTGATTTCATCGTTAACTGATTCCATCGTTAACTGATTTCATCGTTAACTGATTTCATCTTCATTTAACTGATTTCATCGTTAACTGATTTCATCTTCATTTAACTGATTTCATCGTTAACTGATTTCATCGTTAACTGATTTCATCGTTAACTGATTTCATCTTCATTTAACTGATTTCATTTTCATTCTTCATTTAACTGATTTCATCGTTAACTGATTTCATCTTCATTTAATTGATTTCATCGTTAACTGATTTCATCGTTAACTGATTTCATCGTTAACTGATTTCATCTTCATTTAACTGATTTCATCGTTAACTGATTTCATCGTTAACTGATTTCATCTTCATTCAACTGATTTCATCGTTAACTGATTTCATCGTTAACTGATTTCATCTTCATTTAACTGATTTCATCGTTAACTGATTTCATCGTTAACTGATTTCATCTTTAACTGATTTCATCGTTAACTGATTTCATCTTCATTTAACTGATTTCATAGTTAACTGATTTCATCGTTAACTGATTTCATCTTTAACTGATTTCATCGTTAACTGATTTCATCTTCATTTAACTGATTTCATCGTTAACTGATTTCATCTTCATTTAACTGATTTCATCGTTAACTGATTTCATCGTTAACTGATTTCATCTTCATTTAACTGATTCCATCGTTAACTGATTTCATCGTTAACTGATTTCATCGTTAACTGATTTCATCTTCATTTAACTGATTTCATCGTTAACTGATTTCATCTTCATTTAACTGATTTCATCGTTAACTGATTTCATCGTTAACTGATTTCATCTTTAACTGATTTCATCGTTAACTGATTTCATCTTCATTTAACTGATTTCATCGTTAACTGATTTCATCGTTAACTGATTTCATCGTTAACTGATTTCATCTTCATTTAACTGATTTCATCGTTAACTGATTTCATCGTTAACTGATTCCATCGTTAACTGATTTCATCGTTAACTGATTTCATCTTCATTTAACTGATTTCATCGTTAACTGATTTCATCGTTAACTGATTTCATCTTCATTTAACTGATTTCATCGTTAACTGATTTCATCGTTAACTGATTTCATCGTTAACTGATTTCATCTTCATTTAACTGATTTCATCGTTAACTGATTTCATCGTTAACTGATTTCATCGTTAACTGATTTCATCTTCATTTAACTGATTTCATCGTTAACTGATTTCATCGTTAACTGATTTCATCTTCATTTAACTGATTTCATCGTTAACTGATTTCATCGTTAACTGATTCCATCGTTAACTGATTTCATCTTTAACTGATTTCATCGTTAACTGATTTCATCTTCATTTAACTGATTTCATCGTTAAGTGATTTCATCGTTAACTGATTTCATCGTTAACTGATTTCATCTTCATTTAACTGATTTCATTGTTAACTGATTTCATCGTTAACTGATTTCATCTTCATTTAACTTATTTCATCGTTAACTTATTTAATCGTTAACTGATTCCATCGTTAACTGATTTCATCGTTAACTGATTTCATCGTTAACTGATTTCATCTTCATTTAACTGATTTCATTTTCATTCTTCATTTAACTGATTTCATCGTTAACTGATTTCATCTTCATTTAACTGATTTCATCGTTAACTGATTTCATCGTTAACTGATTTCATATTCATTTAACTGATTTCATCGTTAACTGATTTCATCTTCATTTAACTGATTTCATCGTTAACTGATTTCATCGTTAACTGATTTCATCTTCATTTAACTGTTTTCATCGTTAACTGATTTCATCGTTAACTGATTTCATCTTTAACTGATTTCATCGTTAACTGATTTCATCTTCATTTAACTGATTTCATCGTTAACTGATTTCATCGTTAACTGATTTCATCTTTAACTGATTTCATCGTTAACTGATTTCATCTTCATTTAACTGATTTCATCGTTAACTGATTTCATCTTCATTTAACTGATTTCATCGTTAACTGATTTCATCGTTAACTGATTTCATCGTTAACTGATTTCATCTTCATTTAACTGATTCCATCGTTAACTGATTTCATCGTTAACTGATTTCATCGTTAACTGATTTCATCTTCATTTAACTGATTTCATCGTTAACTGATTTCATCGTTAACTGATTTCATCTTTAACTGATTTCATCGTTAACTGATTTCATCTTCATTTAACTGATTTCATCGTTAACTGATTTCATCGTTAACTGATTTCATCTTCATTTAACTGATTTCATCGTTAACTGATTTCATCGTTAACTGATTCCATCGTTAACTGATTTCATCGTTAACTGATTTCATCGTTAACTGATTTCATCGTTAACTGATTTCATCTTCATTTAACTGATTTCATCGTTAACTGATTTCATCGTTAACTGATTTCATCGTTAACTGATTTCATCTTCATTTAACTGATTTCATTTTCATTCTTCATTTAACTGATTTCATCGTTAACTGATTTCATCGTTAACTGATTTCATCTTCATTTAACTGATTTCATTTTCATTCTTCATTTAACTGATTTCATCGTTAACTGATTTCATCTTCATTTAACTGATTTCATCGTTAACTGATTTCATCTTCATTTAACTGATTTCATCGTTAACTGATTTCATCTTCATTTAATTGATTTCATCGTTAACTGATTTCATCGTTAACTGATTTCATCGTTAACTGATTTCATCTTCATTTAACTGATTTCATCGTTAACTGATTTCATCTTTAACTGATTTCATCGTTAACTGATTTCATCGTTAACTGATTTCATCTTCATTTAACTGATTTCATCGTTAACTGATTTCATCGTTAACTGATTTCATCGTTAACTGATTTCATCTTCATTTAACTGATTTCATCGTTAACTGATTTCATCGTTAACTGATTTCATCTTCATTTAACTGATTTCATCGTTAACTGATTTCATCGTTAACTGATTTCATCGTTAACTGATTTCATCTTCATTTAACTGATTTCATCGTTAACTGATTTCATCGTTAACTGATTTCATCTTCATTCTTCATTTAACTGATTTCATCGTTAACTGATTTCATCGTTAACTGATTTCATCTTCATTTAACTGATTTCATCGTTAATTGATTTCATCGTTAACTGATTTCATCGTTAACTGATTTCATCTTCATTTAACTGATTTCATCGTTAACTGATTTCATCTTTAACTGATTTCATCTTTAACTGATTTCATCTTCATTTAACTGATTTCATCGTTAACTGATTTCATCGTTAACTGATTTCATCTTCATTTAACTGATTTCATCTTCATTTAACTGATTTCATCGTTAACTGATTTCATCGTTAACTGATTTCATCGTTAACTGATTTCATCGTTAACTGATTTCATCTTCATTTAACTGATTCCATCGTTAACTGATTTCATCGTTAACTGATTTCATCTTTAACTGATTTCATCGTTAACTGATTTCATCTTCATTTAACTGATTTCATCGTTAACTGATTTCATCGTTAACTGATTTCATCTTTAACTGATTTCATCGTTAACTGATTTCATCTTCATTTAACTGATTTCATCGTTAACTGATTCCATCGTTAACTGATTTCATCGTTAACTGATTTCATCTTTAACTGATTTCATCGTTGACTGATTTCATCTTCATTTAACTGATTTCATCTTTAACTGATTTCATCGTTAACTGATTTCATCTTTAACTGATTTCATCGTTAACTGATTTCATCTTCATTTAACTGATTTCATCGTTAACTGATTTCATCTTCATTTAATTGATTTCATCGTTAACTGATTTCATCGTTAACTGATTTCATCGTTAACTGATTTCATCTTCATTTAACTGATTTCATCGTTAACTGATTTCATCGTTAACTGTTTCCATCGTTAACTGATTTCATCGTTAACTGATTTCATCTTCATTTAACTGATTTCATCGTTAACTGATTTCATCGTTAACTGATTTCATCTTTAACTGATTTCATCTTCATTTAACTGATTTCATCGTTAACTGATTTCATCGTTAACTGATTTCATCTTCATTTAACTGATTTCATCGTTAACTGATTTCATCGTTAACTGATTCCATCGTTAACTGATTTCATCTTCATTTAACTGATTTCATCGTTAACTGATTTCATCTTCATTTAACTGATTCCATCGTTAACTGATTCCATCGTTAACTGATTTCATCTTCATTTAACTGATTTCATTTTCATTCTTCATTTAACTGATTTCATCGTTAACTGATTTCATCTTCATTTAACTGATTTCATCGTTAACTGATTTCATCTTCATTTAACTGATTTCATCGTTAACTGATTTCATCGTTAACTGATTTCATCGTTAACTGATTTCATCTTTAACTGATTTCATCGTTAACTGATTTCATCTTCATTTAACTGATTTCATCGTTAACTGATTTCATCTTCATTTAACTGATTCCATCGTTAACTGATTTCATCGTTAACTGATTTCATCTTCATTTAACTGATTTCATCGTTAACTGATCTCATCGTTAACTGATCTCATCGTTAACTGATCCCATCGTTAACTGATTCCATCGTTAACTGATTTCACCGTGAACTGATTTCATCTTCATTTAACTGATTCCATCGTTAACTGATTTCATCGTTAACTGATTTCATCGTTAACTGATTTCATCGTTAACTGATTTCATCTTCATTTAACTGATTTCATTTTCATTCTTCATTTAACTAATTTCATCGTTAACTGATTTCATCGTTAACTGATTTCATCTTCATTTAACTGATTTCATCGTTAACTGATTTCATCGTTAATTGATTTCATCGTTAACTGATTTCATCTTCATTCTTCATTTAACTGATTTCATCGTTAACTGATTTCATCTTCATTTAACTGATTTCATCGTTAACTGATTTCATCGTTAACTGATTTCATCTTCATTTAACTGATTTCATCGTTAACTGATTTCATCTTCATTCTTCATTTAACTGATTTCATCTTTAACTGATTTCATCGTTAACTGATTTCATCTTCATTTAACTGATTTCATCGTTAATTGATTTCATCGTTAACTGATTTCATCGTTAACTGATTTCATCTTCATTTAACTGATTTCATCGTTAACTGATTTCATCGTTAACTGATTTCATCTTTAACTGATTTCATCTTCATTTAACTGATTTCATCGTTAACTGATTTCATCGTTAACTGATTTCATCTTCATTTAACTGATTTCATCTTCATTTAACTGATTTCATCGTTAACTGATTTCATCGTTAACTGATTTCATCTTTAACTGATTTCATCGTTAACTGATTTCATCTTCATTTAACTGATTCCATCGTTAACTGATTTCATCGTTAACTGATTTCATCTTTAACTGATTTCATCGTTAACTGATTTCATCTTCATTTAACTGATTTCATCGTTAACTGATTTCATCGTTAACTGATTTCATCTTTAACTGATTTCATCGTTAACTGATTTCATCTTCATTTAACTGATTTCATCGTTAACTGATTTCATCTTCATTTAACTGATTTCATTTTCATTCTTCATTTAACTGATTTCATCGTTAACTGATTTCATCGTTAACTGATTTCATCTTCATTTAACTGATTTCATCGTTAACTGATTTCATCGTTAACTGATTTCATCGTTAACTGATTTCATCTTCATTTAACTGATTTCATCGTTAACTGATTTCATCGTTAACTGATTTCATCTTCATTTAACTGATTTCATCGTTAACTGATTTCATCTTCATTTAACTGATTCCATCGTTAACTGATTTCATCGTTAACTGATTTCATCTTCATTTAACTGATTTCATCGTTAACTGATTTCATCGTTAACTGATCTCATCGTTAACTGATTCCATCGTTAACTGATTCCATCGTTAACTGATTTCACCGTGAACTGATTTCATCTTCATTTAACTGATTCCATCGTTAACTGATTTCATCGTTAACTGATTTCATCTTCATTTAACTGATTTCATCGTTAACTGATTTCATCGTTAACTGATTTCATCTTCATTTAACTGATTTCATCGTTAACTGATTTCATCGTTAACTGATTTCATCTTCATTCTTCATTTAACTGATTTCATCGTTAACTGATTTCATCGTTAACTGATTTCATCTTCATTTAACTGATTTCATCGTTAATTGATTTCATCGTTAACTGATTTCATCGTTAACTGATTTCATCTTCATTTAACTGATTTCATCGTTAACTGATTTCATCTTTAACTGATTTCATCTTTAACTGATTTCATCTTCATTTAACTGATTTCATCGTTAACTGATTTCATCGTTAACTGATTTCATCTTCATTTAACTGATTTCATCTTCATTTAACTGATTTCATCGTTAACTGATTTCATCGTTAACTGATTTCATCTTTAACTGATTTCATCTTCATTTAACTGATTTCATCGTTAACTGATTCCATCGTTAACTGATTTCATCGTTAACTGATTTCATCTTTAACTGATTTCATCGTTAACTGATTTCATCTTCATTTAACTGATTTCATCTTTAACTGATTTCATCGTTAACTGATTTCATCTTTAACTGATTTCATCGTTAACTGATTTCATCTTCATTTAACTGATTTCATCGTTAACTGATTTCATCTTCATTTAATTGATTTCATCGTTAACTGATTTCATCGTTAACTGATTTCATCGTTAACTGATTTCATCTTCATTTAACTGATTTCATCGTTAACTGATTTCATCGTTAACTGATTTCATCTTCATTTAACTGATTTCATCGTTAACTGATTTCATCGTTAACTGATTTCATCTTTAACTGATTTCATCGTTAACTGATTTCATCGTTAACTGATTTCATCTTCATTTAACTGATTTCATCTTCATTTAACTGATTTCATCGTTAACTGATTCCATCGTTAACTGATTTCATCTTTAACTGATTTCATCGTTAACTGATTTCATCTTCATTTAACTGATTTCATCGTTAAGTGATTTCATCGTTAACTGATTTCATCGTTAACTGATTTCATCGTTAACTGATTTCATCTTCATTTAACTGATTTCATCGTTAACTGATTTCATCGTTAACTGATTTCATCTTCATTTAACTGATTTCATCGTTAACTGATTTCATCGTCAACTGATTCCATCGTTAACTGATTTCATCGTTAACTGATTTCATCTTCATTTAACTGATTTCATCGTTAACTGATTTCATCGTTAACTGATTTCATCTTCATTTAACTGATTTCATCGTTAACTGATTTCATCTTCATTTAACTGATTTCATCGTTAACTGATTTCATCTTCATTTAACTGATTCCATCGTTAACTGATTTCATCGTTAACTGATTTCATCTTCATTTAACTGATTTCATCGTTAACTGATCTCATCGTTAACTGATTCCATCGTTAACTGATTTCACCGTGAACTGATTTCATCTTCATTTAACTGATTCCATCGTTAACTGATTTCATCGTTAACTGATTTCATCGTTAACTGATTTCATCTTCATTAAACTGATTTCATTTTCATTCTTCATTTAACTGATTTCATCGTTAACTGATTTCATCGTTAACTGATTTCATCTTCATTTAACTGATTTCATCGTTAACTGATTTCATCGTTAACTGATTTCATCGTTAACTGATTTCATCTTCATTCTTCATTTAACTGATTTCATCTTTAACTGATTTCATCGTTAACTGATTTCATCTTCATTTAACTGATTTCATCGTTAATTGATTTCATCGTTAACTGATTTCATCGTTAACTGATTTCATCTTCATTTAACTGATTTCATCGTTAACTGATTTCATCGTTAACTGATTTCATCTTTAACTGATTTCATCGTTAACTGATTTCATCTTCATTTAACTGATTTAATCTTCATTTAACTGATTTCATCGTTAACTGATTTCATCTTCATTTAACTGATTCCATCGTTAACTGATTTCATCGTTAACTGATTTCATCGTTAACTGATTTCATCTTCATTTAACTGATTTCATTTTCATTCTTCATTTAAATGATTTCATCGTTAACTGATTTCATTTTTAACTGATTTCATCGTTAACTGATTTCATCTTCATTTAACTGATTTCATCGTTAACTGATTTCATCTTCATTTAACTGATTTCATCGTTAACTGATTTCATCGTTAACTGATTTCATCTTTAACTGATTTCATCGTTAACTGATTTCATCTTCATTTAACTGATTTCATCGTTAACTGATTCCATCGTTAACTGATTTCATCTTTAACTGATTTCATCGTTAACTGATTTCATCTTCATTTAACTGATTTCATTGTTAACTGATTTCATTGTTAACTGATTTCATCTTCATTTAACTGATTTCATCGTTAACTGATTTCATCGTTAACTGATTTCATCTTCATTTAACTGATTTCATCTTCATTTAACTGATTTCATCGTTAACTGATTTCATCGTTAACTGATTTCATCTTCATTTAACTGATTCCATCGTTAACTGATTTCATCGTTAACTGATTTCATCTTCATTTAACTGATTTCATTTTCATTCTTCATTTAAATGATTTCATCGTTAACTGATTTCATCGTTAACTGATTTCATCTTCATTTAACTGATTTCATCGTTAACTGATTTCATCGTTAACTGATTTCATCTTCATTTAACTGATTTCATCTTCATTTAACTGATTTCATCGTTAACTGATTTCATCTTTAACTGATTTCATCGTTAACTGATTTCATCTTCATTTAACTGATTTCATCGTTAACTGATTTCATCGTTAACTGATTTCATCTTTAACTGATTTCATCGTTAACTGATTTCATCTTCATTTAACTGATTTCATCGTTAACTGATTCCATCGTTAACTGATTTCATCGTTAACTGATTTCATCTTCATTTAACTGATTTCATCGTTAACTGATTTCATCGTTAACTGATTCCATCGTTAACTGATTTCATCGTTAACTGATTTCATCGTTAACTGATTTCATCTTCATTTAACTGATTTCATCGTTAACTGATTTCATCGTTAACTGATTTCATCTTCATTTAACTGATTTCATCGTTAACTGATTTCATCGTTAACTGATTTCATCTTTAACTGATTTCATCTTTAACTGATTTCATCGTTAACTGATTTCATCTTCATTTAACTGATTTCATCGTTAACTGATTTCATCTTCATTTAACTGATTTCATCGTTAAGTGATTTCATCGTTAACTGATTTCATCGTTAACTGATTTCATCGTTAACTGATTTCATCTTCATTTAACTGATTTCATCGTTAACTGATTTCATCGTTAACTGATTTCATCGTTAACTGATTTCATCTTCATTTAACTGATTTCATCGTTAACTGATTTCATCGTTAACTGATTTCATCGTTAACTGATTTCATCTTCATTCTTCATTTAACTGATTTCATCGTTAACTGATTTCATCGTTAACTGATTTCATCTTCATTTAACTGATTTCATCGTTAATTGATTTCATCGTTAACTGATTTCATCGTTAACTGATTTCATCTTTAACTGATTTCATCGTTAACTGATTTCATCTTCATTTAACTGATTTCATTTTCATTCTTCATTTAACAGATTTCATCGTTAACTGATTTCATCGTTAACTGATTTCATCGTTAACTGATTTCATCTTCATTTAACTGATTTCATCGTTAACTGATTTCATCGTTAACTGATTTCATCTTCATTTAACTGATTTCATCGTTAACTGATTTCATCGTTAACTGATTTCATCGTTAACTGATTTCATCTTCATTTAACTGATTCCATCGTTAACTGATTTCATCTTTAACTGATTTCATCATTAACTGATTTCATCTTCATTTAACTGATTTCATCGTTAACTGATTTCATCGTTAACTGATTTCATTTTCATTCTTCACTTAACTGATTTCATCGTTAACTGATTTCATCTTTAACTGATTTCATCGTTAACTGATTTAATCTTCATGTAACTGATTTCATCTTTAACTGATTTCATCGTTAACTGATTTCATCTTCATTTAACTGATTTCATCTTCATTTAACTGATTTCATCGTTAACTGATTTCATCTTCATTTAACTGATTCCATCGTTAACTGATTTCATCGTTAACTGATTTCATCTTCATTTAACTGATTTCATTTTCATTCTTCATTTAAATGATTTCATCGTTAACTGATTTCATTTTTAACTGATTTCATCGTTAACTGATTTCATCTTCATTTAACTGATTTCATCGTTAACTGATTTCATCTTCATTTAACTGATTTCATCGTTAACTGATTTCATCGTTAACTGATTTCATCGTTAACTGATTTCATCTTTAACTGATTTCATCTTCATTTAACTGATTTCATCTTCATTTAACTGATTTCATCGTTAACTGATTCCATCGTTAACTGATTTCATCTTTAACTGATTTCATCGTTAACTGATTTCATCTTCATTTAACTGATTTCATCGTTAACTGATTTCATCTTCATTTAACTGATTTCATCGTTAACTGATTTCATCGTTAACTGATTTCATCGTTAACTGATTTCATCTTCATTTAACTGATTTCATCTTCATTTAACTGATTTCATCGTTAACTGATTTCATCGTTAACTGATTTCATCTTCATTTAACTGATTCCATCGTTAACTGATTTCATCGTTAACTGATTTCATCTTCATTTAACTGATTTCATCGTTAACTGATTTCATCTTCATTTAACTGATTCCATCGTTAACTGATTTCATCGTTAACTGATTTCATCGTTAACTGATTTCATCTTCATTTAACTGATTCCATCGTTAACTGATTTCATCGTTAACTGATTTCATCGTTAACTGATTTCATCTTCATTTAACTGATTTCATCGTTAACTGATTTCATCGTTAACTGATTCCATCGTTAATTGATTTCATCGTTAACTGATTCCATCGTTAACTGATTTCATCTTCATTTAACTGATTTCATCGTTAACTGATTTCATCGTTAACTGATTTCATCTTCATTTAACTGATTTCATCGTTAACTGATTCCATCGTTAACTGATTTCATCTTCATTTAACTGATTTCATCGTTAACTGATTCCATCGTTAACTGATTTCATCTTCATTTAACTGATTTCATCGTTAACTGATTTCATCGTTAACTGATTCCATCGTTAACTGATTTCATCTTTAACTGATTTCATCGTTAACTGATTTCATCGTTAACTGATTTCATCTTTAACTGATTTCATCGTTAACTGATTTCATCTTCATTTAACTGATTTAATCTTCATTTAACTGATTTCATCGTTAACTGATTTCATCTTCATTTAACTGATTCCATCGTTAACTGATTTCATCGTTAACTGATTTCATCTTCATTTAACTGATTTCATTTTCATTCTTCATTTAAATGATTTCATCGTTAACTGATTTCATTTTTAACTGATTTCATCGTTAACTGATTTCATCTTCATTTAACTGATTTCATCGTTAACTGATTTCATCTTCATTTAACTGATTTCATCGTTAACTGATTCCATCGTTAACTGATTTCATCTTTAACTGATTTCATCGTTAACTGATTTCATCTTCATTTAACTGATTTCATCGTTAACTGATTTCATCTTCATTTAACTGATTTCATCGTTAACTGATTTCATCGTTAACTGATTTCATCTTCATTTAACTGATTTCATCTTCATTTAACTGATTTCATCGTTAACTGATTTCATCGTTAACTGATTTCATCTTCATTTAACTGATTCCATCGTTAACTGATTTCATCGTTAACTGATTTCATCTTCATTTAACTGATTTCATTTTCATTCTTCATTTAAATGATTTCATCGTTAACTGATTTCATTTTTAACTGATTTCATCGTTAACTGATTTCATCTTCATTTAACTGATTTCATCGTTAACTGATTTCATCTTCATTTAACTGATTTCATCGTTAACTGATTTCATCGTTAACTGATTTCATCGTTAACTGATTTCATCTTCATTTAACTGATTTCATCTTCATTTAACTGATTTCATCGTTAACTGATTCCATCGTTAACTGATTTCATCTTTAACTGATTTCATCGTTAACTGATTTCATCTTCATTTAACTGATTTCATCGTTAACTGATTTCATCTTCATTTAACTGATTTCATCGTTAACTGATTTCATCGTTAACTGATTTCATCGTTAACTGATTTCATCTTCATTTAACTGATTTCATCTTCATTTAACTGATTTCATCGTTAACTGATTTCATCGTTAACTGATTTCATCTTCATTTAACTGATTCCATCGTTAACTGATTTCATCGTTAACTGATTTCATCTTCATTTAACTGATTTCATCGTTAACTGATTTCATCTTCATTTAACTGATTCCATCGTTAACTGATTTCATCGTTAACTGATTTCATCGTTAACTGATTTCATCTTCATTTAACTGATTCCATCGTTAACTGATTTCATCGTTAACTGATTTCATCGTTAACTGATTTCATCTTCATTTAACTGATTTCATCGTTAACTGATTTCATCGTTAACTGATTTCATCTTCATTTAACTGATTTAATCTTCATTTAACTGATTCCATCGTTAACTGATTTCATCGTTAACTGATTTCATCTTCATTTAACTGATTCCATCGTTAACTGATTTCATCGTTAACTGATTTCATCTTTAACTGATTTCATCGTTAACTGATTTCATCTTCATTTAACTGATTTCATCGTTAACTGATTTCATCTTCATTTAACTGATTCCATCGTTAACTGATTTCATCGTTAACTGATTTCATCGTTAACTGATTTCATCTTCATTTAACTGATTTCATCGTTAACTGATTTCATCGTTAACTGATTTCATCTTCATTTAACTGATTCCATCGTTAACTGATTTCATCGTTAACTGATTTCATCTTTAACTGATTTCATCGTTAACTGATTTCATCTTCATTTAACTGATTTCATCGTTAACTGATTTCATCGTTAACTGATTTCATCGTTAACTGATTCCATCGTTAACTGATTTCATCGTTAACTGATTCCATCGTTAACTGATTTCATCTTCATTTAACTGATTTCATCGTTAACTGATTTCATCGTTAACTGATTTCATCTTCATTTAACTGATTTCATCGTTAACTGATTTCATCGTTAACTGATTCCATCGTTAACTGATTTCATCTTTAACTGATTTCATCGTTAATTGATTTCATCTTCATTTAACTGATTTCATCGTTAACTGATTTCATCGTTAACTGATTTCATCTTCATTTAACTGATTCCATCGTTAACTGATTTCATCGTTAACTGATTTCATCTTTAACTGATTTCATCGTTAACTGATTTCATCTTCATTTAACTGATTTCATCTTCATTTAACTGATTTCATCGTTAACTGATTTCATCGTTAACTGATTCCATCGTTAACTGATTTCTTCGTTAACTGATTTCATCTTCATTTAACTGATTTCATCGTTAACTGATTTCTTCGTTAACTGATTTCATCTTCATTTAACTGATTTCATCGTTAACTGATTTCATCGTTAACTGATTTCATCTTCATTTAACTGATTTCATCGTTAACTGATTTCATCTTTAACTGATTTCATCGTTAACTGATTTCATCTTTAACTGATTTCATCGTTAACTGATTTCATCTTCATTTAACTGATTTCATTTTCATTCTTCATTTAACAGATTTCATCGTTAACTGATTTCATCGTTAACTGATTTCATCGTTAACTGATTTCATCTTCATTTAACTGATTTCATCGTTAACTGATTTCATCGTTAACTGATTTCATCATTAACTGATTTCATCGTTAACTGATTTCATCTTCATTTAACTGATTTCATCGTTAACTGATTTCATCGTTAACTGATTTCATCGTTAACTGATTTCATCGTTAACTGATTTCATCTTCATTTAACTGATTTCATTGTTAACTGATTTCATCGTTAACTGATTTCATCTTCATTTAACTGATTTCATCGTTAACTGATTTCATCGTTAACTGATTTCATCGTTAACTGATTTCATCTTCATTTAACTGATTTCATTTTCATTCTTCATTTAACTGATTTCATCGTTAACTGATTTCATCTTCATTTAACTGATTTCATCGTTAACTGATTTCATCGTTAACTGATTTTATCGTTAACTGATTTCATCGTTAACTGATTTCATCTTCATTTAACTGATTTCATCGTTAACTGATTTCATCTTCATTTAATTGATTTCATCGTTAACTGATTTCATCGTTAACTGATTTCATCGTTAACTGATTTCATCTTCATTTAACTGATTTCATCGTTAACTGATTTCATCGTTAACTGATTTCATCTTCATTTAACTGATTTCATTTTCATTCTTCATTTAACTGATTTCATCGTTAACTGATTTCATCTTCATTTAATTGATTTCATCGTTAACTGATTTCATCGTTAACTGATTTCATCGTTAACTGATTTCATCTTCATTTAACTGATTTCATCGTTAACTGATTTCATCGTTAACTGATTTCATCGTTAACTGATTTCATCTTCATTTAACTGATTTCATCGTTAACTGATTTCATCGTTAACTGATTTCATCTTCATTTAACTGATTTCATCGTTAACTGATTTCATCGTTAATTGATTTCATCGTTAACTGATTTCATTTTCATTCTTCATTTAACTGATTTCATCGTTAACTGATTTCATCGTTAACTGATTTCATCTTCATTTAACTGATTTCATCGTTAACTGATTTCATCGTTAATTGATTTCATCGTTAACTGATTTCATCTTCATTCTTCATTTAACTGATTTCATCGTTAACTGATTTCATCTTCATTTAACTGATTTCATCGTTAACTGATTTCATCTTCATTTAACTGATTTCATCGTTAACTGATTTCATCGTTAACTGATTTCATCTTTAACTGATTTCATCGTTAACTGATTTCATCTTCATTTAACTGATTTCATCGTTAACTGATTTCATCTTCATTTAATTGATTTCATCGTTAACTGATTTCATCGTTAACTGATTTCATCGTTAACTGATTTCATCGTTAACTGATTTCATCTTCATTTAACTGATTTCATCGTTAACTGATTTCATCGTTAACTGATTTCATCTTCATTTAACTGATTTCATTTTCATTCTTCATTTAACTGATTTCATCGTTAACTGATTTCATCTTCATTTAATTGATTTCATCGTTAACTGATTTCATCGTTAACTGATTTCATCGTTAACTGATTTCATCTTCATTTAACTGATTTCATCGTTAACTGATTTCATCGTTAACTGATTTCATCGTTAACTGATTTCATCTTCATTTAACTGATTTCATCGTTAACTGATTTCATCGTTAACTGATTTCATCTTCATTTAACTGATTTCATCGTTAACTGATTTCATCGTTAATTGATTTCATCGTTAACTGATTTCATTTTCATTCTTCATTTAACTGATTTCATCGTTAACTGATTTCATCGTTAACTGATTTCATCTTCATTTAACTGATTTCATCGTTAACTGATTTCATCGTTAATTGATTTCATCGTTAACTGATTTCATCTTCATTCTTCATTTAACTGATTTCATCGTTAACTGATTTCATCTTCATTTAACTGATTTCATCGTTAACTGATTTCATCGTTAACTGATTTCATCGTTAACTGATTTCATCTTCATTTAACTGATTTCATCGTTAACTGATTTCATCTTCATTCTTCATTTAACTGATTTCATCTTTAACTGATTTCATCGTTAACTGATTTCATCTTCATTTAACTGATTTCATCGTTAATTGATTTCATCGTTAACTGATTTCATCGTTAACTGATTTCATCTTCATTTAACTGATTTCATCGTTAACTGATTTCATCGTTAACTGATTTCATCTTTAACTGATTTCATCTTCATTTAACTGATTTCATCGTTAACTGATTTCATCGTTAACTGATTTCATCGTTAACTGATTTCATCTTCATTTAACTGATTTCATTGTTAACTGATTTCATCGTTAACTGATTTCATCTTCATTTAACTGATTTCATCGTTAACTGATTTCATCGTTAACTGATTTCATCGTTAACTGATTTCATCTTCATTTAACTGATTTCATTTTCATTCTTCATTTAACTGATTTCATCGTTAACTGATTTCATCTTCATTTAACTGATTTCATCGTTAACTGATTTCATCGTTAACTGATTTCATCGTTAACTGATTTCATTTTCATTCTTCATTTAACTGATTTCATCGTTAACTGATTTCATCTTCATTTAACTGATTTCATCGTTAACTGATTTCATCGTTAACTGATTTCATCTTTAACTGATTTCATCGTTAACTGATTTCATCTTCATTTAACTGATTTCATCGTTAACTGATTTCATCTTCATTTAATTGATTTCATCGTTAACTGATTTCATCGTTAACTGATTTCATCTTCATTTAACTGATTTCATCGTTAACTGATTTCATCGTTAACTGATTTCATCTTCATTTAACTGATTTCATTTTCATTCTTCATTTAACTGATTTCATCGTTAACTGATTTCATCTTCATTTAATTGATTTCATCGTTAACTGATTTCATCTTCATTTAATTGATTTCATCGTTAACTGATTTCATCGTTAACTGATTTCATCGTTAACTGATTTCATCGTTAACTGATTTCATCGTTAACTGATTTCATCTTCATTTAACTGATTTCATCGTTAACTGATTTCATCGTTAACTGATTTCATCTTCATTTAACTGATTTCATCGTTAACTGATTTCATCGTTAATTGATTTCATCGTTAACTGATTTCATTTTCATTCTTCATTTAACTGATTTCATCGTTAACTGATTTCATCTTCATTTAACTGATTTCATCGTTAACTGATTTCATCGTTAACTGATTTCATCTTCATTTAACTGATTTCATCGTTAACTGATTTCATCTTCATTCTTCATTTAACTGATTTCATCTTTAACTGATTTCATCGTTAACTGATTTCATCTTCATTTAACTGATTTCATCGTTAATTGATTTCATCGTTAACTGATTTCATCGTTAACTGATTTCATCTTCATTTAATTGATTTCATCGTTAACTGATTTCATCGTTAACTGATTTCATCGTTAACTGATTTCATCTTCATTTAACTGATTTCATCGTTAACTGATTTCATCGTTAACTGATTCCATCGTTAACTGATTTCATCGTTAACTGATTTCATCTTCATTTAACTGATTTCATCGTTAACTGATTTCATCGTTAACTGATTTCATCGTTAACTGATTTCATCTTCATTTAACTGATTTCATTGTTAACTGATTTCATCGTTAACTGATTTCATCTTCATTTAACTGATTTCATCGTTAACTGATTTCATCGTTAACTGATTTCATCGTTAACTGATTTCATCTTCATTTAACTGATTTCATTTTCATTCTTCATTTAACTGATTTCATCGTTAACTGATTTCATCTTCATTTAACTGATTTCATCGTTAACTGATTTCATCGTTAACTGATTTCATCGTTAACTGATTTCATCTTTAACTGATTTCATCGTTAACTGATTTCATCTTCATTTAACTGATTTCATCGTTAACTGATTTCATCTTCATTTAATTGATTTCATCGTTAACTGATTTCATCGTTAACTGATTTCATCGTTAACTGATTTCATCTTCATTTAACTGATTTCATCGTTAACTGATTTCATCGTTAACTGATTTCATCTTCATTTAACTGATTTCATTTTCATTCTTCATTTAACTGATTTCATCGTTAACTGATTTCATCTTCATTTAATTGATTTCATCGTTAACTGATTTCATCGTTAACTGATTTCATCGTTAACTGATTTCATCTTCATTTAACTGATTTCATCGTTAACTGATTTCATCGTTAACTGATTTCATCGTTAACTGATTTCATCTTCATTTAACTGATTTCATCGTTAACTGATTTCATCGTTAACTGATTTCATCTTCATTTAACTGATTTCATCGTTAACTGATTTCATCGTTAATTGATTTCATCGTTAACTGATTTCATTTTCATTCTTCATTTAACTGATTTCATCGTTAACTGATTTCATCGTTAACTGATTTCATCTTCATTTAACTGATTTCATCGTTAACTGATTTCATCGTTAATTGATTTCATCGTTAACTGATTTCATCTTCATTCTTCATTTAACTGATTTCATCGTTAACTGATTTCATCTTCATTTAACTGATTTCATCGTTAACTGATTTCATCGTTAACTGATTTCATCGTTAACTGATTTCATCTTCATTTAACTGATTTCATCGTTAACTGATTTCATCTTCATTCTTCATTTAACTGATTTCATCTTTAACTGATTTCATCGTTAACTGATTTCATCTTCATTTAACTGATTTCATCGTTAATTGATTTCATCGTTAACTGATTTCATCTTCATTTAACTGATTTCATCGTTAACTGATTTCATCTTCATTCTTCATTTAACTGATTTCATCTTTAACTGATTTCATCGTTAACTGATTTCATCTTCATTTAACTGATTTCATCGTTAATTGATTTCATCGTTAACTGATTTCATCGTTAACTGATTTCATCTTCATTTAACTGATTTCATCGTTAACTGATTTCATCGTTAACTGATTTCATCTTTAACTGATTTCATCTTCATTTAACTGATTTCATCGTTAACTGATTTCATCGTTAACTGATTTCATCGTTAACTGATTTCATCTTCATTTAACTGATTTCATCGTTAACTGATTTCATCGTTAACTGATTTCATCTTCATTTAATTGATTTCATCGTTAACTGATTTCATCGTTAACTGATTTCATCGTTAACTGATTTCATCTTCATTTAACTGATTTCATCGTTAACTGATTTCATCGTTAACTGATTTCATCGTTAACTGATTTCATCTTCATTTAACTGATTTCATCGTTAACTGATTTCATCGTTAACTGATTTCATCTTCATTTAACTGATTTCATCGTTAACTGATTTCATCGTTAATTGATTTCATCGTTAACTGATTTCATTTTCATTCTTCATTTAACTGATTTCATCGTTAACTGATTTCATCGTTAACTGATTTCATCTTCATTTAACTGATTTCATCGTTAACTGATTTCATCGTTAACTGATTTCATCGTTAACTGATTTCATCTTCATTTAACTGATTTCATCGTTAACTGATTTCATCGTTAACTGATTTCATCTTCATTTAACTGATTTCATCGTTAACTGATTTCATCGTTAATTGATTTCATCGTTAACTGATTTCATCTTCATTCTTCATTTAACTGATTTCATCGTTAACTGATTTCATCTTCATTTAACTGATTTCATCGTTAACTGATTTCATCTTCATTTAACTGATTTCATCGTTAACTGATTTCATCTTCATTCTTCATTTAACTGATTTCATCTTTAACTGATTTCATCGTTAACTGATTTCATCTTCATTTAACTGATTTCATCGTTAATTGATTTCATCGTTAACTGATTTCATCGTTAACTGATTTCATCTTCATTTAACTGATTTCATCGTTAACTGATTTCATCGTTAACTGATTTCATCTTTAACTGATTTCATCTTCATTTAACTGATTTCATCGTTAACTGATTTCATCGTTAACTGATTTCATCGTTAACTGATTTCATCGTTAACTGATTTCATCTTCATTTAACTGATTTCATCGTTAACTGATTTCATCGTTAACTGATTTCATCGTTAACTGATTTCATCTTCATTTAACTGATTTCATTTTCATTCTTCATTTAACTGATTTCATCGTTAACTGATTTCATCTTCATTTAACTGATTTCATCGTTAACTGATTTCATCGTTAACTGATTTCATCGTTAACTGATTTCATCTTTAACTGATTTCATCGTTAACTGATTTCATCTTCATTTAACTGATTTCATCGTTAACTGATTTCATCTTCATTTAATTGATTTCATCGTTAACTGATTTCATCGTTAACTGATTTCATCGTTAACTGATTTCATCTTCATTTAACTGATTTCATCGTTAACTGATTTCATCGTTAACTGATTTCATCTTCATTTAACTGATTTCATTTTCATTCTTCATTTAACTGATTTCATCGTTAACTGATTTCATCTTCATTTAATTGATTTCATCGTTAACTGATTTCATCGTTAACTGATTTCATCGTTAACTGATTTCATCTTCATTTAACTGATTTCATCGTTAACTGATTTCATCGTTAACTGATTTCATCTTCATTTAACTGATTTCATCGTTAACTGATTTCATCGTTAACTGATTTCATCTTCATTTAACTGATTTCATCGTTAACTGATTTCATCGTTAATTGATTTCATCGTTAACTGATTTCATTTTCATTCTTCATTTAACTGATTTCATCGTTAACTGATTTCATCGTTAACTGATTTCATCTTCATTTAACTGATTTCATCGTTAACTGATTTCATCGTTAATTGATTTCATCGTTAACTGATTTCATCTTCATTCTTCATTTAACTGATTTCATCGTTAACTGATTTCATCTTCATTTAACTGATTTCATCGTTAACTGATTTCATCGTTAACTGATTTCATCTTCATTTAACTGATTTCATCGTTAACTGATTTCATCTTCATTCTTCATTTAACTGATTTCATCTTTAACTGATTTCATCGTTAACTGATTTCATCTTCATTTAACTGATTTCATCGTTAATTGATTTCATCGTTAACTGATTTCATCTTCATTTAACTGATTTCATCGTTAACTGATTTCATCTTCATTCTTCATTTAACTGATTTCATCTTTAACTGATTTCATCGTTAACTGATTTCATCTTCATTTAACTGATTTCATCGTTAATTGATTTCATCGTTAACTGATTTCATCGTTAACTGATTTCATCTTCATTTAACTGATTTCATCGTTAACTGATTTCATCTTTAACTGATTTCATCTTCATTTAACTGATTTCATCGTTAACTGATTTCATCGTTAACTGATTTCATCGTTAACTGATTTCATCTTCATTTAACTGATTTCATCTTCATTTAACTGATTTCATCGTTAACTGATTTCATCGTTAACTGATTTCATCTTCATTTAATTGATTTCATCGTTAACTGATTTCATCGTTAACTGATTTCATCTTCATTTAACTGATTTCATCGTTAACTGATTTCATCGTTAACTGATTTCATCTTCATTTAACTGATTTCATCGTTAACTGATTTCATCGTTAATTGATTTCATCGTTAACTGATTTCATTTTCATTCTTCATTTAACTGATTTCATCGTTAACTGATTTCATCGTTAACTGATTTCATCTTCATTTAACTGATTTCATCGTTAATTGATTTCATCGTTAACTGATTTCATCGTTAACTGATTTCATCTTCATTTAACTGATTTCATCGTTAACTGATTTCATCGTTAACTGATTTCATCTTTAACTGATTTCATCTTCATTTAACTGATTTCATCGTTAACTGATTTCATCGTTAACTGATTTCATCGTTAACTGATTTCATCTTCATTTAACTGATTTCATCGTTAACTGATTTCATCGTTAACTGATTTCATCTTCATTTAACTGATTTCATTTTCATTCTTCATTTAACTGATTTCATCGTTAACTGATTTCATCTTCATTTAATTGATTTCATCGTTAACTGATTTCATCGTTAACTGATTTCATCGTTAACTGATTTCATCTTCATTTAACTGATTTCATCGTTAACTGATTTCATCGTTAACTGATTTCATCTTCATTTAACTGATTTCATCGTTAACTGATTTCATCGTTAATTGATTTCATCGTTAACTGATTTCATTTTCATTCTTCATTTAACTGATTTCATCGTTAACTGATTTCATCGTTAACTGATTTCATCTTCATTTAACTGATTTCATCGTTAACTGATTTCATCGTTAACTGATTTCATCTTCATTTAACTGATTTCATCGTTAACTGATTTCATCGTTAATTGATTTCATCGTTAACTGATTTCATTTTCATTCTTCATTTAACTGATTTCATCGTTAACTGATTTCATCGTTAACTGATTTCATCTTCATTTAACTGATTTCATCGTTAACTGATTTCATCGTTAATTGATTTCATCGTTAACTGATTTCATCTTCATTTAACTGATTTCATTTTCATTCTTCATTTAACTGATTTCATCGTTAACTGATTTCATCTTCATTTAACTGATTTCATCGTTAACTGATTTCATCGTTAACTGATTTCATCGTTAACTGATTTCATCGTTAACTGATTTCATCTTTAACTGATTTCATCGTTAACTGATTTCATCTTCATTTAACTGATTTCATCGTTAACTGATTTCATCTTCATTTAATTGATTTCATCGTTAACTGATTTCATCGTTAACTGATTTCATCGTTAACTGATTTCATCTTCATTTAACTGATTTCATCGTTAACTGATTTCATCGTTAACTGATTTCATCTTCATTTAACTGATTTCATTTTCATTCTTCATTTAACTGATTTCATCGTTAACTGATTTCATCTTCATTTAATTGATTTCATCGTTAACTGATTTCATCGTTAACTGATTTCATCGTTAACTGATTACATCTTCATTTAACTGATTTCATCGTTAACTGATTTCATCGTTAACTGATTTCATCGTTAACTGATTTCATCTTCATTTAACTGATTTCATCGTTAACTGATTTCATCGTTAACTGATTTCATCTTCATTTAACTGATTTCATCGTTAACTGATTTCATCGTTAATTGATTTCATCGTTAACTGATTTCATCTTCATTCTTCATTTAACTGATTTCATCGTTAACTGATTTCATCTTCATTTAACTGATTTCATCGTTAACTGATTTCATCGTTAACTGATTTCATCGTTAACTGATTTCATCTTCATTTAACTGATTTCATCGTTAACTGATTTCATCTTCATTCTTCATTTAACTGATTTCATCTTTAACTGATTTCATCGTTAACTGATTTCATCTTCATTTAACTGATTTCATCGTTAATTGATTTCATCGTTAACTGATTTCATCGTTAACTGATTTCATCGTTAACTGATTTCATCTTCATTTAACTGATTTCATCGTTAATTGATTTCATCGTTAACTGATTTCATCGTTAATTGATTTCATCGTTAACTGATTTCATCTTCATTTAACTGATTTCATCGTTAACTGATTTCATCTTCATTCTTCATTTAACTGATTTCATCTTTAACTGATTTCATCGTTAACTGATTTCATCTTCATTTAACTGATTTCATCGTTAATTGATTTCATCGTTAACTGATTTCATCGTTAATTGATTTCATCGTTAACTGATTTCATCTTCATTTAACTGATTTCATCGTTAACTGATTTCATCTTCATTCTTCATTTAACTGATTTCATCTTTAACTGATTTCATCGTTAACTGATTTCATCTTCATTTAACTGATTTCATCGTTAATTGATTTCATCGTTAACTGATTTCATCGTTAACTGATTTCATCTTCATTTAACTGATTTCATCGTTAACTGATTTCATCGTTAACTGATTTCATCTTTAACTGATTTCATCTTCATTTAACTGATTTCATCGTTAACTGATTTCATCGTTAACTGATTTCATCTTCATTTAACTGATTTCATCTTCATTTAACTGATTTCATCGTTAACTGATTTCATCGTTAACTGATTTCATCTTCATTTAATTGATTTCATCGTTAACTGATTTCATCGTTAACTGATTTCATCGTTAACTGATTTCATCTTCATTTAACTGATTTCATCGTTAACTGATTTCATCGTTAACTGATTTCATCGTTAACTGATTTCATCTTCATTTAACTGATTTCATCGTTAACTGATTTCATCGTTAACTGATTTCATCTTCATTTAACTGATTTCATCGTTAACTGATTTCATCGTTAATTGATTTCATCGTTAACTGATTTCATTTTCATTCTTCATTTAACTGATTTCATCGTTAACTGATTTCATCGTTAACTGATTTCATCTTCATTTAACTGATTTCATCGTTAACTGATTTCATCTTCATTCTTCATTTAACTGATTTCATCTTTAACTGATTTCATCGTTAACTGATTTCATCTTCATTTAACTGATTTCATCGTTAATTGATTTCATCGTTAACTGATTTCATCGTTAACTGATTTCATCTTCATTTAACTGATTTCATCGTTAACTGATTTCATCGTTAACTGATTTCATCGTTAACTGATTTCATCTTTAACTGATTTCATCTTCATTTAACTGATTTCATCGTTAACTGATTTCATCGTTAACTGATTTCATCGTTAACTGATTTCATCTTCATTTAACTGATTTCATTGTTAACTGATTTCATCGTTAACTGATTTCATCTTCATTTAACTGATTTCATCGTTAACTGATTTCATCGTTAACTGATTTCATCGTTAACTGATTTCATCTTCATTTAACTGATTTCATTTTCATTCTTCATTTAACTGATTTCATCGTTAACTGATTTCATCTTCATTTAACTGATTTCATCGTTAACTGATTTCATCGTTAACTGATTTCATCGTTAACTGATTTCATCTTTAACTGATTTCATCGTTAACTGATTTCATCTTCATTTAACTGATTTCATCGTTAACTGATTTCATCTTCATTTAATTGATTTCATCGTTAACTGATTTCATCGTTAACTGATTTCATCGTTAACTGATTTCATCTTCATTTAACTGATTTCATCGTTAACTGATTTCATCGTTAACTGATTTCATCTTCATTTAACTGATTTCATTTTCATTCTTCATTTAACTGATTTCATCGTTAACTGATTTCATCTTCATTTAATTGATTTCATCGTTAACTGATTTCATCGTTAACTGATTTCATCGTTAACTGATTTCATCTTCATTTAACTGATTTCATCGTTAACTGATTTCATCGTTAACTGATTTCATCTTCATTTAACTGATTTCATCGTTAACTGATTTCATCGTTAATTGATTTCATCGTTAACTGATTTCATCTTCATTCTTCATTTAACTGATTTCATCGTTAACTGATTTCATCTTCATTTAACTGATTTCATCGTTAACTGATTTCATCGTTAACTGATTTCATCGTTAACTGATTTCATCTTCATTTAACTGATTTCATTGTTAACTGATTTCATCGTTAACTGATTTCATCTTCATTTAACTGATTTCATCGTTAACTGATTTCATCGTTAACTGATTTCATCGTTAACTGATTTCATCTTCATTTAACTGATTTCATCGTTAACTGATTTCATCTTCATTTAACTGATTTCATCGTTAACTGATTTCATCGTTAACTGATTTCATCGTTAACTGATTTCATCTTTAACTGATTTCATCGTTAACTGATTTCATCTTCATTTAACTGATTTCATCGTTAACTGATTTCATCTTCATTTAATTGATTTCATCGTTAACTGATTTCATCGTTAACTGATTTCATCGTTAACTGATTTCATCGTTAACTGATTTCATCTTCATTTAACTGATTTCATCGTTAACTGATTTCATCGTTAACTGATTTCATCTTCATTTAACTGATTTCATTTTCATTCTTCATTTAACTGATTTCATCGTTAACTGATTTCATCTTCATTTAATTGATTTCATCGTTAACTGATTTCATCGTTAACTGATTTCATCGTTAACTGATTTCATCTTCATTTAACAGATTTCATCGTTAACTGATTTCATCGTTAACTGATTTCATCGTTAACTGATTTCATCTTCATTTAACTGATTTCATCGTTAACTGATTTCATCGTTAACTGATTTCATCTTCATTTAACTGATTTCATCGTTAACTGATTTCATCGTTAATTGATTTCATCGTTAACTGATTTCATTTTCATTCTTCATTTAACTGATTTCATCGTTAACTGATTTCATCGTTAACTGATTTCATCTTCATTTAACTGATTTCATCGTTAACTGATTTCATCGTTAATTGATTTCATCGTTAACTGATTTCATCTTCATTCTTCATTTAACTGATTTCATCGTTAACTGATTTCATCTTCATTTAACTGATTTCATCGTTAACTGATTTCATCGTTAACTGATTTCATCGTTAACTGATTTCATCTTCATTTAACTGATTTCATCGTTAACTGATTTCATCTTCATTCTTCATTTAACTGATTTCATCTTTAACTGATTTCATCGTTAACTGATTTCATCTTCATTTAACTGATTTCATCGTTAATTGATTTCATCGTTAACTGATTTCATCGTTAACTGATTTCATCGTTAACTGATTTCATCTTCATTTAACTGATTTCATCGTTAATTGATTTCATCGTTAACTGATTTCATCGTTAATTGATTTCATCGTTAACTGATTTCATCTTCATTTAACTGATTTCATCGTTAACTGATTTCATCTTCATTCTTCATTTAACTGATTTCATCTTTAACTGTTTTCATCGTTAACTGATTTCATCTTCATTTAACTGATTTCATCGTTAATTGATTTCATCGTTAACTGATTTCATCGTTAATTGATTTCATCGTTAACTGATTTCATCTTCATTTAACTGATTTCATCGTTAACTGATTTCATCTTCATTCTTCATTTAACTGATTTCATCTTTAACTGATTTCATCGTTAACTGATTTCATCTTCATTTAACTGATTTCATCGTTAATTGATTTCATCGTTAACTGATTTCATCGTTAACTGATTTCATCTTCATTTAACTGATTTCATCGTTAACTGATTTCATCGTTAACTGATTTCATCTTTAACTGATTTCATCTTCATTTAACTGATTTCATCGTTAACTGATTTCATCGTTAACTGATTTCATCGTTAACTGATTTCATCTTCATTTAACTGATTTCATCTTCATTTAACTGATTTCATCGTTAACTGATTTCATCGTTAACTGATTTCATCTTCATTTAATTGATTTCATCGTTAACTGATTTCATCGTTAACTGATTTCATCGTTAACTGATTTCATCTTCATTTAACTGATTTCATCGTTAACTGATTTCATCGTTAACTGATTTCATCGTTAACTGATTTCATCTTCATTTAACTGATTTCATCGTTAACTGATTTCATCGTTAACTGATTTCATCTTCATTTAACTGATTTCATCGTTAACTGATTTCATCGTTAATTGATTTCATCGTTAACTGATTTCATTTTCATTCTTCATTTAACTGATTTCATCGTTAACTGATTTCATCGTTAACTGATTTCATCTTCATTTAACTGATTTCATCGTTAACTGATTTCATCGTTAATTGATTTCATCGTTAACTGATTTCATCTTCATTTAACTGATTTCATTTTCATTCTTCATTTAACTGATTTCATCGTTAACTGATTTCATCGTTAATTGATTTCATCGTTAACTGATTTCATCTTCATTCTTCATTTAACTGATTTCATCGTTAACTGATTTCATCTTCATTTAACTGATTTCATCGTTAACTGATTTCATCGTTAACTGATTTCATCGTTAACTGATTTCATCTTCATTTAACTGATTTCATCGTTAACTGATTTCATCTTCATTCTTCATTTAACTGATTTCATCTTTAACTGATTTCATCGTTAACTGATTTCATCTTCATTTAACTGATTTCATCGTTAATTGATTTCATCGTTAACTGATTTCATCGTTAACTGATTTCATCTTCATTTAACTGATTTCATCGTTAACTGATTTCATCTTTAACTGATTTCATCTTCATTTAACTGATTTCATCGTTAACTGATTTCATCGTTAACTGATTTCATCGTTAACTGATTTCATCGTTAACTGATTTCATCTTCATTTAACTGATTTCATTGTTAACTGATTTCATCGTTAACTGATTTCATCTTCATTTAACTGATTTCATCGTTAACTGATTTCATCGTTAACTGATTTCATCGTTAACTGATTTCATCTTCATTTAACTGATTTCATTTTCATTCTTCATTTAACTGATTTCATCGTTAACTGATTTCATCTTCATTTAACTGATTTCATCGTTAACTGATTTCATCGTTAACTGATTTCATCGTTAACTGATTTAATCTTTAACTGATTTCATCGTTAACTGATTTCATCTTCATTTAACTGATTTCATCGTTAACTGATTTCATCTTCATTTAATTGATTTCATCGTTAACTGATTTCATCGTTAACTGATTTCATCGTTAACTGATTTCATCTTCATTTAACTGATTTCATCGTTAACTGATTTCATCGTTAACTGATTTCATCTTCATTTAACTGATTTCATTTTCATTCTTCATTTAACTGATTTCATCGTTAACTGATTTCATCGTTAACTGATTTCATCGTTAACTGATTTCATCTTCATTTAACTGATTTCATTGTTAACTGATTTCATCGTTAACTGATTTCATCTTCATTTAACTGATTTCATCGTTAACTGATTTCATCGTTAACTGATTTCATCGTTAACTGATTTCATCTTCATTTAACTGATTTCATCGTTAACTGATTTCATCGTTAATTGATTTCATCGTTAACTGATTTCATTTTCATTCTTCATTTAACTGATTTCATTCTTAACTGATTTCATCGTTAACTGATTTCATCTTCATTTAACTGATTTCATCGTTAACTGATTTCATCGTTAATTGATTTCATCGTTAACTGATTTCATCTTCATTTAACTGATTTCATCGTTAATTGATTTCATCGTTAACTGATTTCATCGTTAACTGATTTCATCTTCATTCTTCATTTAACTGATTTCATCTTTAACTGATTTCATCGTTAACTGATTTCATCTTCATTTAACTGATTTCATCGTTAATTGATTTCATCGTTAACTGATTTCATCGTTAATTGATTTCATCGTTAACTGATTTCATCTTCATTTAACTGATTTCATCGTTAACTGATTTCATCTTCATTCTTCATTTAACTGATTTCATCTTTAACTGATTTCATCGTTAACTGATTTCATCTTCATTTAACTGATTTCATCGTTAACTGATTTCATCGTTAACTGATTTCATCGTTAACTGATTTCATCTTCATTTAACTGATTTCATCGTTAACTGATTTCATCGTTAACTGATTTCATCTTCATTTAACTGATTTCATCGTTAACTGATTTCATCGTTAATTGATTTCATCGTTAACTGATTTCATTTTCATTCTTCATTTAACTGATTTCATCGTTAACTGATTTCATCGTTAACTGATTTCATCTTCATTTAACTGATTTCATCGTTAACTGATTTCATCGTTAATTGATTTCATCGTTAACTGATTTCATCTTCATTCTTCATTTAACTGATTTCATCGTTAACTGATTTCATCTTCATTTAACTGATTTCATCGTTAACTGATTTCATCGTTAACTGATTTCATCGTTAACTGATTTCATCTTCATTTAACTGATTTCATCGTTAACTGATTTCATCTTCATTCTTCATTTAACTGATTTCATCTTTAACTGATTTCATCGTTAACTGATTTCATCTTCATTTAACTGATTTCATCGTTAATTGATTTCATCGTTAACTGATTTCATCGTTAACTGATTTCATCTTCATTTAACTGATTTCATCGTTAACTGATTTCATCGTTAACTGATTTCATCTTTAACTGATTTCATCTTCATTTAACTGATTTCATCGTTAACTGATTTCATCGTTAACTGATTTCATCTTCATTTAACTGATTTCATTGTTAACTGATTTCATCGTTAACTGATTTCATCTTCATTTAACTGATTTCATCGTTAACTGATTTCATCGTTAACTGATTTCATCTTCATTTAACTGATTTCATTTTCATTCTTCATTTAACTGATTTCATCGTTAACTGATTTCATCTTCATTTAACTGATTTCATCGTTAACTGATTTCATCGTTAACTGATTTCATCGTTAACTGATTTCATCTTTAACTGATTTCATCGTTAACTGATTTCATCTTCATTTAACTGATTTCATCGTTAACTGATTTCATCTTCATTTAATTGATTTCATCGTTAACTGATTTCATCGTTAACTGATTTCATCGTTAACTGATTTCATCTTCATTTAACTGATTTCATCGTTAACTGATTTCATCGTTAACTGATTTCATCTTCATTTAACTGATTTCATTTTCATTCTTCATTTAACTGATTTCATCGTTAACTGATTTCATCTTCATTTAATTGATTTCATCGTTAACTGATTTCATCGTTAACTGATTTCATCTTCATTTAACTGATTTCATCGTTAACTGATTTCATCGTTAACTGATTTCATCTTTAACTGATTTCATCTTCATTTAACTGATTTCATCGTTAACTGATTTCATCGTTAACTGATTTCATCTTCATTTAACTGATTTCATTGTTAACTGATTTCATCGTTAACTGATTTCATCTTCATTTAACTGATTTCATCGTTAACTGATTTCATCGTTAACTGATTTCATCGTTAACTGATTTCATCTTCATTTAACTGATTTCATTTTCATTCTTCATTTAACTGATTTCATCGTTAACTGATTTCATCTTCATTTAACTGATTTCATCGTTAACTGATTTCATCGTTAACTGATTTCATCTTCATTTAACTGATTTCATTGTTAACTGATTTCATCGTTAACTGATTTCATCTTCATTTAACTGATTTCATCGTTAACTGATTTCATCGTTAACTGATTTCATCTTCATTTAACTGATTTCATCGTTAACTGATTTCATCGTTAATTGATTTCATCGTTAACTGATTTCATTTTCATTCTTCATTTAACTGATTTCATCGTTAACTGATTTCATCGTTAACTGATTTCATCTTCATTTAACTGATTTCATCGTTAACTGATTTCATCGTTAACTGATTTCATCTTCATTTAACTGATTTCATCGTTAACTGATTTCATCGTTAACTGATTTCATCTTCATTTAACTGATTTCATCGTTAACTGATTTCATCGTTAATTGATTTCATCGTTAACTGATTTCATTTTCATTCTTCATTTAACTGATTTCATCGTTAACTGATTTCATCGTTAACTGATTTCATCTTCATTTAACTGATTTCATCGTTAACTGATTTCATCGTTAATTGATTTCATCGTTAACTGATTTCATCTTCATTCTTCATTTAACTGATTTCATCGTTAACTGATTTCATCTTCATTTAACTGATTTCATCGTTAACTGATTTCATCGTTAACTGATTTCATCGTTAACTGATTTCATCTTCATTTAACTGATTTCATCGTTAACTGATTTCATCTTCATTCTTCATTTAACTGATTTCATCTTTAACTGATTTCATCGTTAACTGATTTCATCTTCATTTAACTGATTTCATCGTTAATTGATTTCATCGTTAACTGATTTCATCGTTAACTGATTTCATCTTCATTTAACTGATTTCATCGTTAACTGATTTCATCGTTAACTGATTTCATCTTTAACTGATTTCATCTTCATTTAACTGATTTCATCGTTAACTGATTTCATCGTTAATTGATTTCATCGTTAACTGATTTCATTTTCATTCTTCATTTAACTGATTTCATCGTTAACTGATTTCATCGTTAACTGATTTCATCTTCATTTAACTGATTTCATCGTTAACTGATTTCATCGTTAATTGATTTCATCGTTAACTGATTTCATCTTCATTCTTCATTTAACTGATTTCATCGTTAACTGATTTCATCTTCATTTAACTGATTTCATCGTTAACTGATTTCATCGTTAACTGATTTCATCTTCATTTAACTGATTTCATCGTTAACTGATTTCATCTTCATTCTTCATTTAACTGATTTCATCTTTAACTGATTTCATCGTTAACTGATTTCATCTTCATTTAACTGATTTCATCGTTAATTGATTTCATCGTTAACTGATTTCATCGTTAACTGATTTCATCTTCATTTAACTGATTTCATCGTTAACTGATTTCATCGTTAACTGATTTCATCTTTAACTGATTTCATCTTCATTTAACTGATTTCATCGTTAACTGATTTCATCGTTAACTGATTTCATCGTTAACTGATTTCATCTTCATTTAACTGATTTCATTTTCATTCTTCATTTAACTGATTTCATCGTTAACTGATTTCATCTTCATTTAACTGATTTCATCGTTAACTGATTTCATCATTAACTGATTTCATCGTTAACTGATTTCATCGTTAACTGATTTCATCTTCATTTAACTGATTTCATCGTTAACTGATTTCATCTTCATTTAATTGATTTCATCGTTAACTGATTTCATCGTTAACTGATTTCATCGTTAACTGATTTCATCTTCATTTAACTGATTTCATCGTTAACTGATTTCATCGTTAATTGATTTCATCGTTAACTGATTTCATTTTCATTCTTCATTTAACTGATTTCATCGTTAACTGATTTCATCGTTAACTGATTTCATCGTTAACTGATTTCATCTTCATTTAACTGATTTCATTTTCATTCTTCATTTAACTGATTTCATCGTTAACTGATTTCATCTTCATTTAACTGATTTCATCGTTAACTGATTTCATCGTTAACTGATTTCATCGTTAACTGATTTCATCTTTAACTGATTTCATCGTTAACTGATTTCATCTTCATTTAACTGATTTCATCGTTAACTGATTTCATCTTCATTTAATTGATTTCATCGTTAACTGATTTCATCGTTAACTGATTTCATCGTTAACTGATTTCATCTTCATTTAACTGATTTCATCGTTAACTGATTTCATCGTTAACTGATTTCATCTTCATTTAACTGATTTCATCGTTAACTGATTTCATCGTTAACTGATTTCATCTTCATTTAACTGATTTCATCGTTAACTGATTTCATCGTTAACTGATTTCATCGTTAACTGATTTCATCTTCATTTAACTGATTTCATTGTTAACTGATTTCATCGTTAACTGATTTCATCTTCATTTAACTGATTTCATCGTTAACTGATTTCATCGTTAACTGATTTCATCTTCATTTAACTGATTTCATTTTCATTCTTCATTTAACTGATTTCATCGTTAACTGATTTCATCTTCATTTAACTGATTTCATCGTTAACTGATTTCATCGTTAACTGATTTCATCGTTAACTGATTTCATCTTTAACTGATTTCATCGTTAACTGATTTCATCTTCATTTAACTGATTTCATCGTTAACTGATTTCATCTTCATTTAATTGATTTCATCGTTAACTGATTTCATCGTTAACTGATTTCATCGTTAACTGATTTCATCTTCATTTAACTGATTTCATCGTTAACTGATTTCATCGTTAACTGATTTCATCTTCATTTAACTGATTTCATTTTCATTCTTCATTTAACTGATTTCATCGTTAACTGATTTCATCTTCATTTAATTGATTTCATCGTTAACTGATTTCATCGTTAACTGATTTCATCGTTAACTGATTTCATCTTCATTTAACTGATTTCATCGTTAACTGATTTCATCGTTAACTGATTTCATCGTTAACTGATTTCATCTTCATTTAACTGATTTCATCGTTAACTGATTTCATCGTTAACTGATTTCATCTTCATTTAACTGATTTCATCGTTAACTGATTTCATCGTTAATTGATTTCATCGTTAACTGATTTCATTTTCATTCTTCATTTAACTGATTTCATCGTTAACTGATTTCATCGTTAACTGATTTCATCTTCATTTAACTGATTTCATCGTTAACTGATTTCATCGTTAATTGATTTCATCGTTAACTGATTTCATCTTCATTCTTCATTTAACTGATTTCATCGTTAACTGATTTCATCTTCATTTAACTGATTTCATCGTTAACTGATTTCATCGTTAACTGATTTCATCGTTAACTGATTTCATCTTCATTTAACTGATTTCATCGTTAACTGATTTCATCTTCATTCTTCATTTAACTGATTTCATCTTTAACTGATTTCATCGTTAACTGATTTCATCTTCATTTAACTGATTTCATCGTTAATTGATTTCATCGTTAACTGATTTCATCGTTAATTGATTTCATCGTTAACTGATTTCATCTTCATTTAACTGATTTCATCGTTAACTGATTTCATCTTCATTCTTCATTTAACTGATTTCATCTTTAACTGATTTCATCGTTAACTGATTTCATCTTCATTTAACTGATTTCATCGTTAATTGATTTCATCGTTAACTGATTTCATCGTTAATTGATTTCATCGTTAACTGATTTCATCTTCATTTAACTGATTTCATCGTTAACTGATTTCATCTTCATTCTTCATTTAACTGATTTCATCTTTAACTGATTTCATCGTTAACTGATTTCATCTTCATTTAACTGATTTCATCGTTAATTGATTTCATCGTTAACTGATTTCATCGTTAATTGATTTCATCGTTAACTGATTTCATCTTCATTTAACTGATTTCATCGTTAACTGATTTCATCTTCATTCTTCATTTAACTGATTTCATCTTTAACTGATTTCATCGTTAACTGATTTCATCTTCATTTAACTGATTTCATCGTTAATTGATTTCATCGTTAACTGATTTCATCGTTAACTGATTTCATCTTCATTTAACTGATTTCATCGTTAACTGATTTCATCTTTAACTGATTTCATCTTCATTTAACTGATTTCATCGTTAACTGATTTCATCGTTAACTGATTTCATCGTTAACTGATTTCATCTTCATTTAACTGATTTCATCTTCATTTAACTGATTTCATCGTTAACTGATTTCATCGTTAACTGATTTCATCTTCATTTAATTGATTTCATCGTTAACTGATTTCATCGTTAACTGATTTCATCGTTAACTGATTTCATCTTCATTTAACTGATTTCATCGTTAACTGATTTCATCGTTAACTGATTTCATCGTTAACTGATTTCATCGTTAACTGATTTCATCTTCATTTAACTGATTTCATCGTTAACTGATTTCATCGTTAACTGATTTCATCTTCATTTAACTGATTTCATCGTTAACTGATTTCATCTTCATTTAACTGATTTCATCGTTAACTTATTTCATCGTTAACTGATTCCATCGTTAACTGATTTCATCTTTAACTGATTTCATCGTTAACTGATTTCATCTTCATTTAACTGATTTCATCGTTAACTGATTTCATCTTCATTTAATTGATTTCATCGTTAACTGATTTCATCCTTAACTGATTTCATCTTCATTTAACTGATTTCATCGTTAACTGATTTCATCGTTAACTGATTTCATCTTCATTTAACTGATTTCATCGTTAACTGATTTCATCGTTAACTGATTTCATCTTCATTTAACTGATTTCATCGTTAACTGATTTCATCTTCATTTAACTGATTTCATCGTTAACTGATTTCATCGTTAACTGATTTCATCTTCATTTAACTGATTTCATTTTCATTCTTCTTTTAACTGATTTCATCGTTAACTGATTTCATCTTCATTTAACTGATTTCATCGTTAACTGATTTCATCGTTAACTGATTTCATCTTTAACTGATTTCATCGTTAACTGATTTCATCTTCATTTAACTGATTTCATCGTTAACTGATTTCATCTTCATTTAATTGATTTCATCGTTAACTGATTTCATCGTTAACTGATTTCATCGTTAACTGATTTCATCTTCATTTAACTGATTTCATCGTTAACTGATTTCATCGTTAACTGATTTCATCTTCATTTAACTGATTTCATTTTCATTCTTCATTTAACTGATTTCATCGTTAACTGATTTCATCTTCATTTAATTGATTTCATCGTTAACTGATTTCATCGTTAACTGATTTCATCGTTAACTGATTTCATCTTCATTTAACTGATTTCATCGTTAACTGATTTCATCGTTAACTGATTTCATCGTTAACTGATTTCATCTTCATTTAACTGATTTCATCGTTAACTGATTTCATCGTTAACTGATTTCATCTTCATTTAACTGATTTCATCGTTAACTGATTTCATCGTTAATTGATTTCATCGTTAACTGATTTCATTTTCATTCTTCATTTAACTGATTTCATCGTTAACTGATTTCATCGTTAACTGATTTCATCGTTAACTGATTTCATCTTCATTTAACTGATTTCATTTTCATTCTTCATTTAACTGATTTCATCGTTAACTGATTTCATCTTCATTTAACTGATTTCATCGTTAACTGATTTCATCGTTAACTGATTTCATCGTTAACTGATTTCATCTTTAACTGATTTCATCGTTAACTGATTTCATCTTCATTTAACTGATTTCATCGTTAACTGATTTCATCTTCATTTAATTGATTTCATCGTTAACTGATTTCATCGTTAACTGATTTCATCGTTAACTGATTTCATCTTCATTTAACTGATTTCATCGTTAACTGATTTCATCGTTAACTGATTTCATCTTCATTTAACTGATTTCATCGTTAACTGATTTCATCGTTAACTGATTTCATCTTCATTTAACTGATTTCATCGTTAACTGATTTCATCGTTAACTGATTTCATCGTTAACTGATTTCATCTTCATTTAACTGATTTCATTGTTAACTGATTTCATCGTTAACTGATTTCATCTTCATTTAACTGATTTCATCGTTAACTGATTTCATCGTTAACTGATTTCATCTTCATTTAACTGATTTCATTTTCATTCTTCATTTAACTGATTTCATCGTTAACTGATTTCATCTTCATTTAACTGATTTCATCGTTAACTGATTTCATCGTTAACTGATTTCATCGTTAACTGATTTCATCTTTAACTGATTTCATCGTTAACTGATTTCATCTTCATTTAACTGATTTCATCGTTAACTGATTTCATCTTCATTTAATTGATTTCATCGTTAACTGATTTCATCGTTAACTGATTTCATCGTTAACTGATTTCATCTTCATTTAACTGATTTCATCGTTAACTGATTTCATCGTTAACTGATTTCATCTTCATTTAACTGATTTCATTTTCATTCTTCATTTAACTGATTTCATCGTTAACTGATTTCATCTTCATTTAATTGATTTCATCGTTAACTGATTTCATCGTTAACTGATTTCATCGTTAACTGATTTCATCTTCATTTAACTGATTTCATCGTTAACTGATTTCATCGTTAACTGATTTCATCGTTAACTGATTTCATCTTCATTTAACTGATTTCATCGTTAACTGATTTCATCGTTAACTGATTTCATCTTCATTTAACTGATTTCATCGTTAACTGATTTCATCGTTAATTGATTTCATCGTTAACTGATTTCATTTTCATTCTTCATTTAACTGATTTCATCGTTAACTGATTTCATCGTTAACTGATTTCATCTTCATTTAACTGATTTCATCGTTAACTGATTTCATCGTTAATTGATTTCATCGTTAACTGATTTCATCTTCATTCTTCATTTAACTGATTTCATCGTTAACTGATTTCATCTTCATTTAACTGATTTCATCGTTAACTGATTTCATCGTTAACTGATTTCATCTTCATTTAACTGATTTCATCGTTAACTGATTTCATCTTCATTCTTCATTTAACTGATTTCATCTTTAACTGATTTCATCGTTAACTGATTTCATCTTCATTTAACTGATTTCATCGTTAATTGATTTCATCGTTAACTGATTTCATCGTTAATTGATTTCATCGTTAACTGATTTCATCTTCATTTAACTGATTTCATCGTTAACTGATTTCATCTTCATTCTTCATTTAACTGATTTCATCTTTAACTGATTTCATCGTTAACTGATTTCATCTTCATTTAACTGATTTCATCGTTAATTGATTTCATCGTTAACTGATTTCATCGTTAATTGATTTCATCGTTAACTGATTTCATCTTCATTTAACTGATTTCATCGTTAACTGATTTCATCTTCATTCTTCATTTAACTGATTTCATCTTTAACTGATTTCATCTTTAACTGATTTCATCTTCATTTAACTGATTTCATCGTTAATTGATTTCATCGTTAACTGATTTCATCGTTACTTGATTTCATCGTTAACTGATTTCATCTTCATTTAACTGATTTCATCGTTAACTGATTTCATCTTCATTCTTCATTTAACTGATTTCATCTTTAACTGATTTCATCGTTAACTGATTTCATCTTCATTTAACTGATTTCATCGTTAATTGATTTCATCGTTAACTGATTTCATCGTTAACTGATTTCATCTTCATTTAACTGATTTCATCGTTAACTGATTTCATCGTTAACTGATTTCATCTTTAACTGATTTCATCTTCATTTAACTGATTTCATCGTTAACTGATTTCATCGTTAACTGATTTCATCGTTAACTGATTTCATCTTCATTTAACTGATTTCATCTTCATTTAACTGATTTCATCGTTAACTGATTTCATCGTTAACTGATTTCATCTTCATTTAATTGATTTCATCGTTAACTGATTTCATCGTTAACTGATTTCATCTTCATTTAACTGATTTCATCGTTAACTGATTTCATCGTTAACTGATTTCATCGTTAACTGATTTCATCTTCATTTAACTGATTTCATCGTTAACTGATTTCATCGTTAACTGATTTCATCTTCATTTAACTGATTTCATCGTTAACTGATTTCATCGTTAATTGATTTCATCGTTAACTGATTTCATTTTCATTCTTCATTTAACTGATTTCATCGTTAACTGATTTCATCGTTAACTGATTTCATCTTCATTTAACTGATTTCATCGTTAACTGATTTCATCGTTAATTGATTTCATCGTTAACTGATTTCATCTTCATTCTTCATTTAACTGATTTCATCGTTAACTGATTTCATCTTCATTTAACTGATTTCATCGTTAACTGATTTCATCGTTAACTGATTTCATCGTTAACTGATTTCATCTTCATTTAACTGATTTCATCGTTAACTGATTTCATCTTCATTCTTCATTTAACTGATTTCATCTTTAACTGATTTCATCGTTAACTGATTTCATCTTCATTTAACTGATTTCATCGTTAATTGATTTCATCGTTAACTGATTTCATCGTTAACTGATTTCATCTTCATTTAACTGATTTCATCGTTAACTGATTTCATCGTTAACTGATTTCATCTTTAACTGATTTCATCTTCATTTAACTGATTTCATCGTTAACTGATTTCATCGTTAACTGATTTCATCGTTAACTGATTTCATCTTCATTTAACTGATTTCATTGTTAACTGATTTCATCGTTAACTGATTTCATCTTCATTTAACTGATTTCATCGTTAACTGATTTCATCGTTAACTGATTTCATCGTTAACTGATTTCATCTTTAACTGATTTCATCGTTAACTGATTTCATCTTCATTTAACTGATTTCATCGTTAACTGATTTCATCTTCATTTAACTGATTTCATCTTCATTTAACTGATTTCATTTTCATTCTTCATTTAACTGATTTCATCGTTAACTGATTTCATCTTCATTTAACTGATTTCATCGTTAACTGATTTCATCGTTAACTGATTTCATCGTTAACTGATTTCATCTTTAACTGATTTCATCGTTAACTGATTTCATCTTCATTTAACTGATTTCATCGTTAACTGATTTCATCTTCATTTAATTGATTTCATCGTTAACTGATTTCATCGTTAACTGATTTCATCGTTAACTGATTTCATCTTCATTTAACTGATTTCATCGTTAACTGATTTCATCGTTAACTGATTTCATCTTCATTTAACTGATTTCATTTTCATTCTTCATTTAACTGATTTCATCGTTAACTGATTTCATCTTCATTTAATTGATTTCATCGTTAACTGATTTCATCGTTAACTGATTTCATCTTCATGTAACTGATTTCATCGTTAACTGATTTCATCGTTAACTGATTTCATCTTCATTTAACTGATTTCATCGTTAACTGATTTCATCGTTAATTGATTTCATCGTTAACTGATTTCATTTTCATTCTTCATTTAACTGATTTCATCGTTAACTGATTTCATCGTTAACTGATTTCATCTTCATTTAACTGATTTCATCGTTAATTGATTTCATCGTTAACTGATTTCATCTTCATTTAACTGATTTCATCGTTAACTGATTTCATCGTTAACTGATTTCATCTTTAACTGATTTCATCGTTAACTGATTTCATCGTTAACTGATTTCATCTTCATTTAACTGATTTCATTGTTAACTGATTTCATCGTTAACTGATTTCATCTTCATTTAATTGATTTCATCGTTAACTGATTTCATCTTCATTTAATTGATTTCATCGTTAACTGATTTCATCGTTAACTGATTTCATCGTTAACTGATTTCATCGTTAACTGATTTCATCTTCATTTAACTGATTTCATCGTTAACTGATTTCATCGTTAACTGATTTCATCTTCATTTAACTGATTTCATCGTTAACTGATTTCATCGTTAACTGATTTCATCTTCATTTAACTGATTTCATCGTTAACTGATTTCATCGTTAACTGATTTCATCGTTAACTGATTTCATCGTTAACTGATTTCATCTTCATTTAACTGATTTCATCGTTAACTGATTTCATCTTCATTTAACTGATTTCATCGTTAACTGATTTCATCGTTAACTGATTTCATCGTTAACTGATTTCATCTTCATTTAACTGATTTCATTTTCATTCTTCATTTAACTGATTTCATCGTTAACTGATTTCATCTTCATTTAACTGATTTCATCGTTAACTGATTTCATTGTTAACTGATTTCATCTTTAACTGATTTCATCGTTAACTGATTTCATCTTCATTTAACTGATTTCATCGTTAACTGATTTCATCTTCATTTAATTGATTTCATCGTTAACTGATTTCATCGTTAACTGATTTCATCGTTAATTGATTTCATCGTTAACTGATTTCATCTTCATTTAACTGATTTCATCGTTAATTGATTTCATCGTTAACTGATTTCATCGTTAACTGATTTCATCGTTAACTGATTTCATCTTCATTCTTCATTTAACTGATTTCATCTTTAACTGATTTCATCGTTAACTGATTTCATCTTCATTTAACTGATTTCATCGTTAATTGATTTCATCGTTAACTGATTTCATCGTTAATTGATTTCATCGTTAACTGATTTCATCTTCATTTAACTGATTTCATCGTTAACTGATTTCATCTTCATTCTTCATTTAACTGATTTCATCTTTAACTGATTTCATCGTTAACTGATTTCATCTTCATTTAACTGATTTCATCGTTAATTGATTTCATCGTTAACTGATTTCATCGTTAACTGATTTCATCTTCATTTAACTGATTTCATCGTTAACTGATTTCATCGTTAACTGATTTCATCTTTAACTGATTTCATCTTCATTTAACTGATTTCATCGTTAACTGATTTCATCGTTAACTGATTTCATCGTTAACTGATTTCATCTTCATTTAACTGATTTCATCGTTAACTGATTTCATCGTTAACTGATTTCATCTTCATTTAACTGATTTCATCGTTAACTGATTTCATCGTTAATTGATTTCATCGTTAACTGATTTCATTTTCATTCTTCATTTAACTGATTTCATCGTTAACTGATTTCATCGTTAACTGATTTCATCTTCATTTAACTGATTTCATCGTTAACTGATTTCATCGTTAATTGATTTCATCGTTAACTGATTTCATCTTCATTCTTCATTTAACTGATTTCATCGTTAACTGATTTCATCTTCATTTAACTGATTTCATCGTTAACTGATTTCATCGTTAACTGATTTCATCGTTAACTGATTTCATCTTCATTTAACTGATTTCATCGTTAACTGATTTCATCTTCATTCTTCATTTAACTGATTTCATCTTTAACTGATTTCATCGTTAACTGATTTCATCTTCATTTAACTGATTTCATCGTTAATTGATTTCATCGTTAACTGATTTCATCGTTAACTGATTTCATCTTCATTTAACTGATTTCATCGTTAACTGATTTCATCGTTAACTGATTTCATCGTTAACTGATTTCATCTTTAACTGATTTCATCTTCATTTAACTGATTTCATCGTTAACTGATTTCATCGTTAACTGATTTCATCTTCATTTAACTGATTTCATCTTCATTTAACTGATTTCATCGTTAACTGATTTCATCGTTAACTGATTTCATCTTCATTTAATTGATTTCATCGTTAACTGATTTCATCGTTAACTGATTTCATCGTTAACTGATTTCATCTTCATTTAACTGATTTCATCGTTAACTGATTTCATCGTTAACTGATTTCATCGTTAACTGATTTCATCTTCATTTAACTGATTTCATCGTTAACTGATTTCATCGTTAACTGATTTCATCTTCATTTAACTGATTTCATCGTTAACTGATTTCATCGTTAATTGATTTCATCGTTAACTGATTTCATTTTCATTCTTCATTTAACTGATTTCATCGTTAACTGATTTCATCGTTAACTGATTTCATCTTCATTTAACTGATTTCATCGTTAACTGATTTCATCGTTAATTGATTTCATCGTTAACTGATTTCATCTTCATTCTTCATTTAACTGATTTCATCATTAACTGATTTCATCTTCATTTAACTGATTTCATCGTTAACTGATTTCATCGTTAACTGATTTCATCTTCATTTAACTGATTTCATCGTTAACTGATTTCATCTTCATTCTTCATTTAACTGATTTCATCGTTAACTGATTTCATCGTTAACTGATTTCATCTTCATTTAACTGATTTCATCGTTAATTGATTTCATCGTTAACTGATTTCATCGTTAACTGATTTCATCTTCATTTAACTGATTTCATCGTTAACTGATTTCATCGTTAACTGATTTCATCTTTAACTGATTTCATCTTCATTTAACTGATTTCATCGTTAACTGATTTCATCGTTAACTGATTTCATCTTCATTTAACTGATTTCATTGTTAACTGATTTCATCGTTAACTGATTTCATCTTCATTTAACTGATTTCATCGTTAACTGATTTCATCGTTAACTGATTTCATCGTTAACTGATTTCATCTTCATTTAACTGATTTCATTTTCATTCTTCATTTAACTGATTTCATCGTTAACTGATTTCATCTTCATTTAACTGATTTCATCGTTAACTGATTTCATCGTTAACTGATTTCATCGTTAACTGATTTCATCTTTAACTGATTTCATCGTTAACTGATTTCATCTTTAACTGATTTCATCGTTAACTGATTTCATCTTCATTTAACTGATTTCATCGTTAACTGATTTCATCTTCATTTAATTGATTTCATCGTTAACTGATTTCATCGTTAACTGATTTCATCGTTAACTGATTTCATCTTCATTTAACTGATTTCATCGTTAACTGATTTCATCGTTAACTGATTTCATCTTCATTTAACTGATTTCATTTTCATTCTTCATTTAACTGATTTCATCGTTAACTGATTTCATCTTCATTTAATTGATTTCATCGTTAACTGATTTCATCGTTAACTGATTTCATCTTCATTTAACTGATTTCATCGTTAACTGATTTCATCTTCATTTAACTGATTTCATTTTCATTCTTCATTTAACTGATTTCATCGTTAACTGATTTCATCTTCATTTAACTGATTTCATTTTCATTCTTCATTTAACTGATTTCATCGTGAACTGATTTCATCTTCATTTAACTGATTTCATCGTTAACTGATTTCATCGTTAATTGATTTCATCGTTAACTGATTTCATTTTCATTCTTCATTTAACTGATTTCATCGTTAACTGATTTCATCGTTAACTGATTTCATCTTCATTTAACTGATTTCATCGTTAATTGATTTCATCGTTAACTGATTTCATCTTCATTTAACTGATTTCATCGTTAACTGATTTCATCGTTAACTGATTTCATCGTTAACTGATTTCATCTTCATTTAACTGATTTCATTGTTAACTGATTTCATCGTTAACTGATTTCATCTTCATTTAATTGATTTCATCGTTAACTGATTTCATCTTCATTTAATTGATTTCATCGTTAACTGATTTCATCGTTAACTGATTTCATCGTTAACTGATTTCATCGTTAACTGATTTCATCTTCATTTAACTGATTTCATCGTTAACTGATTTCATCGTTAACTGATTTCATCTTCATTTAACTGATTTCATCGTTAACTGATTTCATCGTTAACTGATTTCATCTTCATTTAACTGATTTCATCGTTAACTGATTTCATCGTTAACTGATTTCATCGTTAACTGATTTCATCTTCATTTAACTGATTTCATTGTTAACTGATTTCATCGTTAACTGATTTCATCTTCATTTAACTGATTTCATCGTTAACTGATTTCATCGTTAACTGATTTCATCGTTAACTGATTTCATCTTCATTTAACTGATTTCATTTTCATTCTTCATTTAACTGATTTCATCGTTAACTGATTTCATCTTCATTTAACTGATTTCATCGTTAACTGATTTCATCGTTAACTGATTTCATCTTTAACTGATTTCATCGTTAACTGATTTCATCTTCATTTAACTGATTTCATCGTTAACTGATTTCATCTTCATTTAACTGATTTCATCGTTAACTGATTTCATCGTTAACTGATTTCATCTTCATTTAACTGATTTCATTTTCATTCTTCATTTAACTGATTTCATCGTTAACTGATTTCATCTTCATTTAATTGATTTCATCGTTAACTGATTTCATCGTTAACTGATTTCATCGTTAACTGATTTCATCTTCATTTAACTGATTTCATCGTTAACTGATTTCATCGTTAACTGATTTCATCTTCATTTAACTGATTTCATCGTTAACTGATTTCATCGTTAACTGATTTCATCTTCATTTAACTGATTTCATCGTTAACTGATTTCATCGTTAATTGATTTCATCGTTAACTGATTTCATTTTCATTCTTCATTTAACTGATTTCATCGTTAACTGATTTCATCGTTAACTGATTTCATCTTCATTTAACTGATTTCATCGTTAACTGATTTCATCGTTAATTGATTTCATCGTTAACTGATTTCATCTTCATTCTTCATTTAACTGATTTCATCGTTAACTGATTTCATCTTCATTTAACTGATTTCATCGTTAACTGATTTCATCGTTAACTGATTTCATCGTTAACTGATTTCATCTTCATTTAACTGATTTCATCGTTAACTGATTTCATCTTCATTCTTCATTTAACTGATTTCATCTTTAACTGATTTCATCGTTAACTGATTTCATCTTCATTTAACTGATTTCATCGTTAATTGATTTCATCGTTAACTGATTTCATCGTTAATTGATTTCATCGTTAACTGATTTCATCTTCATTTAACTGATTTCATCGTTAACTGATTTCATCTTCATTCTTCATTTAACTGATTTCATCTTTAACTGATTTCATCGTTAACTGATTTCATCTTCATTTAACTGATTTCATCGTTAATTGATTTCATCGTTAACTGATTTCATCGTTAATTGATTTCATCGTTAACTGATTTCATCTTCATTTAACTGATTTCATCGTTAACTGATTTCATCTTCATTCTTCATTTAACTGATTTCATCTTTAACTGATTTCATCGTTAACTGATTTCATCTTCATTTAACTGATTTCATCGTTAATTGATTTCATCGTTAACTGATTTCATCGTTAATTGATTTCATCGTTAACTGATTTCATCTTCATTTAACTGATTTCATCGTTAACTGATTTCATCTTCATTCTTCATTTAACTGATTTCATCTTTAACTGATTTCATCGTTAACTGATTTCATCTTCATTTAACTGATTTCATCGTTAATTGATTTCATCGTTAACTGATTTCATCGTTAACTGATTTCATCTTCATTTAACTGATTTCATCGTTAACTGATTTCATCGTTAACTGATTTCATCTTTAACTGATTTCATCTTCATTTAACTGATTTCATCGTTAACTGATTTCATCGTTAACTGATTTCATCGTTAACTGATTTCATCGTTAACTGATTTCATCTTCATTTAACTGATTTCATCTTCATTTAACTGATTTCATCTTCATTTAACTGATTTCATCGTTAACTGATTTCATCGTTAACTGATTTCATCTTCATTTAATTGATTTCATCGTTAACTGATTTCATCGTTAACTGATTTCATCGTTAACTGATTTCATCTTCATTTAACTGATTTCATCGTTAACTGATTTCATCGTTAACTGATTTCATCGTTAACTGATTTCATCTTCATTTAACTGATTTCATCGTTAACTGATTTCATCGTTAACTGATTTCATCTTCATTTAACTGATTTCATCGTTAACTGATTTCATCGTTAATTGATTTCATCGTTAACTGATTTCATCTTCATTCTTCATTTAACTGATTTCATCGTTAACTGATTTCATCTTCATTTAACTGATTTCATCGTTAACTGATTTCATCGTTAACTGATTTCATCTTTAACTGATTTCATCTTCATTTAACTGATTTCATCGTTAACTGATTTCATCGTTAACTGATTTCATCGTTAACTGATTTCATCGTTAACTGATTTCATCTTCATTTAACTGATTTCATCTTCATTTAACTGATTTCATCGTTAACTGATTTCATCGTTAACTGATTTCATCTTCATTTAATTGATTTCATCGTTAACTGATTTCATCGTTAACTGATTTCATCGTTAACTGATTTCATCTTCATTTAACTGATTTCATCTTCATTTAACTGATTTCATCGTTAACTGATTTCATCGTTAACTGATTTCATCTTCATTTAACTGATTTCATCGTTAACTGATTTCATCGTTAATTGATTTCATCGTTAACTGATTTCATTTTCATTCTTCATTTAACTGATTTCATCGTTAACTGATTTCATCGTTAACTGATTTCATCTTCATTTAACTGATTTCATCGTTAACTGATTTCATCGTTAATTGATTTCATCGTTAACTGATTTCATCTTCATTCTTCATTTAACTGATTTCATCGTTAACTGATTTCATCTTCATTTAACTGATTTCATCGTTAACTGATTTCATCGTTAACTGATTTCATCGTTAACTGATTTCATCTTCATTTAACTGATTTCATCGTTAACTGATTTCATCTTCATTCTTCATTTAACTGATTTCATCTTTAACTGATTTCATCGTTAACTGATTTCATCTTCATTTAACTGATTTCATCGTTAATTGATTTCATCGTTAACTGATTTCATCGTTAACTGATTTCATCTTCATTTAACTGATTTCATCGTTAACTGATTTCATCGTTAACTGATTTCATCTTTAACTGATTTCATCTTCATTTAACTGATTTCATCGTTAACTGATTTCATCGTTAACTGATTTCATCGTTAACTGATTTCATCGTTAACTGATTTCATCTTCATTTAACTGATTTCATTGTTAACTGATTTCATCGTTAACTGATTTCATCTTCATTTAACTGATTTCATCGTTAACTGATTTCATCGTTAACTGATTTCATCGTTAACTGATTTCATCTTCATTTAACTGATTTCATCTTCATTTAACTGATTTCATTTTCATTCTTCATTTAACTGATTTCATCGTTAACTGATTTCATCTTCATTTAACTGATTTCATCGTTAACTGATTTCATCGTTAACTGATTTCATCGTTAACTGATTTCATCTTTAACTGATTTCATCGTTAACTGATTTCATCTTCATTTAACTGATTTCATCGTTAACTGATTTCATCTTCATTTAATTGATTTCATCGTTAACTGATTTCATCGTTAACTGATTTCATCGTTAACTGATTTCATCTTCATTTAACTGATTTCATCGTTAACTGATTTCATCGTTAACTGATTTCATCTTCATTTAACTGATTTCATCGTTAACTGATTTCATCGTTAATTGATTTCATCGTTAACTGATTTCATTTTCATTCTTCATTTAACTGATTTCATCGTTAACTGATTTCATCGTTAACTGATTTCATCTTCATTTAACTGATTTCATCGTTAACTGATTTCATCGTTAACTGATTTCATCGTTAACTGATTTCATCTTCATTTAACTGATTTCATCGTTAACTGATTTCATCGTTAATTGATTTCATCGTTAACTGATTTCATTTTCATTCTTCATTTAACTGATTTCATCGTTAACTGATTTCATCGTTAACTGATTTCATCTTCATTTAACTGATTTCATCGTTAACTGATTTCATCGTTAATTGATTTCATCGTTAACTGATTTCATCTTCATTCTTCATTTAACTGATTTCATCGTTAACTGATTTCATCTTCATTTAACTGATTTCATCGTTAACTGATTTCATCGTTAACTGATTTCATCGTTAACTGATTTCTTCGTTAACTGATTTCATCTTCATTTAACTGATTTCATCGTTAACTGATTTCATCGTTAACTGATTTCTTCGTTAACTGATTTCATCTTCATTTAACTGATTTCATTGTTAACTGATTTCATCTTCATTTAACTGATTTCATCGTTAACTGATTTCATCGTTAATTGATTTCATCGTTAACTGATTTCATCTTCATTCTTCATTTAACTGATTTCATCGTTAACTGATTTCATCTTCATTTAACTGATTTCATCGTTAACTGATTTCATCGTTAACTGATTTCATCGTTAACTGATTTCTTCGTTAACTGATTTCATCTTCATTTAACTGATTTCATCGTTAACTGATTTCATCGTTAACTGATTTCATCTTCATTTAACTGATTTCATTGTTAACTGATTTCATCGTTAACTGATTTCATCTTCATTTAACTGATTTCATCGTTAACTGATTTCATCGTTAACTGATTTCATCTTCATTTAACTGATTTCATTTTCATTCTTCATTTAACTGATTTCATCGTTAACTGATTTCATCTTCATTTAACTGATTTCATCGTTAACTGATTTCATCGTTAACTGATTTCATCTTTAACTGATTTCATCGTTAACTGATTTCATCTTCATTTAACTGATTTCATCGTTAACTGATTTCATCTTCATTTAATTGATTTCATCGTTAACTGATTTCATCGTTAACTGATTTCATCGTTAACTGATTTCATCTTCATTTAACTGATTTCATCGTTAACTGATTTCATCGTTAACTGATTTCATCTTCATTTAACTGATTTCATTTTCATTCTTCATTTAACTGATTTCATCGTTAACTGATTTCATCTTCATTTAATTGATTTCATCGTTAACTGATTTCATCGTTAACTGATTTCATCGTTAACTGATTTCATCTTCATTTAACTGATTTCATCGTTAACTGATTTCATCGTTAACTGATTTCATCGTTAACTGATTTCATCTTCATTTAACTGATTTCATCGTTAACTGATTTCATCGTTAACTGATTTCATCTTCATTTAACTGATTTCATCGTTAACTGATTTCATCGTTAATTGATTTCATCGTTAACTGATTTCATTTTCATTCTTCATTTAACTGATTTCATCGTTAACTGATTTCATCGTTAACTGATTTCATCTTCATTTAACTGATTTCATCGTTAACTGATTTCATCGTTAATTGATTTCATCGTTAACTGATTTCATCTTCATTCTTCATTTAACTGATTTCATCGTTAACTGATTTCATCTTCATTTAACTGATTTCATCGTTAACTGATTTCATCTTCATTTAACTGATTTCATCGTTAACTGATTTCATCGTTAACTGATTTCATCTTCATTTAACTGATTTCATCGTTAACTGATTTCATCTTCATTCTTCATTTAACTGATTTCATCTTTAACTGATTTCATCGTTAACTGATTTCATCTTCATTTAACTGATTTCATCGTTAATTGATTTCATCGTTAACTGATTTCATCGTTAACTGATTTCATCGTTAACTGATTTCATCTTCATTTAACTGATTTCATCGTTAATTGATTTCATCGTTAACTGATTTCATCGTTAATTGATTTCATCGTTAACTGATTTCATCTTCATTTAACTGATTTCATCGTTAACTGATTTCATCTTCATTCTTCATTTAACTGATTTCATCTTTAACTGATTTCATCGTTAACTGATTTCATCTTCATTTAACTGATTTCATCGTTAATTGATTTCATCGTTAACTGATTTCATCGTTAATTGATTTCATCGTTAACTGATTTCATCTTCATTTAACTGATTTCATCGTTAACTGATTTCATCTTCATTCTTCATTTAACTGATTTCATCTTTAACTGATTTCATCGTTAACTGATTTCATCTTCATTTAACTGATTTCATCGTTAATTGATTTCATCGTTAACTGATTTCATCGTTAATTGATTTCATCGTTAACTGATTTCATCTTCATTTAACTGATTTCATCGTTAACTGATTTCATCTTCATTCTTCATTTAACTGATTTCATCTTTAACTGATTTCATCGTTAACTGATTTCATCTTCATTTAACTGATTTCATCGTTAATTGATTTCATCGTTAACTGATTTCATCGTTAACTGATTTCATCTTCATTTAACTGATTTCATCGTTAACTGATTTCATCGTTAACTGATTTCATCTTTAACTGATTTCATCTTCATTTAACTGATTTCATCGTTAATTGATTTCATCGTTAACTGATTTCATCGTTAACTGATTTCATCGTTAACTGATTTCATCTTCATTTAACTGATTTCATCGTTAATTGATTTCATCGTTAACTGATTTCATCGTTAATTGATTTCATCGTTAACTGATTTCATCTTCATTTAACTGATTTCATCGTTAACTGATTTCATCTTCATTCTTCATTTAACTGATTTCATCTTTAACTGATTTCATCGTTAACTGATTTCATCTTCATTTAACTGATTTCATCGTTAATTGATTTCATCGTTAACTGATTTCATCGTTAATTGATTTCATCGTTAACTGATTTCATCTTCATTTAACTGATTTCATCGTTAACTGATTTCATCTTCATTCTTCATTTAACTGATTTCATCTTTAACTGATTTCATCGTTAACTGATTTCATCTTCATTTAACTGATTTCATCGTTAATTGATTTCATCGTTAACTGATTTCATCGTTAACTGATTTCATCTTCATTTAACTGATTTCATCGTTAACTGATTTCATCGTTAACTGATTTCATCTTTAACTGATTTCATCTTCATTTAACTGATTTCATCGTTAACTGATTTCATCGTTAACTGATTTCATCGTTAACTGATTTCATCGTTAACTGATTTCATCTTCATTTAACTGATTTCATCTTCATTTAACTGATTTCATCGTTAACTGATTTCATCGTTAACTGATTTCATCTTCATTTAATTGATTTCATCGTTAACTGATTTCATCGTTAACTGATTTCATCGTTAACTGATTTCATCTTCATTTAACTGATTTCATCGTTAACTGATTTCATCGTTAACTGATTTCATCTTCATTCTTCATTTAACTGATTTCATCGTTAACTGATTTCATCTTCATTTAACTGATTTCATCGTTAACTGATTTCATCGTTAACTGATTTCATCGTTAACTGATTTCATCTTTAACTGATTTCATCGTTAACTGATTTCATCTTCATTTAACTGATTTCATCGTTAACTGATTTCATCTTCATTTAATTGATTTCATCGTTAACTGATTTCATCGTTAACTGATTTCATCGTTAACTGATTTCATCTTCATTTAACTGATTTCATCGTTAACTGATTTCATCGTTAACTGATTTCATCTTCATTTAACTGATTTCATTTTCATTCTTCATTTAACTGATTTCATCGTTAACTGATTTCATCTTCATTTAATTGATTTCATCGTTAACTGATTTCATCGTTAACTGATTTCATCGTTAACTGATTTCATCTTCATTTAACTGATTTCATCGTTAACTGATTTCATCGTTAACTGATTTCATCGTTAACTGATTTCATCTTCATTTAACTGATTTCATCGTTAACTGATTTCATCGTTAACTGATTTCATCTTCATTTAACTGATTTCATCGTTAACTGATTTCATCGTTAATTGATTTCATCGTTAACTGATTTCATTTTCATTCTTCATTTAACTGATTTCATCGTTAACTGATTTCATCGTTAACTGATTTCATCTTCATTTAACTGATTTCATCGTTAACTGATTTCATCGTTAATTGATTTCATCGTTAACTGATTTCATCTTCATTCTTCATTTAACTGATTTCATCGTTAACTGATTTCATCTTCATTTAACTGATTTCATCGTTAACTGATTTCATCGTTAACTGATTTCATCGTTAACTGATTTCATCTTCATTTAACTGATTTCATTGTTAACTGATTTCATCGTTAACTGATTTCATCTTCATTTAACTGATTTCATCGTTAACTGATTTCATCGTTAACTGATTTCATCGTTAACTGATTTCATCTTCATTTAACTGATTTCATTTTCATTCTTCATTTAACTGATTTCATCGTTAACTGATTTCATCTTCATTTAACTGATTTCATCGTTAACTGATTTCATCGTTAACTGATTTCATCTTTAACTGATTTCATCGTTAACTGATTTCATCTTCATTTAACTGATTTCATCGTTAACTGATTTCATCTTCATTTAATTGATTTCATCGTTAACTGATTTCATCGTTAACTGATTTCATCGTTAACTGATTTCATCGTTAACTGATTTCATCTTCATTTAACTGATTTCATCGTTAACTGATTTCATCTTCATTCTTCATTTAACTGATTTCATCTTTAACTGATTTCATCGTTAACTGATTTCATCTTCATTTAACTGATTTCATCGTTAATTGATTTCATCGTTAACTGATTTCATCGTTAACTGATTTCATCGTTAACTGATTTCATCTTCATTCTTCATTTAACTGATTTCATCTTTAACTGATTTCATCGTTAACTGATTTCATCTTCATTTAACTGATTTCATCGTTAATTGATTTCATCGTTAACTGATTTCATCGTTAATTGATTTCATCGTTAACTGATTTCATCTTCATTTAACTGATTTCATCGTTAACTGATTTCATCTTCATTCTTCATTTAACTGATTTCATCTTTAACTGATTTCATCGTTAACTGATTTCATCTTCATTTAACTGATTTCATCGTTAATTGATTTCATCGTTAACTGATTTCATCGTTAACTGATTTCATCTTCATTTAACTGATTTCATCGTTAACTGATTTCATCGTTAACTGATTTCATCTTTAACTGATTTCATCTTCATTTAACTGATTTCATCGTTAACTGATTTCATCGTTAACTGATTTCATCGTTAACTGATTTCATCTTCATTTAACTGATTTCATCTTCATTTAACTGATTTCATCGTTAACTGATTTCATCGTTAACTGATTTCATCTTCATTTAATTGATTTCATCGTTAACTGATTTCATCGTTAACTGATTTCATCGTTAACTGATTTCATCTTCATTTAACTGATTTCATCGTTAACTGATTTCATCGTTAACTGATTTCATCTTCATTTAACTGATTTCATCGTTAACTGATTTCATCGTTAACTGATTTCATCTTCATTTAACTGATTTCATCGTTAACTGATTTCATCTTTAACTGATTTCATCGTTAACTGATTTCATCTTCATTTAACTGATTTCATTTTCATTCTTCATTTAACTGATTTCATCGTTAACTGATTTCATCTTCATTTAACTGATTTCATCGTTAACTGATTTCATCGTTAACTGATTTCATCTTTAACTGATTTCATCGTTAACTGATTTCATCTTCATTTAACTGATTTCATCGTTAACTGATTTCATCTTCATTTAACTGATTTCATCTTTAACTGATTTCATCGTTAACTGATTTCATCTTCATTTAACTGATTTCATCGTTAACTGATTTCATCTTTAACTGATTTCATCGTTAACTGATTTCATCTTCATTTAACTGATTTCATCGTTAACTGATTTCATCTTCATTTAATTGATTTCATCGTTAACTGATTTCATCGTTAACTGATTTCATCGTTAACTGATTTCATCTTCATTTAACTGATTTCATCGTTAACTGATTTCATCGTTAACTGATTTCATCTTCATTTAACTGATTTCATTTTCATTCTTCATTTAACTGATTTCATCGTTAACTGATTTCATCTTCATTTAATTGATTTCATCGTTAACTTATTTCATCGTTAACTGATTTCATCGTTAACTGATTTCATCTTCATTTAACTGATTTCATCGTTAACTGATTTCATCGTTAACTGATTTCATCGTTAACTGATTTCATCTTCATTTAACTGATTTCATCGTTAACTGATTTCATCGTTAACTGATTTCATCGTTAACTGATTTCATCTTCATTTAACTGATTTCATCGTTAACTGATTTCATCGTTAATTGATTTCATCGTTAACTGATTTCATTTTCATTCTTCATTTAACTGATTTCATCGTTAACTGATTTCATCGTTAACTGATTTCATCTTCATTTAACTGATTTCATCGTTAACTGATTTCATCGTTAATTGATTTCATCGTTAACTGATTTCATCTTCATTCTTCATTTAACTGATTTCATCGTTAACTGATTTCATCTTCATTTAACTGATTTCATCGTTAACTGATTTCATCGTTAACTGATTTCATCGTTAACTGATTTCATCTTCATTTAACTGATTTCATCGTTAACTGATTTCATCTTCATTCTTCATTTAACTGATTTCATCTTTAACTGATTTCATCGTTAACTGATTTCATCTTCATTTAACTGATTTCATCGTTAATTGATTTCATCGTTAACTGATTTCATCGTTAACTGATTTCATCGTTAACTGATTTCATCTTCATTTAACTGATTTCATCGTTAATTGATTTCATCGTTAACTGATTTCATCGTTAATTGATTTCATCGTTAACTGATTTCATCGTTAACTGATTTCATCGTTAACTGATTTCATCTTCATTTAATTGATTTCATCGTTAACTGATTTCATCGTTAACTGATTTCATCGTTAACTGATTTCATCTTCATTTAACTGATTTCATCGTTAACTGATTTCATCGTTAACTGATTTCATCGTTAACTGATTTCATCTTCATTTAACTGATTTCATCGTTAACTGATTTCATCGTTAACTGATTTCATCTTCATTTAACTGATTTCATCGTTAACTGATTTCATCGTTAATTGATTTCATCGTTAACTGATTTCATTTTCATTCTTCATTTAACTGATTTCATCGTTAACTGATTTCATCGTTAACTGATTTCATCTTCATTTAACTGATTTCATCGTTAACTGATTTCATCGTTAATTGATTTCATCGTTAACTGATTTCATCTTCATTCTTCATTTAACTGATTTCATCGTTAACTGATTTCATCTTCATTTAACTGATTTCATCGTTAACTGATTTCATCGTTAACTGATTTCATCGTTAACTGATTTCATCTTCATTTAACTGATTTCATCGTTAACTGATTTCATCTTCATTCTTCATTTAACTGATTTCATCTTTAACTGATTTCATCGTTAACTGATTTCATCTTCATTTAACTGATTTCATCGTTAATTGATTTCATCGTTAACTGATTTCATCGTTAACTGATTTCATCTTCATTTAACTGATTTCATCGTTAACTGATTTCATCGTTAACTGATTTCATCTTTAACTGATTTCATCTTCATTTAACTGATTTCATCGTTAACTGATTTCATCGTTAACTGATTTCATCGTTAACTGATTTCATCTTCATTTAACTGATTTCATTGTTAACTGATTTCATTGTTAACTGATTTCATCGTTAACTGATTTCATCTTCATTTAACTGATTTCATCGTTAACTGATTTCATCGTTAACTGATTTCATCGTTAACTGATTTCATCTTCATTTAACTGATTTCATTTTCATTCTTCATTTAACTGATTTCATCGTTAACTGATTTCATCTTCATTTAACTGATTTCATCGTTAACTGATTTCATCGTTAACTGATTTCATCGTTAACTGATTTCATCGTTAACTGATTTCATCGTTAACTGATTTCATCTTCATTTAACTGATTTCATCGTTAACTGATTTCATCTTCATTTAATTGATTTCATCGTTAACTGATTTCATCGTTAACTGATTTCATCGTTAACTGATTTCATCGTTAACTGATTTCATCTTCATTTAACTGATTTCATCGTTAACTGATTTCATCGTTAACTGATTTCATCTTCATTTAACTGATTTCATCGTTAACTGATTTCATCGTTAATTGATTTCATCGTTAACTGATTTCATTTTCATTCTTCATTTAACTGATTTCATCGTTAACTGATTTCATCGTTAACTGATTTCATCTTCATTTAACTGATTTCATCGTTAACTGATTTCATCGTTAACTGATTTCATCTTCATTTAACTGATTTCATCGTTAACTGATTTCATCGTTAACTGATTTCATCGTTAACTGATTTCATCGTTAACTGATTTCATCTTCATTTAACTGATTTCATTGTTAACTGATTTCATCGTTAACTGATTTCATCTTCATTTAACTGATTTCATCGTTAACTGATTTCATCGTTAACTGATTTCATCTTCATTTAACTGATTTCATTTTCATTCTTCATTTAACTGATTTCATCGTTAACTGATTTCATCTTCATTTAACTGATTTCATCGTTAACTGATTTCATCTTCATTTAATTGATTTCATCGTTAACTGATTTCATCGTTAACTGATTTCATCGTTAACTGATTTCATCTTCATTTAACTGATTTCATCGTTAACTGATTTCATCGTTAACTGATTTCATCTTCATTTAACTGATTTCATTTTCATTCTTCATTTAACTGATTTCATCGTTAACTGATTTCATCTTCATTTAATTGATTTCATCGTTAACTGATTTCATCGTTAACTGATTTCATCGTTAACTGATTTCATCTTCATTTAACTGATTTCATCGTTAACTGATTTCATCGTTAACTGATTTCATCGTTAACTGATTTCATCTTCATTTAACTGATTTCATCGTTAACTGATTTCATCGTTAACTGATTTCATCGTTAACTGATTTCATCTTCATTTAACTGATTTCATCGTTAACTGATTTCATCGTTAATTGATTTCATCGTTAACTGATTTCATCTTCATTTAACTGATTTCATCGTTAACTGATTTCATCGTTAACTGATTTCATCTTCATTTAACTGATTTCATCGTTAACTGATTTCATTGTTAATTGATTTCATCGTTAACTGATTTCATTTTCATTCTTCATTTAACTGATTTCATCGTTAACTGATTTCATCGTTAACTGATTTCATCTTCATTTAACTGATTTCATCGTTAACTGATTTCATCTTCATTTAACTGATTTCATCGTTAACTGATTTCATCGTTAACTGATTTCATCGTTAACTGATTTCATCGTTAACTGATTTCATCTTCATTTAACTGATTTCATTGTTAACTGATTTCATCGTTAACTGATTTCATCTTCATTTAACTGATTTCATCGTTAACTGATTTCATCGTTAACTGATTTCATCTTCATTTAACTGATTTCATTTTCATTCTTCATTTAACTGATTTCATCGTTAACTGATTTCATCTTCATTTAACTGATTTCATCGTTAACTGATTTCATCTTCATTTAATTGATTTCATCGTTAACTGATTTCATCGTTAACTGATTTCATCTTCATTTAACTGATTTCATCGTTAACTGATTTCATCGTTAACTGATTTCATCTTCATTTAACTGATTTCATTTTCATTCTTCATTTAACTGATTTCATCGTTAACTGATTTCATCTTCATTTAATTGATTTCATCGTTAACTGATTTCATCGTTAACTGATTTCATCGTTAACTGATTTCATCGTTAACTGATTTCATCTTCATTTAACTGATTTCATCGTTAACTGATTTCATCGTTAACTGATTTCATCGTTAACTGATTTCATCTTCATTTAACTGATTTCATCGTTAACTGATTTCATCGTTAACTGATTTCATCTTCATTTAACTGATTTCATCGTTAACTGATTTCATCGTTAATTGATTTCATCGTTAACTGATTTCATTTTCATTCTTCATTTAACTGATTTCATCGTTAACTGATTTCATCGTTAACTGATTTCATCTTCATTTAACTGATTTCATCGTTAATTGATTTCATCGTTAACTGATTTCATCGTTAATTGATTTCATCGTTAACTGATTTCATCTTCATTTAACTGATTTCATCGTTAACTGATTTCATCTTCATTCTTCATTTAACTGATTTCATCTTTAACTGATTTCATCATTAACTGATTTCATCTTCATTTAACTGATTTCATCGTTAATTGATTTCATCGTTAACTGATTTCATCGTTAACTGATTTCATCTTTAACTGATTTCATCTTCATTTAACTGATTTCATCGTGAACTGATTTCATCGTTAACTGATTTCATCGTTAACTGATTTCATCTTCATTTAACTGATTTCATCTTCATTTAACTGATTTCATCGTTAACTGATTTCATCGTTAACTGATTACATCTTCATTTAATTGATTTCATCGTTAACTGATTTCATCGTTAACTGATTTCATCGTTAACTGATTTCATCTTCATTTAACTGATTTCATCGTTAACTGATTTCATCGTTAACTGATTTCATCGTTAACTGATTTCATCTTCATTTAACTGATTTCATCGTTAACTGATTTCATCGTTAACTGATTTCATCTTCATTTAACTGATTTCATCGTTAACTGATTTCATCGTTAATTGATTTCATCGTTAACTGATTTCATTTTCATTCTTCATTTAACTGATTTCATCGTTAACTGATTTCATCGTTAACTGATTTCATCTTCATTTAACTGATTTCATCGTTAACTGATTTCATCTTCATTCTTCATTTAACTGATTTCATCTTTAACTGATTTCATCGTTAACTGATTTCATCTTCATTTAACTGATTTCATCGTTAATTGATTTCATCGTTAACTGATTTCATCGTTAACTGATTTCATCTTCATTTAACTGATTTCATCGTTAACTGATTTCATCGTTAACTGATTTCATCTTCATTTAACTGATTTCATCGTTAACTGATTTCATCGTTAACTGATTTCATCGTTAACTGATTTCATCTTCATTTAACTGATTTCATTGTTAACTGATTTCATCGTTAACTGATTTCATCGTTAACTGATTTCATCTTCATTTAACTGATTTCATTGTTAACTGATTTCATCGTTAACTGATTTCATCTTCATTTAACTGATTTCATCGTTAACTGATTTCATCGTTAACTGATTTCATCGTTAACTGATTTCATCTTCATTTAACTGATTTCATTTTCATTCTTCATTTAACTGATTTCATCGTTAACTGATTTCATCTTCATTTAACTGATTTCATCGTTAACTGATTTCATCGTTAACTGATTTCATCGTTAACTGATTTCATCTTTAACTGATTTCATCGTTAACTGATTTCATCTTCATTTAACTGATTTCATCGTTAACTGATTTCATCTTCATTTAATTGATTTCATCGTTAACTGATTTCATCGTTAATTGATTTCATCGTTAACTGATTTCATTTTCATTCTTCATTTAACTGATTTCATCGTTAACTGATTTCATCTTCATTTAACTGATTTCATCGTTAACTGATTTCATCGTTAACTGATTTCATCTTCATTTAACTGATTTCATCGTTAACTGATTTCATCGTTAATTGATTTCATCGTTAACTGATTTCATTTTCATTCTTCATTTAACTGATTTCATCGTTAACTGATTTCATCGATAACTGATTTTATCTTCATTTAACTGATTTCATCGTTAACTGATTTCATCGTTAACTGATTTCATCTTCATTTAACTGATTTCATCGTTAACTGATTTCATCGTTAACTGATTTCATCGTTAACTGATTTCATCGTTAACTGATTTCATCTTCATTTAACTGATTTCATTGTTAACTGATTTCATCGTTAACTGATTTCATCTTCATTTAACTGATTTCATCGTTAACTGATTTCATCTTCATTTAACTGATTTCATTTTCATTCTTCATTTAACTGATTTCATCGTTAACTGATTTCATCTTCATTTAACTGATTTCATCGTTAACTGATTTCATCGTTAACTGATTTCATCTTTAACTGATTTCATCGTTAACTGATTTCATCGTTAACTGATTTCATCTTCATTTAACTGATTTCATTGTTAACTGATTTCATCGTTAACTGATTTCATCTTCATTTAATTGATTTCATCGTTAACTGATTTCATCTTCATTTAATTGATTTCATCGTTAACTGATTTCATCGTTAACTGATTTCATCGTTAACTGATTTCATCTTCATTTAACTGATTTCATCGTTAACTGATTTCATCGTTAACTGATTTCATCTTCATTTAACTGATTTCATCGTTAACTGATTTCATCGTTAACTGATTTCATCTTCATTTAACTGATTTCATCGTTAACTGATTTCATCGTTAACTGATTTCATCGTTAACTGATTTCATCTTCATTTAACTGATTTCATTGTTAACTGATTTCATCGTTAACTGATTTCATCTTCATTTAACTGATTTCATCGTTAACTGATTTCATCGTTAACTGATTTCATCGTTAACTGATTTCATCTTCATTTAACTGATTTCATTTTCATTCTTCATTTAACTGATTTCATCGTTAACTGATTTCATCTTCATTTAACTGATTTCATCGTTAACTGATTTCATCGTTAACTGATTTCATCGTTAACTGATTTCATCTTTAACTGATTTCATCGTTAACTGATTTCATCTTCATTTAACTGATTTCATCGTTAACTGATTTCATCTTCATTTAATTGATTTCATCGTTAACTGATTTCATCGTTAACTGATTTCATCTTCATTTAACTGATTTCATCGTTAACTGATTTCATCGTTAACTGATTTCATCTTCATTTAACTGATTTCATTTTCATTCTTCATTTAACTGATTTCATCGTTAACTGATTTCATCTTCATTTAATTGATTTCATCGTTAACTGATTTCATCGTTAACTGATTTCATCGTTAACTGATTTCATCTTCATTTAACTGATTTCATCGTTAACTGATTTCATCGTTAACTGATTTCATCGTTAACTGATTTCATCTTCATTTAACTGATTTCATCGTTAACTGATTTCATCGTTAACTGATTTCATCTTCATTTAACTGATTTCATCGTTAACTGATTTCATCGTTAATTGATTTCATCGTTAACTGATTTCATTTTCATTCTTCATTTAACTGATTTCATCGTTAACTGATTTCATCGTTAACTGATTTCATCGTTAACTGATTTCATCGTTAATTGATTTCATCGTTAACTGATTTCATTTTCATTCTTCATTTAACTGATTTCATCGTTAACTGATTTCATCGTTAACTGATTTCATCTTCATTTAACTGATTTCATCGTTAATTGATTTCATCGTTAACTGATTTCATCGTTAACTGATTTCATCTTCATTTAACTGATTTCATCGTTAACTGATTTCATCGTTAACTGATTTCATCTTTAACTGATTTCATCTTCATTTAACTGATTTCATCGTTAACTGATTTCATCGTTAACTGATTTCATCTTCATTTAACTGATTTCATCTTCATTTAACTGATTTCATCGTTAACTGATTTCATCGTTAACTGATTTCATCTTCATTTAATTGATTTCATCGTTAACTGATTTCATCGTTAACTGATTTCATCGTTAACTGATTTCATCTTCATTTAACTGATTTCATCGTTAACTGATTTCATCGTTAACTGATTTCATCGTTAACTGATTTCATCTTCATTTAACTGATTTCATCGTTAACTGATTTCATCGTTAACTGATTTCATCTTCATTTAACTGATTTCATCGTTAACTGATTTCATCGTTAATTGATTTCATCGTTAACTGATTTCATTTTCATTCTTCATTTAACTGATTTCATCGTTAACTGATTTCATCGTTAACTGATTTCATCTTCATTTAACTGATTTCATCGTTAACTGATTTCATCGTTAATTGATTTCATCGTTAACTGATTTCATCTTCATTTAACTGATTTCATCGTTAATTGATTTCATCGTTAACTGATTTCATCGTTAACTGATTTCATCGTTAACTGATTTCATCTTCATTCTTCATTTAACTGATTTCATCTTTAACTGATTTCATCGTTAACTGATTTCATCTTCATTTAACTGATTTCATCGTTAATTGATTTCATCGTTAACTGATTTCATCGTTAATTGATTTCATCGTTAACTGATTTCATCTTCATTTAACTGATTTCATCGTTAACTGATTTCATCTTCATTCTTCATTTAACTGATTTCATCTTTAACTGATTTCATCGTTAACTGATTTCATCTTCATTTAACTGATTTCATCGTTAACTGATTTCATCGTTAACTGATTTCATCTTTAACTGATTTCATCTTCATTTAACTGATTTCATCGTTAACTGATTTCATCGTTAACTGATTTCATCGTTAACTGATTTCATCTTCATTTAACTGATTTCATCTTCATTTAACTGATTTCATCGTTAACTGATTTCATCGTTAACTGATTTCATCTTCATTTAATTGATTTCATCGTTAACTGATTTCATCGTTAACTGATTTCATCGTTAACTGATTTCATCTTCATTTAACTGATTTCATCGTTAACTGATTTCATCGTTAACTGATTTCATCTTCATTTAACTGATTTCATCGTTAACTGATTTCATCGTTAACTGATTTCATCTTCATTTAACTGATTTCATCGTTAACTGATTTCATCGTTAATTGATTTCATCGTTAACTGATTTCATTTTCATTCTTCATTTAACTGATTTCATCGTTAACTGATTTCATCGTTAACTGATTTCATCTTCATTTAACTGATTTCATCGTTAACTGATTTCATCGTTAATTGATTTCATCGTTAACTGATTTCATCTTCATTCTTCATTTAACTGATTTCATCGTTAACTGATTTCATCTTCATTTAACTGATTTCATCGTTAACTGATTTCATCGTTAACTGATTTCATCGTTAACTGATTTCATCTTCATTTAACTGATTTCATCGTTAACTGATTTCATCTTCATTTAACTGATTTCATCGTTAATTGATTTCATCGTTAACTGATTTCATCGTTAACTGATTTCATCTTCATTTAACTGATTTCATCGTTAACTGATTTCATCGTTAACTGATTTCATCTTTAACTGATTTCATCTTCATTTAACTGATTTCATCTTCATTTAACTGATTTCATCGTTAACTGATTTCATCGTTAACTGATTTCATCGTTAACTGATTTCATCTTCATTTAACTGATTTCATTGTTAACTGATTTCATCGTTAACTGATTTCATCTTCATTTAACTGATTTCATCGTTAACTGATTTCATCGTTAACTGATTTCATCGTTAACTGATTTCATCTTCATTTAACTGATTTCATTTTCATTCTTCATTTAACTGATTTCATCGTTAACTGATTTCATCTTCATTTAACTGATTTCATCGTTAACTGATTTCATCGTTAACTGATTTCATCTTTAACTGATTTCATCGTTAACTGATTTCATCTTCATTTAACTGATTTCATCGTTAACTGATTTCATCTTCATTTAATTGATTTCATCGTTAACTGATTTCATCGTTAACTGATTTCATCTTCATTTAACTGATTTCATCGTTAACTGATTTCATCGTTAACTGATTTCATCTTCATTTAACTGATTTCATCGTTAACTGATTTCATCGTTAACTGATTTCATCGTTAACTGATTTCATCTTCATTTAACTGATTTCATTGTTAACTGATTTCATCGTTAACTGATTTCATCTTCATTTAACTGATTTCATCGTTAACTGATTTCATCGTTAACTGATTTCATCGTTAACTGATTTCATCTTCATTTAACTGATTTCATTTTCATTCTTCATTTAACTGATTTCATCGTTAACTGATTTCATCTTCATTTAACTGATTTCATCGTTAACTGATTTCATCTTTAACTGATTTCATCGTTAACTGATTTCATCTTCATTTAACTGATTTCATTGTTAACTGATTTCATCGTTAATTGATTTCATCGTTAACTGATTTCATCTTCATTTAACTGATTTCATCGTTAACTGATTTCATCGTTAACTGATTTCATCGTTAACTGATTTCATCGTTAACTGATTTCATCTTCATTTAACTGATTTCATTGTTAACTGATTTCATCGTTAACTGATTTCATCTTCATTTAATTGATTTCATCGTTAACTGATTTCATCTTCATTTAATTGATTTCATCGTTAACTGATTTCATCGTTAACTGATTTCATCGTTAACTGATTTCATCTTCATTTAACTGATTTCATCGTTAACTGATTTCATCGTTAACTGATTTCATCTTCATTTAACTGATTTCATCGTTAACTGATTTCATCTTCATTTAACTGATTTCATCGTTAACTGATTTCATCGTTAACTGATTTCATCGTTAACTGATTTCATCGTTAACTGATTTCATCTTCATTTAACTGATTTCATTGTTAACTGATTTCATCGTTAACTAATTTCATCTTCATTTAACTGATTTCATCGTTAACTGATTTCATCGTTAACTGATTTCATCGTTAACTGATTTCATCTTCATTTAACTGATTTCATTTTCATTCTTCATTTAACTGATTTCATCGTTAACTGATTTCATCTTCATTTAACTGATTTCATCGTTAACTGATTTCATCGTTAACTGATTTCATCTTTAACTGATTTCATCGTTAACTGATTTCATCTTCATTTAACTGATTTCATCGTTAACTGATTTCATCGTTAACTGATTTCATCTTCATTTAATTGATTTCATCGTTAACTGATTTCATCGTTAACTGATTTCATCGTTAACTGATTTCATCTTCATTTAACTGATTTCATCGTTAACTGATTTCATCGTTAACTGATTTCATCTTCATTTAACTGATTTCATTTTCATTCTTCATTTAACTGATTTCATCGTTAACTGATTTCATCTTCATTTAATTGATTTCATCGTTAACTGATTTCATCGTTAACTGATTTCATCGTTAACTGATTTCATCTTCATTTAACTGATTTCATCGTTAACTGATTTCATCGTTAACTGATTTCATCGTTAACTGATTTCATCTTCATTTAACTGATTTCATCGTTAACTGATTTCATCGTTAACTGATTTCATCTTCATTTAACTGATTTCATCGTTAACTGATTTCATCGTTAATTGATTTCATCGTTAACTGATTTCATTTTCATTCTTCATTTAACTGATTTCATCGTTAACTGATTTCATCGTTAACTGATGTCATCTTCATTTAACTGATTTCATCGTTAATTGATTTCATCGTTAACTGATTTCATCGTTAATTGATTTCATCGTTAACTGATTTCATCTTCATTTAACTGATTTCATCGTTAACTGATTTCATCTTCATTCTTCATTTAACTGATTTCATCTTTAACTGATTTCATCGTTAACTGATTTCATCTTCATTTAACTGATTTCATCGTTAATTGATTTCATCGTTAACTGATTTCATCGTTAACTGATTTCATCTTCATTTAACTGATTTCATCGTTAACTGATTTCATCGTTAACTGATTTCATCTTTAACTGATTTCATCTTCATTTAACTGATTTCATCGTTAACTGATTTCATCGTTAACTGATTTCATCGTTAACTGATTTCATCTTCATTTAACTGATTTCATCTTCATTTAACTGATTTCATCGTTAACTGATTTCATCGTTAACTGATTTCATCTTCATTTAATTGATTTCATCGTTAACTGATTTCATCGTTAACTGATTTCATCGTTAACTGATTTCATCTTCATTTAACTGATTTCATCGTTAACTGATTTCATCGTTAACTGATTTCATCGTTAACTGATTTCATCTTCATTTAACTGATTTCATCGTTAACTGATTTCATCGTTAACTGATTTCATCTTCATTTAACTGATTTCATCGTTAATTGATTTCATCGTTAACTGATTTCATTTTCATTCTTCATTTAACTGATTTCATCGTTAACTGATTTCATCGTTAACTGATTTCATCTTCATTTAACTGATTTCATCGTTAACTGATTTCATCGTTAACTGATTTCATCGTTAACTGATTTCATCTTTAACTGATTTCATCGTTAACTGATTTCATCTTCATTTAACTGATTTCATCGTTAACTGATTTCATCTTCATTTAATTGATTTCATCGTTAACTGATTTCATCGTTAACTGATTTCATCGTTAACTGATTTCATCTTCATTTAACTGATTTCATCGTTAACTGATTTCATCGTTAACTGATTTCATCTTCATTTAACTGATTTCATTTTCATTCTTCATTTAACTGATTTCATCGTTAACTGATTTCATCTTCATTTAATTGATTTCATCGTTAACTGATTTCATCGTTAACTGATTTCATCTTCATTTAACTGATTTCATCGTTAACTGATTTCATCGTTAACTGATTTCATCTTCATTTAACTGATTTCATCGTTAACTGATTTCATCGTTAATTGATTTCATCGTTAACTGATTTCATTTTCATTCTTCATTTAACTGATTTCATCGTTAACTGATTTCATCGTTAACTGATTTCATCTTTAACTGATTTCATCGTTAACTGATTTCATCGTTAACTGATTTCATCTTCATTTAACTGATTTCATTGTTAACTGATTTCATCGTTAATTGATTTCATCGTTAACTGATTTCATCTTCATTTAACTGATTTCATCGTTAACTGATTTCATCGTTAACTGATTTCATCGTTAACTGATTTCATCGTTAACTGATTTCATCTTCATTTAACTGATTTCATTGTTAACTGATTTCATCGTTAACTGATTTCATCTTCATTTAATTGATTTCATCGTTAACTGATTTCATCTTCATTTAATTGATTTCATCGTTAACTGATTTCATCGTTAACTGATTTCATCTTCATTTAACTGATTTCATCGTTAACTGATTTCATCGTTAACTGATTTCATCTTCATTTAACTGATTTCATCGTTAACTGATTTCATCGTTAACTGATTTCATCGTTAACTGATTTCATCTTCATTTAACTGATTTCATTGTTAACTGATTTCATCGTTAACTGATTTCATCTTCATTTAACTGATTTCATCGTTAACTGATTTCATCGTTAACTGATTTCATCGTTAACTGATTTCATCTTCATTTAACTGATTTCATTTTCATTCTTCATTTAACTGATTTCATCGTTAACTGATTTCATCTTCATTTAACTGATTTCATCGTTAACTGATTTCATCGTTAACTGATTTCATCGTTAACTGATTTCATCTTTAACTGATTTCATCGTTAACTGATTTCATCTTCATTTAACTGATTTCATCGTTAACTGATTTCATCTTCATTTAACTGATTTCATCGTTAACTGATTTCATCGTTAACTGATTTCATCTTCATTTAACTGATTTCATCGTTAACTGATTTCATCGTTAACTGATTTCATCTTCATTTAACTGATTTCATTTTCATTCTTCATTTAACTGATTTCATCGTTAACTGATTTCATCTTCATTTAATTGATTTCATCGTTAACTGATTTCATCGTTAACTGATTTCATCGTTAACTGATTTCATTTTCATTCTTCATTTAACTGATTTCATCGTTAACTGATTTCATCGTTAACTGATTTCATCTTCATTTAACTGATTTCATCGTTAACTGATTTCATCGTTAACTGATTTCATCTTCATTTAACTGATTTCATCGTTAACTGATTTCATCGTTAACTGATTTCATCGTTAACTGATTTCATCTTCATTTAACTGATTTCATTGTTAACTGATTTCATCGTTAACTGATTTCATCTTCATTTAACTGATTTCATCGTTAACTGATTTCATCGTTAACTGATTTCATCGTTAACTGATTTCATCTTCATTTAACTGATTTCATTTTCATTCTTCATTTAACTGATTTCATCGTTAACTGATTTCATCTTCATTTAACTGATTTCATCGTTAACTGATTTCATCGTTAACTGATTTCATCGTTAACTGATTTCATCTTCATTTAACTGATTTCATCGTTAACTGATTTCATCGTTAATTGATTTCATCGTTAACTGATTTCATCTTCATTTAACTGATATCATCGTTAACTGATTTCATCGTTAACTGATTTCATCGTTAACTGATTTCATCTTTAACTGATTTCATCGTTAACTGATTTCATCTTCATTTAACTGATTTCATCGTTAATTGATTTCATCGTTAACTGATTTCATCTTCATTTAACTGATTTCATCGTTAACTGATTTCATCGTTAACTGATTTCATCGTTAACTGATTTCATCGTTAACTGATTTCATCTTCATTTAACTGATTTCATTGTTAACTGATTTCATCGTTAACTGATTTCATCTTCATTTAATTGATTTCATCGTTAACTGATTTCATCTTCATTTAATTGATTTCATCGTTAACTGATTTCATCGTTAACTGATTTCATCGTTAACTGATTTCATCTTCATTTAACTGATTTCATCGTTAACTGATTTCATCGTTAACTGATTTCATCTTCATTTAATTGATTTCATCGTTAACTGATTTCATCGTTAACTGATTTCATCGTTAACTGATTTCATCTTCATTTAACTGATTTCATCGTTAACTGATTTCATCGTTAACTGATTTCATCGTTAACTGATTTCATCTTCATTTAACTGATTTCATTGTTAACTGATTTCATCGTTAACTGATTTCATCTTCATTTAACTGATTTCATCGTTAACTGATTTCATCGTTAAGTGATTTCATCGTTAACTGATTTCATCTTAATTTAACTGATTTCATTTTCATTCTTCATTTAACTGATTTCATCGTTAACTGATTTCATCTTCATTTAACTGATTTCATCGTTAACTGATTTCATCGTTAACTGATTTCATCGTTAACTGATTTCATCTTTAACTGATTTCATCGTTAACTGATTTCATCTTCATTTAACTGATTTCATCGTTAACTGATTTCATCTTCATTTAATTGATTTCATCGTTAACTGATTTCATCGTTAACTGATTTCATCGTTAACTGATTTCATCTTCATTTAACTGATTTCATCGTTAACTGATTTCATCGTTAACTGATTTCATCTTCATTTAACTGATTTCATTTTCATTCTTCATTTAACTGATTTCATCGTTAACTGATTTCATCTTCATTTAATTGATTTCATCGTTAACTGATTTCATCGTTAACTGATTTCATCGTTAACTGATTTCATCTTCATTTAACTGATTTCATCGTTAACTGATTTCATCGTTAACTGATTTCATCGTTAACTGATTTCATCGTTAACTGATTTCATCTTCATTTAACTGATTTCATCGTTAACTGATTTCATCGTTAACTGATTTCATCTTCATTTAACTGATTTCATCGTTAACTGATTTCATCGTTAATTGATTTCATCGTTAACTGATTTCATTTTCATTCTTCATTTAACTGATTTCATCGTTAACTGATTTCATCGTTAACTGATTTCATCTTCATTTAACTGATTTCATCGTTAATTGATTTCATCGTTAACTGATTTCATCGTTAATTGATTTCATCGTTAACTGATTTCATCTTCATTTAACTGATTTCATCGTTAACTGATTTCATCTTCATTCTTCATTTAACTGATTTCATCTTTAACTGATTTCATCGTTAACTGATTTCATCTTCATTTAACTGATTTCATCGTTAATTGATTTCATCGTTAACTGATTTCATCGTTAACTGATTTCATCGTTAATTGATTTCATCGTTAACTGATTTCATCTTCATTTAACTGATTTCATCGTTAACTGATTTCATCTTCATTCTTCATTTAACTGATTTCATCTTTAACTGATTTCATCGTTAACTGATTTCATCTTCATTTAACTGATTTCATCGTTAATTGATTTCATCGTTAACTGATTTCATCGTTAACTGATTTCATCGTTAACTGATTTCATCTTTAACTGATTTCATCTTCATTTAACTGATTTCATCGTTAACTGATTTCATCGTTAACTGATTTCATCGTTAACTGATTTCATCTTCATTTAACTGATTTCATCTTCATTTAACTGATTTCATCGTTAACTGATTTCATCGTTAACTGATTTCATCTTCATTTAATTGATTTCATCGTTAACTGATTTCATCGTTAACTGATTTCATCGTTAACTGATTTCATCTTCATTTAACTGATTTCATCGTTAACTGATTTCATCGTTAACTGATTTCATCGTTAACTGATTTCATCGTTAACTGATTTCATCTTCATTTAACTGATTTCATCGTTAACTGATTTCATCGTTAACTGATTTCATCTTCATTTAACTGATTTCATCGTTAACTGATTTCATCGTTAATTGATTTCATCGTTAACTGATTTCATTTTCATTCTTCATTTAACTGATTTCATCGTTAACTGATTTCATCGTTAACTGATTTCATCTTCATTTAACTGATTTCATCGTTAACTGATTTCATCGTTAATTGATTTCATCGTTAACTGATTTCATCTTCATTTAACTGATTTCATCGTTAATTGATTTCATCGTTAACTGATTTCATCGTTAACTGATTTCATCGTTAACTGATTTCATCTTCATTCTTCATTTAACTGATTTCATCTTTAACTGATTTCATCGTTAACTGATTTCATCTTCATTTAACTGATTTCATCGTTAATTGATTTCATCGTTAACTGATTTCATCGTTAATTGATTTCATCGTTAATTGATTTCATCGTTAACTGATTTCATCTTCATTTAACTGATTTCATCGTTAACTGATTTCATCTTCATTCTTCATTTAACTGATTTCATCTTTAACTGATTTCATCGTTAACTGATTTCATCTTCATTTAACTGATTTCATCGTTAATTGATTTCATCGTTAACTGATTTCATCGTTAACTGATTTCATCTTCATTTAACTGATTTCATCGTTAACTGATTTCATCGTTAACTGATTTCATCGTTAACTGATTTCATCGTTAATTGATTTCATCGTTAACTGATTTCATCTTCATTTAACTGATTTCATCGTTAATTGATTTCATCGTTAACTGATTTCATCGTTAACTGATTTCATCGTTAACTGATTTCATCTTCATTCTTCATTTAACTGATTTCATCTTTAACTGATTTCATCGTTAACTGATTTCATCTTCATTTAACTGATTTCATCGTTAATTGATTTCATCGTTAACTGATTTCATCGTTAACTGATTTCATCTTCATTTAACTGATTTCATCGTTAACTGATTTCATCGTTAACTGATTTCATCTTTAACTGATTTCATCTTCATTTAACTGATTTCATCGTTAACTGATTTCATCGTTAACTGATTTCATCGTTAACTGATTTCATCTTCATTTAACTGATTTCATCTTCATTTAACTGATTTCATCGTTAACTGATTTCATCGTTAACTGATTTCATCTTCATTTAATTGATTTCATCGTTAACTGATTTCATCGTTAACTGATTTCATCGTTAACTGATTTCATCTTCATTTAACTGATTTCATCGTTAACTGATTTCATCGTTAACTGATTTCATCGTTAACTGATTTCATCTTCATTTAACTGATTTCATCGTTAACTGATTTCATCGTTAACTGATTTCATCTTCATTTAACTGATTTCATCGTTAACTGATTTCATCGTTAATTGATTTCATCGTTAACTGATTTCATTTTCATTCTTCATTTAACTGATTTCATCGTTAACTGATTTCATCGTTAACTGATTTCATCTTCATTTAACTGATTTCATCGTTAACTGATTTCATCGTTAATTGATTTCATCGTTAACTGATTTCATCTTCATTCTTCATTTAACTGATTTCATCGTTAACTGATTTCATCTTCATTTAACTGATTTCATCGTTAACTGATTTCATCGTTAACTGATTTCATCGTTAACTGATTTCATCTTCATTTAACTGATTTCATCGTTAACTGATTTCATCTTCATTCTTCATTTAACTGATTTCATCTTTAACTGATTTCATCGTTAACTGATTTCATCTTCATTTAACTGATTTCATCGTTAACTGATTTCATCGTTAATTGATTTCATCGTTAACTGATTTCATCGTTAACTGATTTCATCTTCATTTAACTGATTTCATCGTTAACTGATTTCATCGTTAACTGATTTCATCTTTAACTGATTTCATCTTCATTTAACTGATTTCATCGTTAACTGATTTCATCGTTAACTGATTTCATCGTTAACTGATTTCATCTTCATTTAACTGATTTCATTGTTAACTGATTTCATCGTTAACTGATTTCATCTTCATTTAACTGATTTCATCGTTAACTGATTTCATCGTTAACTGATTTCATCGTTAACTGATTTCATCTTCATTTAACTGATTTCATTTTCATTCTTCATTTAACTGATTTCATCGTTAACTGATTTCATCTTCATTTAACTGATTTCATCGTTAACTGATTTCATCGTTAACTGATTTCATCGTTAACTGATTTCATCTTTAACTGATTTCATCGTTAACTGATTTCATCTTCATTTAACTGATTTCATCGTTAACTGATTTCATCTTCATTTAATTGATTTCATCGTTAACTGATTTCATCGTTAACTGATTTCATCGTTAACTGATTTCATCTTCATTTAACTGATTTCATCGTTAACTGATTTCATCGTTAACTGATTTCATCTTCATTTAACTGATTTCATTTTCATTCTTCATTTAACTGATTTCATCGTTAACTGATTTCATCTTCATTTAATTGATTTCATCGTTAACTGATTTCATCGTTAACTGATTTCATCTTCATTTAACTGATTTCATCGTTAACTGATTTCATCGTTAACTGATTTCATCTTCATTTAACTGATTTCATCGTTAACTGATTTCATCGTTAATTGATTTCATCGTTAACTGATTTCATTTTCATTCTTCATTTAACTGATTTCATCGTTAACTGATTTCATCGTTAACTGATTTCATCGTTAACTGATTTCATCGTTAACTGATTTCATCTTCATTTAACTGATTTCATTGTTAACTGATTTCATCGTTAATTGATTTCATCGTTAACTGATTTCATCTTCATTTAACTGATTTCATCGTTAACTGATTTCATCGTTAACTGATTTCATCGTTAACTGATTTCATCGTTAACTGATTTCATCGTTAACTGATTTCATCTTCATTTAACTGATTTCATTGTTAACTGATTTCATCGTTAACTGATTTCATCTTCATTTAATTGATTTCATCGTTAACTGATTTCATCTTCATTTAATTGATTTCATCGTTAACTGATTTCATCGTTAACTGATTTCATCGTTAACTGATTTCATCTTCATTTAACTGATTTCATCGTTAACTGATTTCATCGTTAACTGATTTCATCGTTAACTGATTTCATCTTCATTTAACTGATTTCATCGTTAACTGATTTCATCGTTAACTGATTTCATCTTTAACTGATTTCATCGTTAACTGATTTCATCTTCATTTAACTGATTTCATCGTTAACTGATTTCATCTTCATTTAATTGATTTCATCGTTAACTGATTTCATCGTTAACTGATTTCATCGTTAACTGATTTCATCTTCATTTAACTGATTTCATCGTTAACTGATTTCATCGTTAACTGATTTCATCTTCATTTAACTGATTTCATTTTCATTCTTCATTTAACTGATTTCATCGTTAACTGATTTCATCTTCATTTAATTGATTTCATCGTTAACTGATTTCATCGTTAACTGATTTCATCTTCATTTAACTGATTTCATCGTTAACTGATTTCATCGTTAACTGATTTCATCTTCATTTAACTGATTTCATCGTTAACTGATTTCATCGTTAATTGATTTCATCGTTAACTGATTTCATTTTCATTCTTCATTTAACTGATTTCATCGTTAACTGATTTCATCGTTAACTGATTTCATCGTTAACTGATTTCATCTTTAACTGATTTCATCGTTAACTGATTTCATCGTTAACTGATTTCATCTTCATTTAACTGATTTCATTGTTAACTGATTTCATCGTTAATTGATTTCATCGTTAACTGATTTCATCTTCATTTAACTGATTTCATCTTCATTTAACTGATTTCATCGTTAACTGATTTCATCGTTAACTGATTTCATCGTTAACTGATTTCATCTTCATTTAACTGATTTCATTGTTAACTGATTTCATCGTTAACTGATTTCATCTTCATTTAATTGATTTCATCGTTAACTGATTTCATCTTCATTTAATTGATTTCATCGTTAACTGATTTCATCGTTAACTGATTTCATCGTTAACTGATTTCATCTTCATTTAACTGATTTCATCGTTAACTGATTTCATCGTTAACTGATTTCATCTTCATTTAACTGATTTCATCGTTAACTGATTTCATCGTTAACTGATTTCATCGTTAACTGATTTCATCTTCATTTAACTGATTTCATTGTTAACTGATTTCATCGTTAACTGATTTCATCTTCATTTAACTGATTTCATCGTTAACTGATTTCATCGTTAACTGATTTCATCGTTAACTGATTTCATCTTCATTTAACTGATTTCATTTTCATTCTTCATTTAACTGATTTCATCGTTAACTGATTTCATCTTCATTTAACTGATTTCATCGTTAACTGATTTCATCGTTAACTGATTTCATCTTTAACTGATTTCATCGTTAACTGATTTCATCTTTAACTGATTTCATCGTTAACTGATTTCATCGTTAACTGATTTCATCGTTAACTGATTTCATCTTCATTTAACTGATTTCATCGTTAACTGATTTCATCTTCATTTAATTGATTTCATCGTTAACTGATTTCATCGTTAACTGATTTCATCGTTAACTGATTTCATCTTCATTTAACTGATTTCATCGTTAACTGATTTCATCGTTAACTGATTTCATCTTCATTTAACTGATTTCATTTTCATTCTTCATTTAACTGATTTCATCGTTAACTGATTTCATCTTCATTTAATTGATTTCATCGTTAACTGATTTCATCGTTAACTGATTTCATCGTTAACTGATTTCATCTTCATTTAACTGATTTCATCGTTAACTGATTTCATCGTTAACTGATTTCATCTTCATTTAACTGATTTCATCGTTAACTGATTTCATCGTTAACTGATTTCATCTTCATTTAACTGATTTCATCGTTAACTGATTTCATCGTTAATTGATTTCATCGTTAACTGATTTCATTTTCATTCTTCATTTAACTGATTTCATCGTTAACTGATTTCATCTTCATTTAACTGATTTCATCGTTAACTGATTTCATCGTTAATTGATTTCATCGTTAACTGATTTCATCTTCATTCTTCATTTAACTGATTTCATCGTTAACTGATTTCATCTTCATTTAACTGATTTCATCGTTAACTGATTTCATCGTTAACTGATTTCATCTTCATTTAACTGATTTCATCGTTAACTGATTTCATCTTCATTCTTCATTTAACTGATTTCATCTTTAACTGATTTCATCGTTAACTGATTTCATCTTCATTTAACTGATTTCATCGTTAATTGATTTCATCGTTAACTGATTTCATCGTTAATTGATTTCATCGTTAACTGATTTCATCTTCATTTAACTGATTTCATCGTTAACTGATTTCATCTTCATTCTTCATTTAACTGATTTCATCTTTAACTGATTTCATCGTTAACTGATTTCATCTTCATTTAACTGATTTCATCGTTAATTGATTTCATCGTTAACTGATTTCATCGTTAATTGATTTCATCGTTAACTGATTTCATCGTTAACTGATTTCATCTTCATTTAACTGATTTCATCGTTAACTGATTTCATCTTCATTCTTCATTTAACTGATTTCATCTTTAACTGATTTCATCGTTAACTGATTTCATCTTCATTTAACTGATTTCATCGTTAATTGATTTCATCGTTAACTGATTTCATCGTTAACTGATTTCATCTTCATTTAACTGATTTCATCGTTAACTGATTTCATCGTTAACTGATTTCATCTTTAACTGATTTCATCTTCATTTAACTGATTTCATCGTTAACTGATTTCATCGTTAACTGATTTCATCGTTAACTGATTTCATCTTCATTTAACTGATTTCATCTTCATTTAACTGATTTCATCGTTAACTGATTTCATCGTTAACTGATTTCATCTTCATTTAATTGATTTCATCGTTAACTGATTTCATCGTTAACTGATTTCATCGTTAACTGATTTCATCTTCATTTAACTGATTTCATCGTTAACTGATTTCATCGTTAACTGATTTCATCTTCATTTAACTGATTTCATCGTTAACTGATTTCATCGTTAATTGATTTCATCGTTAACTGATTTCATTTTCATTCTTCATTTAACTGATTTCATCGTTAACTGATTTCATCGTTAACTGATTTCATCTTCATTTAACTGATTTCATCGTTAACTGATTTCATCGTTAATTGATTTCATCGTTAACTGATTTCATCTTCATTCTTCATTTAACTGATTTCATCGTTAACTGATTTCATCTTCATTTAACTGATTTCATCGTTAACTGATTTCATCGTTAACTGATTTCATCGTTAACTGATTTCATCTTCATTTAACTGATTTCATCGTTAACTGATTTCATCTTCATTCTTCATTTAACTGATTTCATCTTTAACTGATTTCATCGTTAACTGATTTCATCTTCATTTAACTGATTTCATCGTTAATTGATTTCATCGTTAACTGATTTCATCGTTAACTGATTTCATCTTCATTTAACTGATTTCATCGTTAACTGATTTCATCGTTAACTGATTTCATCTTTAACTGATTTCATCTTCATTTAACTGATTTCATCGTTAACTGATTTCATCGTTAACTGATTTCATCGTTAACTGATTTCATCTTCATTTAACTGATTTCATTGTTAACTGATTTCATCGTTAACTGATTTCATCTTCATTTAACTGATTTCATCGTTAACTGATTTCATCGTTAACTGATTTCATCGTTAACTGATTTCATCTTCATTTAACTGATTTCATTTTCATTCTTCATTTAACTGATTTCATCGTTAACTGATTTCATCTTCATTTAACTGATTTCATCGTTAACTGATTTCATCGTTAACTGATTTCATCGTTAACTGATTTCATCTTTAACTGATTTCATCGTTAACTGATTTCATCTTCATTTAACGGATTTCATCGTTAACTGATTTCATCTTCATTTAATTGATTTCATCGTTAACTGATTTCATCGTTAACTGATTTCATCGTTAACTGATTTCATCTTCATTTAACTGATTTCATCGTTAACTGATTTCATCGTTAACTGATTTCATCTTCATTTAACTGATTTCATTTTCATTCTTCATTTAACTGATTTCATCGTTAACTGATTTCATCTTCATTTAATTGATTTCATCGTTAACTGATTTCATCGTTAACTGATTTCATCTTCATTTAACTGATTTCATCGTTAACTGATTTCATCGTTAACTGATTTCATCTTCATTTAACTGATTTCATCGTTAACTGATTTCATCGTTAATTGATTTCATCGTTAACTGATTTCATTTTCATTCTTCATTTAACTGATTTCATCGTTAACTGATTTCATCGTTAACTGATTTCATCTTCATTTAACTGATTTCATCGTTAACTGATTTCATCGTTAACTGATTTCATCTTCATTTAACTGATTTCATCTTCATTTAACTGATTTCATCGTTAACTGATTTCATCGTTAACTGATTTCATCGTTAACTGATTTCATCTTCATTTAACTGATTTCATTGTTAACTGATTTCATCTTCATTTAAATGATTTCATCGTTAACTGATTTCATCGTTAACTGATTTCATCTTCATTTAACTGATTTCATCGTTAACTGATTTCATCTTCATTTAACTGATTTCATCGTTAACTGATTTCATCGTTAACTGATTTCATCTTCATTTAACTGATTTCATTTTCATTCTTCATTTAACTGATTTCATCGTTAACTGATTTCATCTTCATTTAACTGATTTCATCGTTAACTGATTTCATCTTCATTCTTCATTTAACTGATTTCATCTTTAACTGATTTCATCGTTAACTGATTTCATCTTCATTTAACTGATTTCATCGTTAATTGATTTCATCGTTAACTGATTTCATCGTTAATTGATTTCATCGTTAACTGATTTCATCTTCATTTAACTGATTTCATCGTTAACTGATTTCATCTTCATTCTTCATTTAACTGATTTCATCTTTAACTGATTTCATCGTTAACTGATTTCATCTTCATTTAACTGATTTCATCGTTAATTGATTTCATCGTTAACTGATTTCATCGTTAACTGATTTCATCTTCTTTAACTGATTTCATCGTTAACTGATTTCATCGTTAACTGATTTCATCTTTAACTGATTTCATCTTCATTTAACTGATTTCATCTTCATTTAACTGATTTCATCGTTAACTGATTTCATCGTTAACTGATTTCATCTTCATTTAATTGATTTCATCGTTAACTGATTTCATCGTTAACTGATTTCATCGTTAACTGATTTCATCTTCATTTAACTGATTTCATCGTTAACTGATTTCATCGTTAACTGATTTCATCGTTAACTGATTTCATCTTCATTTAACTGATTTCATCGTTAACTGATTTCATCGTTAACTGATTTCATCTTCATTTAACTGATTTCATCGTTAACTGATTTCATCGTTAATTGATTTCATCGTTAACTGATTTCATTTTCATTCTTCATTTAACTGATTTCATCGTTAACTGATTTCATCGTTAACTGATTTCATCTTCATTTAACTGATTTCATCGTTAACTGATTTCATCTTCATTTAATTGATTTCATCGTTAACTGATTTCATCGTTAACTGATTTCATCGTTAACTGATTTCATCTTCATTTAACTGATTTCATCGTTAACTGATTTCATCGTTAACTGATTTCATCTTCATTTAACTGATTTCATTTTCATTCTTCATTTAACTGATTTCATCGTTAACTGATTTCATCTTCATTTAATTGATTTCATCGTTAACTGATTTCATCGTTAACTGATTTCATCGTTAACTGATTTCATCTTCATTTAACTGATTTCATCGTTAACTGATTTCATCGTTAACTGATTTCATCGTTAACTGATTTCATCTTCATTTAACTGATTTCATCGTTAACTGATTTCATCGTTAACTGATTTCATCTTCATTTAACTGATTTCATCGTTAACTGATTTCATCGTTAATTGATTTCATCGTTAACTGATTTCATTTTCATTCTTCATTTAACTGATTTCATCGTTAACTGATTTCATCGTTAACTGATTTCATCTTCATTTAACTGATTTCATCGTTAATTGATTTCATCGTTAACTGATTTCATCTTCATTCTTCATTTAACTGATTTCATCGTTAACTGATTTCATCTTCATTTAACTGATTTCATCGTTAACTGATTTCATCGTTAACTGATTTCATCGTTAACTGATTTCATCTTCATTTAACTGATTTCATCATTAACTGATTTCATCTTCATTCTTCATTTAACTGATTTCATCTTTAACTGATTTCATCGTTAACTGATTTCATCTTCATTTAACTGATTTCATCGTTAATTGATTTCATCGTTAACTGATTTCATCGTTAACTGATTTCATCGTTAACTGATTTCATCTTCATTTAACTGATTTCATCGTAAATTGATTTCATCGTTAACTGATTTCATCGTTAATTGATTTCATCGTTAACTGATTTCATCTTCATTTAACTGATTTCATCGTTAACTGATTTCATCTTCATTCTTCATTTAACTGATTTCATCTTTAACTGATTTCATCGTTAACTGATTTCATCTTCATTTAACTGATTTCATCGTTAATTGATTTCATCGTTAACTGATTTCATCGTTAATTGATTTCATCGTTAACTGATTTCATCTTCATTTAACTGATTTCATCGTTAACTGATTTCATCTTCATTCTTCATTTAACTGATTTCATCTTTAACTGATTTCATCGTTAACTGATTTCATCTTCATTTAACTGATTTCATCGTTAATTGATTTCATCGTTAACTGATTTCATCTTCATTTAACTGATTTCATCGTTAACTGATTTCATCTTCATTCTTCATTTAACTGATTTCATCTTTAACTGATTTCATCGTTAACTGATTTCATCTTCATTTAACTGATTTCATCGTTAATTGATTTCATCGTTAACTGATTTCATCGTTAACTGATTTCATCTTCATTTAACTGATTTCATCGTTAACTGATTTCATCGTTAACTGATTTCATCTTTAACTGATTTCATCTTCATTTAACTGATTTCATCGTTAACTGATTTCATCGTTAATTGATTTCATCGTTAACTGATTTCATCTTCATTTAACTGATTTCATCGTTAACTGATTTCATCTTCATTCTTCATTTAACTGATTTCATCTTTAACTGATTTCATCGTTAACTGATTTCATCTTCATTTAACTGATTTCATCGTTAATTGATTTCATCGTTAACTGATTTCATCGTTAATTGATTTCATCGTTAACTGATTTCATCTTCATTTAACTGATTTCATCGTTAACTGATTTCATCTTCATTCTTCATTTAACTGATTTCATCTTTAACTGATTTCATCGTTAACTGATTTCATCTTCATTTAACTGATTTCATCGTTAATTGATTTCATCGTTAACTGATTTCATCTTCATTTAACTGATTTCATCGTTAACTGATTTCATCTTCATTCTTCATTTAACTGATTTCATCTTTAACTGATTTCATCGTTAACTGATTTCATCTTCATTTAACTGATTTCATCGTTAATTGATTTCATCGTTAACTGATTTCATCGTTAACTGATTTCATCTTCATTTAACTGATTTCATCGTTAACTGATTTCATCGTTAACTGATTTCATCTTTAACTGATTTCATCTTCATTTAACTGATTTCATCGTTAACTGATTTCATCGTTAACTGATTTCATCGTTAACTGATTTCATCTTCATTTAACTGATTTCATCTTCATTTAACTGATTTCATCGTTAACTGATTTCATCGTTAACTGATTTCATCGTTAACTGATTTCATCTTCATTTAATTGATTTCATCGTTAACTGATTTCATCGTTAACTGATTTCATCGTTAACTGATTTCATCTTCATTTAACTGATTTCATCGTTAACTGATTTCATCGTTAACTGATTTCATCGTTAACTGATTTCATCTTCATTTAACTGATTTCATCGTTAACTGATTTCATCGTTAATTGATTTCATCGTTAACTGATTTCATTTTCATTCTTCATTTAACTGATTTCATCGTTAACTGATTTCATCTTCATTTAACTGATTTCATCGTTAACTGATTTCATCGTTAACTGATTTCATCTTCATTTAACTGATTTCATCGTTAACTGATTTCATCTTCATTCTTCATTTAACTGATTTCATCTTTAACTGATTTCATCGTTAACTGATTTCATCTTCATTTAACTGATTTCATCGTTAATTGATTTCATCGTTAACTGATTTCATCGTTAACTGATTTCATCTTCATTTAACTGATTTCATCGTTAACTGATTTCATCGTTAACTGATTTCATCTTTAACTGATTTCATCTTCATTTAACTGATTTCATCGTTAACTGATTTCATCGTTAACTGATTTCATCGTTAACTGATTTCATTGTTAACTGATTTCATCGTTAACTGATTTCATCTTCATTTAACTGATTTCATCGTTAACTGATTTCATCGTTAACTGATTTCATCGTTAACTGATTTCATCTTCATTTAACTGATTTCATTTTCATTCTTCATTTAACTGATTTCATCGTTAACTGATTTCATCTTCATTTAACTGATTTCATCGTTAACTGATTTCATCGTTAACTGATTTCATCGTTAACTGATTTCATCTTTAACTGATTTCATCGTTAACTGATTTCATCTTCATTTAACTGATTTCATCGTTAACTGATTTCATCTTCATTTAATTGATTTCATCGTTAACTGATTTCATCGTTAACTGATTTCATCGTTAACTGATTTCATCTTCATTTAACTGATTTCATCGTTAACTGATTTCATCGTTAACTGATTTCATCGTTAACTGATTTCATCTTTAACTGATTTCATCGTTAACTGATTTCATCTTCATTTAACTGATTTCATCGTTAACTGATTTCATCTTCATTTAATTGATTTCATCGTTAACTGATTTCATCGTTAACTGATTTCATCGTTAACTGATTTCATCTTCATTTAACTGATTTCATCGTTAACTGATTTCATCGTTAACTGATTTCATCTTCATTTAACTGATTTCATCGTTAACTGATTTCATCGTTAATTGATTTCATCGTTAACTGATTTCATTTTCATTCTTCATTTAACTGATTTCATCGTTAACTGATTTCATCGTTAACTGATTTCATCTTCATTTAACTGATTTCATCGTTAACTGATTTCATCGTTAACTGATTTCATCTTCATTTAACTGATTTCATCGTTAACTGATTTCATCGTTAATTGATTTCATCGTTAACTGATTTCATTTTCATTCTTCATTTAACTGATTTCATCGTTAACTGATTTCATCGTTAACTGATTTCATCTTCATTTAACTGATTTCATCGTTAACTGATTTCATCGTTAATTGATTTCATCGTTAACTGATTTCATCTTCATTCTTCATTTAACTGATTTCATCGTTAACTGATTTCATCTTCATTTAACTGATTTCATCGTTAACTGATTTCATCGTTAACTGATTTCATCGTTAACTGATTTCATCTTCATTTAACTGATTTCATCGTTAACTGATTTCATCTTCATTCTTCATTTAACTGATTTCATCTTTAACTGATTTCATCGTTAACTGATTTCATCTTCATTTAACTGATTTCATCGTTAATTGATTTCATCGTTAACTGATTTCATCGTTAACTGATTTCATCTTCATTTAACTGATTTCATCTTTAACTGATTTCATCTTCATTTAACTGATTTCATCGTTAACTGATTTCATCGTTAACTGATTTCATCGTTAACTGATTTCATCGTTAACTGATTTCATCTTCATTTAACTGATTTCATTGTTAACTGATTTCATCGTTAACTGATTTCATCTTCATTTAACTGATTTCATCGTTAACTGATTTCATCGTTAACTGATTTCATCTTCATTTAACTGATTTCATTTTCATTCTTCATTTAACTGATTTCATCGTTAACTGATTTCATCTTCATTTAACTGATTTCATCGTTAACTGATTTCATCGTTAACTGATTTCATCGTTAACTGATTTCATCGTTAACTGATTTCATCGTTAACTGATTTCATCTTCATTTAACTGATTTCATCGTTAACTGATTTCATCTTCATTTAATTGATTTCATCGTTAACTGATTTCATCGTTAACTGATTTCATCGTTAACTGATTTCATCGTTAACTGATTTCATCGTTAACTGATTTCATCTTTAACTGATTTCATCGTTAACTGATTTCATCTTCATTTAACTGATTTCATCGTTAACTGATTTCATCGTTAATTGATTTCATCGTTAACTGATTTCATCTTCATTCTTCATTTAACTGATTTCATCGTTAACTGATTTCATCTTCATTTAACTGATTTCATCGTTAACTGATTTCATCGTTAACTGATTTCATCGTTAACTGATTTCATCTTCATTTAACTGATTTCATCGTTAACTGATTTCATCGTTAACTGATTTCATCTTCATTTAACTGATTTCATTTTCATTCTTCATTTAACTGATTTCATCGTTAACTGATTTCATCTTCATTTAACTGATTTCATCGTTAACTGATTTCATCGTTAACTGATTTCATCGTTAACTGATTTCATCGTTAACTGATTTCATCTTCATTTAACTGATTTCATCGTTAACTGATTTCATCTTCATTTAATTGATTTCATCGTTAACTGATTTCATCGTTAACTGATTTCATCGTTAACTGATTTCATCTTCATTTAACTGATTTCATCGTTAACTGATTTCATCGTTAACTGATTTCATCGTTAACTGATTTCATCTTCATTTAACTGATTTCATCGTTAACTGATTTCATCGTTAACTGATTTCATCTTCATTTAACTGATTTCATCGTTAACTGATTTCATCGTTAATTGATTTCATCGTTAACTGATTTCATTTTCATTCTTCATTTAACTGATTTCATCGTTAACTGATTTCATCGTTAACTGATTTCATCTTCATTTAACTGATTTCATCGTTAACTGATTTCATCGTTAATTGATTTCATCGTTAACTGATTTCATCTTCATTCTTCATTTAACTGATTTCATCGTTAACTGATTTCATCTTCATTTAACTGATTTCATCGTTAACTGATTTCATCGTTAACTGATTTCATCTTCATTTAACTGATTTCATCGTTAACTGATTTCATCTTCATTCTTCATTTAACTGATTTCATCTTTAACTGATTTCATCGTTAACTGATTTCATCTTCATTTAACTGATTTCATCGTTAATTGATTTCATCGTTAACTGATTTCATCGTTAACTGATTTCATCTTCATTTAACTGATTTCATCGTTAACTGATTTCATCGTTAACTGATTTCATCTTTAACTGATTTCATCTTCATTTAACTGATTTCATCGTTAACTGATTTCATCGTTAACTGATTTCATCGTTAACTGATTTCATCTTCATTTAACTGATTTCATCTTCATTTAACTGATTTCATCGTTAACTGATTTCATCGTTAACTGATTTCATCTTCATTTAATTGATTTCATCGTTAACTGATTTCATCGTTAACTGATTTCATCGTTAACTGATTTCATCTTCATTTAACTGATTTCATCGTTAACTGATTTCATCGTTAACTGATTTCATCTTCATTTAATTGATTTCATCGTTAACTGATTTCATCGTTAACTGATTTCATCGTTAACTGATTTCATCTTCATTTAACTGATTTCATCGTTAACTGATTTCATCGTTAACTGATTTCATCGTTAACTGATTTCATCTTCATTTAACTGATTTCATCGTTAACTGATTTCATCGTTAACTGATTTCATCTTCATTTAACTGATTTCATCGTTAACTGATTTCATCGTTAATTGATTTCATCGTTAACTGATTTCATTTTCATTCTTCATTTAACTGATTTCATCGTTAACTGATTTCATCGTTAACTGATTTCATCTTCATTTAACTGATTTCATCGTTAACTGATTTCATCGTTAATTGATTTCATCGTTAACTGATTTCATCTTCATTCTTCATTTAACTGATTTCATCGTTAACTGATTTCATCTTCATTTAACTGATTTCATCGTTAACTGATTTCATCGTTAACTGATTTCATCGTTAACTGATTTCATCTTCATTTAACTGATTTCATCGTTAACTGATTTCATCTTCATTCTTCATTTAACTGATTTCATCTTTAACTGATTTCATCTTTAACTGATTTCATCGTTAACTGATTTCATCTTCATTTAACTGATTTCATCGTTAACTGATTTCATCGTTAACTGATTTCATCTTCATTTAACTGATTTCATCGTTAACTGATTTCATCGTTAACTGATTTCATCTTTAACTGATTTCATCTTCATTTAACTGATTTCATCGTTAACTGATTTCATCGTTAACTGATTTCATCGTTAACTGATTTCATCGTTAACTGATTTCATCTTCATTTAACTGATTTCATTGTTAACTGATTTCATCGTTAACTGATTTCATCTTCATTTAACTGATTTCATCGTTAACTGATTTCATCGTTAACTGATTTCATCGTTAACTGATTTCATCTTCATTTAACTGATTTCATTTTCATTCTTCATTTAACTGATTTCATCGTTAACTGATTTCATCTTCATTTAACTGATTTCATCGTTAACTGATTTCATCGTTAACTGATTTCATCTTTAACTGATTTCATCGTTAACTGATTTCATCTTCATTTAACTGATTTCATCGTTAACTGATTTCATCGTTAATTGATTTCATCGTTAACTGATTTCATTTTCATTCTTCATTTAACTGATTTCATCGTTAACTGATTTCATCGTTAACTGATTTCATCTTCATTTAACTGATTTCATCGTTAACTGATTTCATCGTTAACTGATTTCATCGTTAACTGATTTCATCTTCATTTAACTGATTTCATCGTTAACTGATTTCATCTTCATTCTTCATTTAACTGATTTCATCTTTAACTGATTTCATCGTTAACTGATTTCATCTTCATTTAACTGATTTCATCGTTAATTGATTTCATCGTTAACTGATTTCATCGTTAACTGATTTCATCTTCATTTAACTGATTTCATCGTTAACTGATTTCATCTTTAACTGATTTCATCTTCATTTAACTGATTTCATCGTTAACTGATTTCATCGTTAACTGATTTCATCGTTAACTGATTTCATCTTCATTTAACTGATTTCATTGTTAACTGATTTCATCGTTAACTGATTTCATCTTCATTTAACTGATTTCATCGTTAACTGATTTCATCGTTAACTGATTTCATCTTCATTTAACTGATTTCATTTTCATTCTTCATTTAACTGATTTCATCGTTAACTGATTTCATCTTCATTTAACTGATTTCATCGTTAACTGATTTCATCGTTAACTGATTTCATCGTTAACTGATTTCATCTTTAACTGATTTCATCGTTAACTGATTTCATCTTCATTTAACTGATTTCATCGTTAACTGATTTCATCTTCATTTAATTGATTTCATCGTTAACTGATTTCATCGTTAACTGATTTCATCGTTAACTGATTTCATCTTCATTTAACTGATTTCATCGTTAACTGATTTCATCGTTAACTGATTTCATCGTTAACTGATTTCATCTTTAACTGATTTCATCGTTAACTGATTTCATCTTCATTTAACTGATTTCATCGTTAACTGATTTCATCTTCATTTAATTGATTTCATCGTTAACTGATTTCATCGTTAACTGATTTCATCGTTAACTGATTTCATCTTCATTTAACTGATTTCATCGTTAACTGATTTCATCGTTAACTGATTTCATCTTCATTTAACTGATTTCATCGTTAACTGATTTCATCGTTAATTGATTTCATCGTTAACTGATTTCATTTTCATTCTTCATTTAACTGATTTCATCGTTAACTGATTTCATCGTTAACTGATTTCATCTTCATTTAACTGATTTCATCGTTAACTGATTTCATCGTTAACTGATTTCATCTTCATTTAACTGATTTCATCGTTAACTGATTTCATCGTTAATTGATTTCATCGTTAACTGATTTCATTTTCATTCTTCATTTAACTGATTTCATCGTTAACTGATTTCATCGTTAACTGATTTCATCTTCATTTAACTGATTTCATCGTTAACTGATTTCATCGTTAACTGATTTCATCGTTAACTGATTTCATCTTCATTTAACTGATTTCATCGTTAACTGATTTCATCGTTAACTGATTTCATCTTCATTTAACTGATTTCATCGTTAACTGATTTCATCGTTAATTGATTTCATCGTTAACTGATTTCATTTTCATTCTTCATTTAACTGATTTCATCGTTAACTGATTTCATCGTTAACTGATTTCATCTTCATTTAACTGATTTCATCGTTAACTGATTTCATCGTTAATTGATTTCATCGTTAACTGATTTCATCTTCATTCTTCATTTAACTGATTTCATCGTTAACTGATTTCATCTTCATTTAACTGATTTCATCGTTAACTGATTTCATCGTTAACTGATTTCATCGTTAACTGATTTCATCTTCATTTAACTGATTTCATCGTTAACTGATTTCATCTTCATTCTTCATTTAACTGATTTCATCTTTAACTGATTTCATCGTTAACTGATTTCATCTTCATTTAACTGATTTCATCGTTAATTGATTTCATCGTTAACTGATTTCATCGTTAACTGATTTCATCTTCATTTAACTGATTTCATCGTTAACTGATTTCATCGTTAACTGATTTCATCTTTAACTGATTTCATCTTCATTTAACTGATTTCATCGTTAACTGATTTCATCGTTAACTGATTTCATCGTTAACTGATTTCATCTTCATTTAACTGATTTCATCTTCATTTAACTGATTTCATCGTTAACTGATTTCATCGTTAACTGATTTCATCTTCATTTAATTGATTTCATCGTTAACTGATTTCATCGTTAACTGATTTCATCGTTAACTGATTTCATCTTCATTTAACTGATTTCATCGTTAACTGATTTCATCGTTAACTGATTTCATCTTCATTTAATTGATTTCATCGTTAACTGATTTCATCGTTAACTGATTTCATCGTTAACTGATTTCATCGTTAACTGATTTCATCGTTAACTGATTTCATCTTCATTTAACTGATTTCATCGTTAACTGATTTCATCGTTAACTGATTTCATCTTCATTTAACTGATTTCATCGTTAACTGATTTCATCGTTAATTGATTTCATCGTTAACTGATTTCATTTTCATTCTTCATTTAACTGATTTCATCGTTAACTGATTTCATCGTTAACTGATTTCATCTTCATTTAACTGATTTCATCGTTAACTGATTTCATCGTTAATTGATTTCATCGTTAACTGATTTCATCTTCATTCTTCATTTAACTGATTTCATCGTTAACTGATTTCATCTTCATTTAACTGATTTCATCGTTAACTGATTTCATCGTTAACTGATTTCATCGTTAACTGATTTCATCTTCATTTAACTGATTTCATCGTTAACTGATTTCATCTTCATTCTTCATTTAACTGATTTCATCTTTAACTGATTTCATCTTTAACTGATTTCATCGTTAACTGATTTCATCTTCATTTAACTGATTTCATCGTTAACTGATTTCATCGTTAACTGATTTCATCTTCATTTAACTGATTTCATCGTTAACTGATTTCATCGTTAACTGATTTCATCTTTAACTGATTTCATCTTCATTTAACTGATTTCATCGTTAACTGATTTCATCGTTAACTGATTTCATCGTTAACTGATTTCATCGTTAACTGATTTCATCGTTAACTGATTTCATCTTCATTTAACTGATTTCATTGTTAACTGATTTCATCGTTAACTGATTTCATCTTCATTTAACTGATTTCATCGTTAACTGATTTCATCGTTAACTGATTTCATCGTTAACTGATTTCATCTTCATTTAACTGATTTCATTTTCATTCTTCATTTAACTGATTTCATCGTTAACTGATTTCATCTTCATTTAACTGATTTCATCGTTAACTGATTTCATCGTTAACTGATTTCATCTTTAACTGATTTCATCGTTAACTGATTTCATCTTCATTTAACTGATTTCATCGTTAACTGATTTCATCTTCATTTAATTGATTTCATCGTTAACTGATTTCATCGTTAACTGATTTCATCGTTAACTGATTTCATCTTCATTTAACTGATTTCATCGTTAACTGATTTCATCGTTAACTGATTTCATCTTTAACTGATTTCATCGTTAACTGATTTCATCTTCATTTAACTGATTTCATCGTTAACTGATTTCATCTTCATTTAATTGATTTCATCGTTAACTGATTTCATCGTTAACTGATTTCATCGTTAACTGATTTCATCTTCATTTAACTGATTTCATCGTTAACTGATTTCATCGTTAACTGATTTCATCTTCATTTAACTGATTTCATCGTTAACTGATTTCATCGTTAATTGATTTCATCGTTAACTGATTTCATCTTCATTTAACTGATTTCATCGTTAACTGATTTCATCGTTAACTGATTTCATCTTTAACTGATTTCATCTTCATTTAACTGATTTCATCGTTAACTGATTTCATCGTTAACTGATTTCATCTTCATTTAATTGATTTCATCGTTAACTGATTTCATCGTTAACTGATTTCATCGTTAACTGATTTCATCTTCATTTAACTGATTTCATCGTTAACTGATTTCATCGTTAACTGATTTCATCTTCATTTAACTGATTTCATTTTCATTCTTCATTTAACTGATTTCATCGTTAACTGATTTCATCTTCATTTAATTGATTTCATCGTTAACTGATTTCATCGTTAACTGATTTCATCGTTAACTGATTTCATCTTCATTTAACTGATTTCATCGTTAACTGATTTCATCGTTAACTGATTTCATCGTTAACTGATTTCATCTTCATTTAACTGATTTCATCGTTAACTGATTTCATCGTTAACTGATTTCATCTTCATTTAACTGATTTCATCGTTAACTGATTTCATCGTTAATTGATTTCATCGTTAACTGATTTCATTTTCATTCTTCATTTAACTGATTTCATCGTTAACTGATTTCATCGTTAACTGATTTCATCTTCATTTAACTGATTTCATCGTTAACTGATTTCATCGTTAATTGATTTCATCGTTAACTGATTTCATCTTCATTCTTCATTTAACTGATTTCATCGTTAACTGATTTCATCTTCATTTAACTGATTTCATCGTTAACTGATTTCATCGTTAACTGATTTCATCTTCATTTAACTGATTTCATCGTTAACTGATTTCATCTTCATTCTTCATTTAACTGATTTCATCGTTAACTGATTTCATCTTTAACTGATTTCATCGTTAACTGATTTCATCGTTAACTGATTTCATCTTCATTTAACTGATTTCATCGTTAACTGATTTCATCGTTAACTGATTTCATCTTTAACTGATTTCATCGTTAACTGATTTCATCTTCATTTAACTGATTTCATCGTTAACTGATTTCATCTTCATTTAACTGATTTCATCGTTAACTGATTTCATCGTTAACTGATTTCATCGTTAACTGATTTCATCTTCATTTAACTGATTCCATCGTTAACTGATTTCATCGTTAACTGATTTCATCGTTAACTGATTTCATCTTCATTTAACTGATTTCATCGTTAACTGATTTCATCTTCATTTAACTGATTTCATCGTTAACTGATTTCATCGTTAACTGATTTCATCGTTAACTGATTTCATCTTCATTTAACTGATTTCATCGTTAACTGATTTCATCGTTAACTGATTCCATCGTTAACTGATTTCATCGTTAACTGATTTCATCTTCATTTAACTGATTTCATCGTTAACTGATTTCATCTTCATTTAACTGATTTCATCGTTAACTGATTTCATCGTTAACTGATTTCATCGTTAACTGATTTCATCTTCATTTAACTGATTTCATTTTCATTCTTCATTTAACTGATTTCATCGTTAACTGATTTCATCTTCATTTAACTGATTTCATCGTTAACTGATTTCATCTTCATTTAACTGATTTCATCGTTAACTGATTTCATCTTCATTTAATTGATTTCATCGTTAACTGATTTCATCGTTAACTGATTTCATCGTTAACTGATTTCATCTTCATTTAACTGATTTCATCGTTAACTGATTTCATCGTTAACTGATTTCATCGTTAACTGATTTCATCTTCATTTAACTGATTTCATCGTTAACTGATTTCATCGTTAACTGATTTCATCTTCATTTAACTGATTTCATCGTTAACTGATTTCATCTTTAACTGATTTCATCGTTAACTGATTTCATCGTTAACTGATTTCATCTTCATTTAACTGATTTCATCGTTAACTGATTTCATCGTTAACTGATTTCATCGTTAACTGATTTCATCTTCATTTAACTGATTTCATCGTTAACTGATTTCATCGTTAACTGATTTCATCTTCATTTAACTGATTTCATCGTTAACTGATTTCATCGTTAACTGATTCCATCGTTAACTGATTTCATCTTTAACTGATTTCATCGTTAACTGATTTCATCTTCATTTAACTGATTTCATCGTTAACTGATTTCATCTTCATTCAACTGATTTCATCGTTAACTGATTTCGTCTTCATTTAACTGATTTCATCGTTAACTGATTTCATCTTTAACTGATTTCATCGTTAACTGATTTCATCTTCATTTAACTGATTTCATCGTTAACTGATTTCATCGTTAACTGATTTCATCGTTAACTGATTTCATCTTCATTTAACTGATTTCATCGTTAACTGATTTCATCGTTAACTGATTTCATCTTCATTTAACTGATTTCATCTTCATTTAACTGATTTCATCGTTCACTGATTTCATCGTTCACTGATTTCATCTTCATTTAACTGATTTCATCGTTAACTGATTTCATCGTTAACTGATTTCATCGTTAACTGATTTCATCGTTAACTGATTTCATCTTCATTTAACTGATTTCATCGTTAACTGATTTCATCTTCATTCAACTGATTTCATCGTTAACTGATTTCGTCTTCATTTAACTGATTTCATCGTTAACTGATTTCATCTTTAACTGATTTCATCGTTAACTGATTTCATCTTCATTTAACTGATTTCATCGTTAACTGATTTCATCGTTAACTGATTTCATCGTTAACTGATTTCATCTTCATTTAACTGATTCCATCGTTAACTGATTTCATCGTTAACTGATTTCATCTTCATTTAACTGATTTCATCGTTAACTTATTTCATCGTTAACTGATTCCATCGTTAACTGATTTCATCTTTAACTGATTTCATCGTTAACTGATTTCATCTTCATTTAACTGATTTCATCGTTAACTGATTTCATCTTCATTTAATTGATTTCATCGTTAACTGATTTCATCCTTAACTGATTTCATCTTCATTTAACTGATTTCATCGTTAACTGATTTCATCGTTAACTGATTTCATCTTCATTTAACTGATTTCATCGTTAACTGATTTCATCGTTAACTGATTTCATCTTCATTTAACTGATTTCATCGTTAACTGATTTCATCTTCATTTAACTGATTTCATCGTTAACTGATTTCATCGTTAACTGATTTCATCTTCATTTAACTGATTTCATCGTTAACTGATTTCATCGTTAACTGATTTCATCTTCATTTAACTGATTTCATCGTTAACTGATTTCATCGTTAACTGATTTCATCTTTAACTGATTTCATCGTTAACTGATTTCATCTTCATTTAACTGATTTCATCGTTAACTGATTTCATCTTCATTTAACTGATTTCATCGTTAACTGATTTCATCGTTAACTGATTTCATCTTCATTTAACTGATTTCATCGTTAACTGATTTCATCGTTAACTGATTTCATCTTTAACTGATTTCATCGTTAACTGATTTCATCTTCATTTAACTGATTTCATCGTTAACTGATTTCATCTTTAACTGATTTCATCGTTAACTGATTTCATCTTCATTTAACTGATTTCATCGTTAACTGATTTCATCGTTAACTGATTTCATCTTCATTTAACTGATTTCATCTTCATTTAACTGATTTCATCGTTAACTGATTTCATCTTCATTTAACTGATTTCATCGTTAACTGATTTCATCGTTAACTGATTTCATCTTCATTTAACTGATTCCATCGTTAACTGATTTCATCGTTAACTGATTTCATCTTCATTTAACTGATTCCATCGTTAACTGATTTCATCGTTAACTGATTTCATCGTTAACTGATTTCATCTTCATTTAACTGATTTCATCTTCATTTAACTGATTTCATCGTTAACTGATTTCATCTTCATTTAACTGATTTCATCGTTAACTGATTTCATCTTCATTTAACTGATTTCATCGTTAACTGATTTCATCGTTAACTGATTCCATCGTTAACTGATTTCATCTTCATTTAACTGATTTCATCGTTAACTGATTTCATCTTCATTTAACTGATTCCATCGTTAACTGATTCCATCGTTAACTGATTTCATCGTTAACTGATTTCATCTTCATTTAACTGATTTCATTTTCATTCTTCATTTAACTGATTTCATCGTTAACTGATTTCATCTTCATTTAACTGATTTCATCGTTAACTGATTTCATCGTTAACTGATTTCATGGTTAACTGATTTCATCTTCATTTAACTGATTTCATCGTTAACTGATTTCATCGTTAACTGATTTCATCTTTAACTGATTTCATCGTTAACTGATTTCATCTTCATTTAACTGATTTCATCGTTAACTGATTTCATCTTCATTTAACTGATTCCATCGTTAACTGATTTCATCGTTAACTGATTTCATCGTTAACTGATTTCATCTTCATTTAACTGATTTCATCGTTAACTGATCTCATCGTTAACTGATCTCATCGTTAACTGATTCCATCGTTAACTGATTTCACCGTGAACTGATTTCATCTTCATTTAACTGATTCCATCGTTAACTGATTTCATCGTTAACTGATTTCATCGTTAACTGATTTCATCTTTAACTGATTTCATCGTTAACTGATTTCATCTTCATTTAACTGATTTCATTTTCATTCTTCATTTAACTGATTTCATCGTTAACTGATTTCATCGTTAACTGATTTCATCTTCATTTAACTGATTTCATCGTTAACTGATTTCATCGTTAATTGATTTCATCGTTAACTGATTTCATCTTCATTCTTCATTTAACTGATTTCATCGTTAACTGATTTCATCGTTAACTGATTTCATCTTCATTTAACTGATTTCATCGTTAACTGATTTCATCTTCATTCTTCATTTAACTGATTTCATCTTTAACTGATTTCATCGTTAACTGATTTCATCTTCATTTAACTGATTTCATCGTTAATTGATTTCATCGTTAACTGATTTCATCGTTAACTGATTTCATCTTCATTTAACTGATTTCATCGTTAAATGATTTCATCGTTAACTGATTTCATCTTTAACTGATTTCATCTTCATTTAACTGATTTCATCGTTAACTGATTTCATCGTTAACTGATTTCATCGTTAACTGATTTCATCTTCATTTAACTGATTCCATCGTTAACTGATTTCATCGTTAACTGATTTCATCTTCATTTAACTGATTTCATCGTTAACTGATTTCATCGTTAACTGATTTCATCTTCATTTAACTGATTTCATCGTTAACTGATTTCATCTTCATTTAACTGATTTCCTCGTTAACTGATTTCATCGTTAACTGATTTCATCTTCATTTAACTGATTCCATCGTTAACTGATTTCATCGTTAACTGATTTCATCGTTAACTGATTTCATCTTTAACTGATTTCATCGTTAACTGATTTCATCTTCATTTAACTGATTTCATCGTTAACTGATTTCATCGTTAACTGATTTCATCTTCATTTAACTGATTTCATTTTCATTCTTCATTTAACTGATTTCATCGTTAACTGATTTCATCGTTAACTGATTTCATCGTTAACTGATTTCATCTTCATTTAACTGATTTCATCGTTAACTGATTTCATCTTTAACTGATTTCATCTTTAACTGATTTCATCGTTAACTGATTTCATCGTTAACTGATTTCATCTTCATTTAACTGATTTCATCGTTAACTGATTTCATCGTTAACTGATTTCATCTTTAACTGATTTCATCGTTAACTGATTTCATCTTCATTTAACTGATTTCATCGTTAACTGATTTCATCTTCATTTAACTGATTTCATCGTTAACTGATTTCATCGTTAACTGATTTCATCGTTAACTGATTTCATCTTCATTTAACTGATTTCATCGTTAACTGATTTCATCGTTAACTGATTTCATCTTTAACTGATTTCATCGTTAACTGATTTCATCTTCATTTAACTGATTTCATCGTTAACTGATTTCATCGTTAACTGATTTCATCGTTAACTGATTTCATCTTCATTTAACTGATTTCATCGTTAACTGATTTCATCGTTAACTGATTCCATCGTTAACTGATTTCATCGTTAACTGATTTCATCTTCATTTAACTGATTTCATCGTTAACTGATTTCATCGTTAACTGATTTCATCTTCATTTAACTGATTTCATCGTTAACTGATTTCATCGTTAACTGATTTCATCTTCATTTAACTGATTTCATCGTTAACTGATTTCATCGTTAATTGATTTCATCGTTAACTGATTTCATTTTCATTCTTCATTTAACTGATTTCATCGTTAACTGATTTCATCGTTAACTGATTTCATCTTCATTTAACTGATTTCATCGTTAACTGATTTCATCGTTAATTGATTTCATCGTTAACTGATTTCATCTTCATTCTTCATTTAACTGATTTCATCGTTAACTGATTTCATCTTCATTTAACTGATTTCATCGTTAACTGATTTCATCGTTAACTGATTTCATCGTTAACTGATTTCATCTTCATTTAACTGATTTCATCGTTAACTGATTTCATCTTCATTCTTCATTTAACTGATTTCATCTTTAACTGATTTCATCGTTAACTGATTTCATCTTCATTTAACTGATTTCATCGTTAATTGATTTCATCGTTAACTGATTTCATCGTTAACTGATTTCATCTTCATTTAACTGATTTCATCGTTAACTGATTTCATCGTTAACTGATTTCATCTTTAACTGATTTCATCTTCATTTAACTGATTTCATCGTTAACTGATTTCATCGTTAACTGATTTCATCGTTAACTGATTTCATCTTCATTTAACTGATTTCATTGTTAACTGATTTCATCGTTAACTGATTTCATCTTCATTTAACTGATTTCATCGTTAACTGATTTCATCGTTAACTGATTTCATCGTTAACTGATTTCATATTCATTTAACTGATTTCATTTTCATTCTTCATTTAACTGATTTCATCGTTAACTGATTTCATCTTCATTTAACTGATTTCATCGTTAACTGATTTCATCGTTAACTGATTTCATCGTTAACTGATTTCATCTTTAACTGATTTCATCGTTAACTGATTTCATCTTCATTTAACTGATTTCATCGTTAACTGATTTCATCTTCATTTAATTGATTTCATCGTTAACTGATTTCATCGTTAACTGATTTCATCGTTAACTGATTTCATCTTCATTTAACTGATTTCATCGTTAACTGATTTCATCGTTAACTGATTTCATCGTTAACTGATTTCATCTTCATTTAACTGATTTCATCGTTAACTGATTTCATCTTCATTTAATTGATTTCATCGTTAACTGATTTCATCGTTAACTGATTTCATCGTTAACTGATTTCATCTTCATTTAACTGATTTCATCGTTAACTGATTTCATCGTTAACTGATTCCATCGTTAACTGATTTCATCGTTAACTGATTTCATCTTCATTTAATTGATTTCATCGTTAACTGATTTCATCGTTAACTGATTTCATCGTTAACTGATTTCATCGTTAACTGATTTCATCTTCATTTAACTGATTTCATCGTTAACTGATTTCATCTTCATTTAATTGATTTCATCGTTAACTGATTTCATCTTCATTTAACTGATTTCATCGTTAACTGATTTCATCTTCATTTAATTGATTTCATCGTTAACTGATTTCATCGTTAACTGATTTCATCTTCATTTAACTGATTTCATCGTTAACTGATTTCATCGTTAACTGATTTCATCGTTAACTGATTTCATCTTCATTTAACTGATTTCATTTTCATTCTTCATTTAACTGATTTCATCGTTAACTGATTTCATCTTCATTTAACTGATTTCATCGTTAACTGATTTCATCGTTAACTGATTTCATCTTTAACTGATTTCATCGTTAACTGATTTCATCTTCATTTAACTGATTTCATCGTTAACTGATTTCATCTTCATTTAATTGATTTCATCGTTAACTGATTTCATCGTTAACTGATTTCATCGTTAACTGATTTCATCTTCATTTAACTGATTTCATCGTTAACTGATTTCATCGTTAACTGATTTCATCTTCATTTAACTGATTTCATTTTCATTCTTCATTTAACTGATTTCATCGTTAACTGATTTCATCTTCATTTAATTGATTTCATCGTTAACTGATTTCATCGTTAACTGATTTCATCTTCATTTAACTGATTTCATCGTTAACTGATTTCATCGTTAACTGATTTCATCGTTAACTGATTTCATCTTCATTTAACTGATTTCATCGTTAACTGATTTCATCGTTAACTGATTTCATCTTCATTTAACTGATTTCATCGTTAACTGATTTCATCGTTAATTGATTTCATCGTTAACTGATTTCATTTTCATTCTTCATTTAACTGATTTCATCGTTAACTGATTTCATCGTTAACTGATTTCATCTTCATTTAACTGATTTCATCGTTAACTGATTTCATCGTTAATTGATTTCATCGTTAACTGATTTCATCTTCATTCTTCATTTAACTGATTTCATCGTTAACTGATTTCATCTTCATTTAACTGATTTCATCGTTAACTGATTTCATCGTTAACTGATTTCATCGTTAACTGATTTCATCTTCATTTAACTGATTTCATCGTTAACTGATTTCATCTTCATTCTTCATTTAACTGATTTCATCGTTAACTGATTTCATCTTTAACTGATTTCATCGTTAACTGATTTCATCGTTAACTGATTTCATCTTCATTTAACTGATTTCATCGTTAACTGATTTCATCGTTAACTGATTTCATCTTTAACTGATTTCATCTTCATTTAACTGATTTCATCGTTAACTGATTTCATCTTCATTTAACTGATTTCATCGTTAACTGATTTCATCGTTAACTGATTTCATCGTTAACTGATTTCATCTTCATTTAACTGATTCCATCGTTAACTGATTTCATCGTTAACTGATTTCATCGTTAACTGATTTCATCGTTAACTGATTTCATCTTTAACTGATTTCATCGTTAACTGATTTCATCTTCATTTAACTGATTTCATCGTTAACTGATTTCATCGTTAACTGATTTCATCGTTAACTGATTTCATCTTCATTTAACTGATTTCATCGTTAACTGATTTCATCGTTAACTGATTTCATCGTTAACTGATTTCATCTTCATTTAACTGATTTCATCGTTAACTGATTTCATCTTCATTTAACTGATTTCATCGTTAACTGATTTCATCGTTAACTGATTTCATCGTTAACTGATTTCATCTTCATTTAACTGATTTCATTTTCATTCTTCATTTAACTGATTTCATCGTTAACTGATTTCATCTTCATTTAACTGATTTCATCGTTAACTGATTTCATCTTCATTTAACTGATTTCATCGTTAACTGATTTCATCTTCATTTAATTGATTTCATCGTTAACTGATTTCATCGTTAACTGATTTCATCGTTAACTGATTTCATCTTCATTTAACTGATTTCATCGTTAACTGATTTCATCGTTAACTGATTCCATCGTTAACTGATTTCATCGTTAACTGATTTCATCTTCATTTAACTGATTTCATCGTTAACTGATTTCATCGTTAACTGATTTCATCTTCATTTAACTGATTTCATCGTTAACTGATTTCATCTTTAACTGATTTCATCGTTAACTGATTTCATCGTTAACTGATTTCATCTTCATTTAACTGATTTCATCGTTAACTGATTTCATCGTTAACTGATTTCATCTTCATTTAACTGATTTCATCGTTAACTGATTTCATCGTTAACTGATTTCATCTTCATTTAACTGATTTCATCGTTAACTGATTTCATCGTTAACTGATTCCATCGTTAACTGATTTCATCTTTAACTGATTTCATCGTTAACTGATTTCATCTTCATTTAACTGATTTCATCGTTAACTGATTTCATCTTCATTCAACTGATTTCATCGTTAACTGATTTCGTCTTCATTTAACTGATTTCATCGTTAACTGATTTCATCTTTAACTGATTTCATCGTTAACTGATTTCATCTTCATTTAACTGATTTCATCGTTAACCGATTTCATCGTTAACTGATTTCATCGTTAACTGATTTCATCTTCATTTAACTGATTTCATCGTTAACCGATTTCATCGTTAACTGATTTCATCGTTAACTGATTTCATCTTCATTTAACTGATTTCATCGTTAACTGATTTCATCGTTAACTGATTTCATCGTTAACTGATTTCATCGTTAACTGATTTCATCTTCATTCAACTGATTTCATCGTTAACTGATTTCGTCTTCATTTAACTGATTTCATCGTTAACTGATTTCATCTTTAACTGATTTCATCGTTAACTGATTTCATCTTCATTTAACTGATTTCATCGTTAACTGATTTCATCGTTAACTGATTTCATCGTTAACTGATTTCATCGTTAACTGATTTCATCGTTAACTGATTTCATCTTCATTTAACTGATTCCATCGTTAACTGATTTCATCGTTAACTGATTTCATCTTCATTTAACTGATTTCATCGTTAACTTATTTCATCGTTAACTGATTCCATCGTTAACTGATTTCATCTTTAACTGATTTCATCGTTAACTGATTTCATCTTCATTTAACTGATTTCATCGTTAACTGATTTCATCTTCATTTAATTGATTTCATCGTTAACTGATTTCATCCTTAACTGATTTCATCTTCATTTAACTGATTTCATCGTTAACTGATTTCATCGTTAACTGATTTCATCTTCATTTAACTGATTTCATCGTTAACTGATTTCATCGTTAACTGATTTCATCTTCATTTAACTGATTTCATCGTTAACTGATTTCATCTTCATTTAACTGATTTCATCGTTAACTGATTTCATCGTTAACTGATTTCATCTTCATTTAACTGATTTCATCGTTAACTGATTTCATCGTTAACTGATTTCATCTTCATTTAACTGATTTCATCGTTAACTGATTTCATCGTTAACTGATTTCATCTTTAACTGATTTCATCGTTAACTGATTTCATCTTCATTTAACTGATTTCATCGTTAACTGATTTCATCTTCATTTAACTGATTTCATCGTTAACTGATTTCATCGTTAACTGATTTCATCTTCATTTAACTGATTTCATCGTTAACTGATTTCATCGTTAACTGATTTCATCTTTAACTGATTTCATCGTTAACTGATTTCATCTTCATTTAACTGATTTCATCGTTAACTGATTTCATCGTTAACTGATTTCATCTTCATTTAACTGATTTCATCGTTAACTGATTTCATCTTTAACTGATTTCATCGTTAACTGATTTCATCTTCATTTAACTGATTTCATCGTTAACTGATTTCATCGTTAACTGATTTCATCTTCATTTAACTGATTTCATCTTCATTTAACTGATTTCATCGTTAACTGATTTCATCTTCATTTAACTGATTTCATCGTTAACTGATTTCATCGTTAACTGATTTCATCTTCATTTAACTGATTCCATCGTTAACTGATTTCATCGTTAACTGATTTCATCTTCATTTAACTGATTCCATCGTTAACTGATTTCATCGTTAACTGATTTCATCGTTAACTGATTTCATCTTCATTTAACTGATTTCATCTTCATTTAACTGATTTCATCGTTAACTGATTTCATCGTTAACTGATTTCATCTTCATTTAACTGATTTCATCGTTAACTGATTTCATCGTTAACTGATTCCATCGTTAACTGATTTCATCTTCATTTAACTGATTTCATCGTTAACTGATTTCATCTTCATTTAACTGATTCCATCGTTAACTGATTCCATCGTTAACTGATTTCATCGTTAACTGATTTCATCTTCATTTAACTGATTTCATTTTCATTCTTCATTTAACTGATTTCATCGTTAACTGATTTCATCTTCATTTAACTGATTTCATCGTTAACTGATTTCATCGTTAACTGATTTCATGGTTAACTGATTTCATCTTCATTTAACTGATTTCATCGTTAACTGATTTCATCGTTAACTGATTTCATCTTTAACTGATTTCATCGTTAACTGATTTCATCTTCATTTAACTGATTTCATCGTTAACTGATTTCATCTTCATTTAACTGATTCCATCGTTAACTGATTTCATCGTTAACTGATTTCATCGTTAACTGATTTCATCTTCATTTAACTGATTTCATCGTTAACTGATCTCATCGTTAACTGATTTCATCGTTAACTGATTTCATCGTTAACTGATTTCATCGTTAACTGATTTCATCGTTAACTGATTTCATCTTCATTCAACTGATTTCATCGTTAACTGATTTCGTCTTCATTTAACTGATTTCATCGTTAACTGATTTCATCTTTAACTGATTTCATCGTTAACTGATTTCATCTTCATTTAACTGATTTCATCGTTAACTGATTTCATCGTTAACTGATTTCATCGTTAACTGATTTCATCGTTAACTGATTTCATCGTTAACTGATTTCATCTTCATTTAACTGATTCCATCGTTAACTGATTTCATCGTTAACTGATTTCATCTTCATTTAACTGATTTCATCGTTAACTTATTTCATCGTTAACTGATTCCATCGTTAACTGATTTCATCTTTAACTGATTTCATCGTTAACTGATTTCATCTTCATTTAACTGATTTCATCGTTAACTGATTTCATCTTCATTTAATTGATTTCATCGTTAACTGATTTCATCCTTAACTGATTTCATCTTCATTTAACTGATTTCATCGTTAACTGATTTCATCGTTAACTGATTTCATCTTCATTTAACTGATTTCATCGTTAACTGATTTCATCGTTAACTGATTTCATCTTCATTTAACTGATTTCATCGTTAACTGATTTCATCTTCATTTAACTGATTTCATCGTTAACTGATTTCATCGTTAACTGATTTCATCTTCATTTAACTGATTTCATCGTTAACTGATTTCATCGTTAACTGATTTCATCTTCATTTAACTGATTTCATCGTTAACTGATTTCATCGTTAACTGATTTCATCTTTAACTGATTTCATCGTTAACTGATTTCATCTTCATTTAACTGATTTCATCGTTAACTGATTTCATCTTCATTTAACTGATTTCATCGTTAACTGATTTCATCGTTAACTGATTTCATCTTCATTTAACTGATTTCATCGTTAACTGATTTCATCGTTAACTGATTTCATCTTTAACTGATTTCATCGTTAACTGATTTCATCTTCATTTAACTGATTTCATCGTTAACTGATTTCATCGTTAACTGATTTCATCTTCATTTAACTGATTTCATCGTTAACTGATTTCATCTTTAACTGATTTCATCGTTAACTGATTTCATCTTCATTTAACTGATTTCATCGTTAACTGATTTCATCGTTAACTGATTTCATCTTCATTTAACTGATTTCATCTTCATTTAACTGATTTCATCGTTAACTGATTTCATCTTCATTTAACTGATTTCATCGTTAACTGATTTCATCGTTAACTGATTTCATCTTCATTTAACTGATTCCATCGTTAACTGATTTCATCGTTAACTGATTTCATCTTCATTTAACTGATTCCATCGTTAACTGATTTCATCGTTAACTGATTTCATCGTTAACTGATTTCATCTTCATTTAACTGATTTCATCTTCATTTAACTGATTTCATCGTTAACTGATTTCATCGTTAACTGATTTCATCTTCATTTAACTGATTTCATCGTTAACTGATTTCATCGTTAACTGATTCCATCGTTAACTGATTTCATCTTCATTTAACTGATTTCATCGTTAACTGATTTCATCTTCATTTAACTGATTCCATCGTTAACTGATTCCATCGTTAACTGATTTCATCGTTAACTGATTTCATCTTCATTTAACTGATTTCATTTTCATTCTTCATTTAACTGATTTCATCGTTAACTGATTTCATCTTCATTTAACTGATTTCATCGTTAACTGATTTCATCGTTAACTGATTTCATGGTTAACTGATTTCATCTTCATTTAACTGATTTCATCGTTAACTGATTTCATCGTTAACTGATTTCATCTTTAACTGATTTCATCGTTAACTGATTTCATCTTCATTTAACTGATTTCATCGTTAACTGATTTCATCTTCATTTAACTGATTCCATCGTTAACTGATTTCATCGTTAACTGATTTCATCGTTAACTGATTTCATCTTCATTTAACTGATTTCATCGTTAACTGATCTCATCGTTAACTGATCTCATCGTTAACTGATTCCATCGTGAACTGATTTCACCGTGAACTGATTTCATCTTCATTTAACTGATTCCATCGTTAACTGATTTCATCGTTAACTGATTTCATCGTTAACTGATTTCATCGTTAACTGATTTCATCTTCATTTAACTGATTTCATTTTCATTCTTCATTTAACTGATTTCATCGTTAACTGATTTCATCGTTAACTGATTTCATCTTCATTTAACTGATTTCATCGTTAACTGATTTCATCTTCATTTAACTGATTTCATCGTTAACTGATTTCATCGTTAACTGATTTCATCGTTAACTGATTTCATCTTCATTTAACTGATTTCATCGTTAACTGATTTCATCGTTAACTGATTTCATCGTTAACTGATTTCATCTTCATTTAACTGATTTCATTGTTAACTGATTTCATCGTTAACTGATTTCATCTTCATTTAACTGATTTCATCGTTAACTGATTTCATCGTTAACTGATTTCATCGTTAACTGATTTCATCTTCATTTAACTGATTTCATTTTCATTCTTCATTTAACTGATTTCATCGTTAACTGATTTCATCTTCATTTAACTGATTTCATCGTTAACTGATTTCATCGTTAACTGATTTCATCTTTAACTGATTTCATCGTTAACTGATTTCATCTTCATTTAACTGATTTCATCGTTAACTGATTTCATCTTCATTTAATTGATTTCATCGTTAACTGATTTCATCGTTAACTGATTTCATCGTTAACTGATTTCATCTTCATTTAACTGATTTCATCGTTAACTGATTTCATCGTTAACTGATTTCATCTTCATTTAACTGATTCCATCGTTAACTGATTTCATCGTTAACTGATTTCATCTTCATTTAACTGATTTCATCGTTAACTGATCTCATCGTTAACTGATCTCATCGTTAACTGATTCCATCGTTAACTGATTTCACCGTGAACTGATTTCATCTTCATTTAACTGATTCCATCGTTAACTGATTTCATCGTTAACTGATTTCATCGTTAACTGATTTCATCGTTAACTGATTTCATCTTCATTTAACTGATTTCATTTTCATTCTTCATTTAACTGATTTCATCGTTAACTGATTTCATCGTTAACTGATTTCATCTTCATTTAACTGATTTCATCGTTAACTGATTTCATCTTCATTTAACTGATTTCATCGTTAACTGATTTCATCGTTAACTGATTTCATCGTTAACTGATTTCATCTTCATTTAACTGATTTCATCGTTAACTGATTTCATCGTTAACTGATTTCATCGTTAACTGATTTCATCTTCATTTAACTGATTTCATTGTTAACTGATTTCATCGTTAACTGATTTCATCTTCATTTAACTGATTTCATCGTTAACTGATTTCATCGTTAACTGATTTCATCGTTAACTGATTTCATCTTCATTTAACTGATTTCATTTTCATTCTTCATTTAACTGATTTCATCGTTAACTGATTTCATCTTCATTTAACTGATTTCATCGTTAACTGATTTCATCGTTAACTGATTTCATCGTTAACTGATTTCATCTTTAACTGATTTCATCGTTAACTGATTTCATCTTCATTTAACTGATTTCATCGTTAACTGATTTCATCTTCATTTAATTGATTTCATCGTTAACTGATTTCATCGTTAACTGATTTCATCGTTAACTGATTTCATCTTCATTTAACTGATTTCATCGTTAACTGATTTCATCGTTAACTGATTTCATCTTCATTTAACTGATTTCATTTTCATTCTTCATTTAACTGATTTCATCGTTAACTGATTTCATCTTCATTTAATTGATTTCATCGTTAACTGATTTCATCGTTAACTGATTTCATCGTTAACTGATTTCATCTTCATTTAACTGATTTCATCGTTAACTGATTTCATCGTTAACTGATTTCATCTTCATTTAACTGATTTCATCGTTAACTGATTTCATCGTTAATTGATTTCATCGTTAACTGATTTCATTTTCATTCTTCATTTAACTGATTTCATCGTTAACTGATTTCATCGTTAACTGATTTCATCTTCATTTAACTGATTTCATCGTTAACTGATTTCATCGTTAACTGATTTCATCTTCATTTAACTGATTTCATCGTTAACTGATTTCATCGTTAATTGATTTCATCGTTAACTGATTTCATTTTCATTCTTCATTTAACTGATTTCATCGTTAACTGATTTCATCGTTAACTGATTTCATCTTCATTTAACTGATTTCATCGTTAACTGATTTCATCGTTAATTGATTTCATCGTTAACTGATTTCATCTTCATTCTTCATTTAACTGATTTCATCGTTAACTGATTTCATCTTCATTTAACTGATTTCATCGTTAACTGATTTCATCGTTAACTGATTTCATCGTTAACTGATTTCATCGTTAACTGATTTCATCTTCATTTAACTGATTTCATTGTTAACTGATTTCATCGTTAACTGATTTCATCTTCATTTAACTGATTTCATCGTTAACTGATTTCATCGTTAACTGATTTCATCGTTAACTGATTTCATCTTCATTTAACTGATTTCATTTTCATTCTTCATTTAACTGATTTCATCGTTAACTGATTTCATCTTCATTTAACTGATTTCATCGTTAACTGATTTCATCGTTAACTGATTTCATCGTTAACTGATTTCATCTTTAACTGATTTCATCGTTAACTGATTTCATCTTCATTTAACTGATTTCATCGTTAACTGATTTCATCTTCATTTAATTGATTTCATCGTTAACTGATTTCATCGTTAACTGATTTCATCGTTAACTGATTTCATCTTCATTTAACTGATTTCATCGTTAACTGATTTCATCGTTAACTGATTTCATCTTCATTTAACTGATTTCATTTTCATTCTTCATTTAACTGATTTCATCGTTAACTGATTTCATCTTCATTTAATTGATTTCATCGTTAACTGATTTCATCGTTAACTGATTTCATCGTTAACTGATTTCATCTTCATTTAACTGATTTCATCGTTAACTGATTTCATCGTTAACTGATTTCATCGTTAACTGATTTCATCTTCATTTAACTGATTTCATCGTTAACTGATTTCATCGTTAACTGATTTCATCTTCATTTAACTGATTTCATCGTTAACTGATTTCATCGTTAATTGATTTCATCGTTAACTGATTTCATTTTCATTCTTCATTTAACTGATTTCATCGTTAACTGATTTCATCGTTAACTGATTTCATCTTCATTTAACTGATTTCATCGTTAACTGATTTCATCGTTAATTGATTTCATCGTTAACTGATTTCATCTTCATTCTTCATTTAACTGATTTCATCGTTAACTGATTTCATCTTCATTTAACTGATTTCATCGTTAACTGATTTCATCGTTAACTGATTTCATCGTTAACTGATTTCATCTTCATTTAACTGATTTCATCGTTAACTGATTTCATCTTCATTCTTCATTTAACTGATTTCATCTTTAACTGATTTCATCGTTAACTGATTTCATCTTCATTTAACTGATTTCATCGTTAATTGATTTCATCGTTAACTGATTTCATCGTTAACTGATTTCATCTTCATTTAACTGATTTCATCGTTAACTGATTTCATCGTTAACTGATTTCATCTTTAACTGATTTCATCTTCATTTAACTGATTTCATCGTTAACTGATTTCATCGTTAACTGATTTCATCGTTAACTGATTTCATCGTTAACTGATTTCATCTTCATTTAACTGATTTCATTGTTAACTGATTTCATCGTTAACTGATTTCATCTTCATTTAACTGATTTCATCGTTAACTGATTTCATCGTTAACTGATTTCATCGTTAACTGATTTCATCTTTAACTGATTTCATCGTTAACTGATTTCATCTTCATTTAACTGATTTCATCGTTAACTGATTTCATCTTCATTTAATTGATTTCATCGTTAACTGATTTCATCGTTAACTGATTTCATCGTTAACTGATTTCATCTTCATTTAACTGATTTCATCGTTAACTGATTTCATCGTTAACTGATTTCATCTTCATTTAACTGATTTCATCGTTAACTGATTTCATCGTTAATTGATTTCATCGTTAACTGATTTCATTTTCATTCTTCATTTAACTGATTTCATCGTTAACTGATTTCATCGTTAACTGATTTCATCTTCATTTAACTGATTTCATCGTTAACTGATTTCATCGTTAACTGATTTCATCGTTAACTGATTTCATCTTCATTTAACTGATTTCATCGTTAACTGATTTCATCGTTAACTGATTTCATCTTCATTTAACTGATTTCATCGTTAACTGATTTCATCGTTAATTGATTTCATCGTTAACTGATTTCATTTTCATTCTTCATTTAACTGATTTCATCGTTAACTGATTTCATCGTTAACTGATTTCATCTTCATTTAACTGATTTCATCGTTAACTGATTTCATCGTTAATTGATTTCATCGTTAACTGATTTCATCTTCATTCTTCATTTAACTGATTTCATCGTTAACTGATTTCATCTTCATTTAACTGATTTCATCGTTAACTGATTTCATCGTTAACTGATTTCATCGTTAACTGATTTCATCGTTAACTGATTTCATCTTCATTTAACTGATTTCATCGTTAACTGATTTCATCTTCATTCTTCATTTAACTGATTTCATCTTTAACTGATTTCATCGTTAACTGATTTCATCTTCATTTAACTGATTTCATCGTTAATTGATTTCATCGTTAACTGATTTCATCGTTAACTGATTTCATCGTTAACTGATTTCATCTTCATTTAACTGATTTCATCGTTAATTGATTTCATCGTTAACTGATTTCATCGTTAATTGATTTCATCGTTAACTGATTTCATCTTCATTTAACTGATTTCATCGTTAACTGATTTCATCTTCATTCTTCATTTAACTGATTTCATCTTTAACTGATTTCATCGTTAACTGATTTCATCTTCATTTAACTGATTTCATCGTTAATTGATTTCATCGTTAACTGATTTCATCGTTAATTGATTTCATCGTTAACTGATTTCATCTTCATTTAACTGATTTCATCGTTAACTGATTTCATCTTCATTCTTCATTTAACTGATTTCATCTTTAACTGATTTCATCGTTAACTGATTTCATCTTCATTTAACTGATTTCATCGTTAATTGATTTCATCGTTAACTGATTTCATCGTTAACTGATTTCATCTTCATTTAACTGATTTCATCGTTAACTGATTTCATCGTTAACTGATTTCATCTTTAACTGATTTCATCTTCATTTAACTGATTTCATCGTTAACTGATTTCATCGTTAACTGATTTCATCGTTAACTGATTTCATCTTCATTTAACTGATTTCATCTTCATTTAACTGATTTCATCGTTAACTGATTTCATCGTTAACTGATTTCATCTTCATTTAATTGATTTCATCGTTAACTGATTTCATCGTTAACTGATTTCATCGTTAACTGATTTCATCTTCATTTAACTGATTTCATCGTTAACTGATTTCATCGTTAACTGATTTCATCGTTAACTGATTTCATCTTCATTCTTCATTTAACTGATTTCATCTTTAACTGATTTCATCGTTAACTGATTTCATCTTCATTTAACTGATTTCATCGTTAATTGATTTCATCGTTAACTGATTTCATCGTTAACTGATTTCATCTTCATTTAACTGATTTCATCGTTAACTGATTTCATCGTTAACTGATTTCATCGTTAACTGATTTCATCTTCATTTAACTGATTTCATCGTTAACTGATTTCATCGTTAACTGATTTCATCTTCATTTAACTGATTTCATCGTTAACTGATTTCATCGTTAATTGATTTCATCGTTAACTGATTTCATTTTCATTCTTCATTTAACTGATTTCATCGTTAACTGATTTCATCGTTAACTGATTTCATCTTCATTTAACTGATTTCATCTTCATTCTTCATTTAACTGATTTCATCGTTAACTGATTTCATCTTCATTTAACTGATTTCATCGTTAACTGATTTCATCGTTAACTGATTTCATCGTTAACTGATTTCATCTTCATTTAACTGATTTCATCGTTAACTGATTTCATCTTCATTCTTCATTTAACTGATTTCATCTTTAACTGATTTCATCGTTAACTGATTTCATCTTCATTTAACTGATTTCATCGTTAATTGATTTCATCGTTAACTGATTTCATCGTTAACTGATTTCATCTTCATTTAACTGATTTCATCGTTAACTGATTTCATCGTTAACTGATTTCATCTTTAACTGATTTCATCTTCATTTAACTGATTTCATCGTTAACTGATTTCATCGTTAACTGATTTCATCGTTAACTGATTTCATCGTTAACTGATTTCATCTTCATTTAACTGATTTCATTGTTAACTGATTTCATCGTTAACTGATTTCATCTTCATTTAACTGATTTCATCGTTAACTGATTTCATCGTTAACTGATTTCATCGTTAACTGATTTCATCTTCATTTAACTGATTTCATTTTCATTCTTCATTTAACTGATTTCATCGTTAACTGATTTCATCTTCATTTAACTGATTTCATCGTTAACTGATTTCATCGTTAACTGATTTCATCTTTAACTGATTTCATCGTTAACTGATTTCATCTTCATTTAACTGATTTCATCGTTAACTGATTTCATCTTCATTTAATTGATTTCATCGTTAACTGATTTCATCGTTAACTGATTTCATCGTTAACTGATTTCATCTTCATTTAACTGATTTCATCGTTAACTGATTTCATCGTTAACTGATTTCATCTTCATTTAACTGATTTCATTTTCATTCTTCATTTAACTGATTTCATCGTTAACTGATTTCATCTTCATTTAATTGATTTCATCGTTAACTGATTTCATCGTTAACTGATTTCATCGTTAACTGATTTCATCTTCATTTAACTGATTTCATCGTTAACTGATTTCATCGTTAACTGATTTCATCTTCATTTAACTGATTTCATCGTTAACTGATTTCATCGTTAATTGATTTCATCGTTAACTGATTTCATCTTCATTCTTCATTTAACTGATTTCATCGTTAACTGATTTCATCTTCATTTAACTGATTTCATCGTTAACTGATTTCATCGTTAACTGATTTCATCGTTAACTGATTTCATCTTCATTTAACTGATTTCATTGTTAACTGATTTCATCGTTAACTGATTTCATCTTCATTTAACTGATTTCATCGTTAACTGATTTCATCGTTAACTGATTTCATCGTTAACTGATTTCATCGTTAACTGATTTCATCTTCATTTAACTGATTTCATTTTCATTCTTCATTTAACTGATTTCATCGTTAACTGATTTCATCTTCATTTAACTGATTTCATCGTTAACTGATTTCATCGTTAACTGATTTCATCGTTAACTGATTTCATCTTTAACTGATTTCATCGTTAACTGATTTCATCTTCATTTAACTGATTTCATCGTTAACTGATTTCATCTTCATTTAATTGATTTCATCGTTAACTGATTTCATCGTTAACTGATTTCATCGTTAACTGATTTCATCTTCATTTAACTGATTTCATCGTTAACTGATTTCATCGTTAACTGATTTCATCTTCATTTAACTGATTTCATTTTCATTCTTCATTTAACTGATTTCATCGTTAACTGATTTCATCTTCATTTAATTGATTTCATCGTTAACTGATTTCATCGTTAACTGATTTCATCGTTAACTGATTTCATCTTCATTTAACTGATTTCATCGTTAACTGATTTCATCGTTAACTGATTTCATCTTCATTTAACTGATTTCATCGTTAACTGATTTCATCGTTAACTGATTTCATCTTCATTTAACTGATTTCATCGTTAACTGATTTCATCGTTAATTGATTTCATCGTTAACTGATTTCATTTTCATTCTTCATTTAACTGATTTCATCGTTAACTGATTTCATCGTTAACTGATTTCATCTTCATTTAACTGATTTCATCGTTAACTGATTTCATCGTTAATTGATTTCATCGTTAACTGATTTCATCTTCATTCTTCATTTAACTGATTTCATCGTTAACTGATTTCATCTTCATTTAACTGATTTCATCGTTAACTGATTTCATCGTTAACTGATTTCATCGTTAACTGATTTCATCTTCATTTAACTGATTTCATCGTTAACTGATTTCATCTTCATTCTTCATTTAACTGATTTCATCTTTAACTGATTTCATCGTTAACTGATTTCATCTTCATTTAACTGATTTCATCGTTAATTGATTTCATCGTTAACTGATTTCATCGTTAACTGATTTCATCGTTAACTGATTTCATCTTCATTTAACTGATTTCATCGTTAATTGATTTCATCGTTAACTGATTTCATCGTTAATTGATTTCATCGTTAACTGATTTCATCTTCATTTAACTGATTTCATCGTTAACTGATTTCATCTTCATTCTTCATTTAACTGATTTCATCTTTAACTGATTTCATCGTTAACTGATTTCATCTTCATTTAACTGATTTCATCGTTAATTGATTTCATCGTTAACTGATTTCATCGTTAATTGATTTCATCGTTAACTGATTTCATCTTCATTTAACTGATTTCATCGTTAACTGATTTCATCTTCATTCTTCATTTAACTGATTTCATCTTTAACTGATTTCATCGTTAACTGATTTCATCTTCATTTAACTGATTTCATCGTTAATTGATTTCATCGTTAACTGATTTCATCGTTAACTGATTTCATCTTCATTTAACTGATTTCATCGTTAACTGATTTCATCGTTAACTGATTTCATCTTTAACTGATTTCATCTTCATTTAACTGATTTCATCGTTAACTGATTTCATCGTTAACTGATTTCATCGTTAACTGATTTCATCTTCATTTAACTGATTTCATCGTTAACTGATTTCATCGTTAACTGATTTCATCTTCATTTAACTGATTTCATCGTTAACTGATTTCATCGTTAACTGATTTCATCTTCATTTAACTGATTTCATCGTTAACTGATTTCATCGTTAATTGATTTCATCGTTAACTGATTTCATTTTCATTCTTCATTTAACTGATTTCATCGTTAACTGATTTCATCGTTAACTGATTTCATCTTCATTTAACTGATTTCATCGTTAACTGATTTCATCGTTAATTGATTTCATCGTTAACTGATTTCATCTTCATTCTTCATTTAACTGATTTCATCGTTAACTGATTTCATCTTCATTTAACTGATTTCATCGTTAACTGATTTCATCGTTAACTGATTTCATCGTTAACTGATTTCATCTTCATTCTTCATTTAACTGATTTCATCTTTAACTGATTTCATCGTTAACTGATTTCATCTTCATTTAACTGATTTCATCGTTAATTGATTTCATCGTTAACTGATTTCATCGTTAACTGATTTCATCTTCATTTAACTGATTTCATCGTTAACTGATTTCATCGTTAACTGATTTCATCTTTAACTGATTTCATCTTCATTTAACTGATTTCATCGTTAACTGATTTCATCGTTAACTGATTTCATCGTTAACTGATTTCATCGTTAACTGATTTCATCTTCATTTAACTGATTTCATTGTTAACTGATTTCATCGTTAACTGATTTCATCTTCATTTAACTGATTTCATCGTTAACTGATTTCATCGTTAACTGATTTCATCGTTAACTGATTTCATCTTCATTTAACTGATTTCATTTTCATTCTTCATTTAACTGATTTCATCGTTAACTGATTTCATCTTCATTTAACTGATTTCATCGTTAACTGATTTCATCGTTAACTGATTTCATCGTTAACTGATTTAATCTTTAACTGATTTCATCGTTAACTGATTTCATCTTCATTTAACTGATTTCATCGTTAACTGATTTCATCTTCATTTAATTGATTTCATCGTTAACTGATTTCATCGTTAACTGATTTCATCGTTAACTGATTTCATCTTCATTTAACTGATTTCATCTTCATTTAACTGATTTCATCGTTAACTGATTTCATCGTTAACTGATTTCATCTTCATTTAACTGATTTCATTTTCATTCTTCATTTAACTGATTTCATCGTTAACTGATTTCATCTTCATTTAATTGATTTCATCGTTAACTGATTTCATCGTTAACTGATTTCATCGTTAACTGATTTCATCTTCATTTAACTGATTTCATCGTTAACTGATTTCATCGTTAACTGATTTCATCTTCATTTAACTGATTTCATCGTTAACTGATTTCATCGTTAATTGATTTCATCGTTAACTGATTTCATTTTCATTCTTCATTTAACTGATTTCATCGTTAACTGATTTCATCTTTAACTGATTTCATCTTCATTTAACTGATTTCATCGTTAACTGATTTCATCGTTAACTGATTTCATCTTCATTTAACTGATTTCATCGTTAACTGATTTCATCGTTAACTGATTTCATCGTTAATTGATTTCATCGTTAACTGATTTCATTTTCATTCTTCATTTTCATTCTTCATTTTCATTCTTCATTTAACTGATTTCATCGTTAACTGATTTCATCGTTAACTGATTTCATCTTCATTTAACTGATTTCATCGTTAACTGATTTCATCGTTAATTGATTTCATCGTTAACTGATTTCATCTTCATTCTTCATTTAACTGATTTCATCGTTAACTGATTTCATCTTCATTTAACTGATTTCATCGTTAACTGATTTCATCGTTAACTGATTTCATCGTTAACTGATTTCATCTTCATTTAACTGATTTCATCGTTAACTGATTTCATCTTCATTCTTCATTTAACTGATTTCATCTTTAACTGATTTCATCGTTAACTGATTTCATCTTCATTTAACTGATTTCATCGTTAATTGATTTCATCGTTAACTGATTTCATCGTTAACTGATTTCATCTTCATTTAACTGATTTCATCGTTAACTGATTTCATCGTTAACTGATTTCATCTTTAACTGATTTCATCTTCATTTAACTGATTTCATCGTTAACTGATTTCATCGTTAACTGATTTCATCGTTAACTGATTTCATCTTCATTTAACTGATTTCATTTTCATTCTTCATTTAACTGATTTCATCGTTAACTGATTTCATCTTCATTTAACTGATTTCATCGTTAACTGATTTCATCGTTAACTGATTTCATCGTTAACTGATTTCATCTTCATTTAACTGATTTCATTTTCATTCTTCATTTAACTGATTTCATCGTTAACTGATTTCATCTTCATTTAACTGATTTCATCGTTAACTGATTTCATCGTTAACTGATTTCATCGTTAACTGATTTCATCTTTAACTGATTTCATCGTTAACTGATTTCATCTTCATTTAACTGATTTCATCGTTAACTGATTTCATCTTCATTTAATTGATTTCATCGTTAACTGATTTCATCGTTAACTGATTTCATCGTTAACTGATTTCATCTTCATTTAACTGATTTCATCGTTAACTGATTTCATCTTCATTTAACTGATTTCATTTTCATTCTTCATTTAACTGATTTCATCGTTAACTGATTTCATCTTCATTTAACTGATTTCATCGTTAACTGATTTCATCGTTAACTGATTTCATCGTTAACTGATTTCATCGTTAACTGATTTCATCTTCATTTAACTGATTTCATTTTCATTCTTCATTTAACTGATTTCATCGTTAACTGATTTCATCTTCATTTAACTGATTTCATCGTTAACTGATTTCATCGTTAACTGATTTCATCTTCATTTAACTGATTTCATTGTTAACTGATTTCATCGTTAACTGATTTCATCTTCATTTAACTGATTTCATCGTTAACTGATTTCATCGTTAACTGATTTCATCTTCATTTAACTGATTTCATCGTTAACTGATTTCATCGTTAATTGATTTCATCGTTAACTGATTTCATTTTCATTCTTCATTTAACTGATTTCATCGTTAACTGATTTCATCGTTAACTGATTTCATCTTCATTTAACTGATTTCATCGTTAACTGATTTCATCGTTAATTGATTTCATCGTTAACTGATTTCATCTTCATTTAACTGATTTCATCGTTAATTGATTTCATCGTTAACTGATTTCATCGTTAACTGATTTCATCGTTAACTGATTTCATCTTCATTCTTCATTTAACTGATTTCATCTTTAACTGATTTCATCGTTAACTGATTTCATCTTCATTTAACTGATTTCATCGTTAATTGATTTCATCGTTAACTGATTTCATCGTTAATTGATTTCATCGTTAACTGATTTCATCTTCATTTAACTGATTTCATCGTTAACTGATTTCATCTTCATTCTTCATTTAACTGATTTCATCTTTAACTGATTTCATCGTTAACTGATTTCATCTTCATTTAACTGATTTCATCGTTAATTGATTTCATCGTTAACTGATTTCATCGTTAACTGATTTCATCTTCATTTAACTGATTTCATCGTTAACTGATTTCATCGTTAACTGATTTCATCTTTAACTGATTTCATCTTCATTTAACTGATTTCATCGTTAACTGATTTCATCGTTAACTGATTTCATCGTTAACTGATTTCATCTTCATTTAACTGATTTCATCTTCATTTAACTGATTTCATCGTTAACTGATTTCATCGTTAACTGATTTCATCTTCATTTAATTGATTTCATCGTTAACTGATTTCATCGTTAACTGATTTCATCGTTAACTGATTTCATCTTCATTTAACTGATTTCATCGTTAACTGATTTCATCGTTAACTGATTTCATCTTCATTTAACTGATTTCATCGTTAACTGATTTCATCGTTAACTGATTTCATCTTCATTTAACTGATTTCATCGTTAACTGATTTCATCGTTAATTGATTTCATCGTTAACTGATTTCATTTTCATTCTTCATTTAACTGATTTCATCGTTAACTGATTTCATCGTTAACTGATTTCATCTTCATTTAACTGATTTCATCGTTAACTGATTTCATCGTTAATTGATTTCATCGTTAACTGATTTCATCTTCATTCTTCATTTAACTGATTTCATCGTTAACTGATTTCATCTTCATTTAACTGATTTCATCGTTAACTGATTTCATCGTTAACTGATTTCATCGTTAACTGATTTCATCTTCATTTAACTGATTTCATCGTTAACTGATTTCATCTTCATTCTTCATTTAACTGATTTCATCTTTAACTGATTTCATCGTTAACTGATTTCATCTTCATTTAACTGATTTCATCGTTAATTGATTTCATCGTTAACTGATTTCATCGTTAACTGATTTCATCTTCATTTAACTGATTTCATCGTTAACTGATTTCATCGTTAACTGATTTCATCTTTAACTGATTTCATCTTCATTTAACTGATTTCATCGTTAACTGATTTCATCGTTAACTGATTTCATCTTCATTTAACTGATTTCATTGTTAACTGATTTCATCGTTAACTGATTTCATCTTCATTTAACTGATTTCATCGTTAACTGATTTCATCGTTAACTGATTTCATCGTTAACTGATTTCATCTTCATTTAACTGATTTCATTTTCATTCTTCATTTAACTGATTTCATCGTTAACTGATTTCATCTTCATTTAACTGATTTCATCGTTAACTGATTTCATCGTTAACTGATTTCATCGTTAACTGATTTCATCTTTAACTGATTTCATCGTTAACTGATTTCACCTTCATTTAACTGATTTCATCGTTAACTGATTTCATCTTCATTTAATTGATTTCATCGTTAACTGATTTCATCGTTAACTGATTTCATCGTTAACTGATTTCATCTTCATTTAACTGATTTCATCGTTAACTGATTTCATCGTTAACTGATTTCATCTTCATTTAACTGATTTCATTTTCATTCTTCATTTAACTGATTTCATCGTTAACTGATTTCATCTTCATTTAATTGATTTCATCGTTAACTGATTTCATCGTTAACTGATTTCATCTTCATTTAACTGATTTCATCGTTAACTGATTTCATCGTTAACTGATTTCATCTTCATTTAACTGATTTCATCGTTAACTGATTTCATCGTTAATTGATTTCATCGTTAACTGATTTCATTTTCATTCTTCATTTAACTGATTTCATCGTTAACTGATTTCATCTTCATTTAACTGATTTCATCGTTAACTGATTTCATCGTTAACTGATTTCATCTTCATTTAACTGATTTCATCGTTAACTGATTTCATCGTTAACTGATTTCATCGTTAACTGATTTCATCTTCATTTAACTGATTTCATTGTTAACTGATTTCATCGTTAACTGATTTCATCTTCATTTAACTGATTTCATCGTTAACTGATTTCATCGTTAACTGATTTCATCGTTAACTGATTTCATCTTCATTTAACTGATTTCATTTTCATTCTTCATTTAACTGATTTCATCGTTAACTGATTTCATCTTCATTTAACTGATTTCATCGTTAACTGATTTCATCGTTAACTGATTTCATCTTCATTTAACTGATTTCATCGTTAACTGATTTCATCTTCATTTAACTGATTTCATCGTTAACTGATTTCATCGTTAACTGATTTCATCGTTAACTGATTTCATCTTCATTTAACTGATTTCATCGTTAACTGATTTCATCGTTAATTGATTTCATCGTTAACTGATTTCATTTTCATTCTTCATTTAACTGATTTCATCGTTAACTGATTTCATCGTTAACTGATTTCATCTTCATTTAACTGATTTCATCGTTAACTGATTTCATCTTCATTCTTCATTTAACTGATTTCATCTTTAACTGATTTCATCGTTAACTGATTTCATCTTCATTTAACTGATTTCATCGTTAATTGATTTCATCGTTAACTGATTTCATCGTTAATTGATTTCATCGTTAACTGATTTCATCTTCATTTAACTGATTTCATCGTTAACTGATTTCATCTTCATTCTTCATTTAACTGATTTCATCTTTAACTGATTTCATCGTTAACTGATTTCATCTTCATTTAACTGATTTCATCGTTAATTGATTTCATCGTTAACTGATTTCATCGTTAACTGATTTCATCTTCATTTAACTGATTTCATCGTTAACTGATTTCATCGTTAACTGATTTCATCTTTAACTGATTTCATCTTCATTTAACTGATTTCATCGTTAACTGATTTCATCGTTAACTGATTTCATCTTCATTTAATTGATTTCATCGTTAACTGATTTCATCGTTAACTGATTTCATCGTTAACTGATTTCATCTTCATTTAACTGATTTCATCGTTAACTGATTTCATCGTTAACTGATTTCATCTTCATTTAACTGATTTCATCGTTAACTGATTTCATCGTTAACTGATTTCATCTTCATTTAACTGATTTCATCGTTAACTGATTTCATCGTTAACTGATTTCATCTTCATTTAACTGATTTCATCGTTAACTGATTTCATCGTTAATTGATTTCATCGTTAACTGATTTCATTTTCATTCTTCATTTAACTGATTTCATCGTTAACTGATTTCATCGTTAACTGATTTCATCTTCATTTAACTGATTTCATCGTTAACTGATTTCATCGTTAATTGATTTCATCGTTAACTGATTTCATCTTCATTCTTCATTTAACTGATTTCATCGTTAACTGATTTCATCTTCATTTAACTGATTTCATCGTTAACTGATTTCATCGTTAACTGATTTCATCGTTAACTGATTTCATCTTCATTTAACTGATTTCATCGTTAACTGATTTCATCTTCATTCTTCATTTAACTGATTTCATCTTTAACTGATTTCATCGTTAACTGATTTCATCTTCATTTAACTGATTTCATCGTTAATTGATTTCATCGTTAACTGATTTCATCGTTAACTGATTTCATCTTCATTTAACTGATTTCATCGTTAACTGATTTCATCGTTAACTGATTTCATCTTTAACTGATTTCATCTTCATTTAACTGATTTCATCGTTAACTGATTTCATCGTTAACTGATTTCATCGTTAACTGATTTCATCTTCATTTCACTGATTTCATTGTTAACTGATTTCATCGTTAACTGATTTCATCTTCATTTAACTGATTTCATCGTTAACTGATTTCATCGTTAACTGATTTCATCGTTAACTGATTTCATCGTTAACTGATTTCATCTTTAACTGATTTCATCGTTAACTGATTTCATCTTCATTTAACTGATTTCATCGTTAACTGATTTCATCTTCATTTAATTGATTTCATCGTTAACTGATTTCATCGTTAACTGATTTCATCTTCATTTAACTGATTTCATCGTTAACTGATTTCATCGTTAACTGATTTCATCTTCATTTAACTGATTTCATCTTCATTTAACTGATTTCATCGTTAACTGATTTCATCGTTAACTGATTTCATCTTCATTTAACTGATTTCATCGTTAACTGATTTCATCGTTAACTGATTTCATCGTTAACTGATTTCATCTTCATTTAACTGATTTCATTGTTAACTGATTTCATCGTTAACTGATTTCATCTTCATTTAACTGATTTCATCGTTAACTGATTTCATCGTTAACTGATTTCATCGTTAACTGATTTCATCTTCATTTAACTGATTTCATTTTCATTCTTCATTTAACTGATTTCATCGTTAACTGATTTCATCTTCATTTAACTGATTTCATCGTTAACTGATTTCATCGTTAACTGATTTCATCTTTAACTGATTTCATCGTTAACTGATTTCATCTTCATTTAACTGATTTCATCGTTAACTGATTTCATCTTCATTTAATTGATTTCATCGTTAACTGATTTCATCGTTAACTGATTTCATCGTTAACTGATTTCATCTTCATTTAACTGATTTCATCGTTAACTGATTTCATCGTTAACTGATTTCATCTTCATTTAACTGATTTCATTTTCATTCTTCATTTAACTGATTTCATCGTTAACTGATTTCATCGTTAACTGATTTCATCTTCATTTAACTGATTTCATCGTTAACTGATTTCATCGTTAACTGATTTCATCTTCATTTAACTGATTTCATCGTTAACTGATTTCATCGTTAACTGATTTCATCTTCATTTAACTGATTTCATCGTTAACTGATTTCATCGTTAATTGATTTCATCGTTAACTGATTTCATTTTCATTCTTCATTTAACTGATTTCATCGTTAACTGATTTCATCGTTAACTGATTTCATCTTCATTTAACTGATTTCATCGTTAACTGATTTCATCGTTAATTGATTTCATCGTTAACTGATTTCATCTTCATTCTTCATTTAACTGATTTCATCGTTAACTGATTTCATCTTCATTTAACTGATTTCATCGTTAACTGATTTCATCGTTAACTGATTTCATCGTTAACTGATTTCATCTTCATTTAACTGATTTCATCGTTAACTGATTTCATCTTCATTCTTCATTTAACTGATTTCATCTTTAACTGATTTCATCGTTAACTGATTTCATCTTCATTTAACTGATTTCATCGTTAATTGATTTCATCGTTAACTGATTTCATCGTTAATTGATTTCATCGTTAACTGATTTCATCTTCATTTAACTGATTTCATCGTTAACTGATTTCATCTTCATTCTTCATTTAACTGATTTCATCTTTAACTGATTTCATCGTTAACTGATTTCATCTTCATTTAACTGATTTCATCGTTAATTGATTTCATCGTTAACTGATTTCATCGTTAATTGATTTCATCGTTAACTGATTTCATCTTCATTTAACTGATTTCATCGTTAACTGATTTCATCTTCATTCTTCATTTAACTGATTTCATCTTTAACTGATTTCATCGTTAACTGATTTCATCTTCATTTAACTGATTTCATCGTTAATTGATTTCATCGTTAACTGATTTCATCGTTAACTGATTTCATCTTCATTTAACTGATTTCATCGTTAACTGATTTCATCGTTAACTGATTTCATCTTTAACTGATTTCATCTTCATTTAACTGATTTCATCGTTAACTGATTTCATCGTTAACTGATTTCATCTTCATTTAACTGATTTCATCTTCATTTAACTGATTTCATCGTTAACTGATTTCATCGTTAACTGATTTCATCTTCATTTAATTGATTTCATCGTTAACTGATTTCATCGTTAACTGATTTCATCGTTAACTGATTTCATCTTCATTTAACTGATTTCATCGTTAACTGATTTCATCGTTAACTGATTTCATCGTTAACTGATTTCATCTTCATTTAACTGATTTCATCGTTAACTGATTTCATCGTTAACTGATTTCATCTTCATTTAACTGATTTCATCGTTAACTGATTTCATCGTTAATTGATTTCATCGTTAACTGATTTCATTTTCATTCTTCATTTAACTGATTTCATCGTTAACTGATTTCATCGTTAACTGATTTCATCTTCATTTAACTGATTTCATCGTTAACTGATTTCATCGTTAATTGATTTCATCGTTAACTGATTTCATCTTCATTCTTCATTTAACTGATTTCATCGTTAACTGATTTCATCTTCATTTAACTGATTTCATCGTTAACTGATTTCATCGTTAACTGATTTCATCGTTAACTGATTTCATCTTCATTTAACTGATTTCATCGTTAACTGATTTCATCGTTAACTGATTTCATCTTTAACTGATTTCATCTTCATTTAACTGATTTCATCGTTAACTGATTTCATCGTTAACTGATTTCATCTTCATTTAACTGATTTCATCGTTAATTGATTTCATCGTTAACTGATTTCATCGTTAACTGATTTCATCTTCATTTAACTGATTTCATCGTTAACTGATTTCATCGTTAACTGATTTCATCTTCATTCTTCATTTAACTGATTTCATCTTTAACTGATTTCATCGTTAACTGATTTCATCTTCATTTAACTGATTTCATCGTTAATTGATTTCATCGTTAACTGATTTCATCGTTAACTGATTTCATCTTCATTTAACTGATTTCATCGTTAACTGATTTCATCGTTAACTGATTTCATCTTTAACTGATTTCATCTTCATTTAACTGATTTCATCGTTAACTGATTTCATCGTTAACTGATTTCATCGTTAACTGATTTCATCTTCATTTAACTGATTTCATTGTTAACTGATTTCATCGTTAACTGATTTCATCTTCATTTAACTGATTTCATCGTTAACTGATTTCATCGTTAACTGATTTCATCGTTAACTGATTTCATCTTCATTTAACTGATTTCATTTTCATTCTTCATTTAACTGATTTCATCGTTAACTGATTTCATCTTCATTTAACTGATTTCATCGTTAACTGATTTCATCGTTAACTGATTTCATCGTTAACTGATTTCATCTTTAACTGATTTCATCGTTAACTGATTTCATCTTCATTTAACTGATTTCATCGTTAACTGATTTCATCTTCATTTAATTGATTTCATCGTTAACTGATTTCATCGTTAACTGATTTCATCGTTAACTGATTTCATCGTTAACTGATTTCATCTTCATTTAACTGATTTCATCGTTAACTGATTTCATCGTTAACTGATTTCATCTTCATTTAACTGATTTCATTTTCATTCTTCATTTAACTGATTTCATCGTTAACTGATTTCATCTTCATTTAATTGATTTCATCGTTAACTGATTTCATCGTTAACTGATTTCATCTTCATTTAACTGATTTCATCGTTAACTGATTTCATCGTTAACTGATTTCATCTTCATTTAACTGATTTCATCGTTAACTGATTTCATCGTTAATTGATTTCATCGTTAACTGATTTCATTTTCATTCTTCATTTAACTGATTTCATCGTTAACTGATTTCATCGTTAACTGATTTCATCGTTAACTGATTTCATCTTCATTTAACTGATTTCATTTTCATTCTTCATTTAACTGATTTCATCGTTAACTGATTTCATCTTCATTTAACTGATTTCATCGTTAACTGATTTCATCGTTAACTGATTTCATCTTTAACTGATTTCATCGTTAACTGATTTCATCTTCATTTAACTGATTTCATCGTTAACTGATTTCATCTTCATTTAATTGATTTCATCGTTAACTGATTTCATCGTTAACTGATTTCATCGTTAACTGATTTCATCTTCATTTAACTGATTTCATCGTTAACTGATTTCATCGTTAACTGATTTCATCTTCATTTAACTGATTTCATCGTTAACTGATTTCATAGTTAACTGATTTCATCTTCATTTAACTGATTTCATAGTTAACTGATTTCATCTTCATTTAACTGATTTCATCGTTAACTGATTTCATCGTTAACTGATTTCATCGTTAACTGATTTCATCTTCATTTAACTGATTTCATTGTTAACTGATTTCATCGTTAACTGATTTCATCTTCATTTAACTGATTTCATCGTTAACTGATTTCATCGTTAACTGATTTCATCGTTAACTGATTTCATCTTCATTTAACTGATTTCATTTTCATTCTTCATTTTTCATCGTTAACTGATTTCATCTTCATTTAACTGATTTCATCGTTAACTGATTTCATCGTTAACTGATTTCATCGTTAACTGATTTCATCTTCATTTAACTGATTTCATCGTTAACTGATTTCATCGTTAACTGATTTCATCTTCATTTAACTGATTTCATCTTTAACTGATTTCATCGTTAACTGATTTCATCTTCATTTAACTGATTTCATCGTTAACTGATTTCATCGTTAACTGATTTCATCTTTAACTGATTTCATCGTTAACTGATTTCATCTTCATTTAACTGATTTCATCGTTAACTGATTTCATCTTCATTTAATTGATTTCATCGTTAACTGATTTCATCGTTAACTGATTTCATCGTTAACTGATTTCATCTTCATTTAACTGATTTCATCGTTAACTGATTTCATCGTTAACTGATTTCATCTTCATTTAACTGATTTCATTTTCATTCTTCATTTAACTGATTTCATCGTTAACTGATTTCATCTTCATTTAATTGATTTCATCGTTAACTGATTTCATCGTTAACTGATTTCATCGTTAACTGATTTCATCTTCATTTAACTGATTTCATCGTTAACTGATTTCATCGTTAACTGATTTCATCGTTAACTGATTTCATCTTCATTTAACTGATTTCATCGTTAACTGATTTCATCGTTAACTGATTTCATCTTCATTTAACTGATTTCATCGTTAACTGATTTCATCGTTAATTGATTTCATCGTTAACTGATTTCATTTTCATTCTTCATTTAACTGATTTCATCGTTAACTGATTTCATCGTTAACTGATTTCATCGTTAACTGATTTCATCTTCATTTAACTGATTTCATTTTCATTCTTCATTTAACTGATTTCATCGTTAACTGATTTCATCTTCATTTAACTGATTTCATCGTTAACTGATTTCATCGTTAACTGATTTCATCTTTAACTGATTTCATCGTTAACTGATTTCATCTTCATTTAACTGATTTCATCGTTAACTGATTTCATCTTCATTTAATTGATTTCATCGTTAACTGATTTCATCGTTAACTGATTTCATCGTTAACTGATTTCATCGTTAACTGATTTCATCTTCATTTAACTGATTTCATCGTTAACTGATTTCATCGTTAACTGATTTCATCTTCATTTAACTGATTTCATCGTTAACTGATTTCATCGTTAACTGATTTCATCTTCATTTAACTGATTTCATCGTTAACTGATTTCATCGTTAACTGATTTCATCGTTAACTGATTTCATCTTCATTTAACTGATTTCATTGTTAACTGATTTCATCGTTAACTGATTTCATCTTCATTTAACTGATTTCATCGTTAACTGATTTCATCGTTAACTGATTTCATCGTTAACTGATTTCATCTTCATTTAACTGATTTCATTTTCATTCTTCATTTAACTGATTTCATCGTTAACTGATTTCATCTTCATTTAACTGATTTCATCGTTAACTGATTTCATCTTCATTCTTCATTTAACTGATTTCATCTTTAACTGATTTCATCGTTAACTGATTTCATCTTCATTTAACTGATTTCATCGTTAATTGATTTCATCGTTAACTGATTTCATCGTTAATTGATTTCATCGTTAACTGATTTCATCTTCATTTAACTGATTTCATCGTTAACTGATTTCATCTTCATTCTTCATTTAACTGATTTCATCTTTAACTGATTTCATCGTTAACTGATTTCATCTTCATTTAACTGATTTCATCGTTAATTGATTTCATCGTTAACTGATTTCATCGTTAATTGATTTCATCGTTAACTGATTTCATCTTCATTTAACTGATTTCATCGTTAACTGATTTCATCTTCATTCTTCATTTAACTGATTTCATCTTTAACTGATTTCATCGTTAACTGATTTCATCTTCATTTAACTGATTTCATCGTTAATTGATTTCATCGTTAACTGATTTCATCGTTAATTGTTTTCATCGTTAACTGATTTCATCTTCATTTAACTGATTTCATCGTTAACTGATTTCATCTTCATTCTTCATTTAACTGATTTCATCTTTAACTGATTTCATCGTTAACTGATTTCATCTTCATTTAACTGATTTCATCGTTAATTGATTTCATCGTTAACTGATTTCATCGTTAACTGATTTCATCTTCATTTAACTGATTTCATCGTTAACTGATTTCATCGTTAACTGATTTCATCTTTAACTGATTTCATCTTCATTTAACTGATTTCATCGTTAACTGATTTCATCGTTAACTGATTTCATCTTCATTTAACTGATTTCATCTTCATTTAACTGATTTCATCGTTAACTGATTTCATCGTTAACTGATTTCATCGTTAACTGATTTCATCTTCATTTAATTGATTTCATCGTTAACTGATTTCATCGTTAACTGATTTCATCGTTAACTGATTTCATCTTCATTTAACTGATTTCATCGTTAACTGATTTCATCGTTAACTGATTTCATCGTTAACTGATTTCATCTTCATTTAACTGATTTCATCGTTAACTGATTTCATCGTTAACTGATTTCATCTTCATTTAACTGATTTCATCGTTAACTGATTTCATCGTTAATTGATTTCATCGTTAACTGATTTCATTTTCATTCTTCATTTAACTGATTTCATCGTTAACTGATTTCATCGTTAACTGATTTCATCTTCATTTAACTGATTTCATCGTTAACTGATTTCATCGTTAATTGATTTCATCGTTAACTGATTTCATCTTCATTCTTCATTTAACTGATTTCATCGTTAACTGATTTCATCTTCATTTAACTGATTTCATCGTTAACTGATTTCATCGTTAACTGATTTCATCTTCATTTAACTGATTTCATCGTTAACTGATTTCATCTTCATTCTTCATTTAACTGATTTCATCTTTAACTGATTTCATCGTTAACTGATTTCATCTTCATTTAACTGATTTCATCGTTAATTGATTTCATCGTTAACTGATTTCATCGTTAATTGATTTCATCGTTAACTGATTTCATCTTCATTTAACTGATTTCATCGTTAACTGATTTCATCTTCATTCTTCATTTAACTGATTTCATCTTTAACTGATTTCATCGTTAACTGATTTCATCTTCATTTAACTGATTTCATCGTTAATTGATTTCATCGTTAACTGATTTCATCGTTAATTGATTTCATCGTTAACTGATTTCATCTTCATTTAACTGATTTCATCGTTAACTGATTTCATCTTCATTCTTCATTTAACTGATTTCATCTTTAACTGATTTCATCGTTAACTGATTTCATCTTCATTTAACTGATTTCATCGTTAATTGATTTCATCGTTAACTGATTTCATCGTTAATTGATTTCATCGTTAACTGATTTCATCTTCATTTAACTGATTTCATCGTTAACTGATTTCATCTTCATTCTTCATTTAACTGATTTCATCTTTAACTGATTTCATCGTTAACTGATTTCATCTTCATTTAACTGATTTCATCGTTAATTGATTTCATCGTTAACTGATTTCATCGTTAACTGATTTCATCTTCATTTAACTGATTTCATCGTTAACTGATTTCATCGTTAACTGATTTCATCTTTAACTGATTTCATCTTCATTTAACTGATTTCATCGTTAACTGATTTCATCGTTAACTGATTTCATCGTTAACTGATTTCATCTTCATTTAACTGATTTCATCGTTAACTGATTTCATCGTTAACTGATTTCATCTTCATTTAACTGATTTCATCGTTAACTGATTTCATCGTTAATTGATTTCATCGTTAACTGATTTCATTTTCATTCTTCATTTAACTGATTTCATCGTTAACTGATTTCATCGTTAACTGATTTCATCTTCATTTAACTGATTTCATCGTTAACTGATTTCATCGTTAATTGATTTCATCGTTAACTGATTTCATCTTCATTCTTCATTTAACTGATTTCATCGTTAACTGATTTCATCTTCATTTAACTGATTTCATCGTTAACTGATTTCATCTTCATTTAACTGATTTCATCGTTAACTGATTTCATCTTCATTCTTCATTTAACTGATTTCATCTTTAACTGATTTCATCGTTAACTGATTTCATCTTCATTTAACTGATTTCATCGTTAATTGATTTCATCGTTAACTGATTTCATCGTTAACTGATTTCATCTTCATTTAACTGATTTCATCGTTAACTGATTTCATCGTTAACTGATTTCATCGTTAACTGATTTCATCTTCATTTAACTGATTTCATCGTTAACTGATTTCATCGTTAACTGATTTCATCGTTAACTGATTTCATCGTTAACTGATTTCATCTTCATTTAACTGATTTCATTGTTAACTGATTTCATCGTTAACTGATTTCATCTTCATTTAACTGATTTCATCGTTAACTGATTTCATCGTTAACTGATTTCATCGTTAACTGATTTCATCTTCATTTAACTGATTTCATTTTCATTCTTCATTTAACTGATTTCATCGTTAACTGATTTCATCTTCATTTAACTGATTTCATCGTTAACTGATTTCATCGTTAACTGATTTCATCGTTAACTGATTTCATCTTTAACTGATTTCATCGTTAACTGATTTCATCTTCATTTAACTGATTTCATCGTTAACTGATTTCATCTTCATTTAATTGATTTCATCGTTAACTGATTTCATCGTTAACTGATTTCATCGTTAACTGATTTCATCTTCATTTAACTGATTTCATCGTTAACTGATTTCATCGTTAACTGATTTCATCTTCATTTAACTGATTTCATTTTCATTCTTCATTTAACTGATTTCATCGTTAACTGATTTCATCTTCATTTAATTGATTTCATCGTTAACTGATTTCATCGTTAACTGATTTCATCTTCATGTAACTGATTTCATCGTTAACTGATTTCATCGTTAACTGATTTCATCTTCATTTAACTGATTTCATCGTTAACTGATTTCATCGTTAATTGATTTCATCGTTAACTGATTTCATTTTCATTCTTCATTTAACTGATTTCATCGTTAACTGATTTCATCGTTAACTGATTTCATCTTCATTTAACTGATTTCATCGTTAATTGATTTCATCGTTAACTGATTTCATCTTCATTTAACTGATTTCATCGTTAACTGATTTCATCGTTAACTGATTTCATCGTTAACTGATTTCATCGTTAACTGATTTCATCGTTAACTGATTTCATCGTTAACTGATTTCATCTTCATTTAACTGATTTCATTGTTAACTGATTTCATCGTTAACTGATTTCATCTTCATTTAATTGATTTCATCGTTAACTGATTTCATCTTCATTTAATTGATTTCATCGTTAACTGATTTCATCGTTAACTGATTTCATCGTTAACTGATTTCATCTTCATTTAACTGATTTCATCGTTAACTGATTTCATCGTTAACTGATTTCATCTTCATTTAACTGATTTCATCGTTAACTGATTTCATCGTTAACTGATTTCATCGTTAACTGATTTCATCGTTAACTGATTTCATCTTCATTTAACTGATTTCATTGTTAACTGATTTCATCGTTAACTGATTTCATCTTCATTTAACTGATTTCATCGTTAACTGATTTCATCGTTAACTGATTTCATCGTTAACTGATTTCATCTTCATTTAACTGATTTCATTTTCATTCTTCATTTAACTGATTTCATCGTTAACTGATTTCATCTTCATTTAACTGATTTCATCGTTAACTGATTTCATTGTTAACTGATTTCATCTTTAACTGATTTCATCGTTAACTGATTTCATCTTCATTTAACTGATTTCATCGTTAACTGATTTCATCTTCATTTAATTGATTTCATCGTTAACTGATTTCATCGTTAACTGATTTCATCGTTAATTGATTTCATCGTTAACTGATTTCATCTTCATTTAACTGATTTCATCGTTAATTGATTTCATCGTTAACTGATTTCATCGTTAACTGATTTCATCGTTAACTGATTTCATCTTCATTCTTCATTTAACTGATTTCATCTTTAACTGATTTCATCGTTAACTGATTTCATCTTCATTTAACTGATTTCATCGTTAATTGATTTCATCGTTAACTGATTTCATCGTTAATTGATTTCATCGTTAACTGATTTCATCTTCATTTAACTGATTTCATCGTTAACTGATTTCATCTTCATTCTTCATTTAACTGATTTCATCGTTAACTGATTTCATCGTTAACTGATTTCATCTTCATTTAATTGATTTCATCGTTAACTGATTTCATCGTTAACTGATTTCATCGTTAACTGATTTCATCTTCATTTAACTGATTTCATCGTTAACTGATTTCATCGTTAACTGATTTCATCTTCATTTAACTGATTTCATCGTTAACTGATTTCATCGTTAACTGATTTCATCTTCATTTAACTGATTTCATCGTTAATTGATTTCATCGTTAACTGATTTCATTTTCATTCTTCATTTAACTGATTTCATCGTTAACTGATTTCATCGTTAACTGATTTCATCTTCATTTAACTGATTTCATCGTTAACTGATTTCATCGTTAATTGATTTCATCGTTAACTGATTTCATCTTCATTCTTCATTTAACTGATTTCATCGTTAACTGATTTCATCTTCATTTAACTGATTTCATCGTTAACTGATTTCATCGTTAACTGATTTCATCGTTAACTGATTTCATCTTCATTTAACTGATTTCATCGTTAACTGATTTCATCTTCATTCTTCATTTAACTGATTTCATCTTTAACTGATTTCATCGTTAACTGATTTCATCTTCATTTAACTGATTTCATCGTTAATTGATTTCATCGCTAACTGATTTCATCGTTAACTGATTTCATCTTCATTTAACTGATTTCATCGTTAACTGATTTCATCGTTAACTGATTTCATCTTCATTTAACTGATTTCATCGTTAACTGATTTCATCGTTAACTGATTTCATCGTTAACTGATTTCATCTTCATTTAACTGATTTCATCTTCATTTAACTGATTTCATCGTTAACTGATTTCATCGTTAACTGATTTCATCGTTAACTGATTTCATCTTTAACTGATTTCATCGTTAACTGATTTCATCTTCATTTAACTGATTTCATCGTTAACTGATTTCATCTTCATTTAATTGATTTCATCGTTAACTGATTTCATCGTTAACTGATTTCATCGTTAACTGATTTCATCTTCATTTAACTGATTTCATCGTTAACTGATTTCATCGTTAACTGATTTCATCTTCATTTAAATGATTTCATTTTCATTCTTCATTTAACTGATTTCATCGTTAACTGATTTCATCTTCATTTAATTGATTTCATCGTTAACTGATTTCATCGTTAACTGATTTCATCTTCATTTAACTGATTTCATCGTTAACTGATTTCATCTTCATTTAACTGATTTCATTTTCATTCTTCATTTAACTGATTTCATCGTTAACTGATTTCATCTTCATTTAACTGATTTCATTTTCATTCTTCATTTAACTGATTTCATCGTGAACTGATTTCATCTTCATTTAACTGATTTCATCGTTAACTGATTTCATCGTTAATTGATTTCATCGTTAACTGATTTCATTTTCATTCTTCATTTAACTGATTTCATCGTTAACTGATTTCATCGTTAACTGATTTCATCTTCATTTAACTGATTTCATCGTTAATTGATTTCATCGTTAACTGATTTCATCTTCATTTAACTGATTTCATCGTTAACTGATTTCATCGTTAACTGATTTCATCGTTAACTGATTTCATCTTTAACTGATTTCATCGTTAACTGATTTCATCTTCATTTAACTGATTTCATTGTTAACTGATTTCATCGTTAACTGATTTCATCTTCATTTAATTGATTTCATCGTTAACTGATTTCATCTTCATTTAATTGATTTCATCGTTAACTGATTTCATCGTTAACTGATTTCATCGTTAACTGATTTCATCTTCATTTAACTGATTTCATCGTTAACTGATTTCATCGTTAACTGATTTCATCGTTAACTGATTTCATCTTCATTTAACTGATTTCATTGTTAACTGATTTCATCGTTAACTGATTTCATCTTCATTTAACTGATTTCATCGTTAACTGATTTCATCGTTAACTGATTTCATCGTTAACTGATTTCATCTTCATTTAACTGATTTCATCGTTAACTGATTTCATCGTTAATTGATTTCATCGTTAACTGATTTCATTTTCATTCTTCATTTAACTGATTTCATCGTTAACTGATTTCATCGTTAACTGATTTCATCTTCATTTAACTGATTTCATCGTTAACTGATTTCATCGTTAATTGATTTCATCGTTAACTGATTTCATCTTCATTCTTCATTTAACTGATTTCATCGTTAACTGATTTCATCTTCATTTAACTGATTTCATCGTTAACTGATTTCATCGTTAACTGATTTCATCGTTAACTGATTTCATCTTCATTTAACTGATTTCATCGTTAACTGATTTCATCTTCATTCTTCATTTAACTGATTTCATCTTTAACTGATTTCATCGTTAACTGATTTCATCTTCATTTAACTGATTTCATCGTTAATTGATTTCATCGTTAACTGATTTCATCGTTAATTGATTTCATCGTTAACTGATTTCATCTTCATTTAACTGATTTCATCGTTAACTGATTTCATCTTCATTCTTCATTTAACTGATTTCATCTTTAACTGATTTCATCGTTAACTGATTTCATCTTCATTTAACTGATTTCATCGTTAATTGATTTCATCGTTAACTGATTTCATCGTTAATTGATTTCATCGTTAACTGATTTCATCTTCATTTAACTGATTTCATCGTTAACTGATTTCATCTTCATTCTTCATTTAACTGATTTCATCTTTAACTGATTTCATCGTTAACTGATTTCATCTTCATTTAACTGATTTCATCGTTAATTGATTTCATCGTTAACTGATTTCATCGTTAATTGATTTCATCGTTAACTGATTTCATCTTCATTTAACTGATTTCATCGTTAACTGATTTCATCTTCATTCTTCATTTAACTGATTTCATCTTTAACTGATTTCATCGTTAACTGATTTCATCTTCATTTAACTGATTTCATCGTTAATTGATTTCATCGTTAACTGATTTCATCGTTAACTGATTTCATCTTCATTTAACTGATTTCATCGTTAACTGATTTCATCTTTAACTGATTTCATCTTCATTTAACTGATTTCATCGTTAACTGATTTCATCGTTAACTGATTTCATCGTTAACTGATTTCATCTTCATTTAACTGATTTCATCTTCATTTAACTGATTTCATCGTTAACTGATTTCATCGTTAACTGATTTCATCTTCATTTAATTGATTTCATCGTTAACTGATTTCATCGTTAACTGATTTCATCGTTAACTGATTTCATCTTCATTTAACTGATTTCATCGTTAACTGATTTCATCGTTAACTGATTTCATCGTTAACTGATTTCATCTTCATTTAACTGATTTCATCGTTAACTGATTTCATCGTTAACTGATTTCATCTTCATTTAACTGATTTCATCGTTAACTGATTTCATCGTTAATTGATTTCATCGTTAACTGATTTCATCTTCATTCTTCATTTAACTGATTTCATCGTTAACTGATTTCATCTTCATTTAACTGATTTCATCGTTAACTGATTTCATCGTTAACTGATTTCATCGTTAACTGATTTCATCTTCATTTAACTGATTTCATCGTTAACTGATTTCATCTTCATTCTTCATTTAACTGATTTCATCTTTAACTGATTTCATCGTTAACTGATTTCATCTTCATTTAACTGATTTCATCGTTAATTGATTTCATCGTTAACTGATTTCATCGTTAATTGATTTCATCGTTAACTGATTTCATCTTCATTTAACTGATTTCATCGTTAACTGATTTCATCTTCATTCTTCATTTAACTGATTTCATCTTTAACTGATTTCATCGTTAACTGATTTCATCTTCATTTAACTGATTTCATCGTTAATTGATTTCATCGTTAACTGATTTCATCGTTAATTGATTTCATCGTTAACTGATTTCATCTTCATTTAACTGATTTCATCGTTAACTGATTTCATCTTCATTCTTCATTTAACTGATTTCATCTTTAACTGATTTCATCGTTAACTGATTTCATCTTCATTTAACTGATTTCATCTTCATTTAACTGATTTCATCGTTAACTGATTTCATCGTTAACTGATTTCATCTTCATTTAATTGATTTCATCGTTAACTGATTTCATCGTTAACTGATTTCATCGTTAACTGATTTCATCTTCATTTAACTGATTTCATCGTTAACTGATTTCATCGTTAACTGATTTCATCGTTAACTGATTTCATCTTCATTTAACTGATTTCATCGTTAACTGATTTCATCGTTAACTGATTTCATCTTCATTTAACTGATTTCATCGTTAACTGATTTCATCGTTAATTGATTTCATCGTTAACTGATTTCATTTTCATTCTTCATTTAACTGATTTCATCGTTAACTGATTTCATCGTTAACTGATTTCATCTTCATTTAACTGATTTCATCGTTAACTGATTTCATCGTTAATTGATTTCATCGTTAACTGATTTCATCTTCATTCTTCATTTAACTGATTTCATCGTTAACTGATTTCATCTTCATTTAACTGATTTCATCGTTAACTGATTTCATCGTTAACTGATTTCATCGTTAACTGATTTCATCTTCATTTAACTGATTTCATCGTTAACTGATTTCATTTTCATTCTTCATTTAACTGATTTCATCTTTAACTGATTTCATCGTTAACTGATTTCATCTTAATTTAACTGATTTCATCGTTAATTGATTTCATCGTTAACTGATTTCATCGTTAACTGATTTCATCTTCATTTAACTGATTTCATCGTTAACTGATTTCATCGTTAACTGATTTCATCTTTAACTGATTTCATCTTCATTTAACTGATTTCATCGTTAACTGATTTCATCGTTAACTGATTTCATCGTTAACTGATTTCATCTTCATTTAACTGATTTCATTGTTAACTGATTTCATCGTTAACTGATTTCATCTTCATTTAACTGATTTCATCGTTAACTGATTTCATCGTTAACTGATTTCATCGTTAACTGATTTCATCTTCATTTAACTGATTTCATTTTCATTCTTCATTTAACTGATTTCATCGTTAACTGATTTCATCTTCATTTAACTGATTTCATCGTTAACTGATTTCATCGTTAACTGATTTCATCGTTAACTGATTTCATCTTTAACTGATTTCATCGTTAACTGATTTCATCTTCATTTAACTGATTTCATCGTTAACTGATTTCATCTTCATTTAATTGATTTCATCGTTAACTGATTTCATCGTTAACTGATTTCATCGTTAACTGATTTCATCTTCATTTAACTGATTTCATCGTTAACTGATTTCATCGTTAACTGATTTCATCTTCATTTAACTGATTTCATCGTTAACTGATTTCATCGTTAATTGATTTCATCGTTAACTGATTTCATTTTCATTCTTCATTTAACTGATTTCATCGTTAACTGATTTCATCTTCATTTAACTGATTTCATCGTTAACTGATTTCATCGTTAACTGATTTCATCTTCATTTAACTGATTTCATCGTTAACTGATTTCATCGTTAATTGATTTCATCGTTAACTGATTTCATTTTCATTCTTCATTTAACTGATTTCATCGTTAACTGATTTCATCTTCATTTAACTGATTTCATCGTTAACTGATTTCATCGTTAATTGATTTCATCGTTAACTGATTTCATCTTCATTCTTCATTTAACTGATTTCATCGTTAACTGATTTCATCTTCATTTAACTGATTTCATCGTTAACTGATTTCATCGTTAACTGATTTCATCGTTAACTGATTTCATCTTCATTTAACTGATTTCATTGTTAACTGATTTCATCGTTAACTGATTTCATCTTCATTTAACTGATTTCATCGTTAACTGATTTCATCGTTAACTGATTTCATCGTTAACTGATTTCATCTTCATTTAACTGATTTCATTTTCATTCTTCATTTAACTGATTTCATCGTTAACTGATTTCATCTTCATTTAACTGATTTCATCGTTAACTGATTTCATCGTTAACTGATTTCATCTTTAACTGATTTCATCGTTAACTGATTTCATCTTCATTTAACTGATTTCATCGTTAACTGATTTCATCTTCATTTAATTGATTTCATCGTTAACTGATTTCATCGTTAACTGATTTCATCGTTAACTGATTTCATCTTCATTTAACTGATTTCATCGTTAACTGATTTCATCGTTAACTGATTTCATCTTCATTTAACTGATTTCATTTTCATTCTTCATTTAACTGATTTCATCGTTAACTGATTTCATCTTCATTTAATTGATTTCATCGTTAACTGATTTCATCGTTAACTGATTTCATCGTTAACTGATTTCATCTTCATTTAACTGATTTCATCGTTAACTGATTTCATCGTTAACTGATTTCATCTTCATTTAACTGATTTCATCGTTAACTGATTTCATCGTTAACTGATTTCATCTTCATTTAACTGATTTCATCGTTAACTGATTTCATCGTTAATTGATTTCATCGTTAACTGATTTCATTTTCATTCTTCATTTAACTGATTTCATCGTTAACTGATTTCATCGTTAACTGATTTCATCTTCATTTAACTGATTTCATCGTTAACTGATTTCATCGTTAATTGATTTCATCGTTAACTGATTTCATCTTCATTCTTCATTTAACTGATTTCATCGTTAACTGATTTCATCTTCATTTAACTGATTTCATCGTTAACTGATTTCATCGTTAACTGATTTCATCGTTAACTGATTTCATCTTCATTTAACTGATTTCATCGTTAACTGATTTCATCTTCATTCTTCATTTAACTGATTTCATCTTTAACTGATTTCATCGTTAACTGATTTCATCTTCATTTAACTGATTTCATCGTTAATTGATTTCATCGTTAACTGATTTCATCGTTAACTGATTTCATCGTTAACTGATTTCATCTTCATTTAACTGATTTCATCGTTAATTGATTTCATCGTTAACTGATTTCATCGTTAATTGATTTCATCGTTAACTGATTTCATCTTCATTTAACTGATTTCATCGTTAACTGATTTCATCTTCATTCTTCATTTAACTGATTTCATCTTTAACTGATTTCATCGTTAACTGATTTCATCTTCATTTAACTGATTTCATCGTTAATTGATTTCATCGTTAACTGATTTCATCGTTAATTGATTTCATCGTTAACTGATTTCATCTTCATTTAACTGATTTCATCGTTAACTGATTTCATCTTCATTCTTCATTTAACTGATTTCATCTTTAACTGATTTCATCGTTAACTGATTTCATCTTCATTTAACTGATTTCATCGTTAATTGATTTCATCGTTAACTGATTTCATCGTTAATTGATTTCATCGTTAACTGATTTCATCTTCATTTAACTGATTTCATCGTTAACTGATTTCATCTTCATTCTTCATTTAACTGATTTCATCTTTAACTGATTTCATCGTTAACTGATTTCATCTTCATTTAACTGATTTCATCGTTAATTGATTTCATCGTTAATTGATTTCATCGTTAACTGATTTCATCGTTAACTGATTTCATCTTCATTTAACTGATTTCATCGTTAACTGATTTCATCGTTAACTGATTTCATCTTTAACTGATTTCATCTTCATTTAACTGATTTCATCGTTAATTGATTTCATCGTTAACTGATTTCATCGTTAACTGATTTCATCGTTAACTGATTTCATCTTCATTTAACTGATTTCATCGTTAATTGATTTCATCGTTAACTGATTTCATCGTTAATTGATTTCATCGTTAACTGATTTCATCTTCATTTAACTGATTTCATCGTTAACTGATTTCATCTTCATTCTTCATTTAACTGATTTCATCTTTAACTGATTTCATCGTTAACTGATTTCATCTTCATTTAACTGATTTCATCGTTAACTGATTTCATCGTTAACTGATTTCATCGTTAATTGATTTCATCGTTAACTGATTTCATTTTCATTCTTCATTTAACTGATTTCATCGTTAACTGATTTCATCTTCATTTAACTGATTTCATCGTTAACTGATTTCATCGTTAATTGATTTCATCGTTAACTGATTTCATCTTCATTCTTCATTTAACTGATTTCATCGTTAACTGATTTCATCTTCATTTAACTGATTTCATCGTTAACTGATTTCATCGTTAACTGATTTCATCGTTAACTGATTTCATCGTTAACTGATTTCATCTTCATTTAACTGATTTCATTGTTAACTGATTTCATCGTTAACTGATTTCATCTTCATTTAACTGATTTCATCGTTAACTGATTTCATCGTTAACTGATTTCATCTTCATTTAACTGATTTCATTTTCATTCTTCATTTAACTGATTTCATCGTTAACTGATTTCATCTTCATTTAACTGATTTCATCGTTAACTGATTTCATCGTTAACTGATTTCATCTTTAACTGATTTCATCGTTAACTGATTTCATCTTCATTTAACTGATTTCATCGTTAACTGATTTCATCTTCATTTAATTGATTTCATCGTTAACTGATTTCATCGTTAACTGATTTCATCTTCATTTAACTGATTTCATCGTTAACTGATTTCATCGTTAACTGATTTCATCTTCATTTAACTGATTTCATTTTCATTCTTCATTTAACTGATTTCATCGTTAACTGATTTCATCTTCATTTAATTGATTTCATCGTTAACTGATTTCATCGTTAACTGATTTCATCGTTAACTGATTTCATCTTCATTTAACTGATTTCATCGTTAACTGATTTCATCGTTAACTGATTTCATCTTCATTTAACTGATTTCATCGTTAACTGATTTCATCGTTAACTGATTTCATCTTCATTTAACTGATTTCATCGTTAACTGATTTCATCGTTAATTGATTTCATCGTTAACTGATTTCATTTTCATTCTTCATTTAACTGATTTCATCGTTAACTGATTTCATCGTTAACTGATTTCATCTTCATTTAACTGATTTCATCGTTAACTGATTTCATCGTTAATTGATTTCATCGTTAACTGATTTCATCTTCATTCTTCATTTAACTGATTTCATCGTTAACTGATTTCATCTTCATTTAACTGATTTCATCGTTAACTGATTTCATCGTTAACTGATTTCATCGTTAACTGATTTCATCTTCATTTAACTGATTTCATCGTTAACTGATTTCATCTTCATTCTTCATTTAACTGATTTCATCTTTAACTGATTTCATCGTTAACTGATTTCATCTTCATTTAACTGATTTCATCGTTAATTGATTTCATCGTTAACTGATTTCATCGTTAACTGATTTCATCGTTAACTGATTTCATCTTCATTTAACTGATTTCATCGTTAATTGATTTCATCGTTAACTGATTTCATCGTTAATTGATTTCATCGTTAACTGATTTCATCTTCATTTAACTGATTTCATCGTTAACTGATTTCATCTTCATTCTTCATTTAACTGATTTCATCTTTAACTGATTTCATCGTTAACTGATTTCATCTTCATTTAACTGATTTCATCGTTAATTGATTTCATCGTTAACTGATTTCATCGTTAATTGATTTCATCGTTAACTGATTTCATCTTCATTTAACTGATTTCATCGTTAACTGATTTCATCTTCATTCTTCATTTAACTGATTTCATCTTTAACTGATTTCATCGTTAACTGATTTCATCTTCATTTAACTGATTTCATCGTTAATTGATTTCATCGTTAACTGATTTCATCGTTAATTGATTTCATCGTTAACTGATTTCATCTTCATTTAACTGATTTCATCGTTAACTGATTTCATCTTCATTCTTCATTTAACTGATTTCATCTTTAACTGATTTCATCGTTAACTGATTTCATCTTCATTTAACTGATTTCATCGTTAATTGATTTCATCGTTAATTGATTTCATCGTTAACTGATTTCATCGTTAACTGATTTCATCTTCATTTAACTGATTTCATCGTTAACTGATTTCATCGTTAACTGATTTCATCTTTAACTGATTTCATCTTCATTTAACTGATTTCATCGTTAATTGATTTCATCGTTAACTGATTTCATCGTTAACTGATTTCATCGTTAACTGATTTCATCTTCATTTAACTGATTTCATCGTTAATTGATTTCATCGTTAACTGATTTCATCGTTAATTGATTTCATCGTTAACTGATTTCATCTTCATTTAACTGATTTCATCGTTAACTGATTTCATCTTCATTCTTCATTTAACTGATTTCATCTTTAACTGATTTCATCGTTAACTGATTTCATCTTCATTTAACTGATTTCATCGTTAATTGATTTCATCGTTAACTGATTTCATCGTTAATTGATTTCATCGTTAACTGATTTCATCTTCATTTAACTGATTTCATCGTTAACTGATTTCATCTTCATTCTTCATTTAACTGATTTCATCTTTAACTGATTTCATCGTTAACTGATTTCATCTTCATTTAACTGATTTCATCTTCATTTAACTGATTTCATCGTTAACTGATTTCATCGTTAACTGATTTCATCTTCATTTAATTGATTTCATCGTTAACTGATTTCATCGTTAACTGATTTCATCGTTAACTGATTTCATCTTCATTTAACTGATTTCATCGTTAACTGATTTCATCGTTAACTGATTTCATCGTTAACTGATTTCATCTTCATTCTTCATTTAACTGATTTCATCGTTAACTGATTTCATCTTCATTTAACTGATTTCATCGTTAACTGATTTCATCGTTAACTGATTTCATCGTTAACTGATTTCATCTTTAACTGATTTCATCGTTAACTGATTTCATCTTCATTTAACTGATTTCATCGTTAACTGATTTCATCTTCATTTAATTGATTTCATCGTTAACTGATTTCATCGTTAACTGATTTCATCGTTAACTGATTTCATCTTCATTTAACTGATTTCATCGTTAACTGATTTCATCGTTAACTGATTTCATCTTCATTTAACTGATTTCATTTTCATTCTTCATTTAACTGATTTCATCGTTAACTGATTTCATCGTTAACTGATTTCATCGTTAACTGATTTCATCGTTAACTGATTTCATCGTTAACTGATTTCATCTTCATTTAACTGATTTCATCGTTAACTGATTTCATCGTTAACTGATTTCATCTTCATTTAACTGATTTCATCGTTAACTGATTTCATCGTTAACTGATTTCATCTTCATTTAACTGATTTCATCGTTAACTGATTTCATCGTTAATTGATTTCATCGTTAACTGATTTCATTTTCATTCTTCATTTAACTGATTTCATCGTTAACTGATTTCATCGTTAACTGATTTCATCTTCATTTAACTGATTTCATCGTTAACTGATTTCATCGTTAATTGATTTCATCGTTAACTGATTTCATCTTCATTCTTCATTTAACTGATTTCATCGTTAACTGATTTCATCTTCATTTAACTGATTTCATCGTTAACTGATTTCATCGTTAACTGATTTCATCGTTAACTGATTTCATCGTTAACTGATTTCATCTTCATTTAACTGATTTCATTGTTAACTGATTTCATCGTTAACTGATTTCATCTTCATTTAACTGATTTCATCGTTAACTGATTTCATCGTTAACTGATTTCATCGTTAACTGATTTCATCTTCATTTAACTGATTTCATTTTCATTCTTCATTTAACTGATTTCATCGTTAACTGATTTCATCTTCATTTAACTGATTTCATCGTTAACTGATTTCATCGTTAACTGATTTCATCGTTAACTGATTTCATCTTTAACTGATTTCATCGTTAACTGATTTCATCTTCATTTAACTGATTTCATCGTTAACTGATTTCATCTTCATTTAATTGATTTCATCGTTAACTGATTTCATCGTTAACTGATTTCATCGTTAACTGATTTCATCGTTAACTGATTTCATCTTCATTTAACTGATTTCATCGTTAACTGATTTCATCTTCATTCTTCATTTAACTGATTTCATCTTTAACTGATTTCATCGTTAACTGATTTCATCTTCATTTAACTGATTTCATCGTTAATTGATTTCATCGTTAACTGATTTCATCGTTAACTGATTTCATCGTTAACTGATTTCATCTTCATTCTTCATTTAACTGATTTCATCTTTAACTGATTTCATCGTTAACTGATTTCATCTTCATTTAACTGATTTCATCGTTAATTGATTTCATCGTTAACTGATTTCATCGTTAATTGATTTCATCGTTAACTGATTTCATCTTCATTTAACTGATTTCATCGTTAACTGATTTCATCTTCATTCTTCATTTAACTGATTTCATCTTTAACTGATTTCATCGTTAACTGATTTCATCTTCATTTAACTGATTTCATCGTTAATTGATTTCATCGTTAACTGATTTCATCGTTAACTGATTTCATCTTCATTTAACTGATTTCATCGTTAACTGATTTCATCGTTAACTGATTTCATCTTTAACTGATTTCATCTTCATTTAACTGATTTCATCGTTAACTGATTTCATCGTTAACTGATTTCATCTTCATTTAACTGATTTCATCTTCATTTAACTGATTTCATCGTTAACTGATTTCATCGTTAACTGATTTCATCTTCATTTAATTGATTTCATCGTTAACTGATTTCATCGTTAACTGATTTCATCGTTAACTGATTTCATCTTCATTTAACTGATTTCATCGTTAACTGATTTCATCGTTAACTGATTTCATCGTTAACTGATTTCATCTTCATTTAACTGATTTCATCGTTAACTGATTTCATCGTTAACTGATTTCATCTTCATTTAACTGATTTCATCGTTAACTGATTTCATCGTTAATTGATTTCATCGTTAACTGATTTCATTTTCATTCTTCATTTAACTGATTTCATCGTTAACTGATTTCATCTTCATTTAACTGATTTCATCGTTAACTGATTTCATCGTTAACTGATTTCATCGTTAACTGATTTCATCTTTAACTGATTTCATCGTTAACTGATTTCATCTTCATTTAACTGATTTCATCGTTAACTGATTTCATCTTCATTTAATTGATTTCATCGTTAACTGATTTCATCGTTAACTGATTTCATCGTTAACTGATTTCATCTTCATTTAACTGATTTCATCGTTAACTGATTTCATCGTTAACTGATTTCATCTTCATTTAACTGATTTCATCGTTAACTGATTTCATCGTTAATTGATTTCATCGTTAACTGATTTCATTTTCATTCTTCATTTAACTGATTTCATCGTTAACTGATTTCATCGTTAACTGATTTCATCTTCATTTAACTGATTTCATCGTTAACTGATTTCATCGTTAACTGATTTCATCTTCATTTAACTGATTTCATTTTCATTCTTCATTTAACTGATTTCATCGTTAACTGATTTCATCTTCATTTAATTGATTTCATCGTTAACTGATTTCATCGTTAACTGATTTCATCGTTAACTGATTTCATCTTCATTTAACTGATTTCATCGTTAACTGATTTCATCGTTAACTGATTTCATCGTTAACTGATTTCATCTTCATTTAACTGATTTCATCGTTAACTGATTTCATCGTTAACTGATTTCATCTTCATTTAACTGATTTCATCGTTAACTGATTTCATCGTTAATTGATTTCATCGTTAACTGATTTCATTTTCATTCTTCATTTAACTGATTTCATCGTTAACTGATTTCATCGTTAACTGATTTCATCTTCATTTAACTGATTTCATCGTTAATTGATTTCATCGTTAACTGATTTCATCGTTAATTGATTTCATCGTTAACTGATTTCATCTTCATTTAACTGATTTCATCGTTAACTGATTTCATCTTCATTCTTCATTTAACTGATTTCATCTTTAACTGATTTCATCGTTAACTGATTTCATCTTCATTTAACTGATTTCATCGTTAATTGATTTCATCGTTAACTGATTTCATCGTTAACTGATTTCATCTTCATTTAACTGATTTCATCGTTAACTGATTTCATCGTTAACTGATTTCATCTTCATTTAACTGATTTCATCGTTAACTGATTTCATCGTTAACTGATTTCATCTTCATTTAACTGATTTCATCTTCATTTAACTGATTTCATCGTTAACTGATTTCATCGTTAACTGATTTCATCTTCATTTAATTGATTTCATCGTTAACTGATTTCATCGTTAACTGATTTCATCGTTAACTGATTTCATCTTCATTTAACTGATTTCATCGTTAACTGATTTCATCGTTAACTGATTTCATCGTTAACTGATTTCATCTTCATTTAACTGATTTCATCGTTAACTGATTTCATCGTTAACTGATTTCATCTTCATTTAACTGATTTCATCGTTAACTGATTTCATCGTTAATTGATTTCATCGTTAACTGATTTCATTTTCATTCTTCATTTAACTGATTTCATCGTTAACTGATTTCATCTTCATTTAACTGATTTCATCGTTAACTGATTTCATCGTTAATTGATTTCATCGTTAACTGATTTCATCTTCATTTAACTGATTTCATCGTTAATTGATTTCATCGTTAACTGATTTCATCGTTAACTGATTTCATCGTTAACTGATTTCATCTTCATTCTTCATTTAACTGATTTCATCTTTAACTGATTTCATCGTTAACTGATTTCATCTTCATTTAACTGATTTCATCGTTAATTGATTTCATCGTTAACTGATTTCATCGTTAATTGATTTCATCGTTAACTGATTTCATCTTCATTTAACTGATTTCATCGTTAACTGATTTCATCTTCATTCTTCATTTAACTGATTTCATCTTTAACTGATTTCATCGTTAACTGATTTCATCTTCATTTAACTGATTTCATCGTTAATTGATTTCATCGTTAACTGATTTCATCGTTAACTGATTTCATCTTCATTTAACTGATTTCATCGTTAACTGATTTCATCGTTAACTGATTTCATCGTTAACTGATTTCATCTTCATTTAACTGATTTCATCGTTAACTGATTTCATCGTTAACTGATTTCATCGTTAACTGATTTCATCTTCATTTAACTGATTTCATCTTCATTTAACTGATTTCATCGTTAACTGATTTCATCGTTAACTGATTTCATCTTCATTTAATTGATTTCATCGTTAACTGATTTCATCGTTAACTGATTTCATCGTTAACTGATTTCATCTTCATTTAACTGATTTCATCGTTAACTGATTTCATCGTTAACTGATTTCATCGTTAACTGATTTCATCTTCATTTAACTGATTTCATCGTTAACTGATTTCATCGTTAACTGATTTCATCTTCATTTAACTGATTTCATCGTTAACTGATTTCATCGTTAATTGATTTCATCGTTAACTGATTTCATTTTCATTCTTCATTTAACTGATTTCATCGTTAACTGATTTCATCGTTAACTGATTTCATCTTCATTTAACTGATTTCATCGTTAACTGATTTCATCGTTAATTGATTTCATCGTTAACTGATTTCATCTTCATTCTTCATTTAACTGATTTCATCGTTAACTGATTTCATCTTCATTTAACTGATTTCATCGTTAACTGATTTCATCGTTAACTGATTTCATCGTTAACTGATTTCATCTTCATTTAACTGATTTCATCGTTAACTGATTTCATCTTCATTCTTCATTTAACTGATTTCATCTTTAACTGATTTCATCGTTAACTGATTTCATCTTCATTTAACTGATTTCATCGTTAATTGATTTCATCGTTAACTGATTTCATCGTTAACTGATTTCATCTTCATTTAACTGATTTCATCGTTAACTGATTTCATCGTTAACTGATTTCATCTTTAACTGATTTCATCTTCATTTAACTGATTTCATCGTTAACTGATTTCATCGTTAACTGATTTCATCGTTAACTGATTTCATCTTCATTTAACTGATTTCATTGTTAACTGATTTCATCGTTAACTGATTTCATCTTCATTTAACTGATTTCATCGTTAACTGATTTCATCGTTAACTGATTTCATCGTTAACTGATTTCATCTTCATTTAACTGATTTCATTTTCATTCTTCATTTAACTGATTTCATCGTTAACTGATTTCATCTTCATTTAACTGATTTCATCGTTAACTGATTTCATCGTTAACTGATTTCATCTTCATTTAACTGATTTCATCGTTAACTGATTTCATCGTTAACTGATTTCATCGTTAACTGATTTCATCTTCATTTAACTGATTTCATCTTCATTTAACTGATTTCATCGTTAACTGATTTCATCGTTAACTGATTTCATCTTCATTTAATTGATTTCATCGTTAACTGATTTCATCGTTAACTGATTTCATCGTTAACTGATTTCATCTTCATTTAACTGATTTCATCGTTAACTGATTTCATCGTTAACTGATTTCATCTTCATTTAACTGATTTCATCGTTAACTGATTTCATCGTTAACTGATTTCATCTTCATTTAACTGATTTCATCTTCATTTAACTGATTTCATCGTTAACTGATTTCATCGTTAATTGATTTCATCGTTAACTGATTTCATTTTCATTCTTCATTTAACTGATTTCATCGTTAACTGATTTCATCGTTAACTGATTTCATCTTCATTTAACTGATTTCATCGTTAACTGATTTCATCGTTAATTGATTTCATCGTTAACTGATTTCATCTTCATTCTTCATTTAACTGATTTCATCGTTAACTGATTTCATCTTCATTTAACTGATTTCATCGTTAACTGATTTCATCGTTAACTGATTTCATCGTTAACTGATTTCATCTTCATTTAACTGATTTCATCGTTAACTGATTTCATCTTCATTCTTCATTTAACTGATTTCATCTTTAACTGATTTCATCGTTAACTGATTTCATCTTCATTTAACTGATTTCATCGTTAATTGATTTCATCGTTAACTGATTTCATCGTTAACTGATTTCATCTTCATTTAACTGATTTCATCGTTAACTGATTTCATCGTTAACTGATTTCATCTTTAACTGATTTCATCGTTAACTGATTTCATCGTTAACTGATTTCATCGTTAACTGATTTCATCTTCATTTAACTGATTTCATTGTTAACTGATTTCATCGTTAACTGATTTCATCTTCATTTAACTGATTTCATCGTTAACTGATTTCATCGTTAACTGATTTCATCGTTAACTGATTTCATCTTCATTTAACTGATTTCATCGTTAACTGATTTCATCGTTAACTGATTTCATCGTTAACTGATTTCATCTTCATTTAACTGATTTCATTTTCATTCTTCATTTAACTGATTTCATCGTTAACTGATTTCATCTTCATTTAACTGATTTCATCGTTAACTGATTTCATCGTTAACTGATTTCATCGTTAACTGATTTCATCTTTAACTGATTTCATCGTTAACTGATTTCATCTTCATTTAACTGATTTCATCGTTAACTGATTTCATCTCCATTTAATTGATTTCATCGTTAACTGATTTCATCGTTAACTGATTTCATCGTTAACTGATTTCATCTTCATTTAACTGATTTCATCGTTAACTGATTTCATCGTTAACTGATTTCATCTTCATTTAACTGATTTCATCTTCATTTAACTGATTTCATCGTTAACTGATTTCATCTTCATTTAACTGATTTCATCGTTAACTGATTTCATCGTTAACTGATTTCATCTTCATTTAACTGATTTCATCGTTAACTGATTTCATCGTTAACTGATTTCATCGTTAACTGATTTCATCTTCATTTAACTGATTTCATCGTTAACTGATTTCATCGTTAACTGATTTCATCTTCATTTAACTGATTTCATCGTTAACTGATTTCATCGTTAATTGATTTCATCGTTAACTGATTTCATTTTCATTCTTCATTTAACTGATTTCATCGTTAACTGATTTCATCGTTAACTGATTTCATCTTCATTTAACTGATTTCATCGTTAATTGATTTCATCGTTAACTGATTTCATCGTTAATTGATTTCATCGTTAACTGATTTCATCTTCATTTAACTGATTTCATCGTTAACTGATTTCATCTTCATTCTTCATTTAACTGATTTCATCTTTAACTGATTTCATCGTTAACTGATTTCATCTTCATTTAACTGATTTCATCGTTAATTGATTTCATCGTTAACTGATTTCATCGTTAACTGATTTCATCTTCATTTAACTGATTTCATCGTTAACTGATTTCATCGTTAACTGATTTCATCTTTAACTGATTTCATCTTCATTTAACTGATTTCATCGTTAACTGATTTCATCGTTAACTGATTTCATCTTCATTTAACTGATTTCATCTTCATTTAACTGATTTCATCGTTAACTGATTTCATCGTTAACTGATTTCATCTTCATTTAATTGATTTCATCGTTAACTGATTTCATCGTTAACTGATTTCATCGTTAACTGATTTCATCGTTAACTGATTTCATCTTCATTTAACTGATTTCATCGTTAACTGATTTCATCGTTAACTGATTTCATCGTTAACTGATTTCATCTTCATTTAACTGATTTCATCGTTAACTGATTTCATCGTTAACTGATTTCATCTTTAACTGATTTCATCTTCATTTAACTGATTTCATCGTTAACTGATTTCATCGTTAACTGATTTCATCTTCATTTAACTGATTTCATTGTTAACTGATTTCATCGTTAACTGATTTCATCGTTAACTGATTTCATCTTCATTTAACTGATTTCATTGTTAACTGATTTCATCGTTAACTGATTTCATCTTCATTTAACTGATTTCATCGTTAACTGATTTCATCGTTAACTGATTTCATCGTTAACTGATTTCATCTTCATTTAACTGATTTCATTTTCATTCTTCATTTAACTGATTTCATCGTTAACTGATTTCATCTTCATTTAACTGATTTCATCGTTAACTGATTTCATCGTTAACTGATTTCATCTTTAACTGATTTCATCGTTAACTGATTTCATCTTCATTTAACTGATTTCATCGTTAACTGATTTCATCTTCATTTAATTGATTTCATCGTTAACTGATTTCATCGTTAATTGATTTCATCGTTAACTGATTTCATTTTCATTCTTCATTTAACTGATTTCATCGTTAACTGATTTCATCTTCATTTCACTGATTTCATCGTTAACTGATTTCATCGTTAACTGATTTCATCTTCATTTAACTGATTTCATCGTTAACTGATTTCATCGTTAATTGATTTCATCGTTAACTGATTTCATTTTCATTCTTCATTTAACTGATTTCATCGTTAACTGATTTCATCGTTAACTGATTTCATCTTCATTTAACTGATTTCATCGTTAACTGATTTCATCGTTAACTGATTTCATCTTCATTTAACTGATTTCATCGTTAACTGATTTCATCGTTAACTGATTTCATCGTTAACTGATTTCATCTTCATTTAACTGATTTCATTGTTAACTGATTTCATCGTTAACTGATTTCATCTTCATTTAACTGATTTCATCGTTAACTGATTTCATCGTTAACTGATTTCATCTTCATTTAACTGATTTCATTTTCATTCTTCATTTAACTGATTTCATCGTTAACTGATTTCATCTTCATTTAACTGATTTCATCGTTAACTGATTTCATCGTTAACTGATTTCATCTTTAACTGATTTCATCGTTAACTGATTTCATCGTTAACTGATTTCATCTTCATTTAACTGATTTCATTGTTAACTGATTTCATCGTTAACTGATTTCATCTTCATTTAATTGATTTCATCGTTAACTGATTTCATCTTCATTTAATTGATTTCATCGTTAACTGATTTCATCGTTAACTGATTTCATCGTTAACTGATTTCATCTTCATTTAACTGATTTCATCGTTAACTGATTTCATCGTTAACTGATTTCATCTTCATTTAACTGATTTCATCGTTAACTGATTTCATCGTTAACTGATTTCATCTTCATTTAACTGATTTCATCGTTAACTGATTTCATCGTTAACTGATTTCATCGTTAACTGATTTCATCGTTAACTGATTTCATCGTTAACTGATTTCATCTTCATTTAACTGATTTCATTGTTAACTGATTTCATCGTTAACTGATTTCATCTTCATTTAACTGATTTCATCGTTAACTGATTTCATCTTCATTTAACTGATTTCATCGTTAACTGATTTCATCGTTAACTGATTTCATCGTTAACTGATTTCATCTTTAACTGATTTCATCGTTAACTGATTTCATCTTCATTTAACTGATTTCATCGTTAACTGATTTCATCTTCATTTAATTGATTTCATCGTTAACTGATTTCATCGTTAACTGATTTCATCGTTAACTGATTTCATCTTCATTTAACTGATTTCATCGTTAACTGATTTCATCTTCATTTAACTGATTTCATTTTCATTCTTCATTTAACTGATTTCATCGTTAACTGATTTCATCTTCATTTAATTGATTTCATCGTTAACTGATTTCATCGTTAACTGATTTCATCGTTAACTGATTTCATCGTTAACTGATTTCATCTTCATTTAACTGATTTCATCGTTAACTGATTTCATCGTTAACTGATTTCATCGTTAACTGATTTCATCTTCATTTAACTGATTTCATCGTTAACTGATTTCATCGTTAACTGATTTCATCTTCATTTAACTGATTTCATCGTTAACTGATTTCATCGTTAATTGATTTCATCGTTAACTGATTTCATTTTCATTCTTCATTTAACTGATTTCATCGTTAACTGATTTCATCGTTAACTGATTTCATCTTCATTTAACTGATTTCATCGTTAATTGATTTCATCGTTAACTGATTTCATCGTTAATTGATTTCATCGTTAACTGATTTCATCTTCATTTAACTGATTTCATCGTTAACTGATTTCATCTTCATTCTTCATTTAACTGATTTCATCTTTAACTGATTTCATCGTTAACTGATTTCATCTTCATTTAACTGATTTCATCGTTAATTGATTTCATCGTTAACTGATTTCATCGTTAACTGATTTCATCTTCATTTAACTGATTTCATCGTTAACTGATTTCATCGTTAACTGATTTCATCTTTAACTGATTTCATCTTCATTTAACTGATTTCATCGTTAACTGATTTCATCTTCATTTAACTGATTTCATCTTCATTTAACTGATTTCATCGTTAACTGATTTCATCGTTAACTGATTTCATCTTCATTTAATTGATTTCATCGTTAACTGATTTCATCGTTAACTGATTTCATCGTTAACTGATTTCATCTTCATTTAACTGATTTCATCGTTAACTGATTTCATCGTTAACTGATTTCATCGTTAACTGATTTCATCTTCATTTAACTGATTTCATCGTTAACTGATTTCATCGTTAACTGATTTCATCTTCATTTAACTGATTTCATCGTTAACTGATTTCATCGTTAATTGATTTCATCGTTAACTGATTTCATTTTCATTCTTCATTTAACTGATTTCATCGTTAACTGATTTCATCGTTAACTGATTTCATCTTCATTTAACTGATTTCATCGTTAACTGATTTCATCGTTAATTGATTTCATCGTTAACTGATTTCATCTTCATTTAACTGATTTCATCGTTAATTGATTTCATCGTTAACTGATTTCATCGTTAACTGATTTCATCGTTAACTGATTTCATCTTCATTCTTCATTTAACTGATTTCATCTTTAACTGATTTCATCGTTAACTGATTTCATCTTCATTTAACTGATTTCATCGTTAATTGATTTCATCGTTAACTGATTTCATCGTTAATTGATTTCATCGTTAACTGATTTCATCTTCATTTAACTGATTTCATCGTTAACTGATTTCATCTTCATTCTTCATTTAACTGATTTCATCTTTAACTGATTTCATCGTTAACTGATTTCATCTTCATTTAACTGATTTCATCGTTAATTGATTTCATCGTTAACTGATTTCATCGTTAACTGATTTCATCTTCATTTAACTGATTTCATCGTTAACTGATTTCATCGTTAACTGATTTCATCTTTAACTGATTTCATCTTCATTTAACTGATTTCATCGTTAACTGATTTCATCGTTAACTGATTTCATCGTTAACTGATTTCATCTTCATTTAACTGATTTCATCTTCATTTAACTGATTTCATCGTTAACTGATTTCATCGTTAACTGATTTCATCTTCATTTAATTGATTTCATCGTTAACTGATTTCATCGTTAACTGATTTCATCGTTAACTGATTTCATCTTCATTTAACTGATTTCATCGTTAACTGATTTCATCGTTAACTGATTTCATCTTCATTTAACTGATTTCATCGTTAACTGATTTCATCGTTAATTGATTTCATCGTTAACTGATTTCATTTTCATTCTTCATTTAACTGATTTCATCGTTAACTGATTTCATCGTTAACTGATTTCATCTTCATTTAACTGATTTCATCGTTAACTGATTTCATCGTTAATTGATTTCATCGTTAACTGATTTCATCTTCATTCTTCATTTAACTGATTTCATCGTTAACTGATTTCATCTTCATTTAACTGATTTCATCGTTAACTGATTTCATCGTTAACTGATTTCATCGTTAACTGATTTCATCTTCATTTAACTGATTTCATCGTTAACTGATTTCATCTTCATTCTTCATTTAACTGATTTCATCTTTAACTGATTTCATCGTTAACTGATTTCATCTTCATTTAACTGATTTCATCGTTAATTGATTTCATCGTTAACTGATTTCATCGTTAACTGATTTCATCTTCATTTAACTGATTTCATCGTTAACTGATTTCATCGTTAACTGATTTCATCTTTAACTGATTTCATCTTCATTTAACTGATTTCATCGTTAACTGATTTCATCGTTAACTGATTTCATCTTCATTTAACTGATTTCATCGTTAACTGATTTCATCGTTAACTGATTTCATCTTCATTTAACTGATTTCATTTTCATTCTTCATTTAACTGATTTCATCGTTAACTGATTTCATCTTCATTTAACTGATTTCATCTTCATTTAACTGATTTCATCGTTAACTGATTTCATCTTCATTTAACTGATTTCATCGTTAACTGATTTCATCGTTAACTGATTTCATCGTTAACTGATTTCATCTTCATTTAACTGATTTCATCTTCATTTAACTGATTTCATCGTTAACTGATTTCATCGTTAACTGATTTCATCTTCATTTAATTGATTTCATCGTTAACTGATTTCATCGTTAACTGATTTCATCGTTAACTGATTTCATCTTCATTTAACTGATTTCATCGTTAACTGATTTCATCGTTAACTGATTTCATCGTTAACTGATTTCATCTTCATTTAACTGATTTCATCGTTAACTGATTTCATCGTTAACTGATTTCATCGTTAACTGATTTCATCTTCATTTAACTGATTTCATCGTTAACTGATTTCATCGTTAATTGATTTCATCGTTAACTGATTTCATTTTCATTCTTCATTTAACTGATTTCATCGTTAACTGATTTCATCGTTAACTGATTTCATCTTCATTTAACTGATTTCATCGTTAACTGATTTCATCGTTAATTGATTTCATCGTTAACTGATTTCATCTTCATTCTTCATTTAACTGATTTCATCGTTAACTGATTTCATCTTCATTTAACTGATTTCATCGTTAACTGATTTCATCGTTAACTGATTTCATCGTTAACTGATTTCATCTTCATTTAACTGATTTCATCGTTAACTGATTTCATCTTCATTCTTCATTTAACTGATTTCATCTTTAACTGATTTCATCGTTAACTGATTTCATCTTCATTTAACTGATTTCATCGTTAATTGATTTCATCGTTAACTGATTTCATCGTTAACTGATTTCATCTTCATTTAACTGATTTCATCGTTAACTGATTTCATCGTTAACTGATTTCATCTTTAACTGATTTCATCTTCATTTAACTGATTTCATCGTTAACTGATTTCATCGTTAACTGATTTCATCGTTAACTGATTTCATCGTTAACTGATTTCATCTTCATTTAACTGATTTCATTTTCATTCTTCATTTAACTGATTTCATCGTTAACTGATTTCATCTTCATTTAACTGATTTCATCGTTAACTGATTTCATCGTTAACTGATTTCATCGTTAACTGATTTCATCTTTAACTGATTTCATCGTTAACTGATTTCATCTTCATTTAACTGATTTCATCGTTAACTGATTTCATCTTCATTTAATTGATTTCATCGTTAACTGATTTCATCGTTAACTGATTTCATCTTCATTTAACTGATTTCATCGTTAACTGATTTCATCGTTAACTGATTTCATCTTCATTTAACTGATTTCATCGTTAACTGATTTCATCGTTAACTGATTTCATCGTTAACTGATTTCATCGTTAACTGATTTCATCTTCATTTAACTGATTTCATTGTTAACTGATTTCATCGTTAACTGATTTCATCTTCATTTAACTGATTTCATCGTTAACTGATTTCATCGTTAACTGATTTCATCGTTAACTGATTTCATCTTCATTTAACTGATTTCATTTTCATTCTTCATTTAACTGATTTCATCGTTAACGGATTTCATCTTCATTTAACTGATTTCATCGTTAACTGATTTCATCGTTAACTGATTTCATCGTTAACTGATTTCATCTTTAACTGATTTCATCGTTAACTGATTTCATCGTTAACTGATTTCATCTTCATTTAACTGATTTCATTGTTAACTGATTTCATCGTTAATTGATTTCATCGTTAACTGATTTCATCTTCATTTAACTGATTTCATCGTTAACTGATTTCATCGTTAACTGATTTCATCGTTAACTGATTTCATCTTTAACTGATTTCATCGTTAACTGATTTCATCGTTAACTGATTTCATCTTCATTTAACTGATTTCATTGTTAACTGATTTCATCGTTAACTGATTTCATCTTCATTTAATTGATTTCATCGTTAACTGATTTCATCTTCATTTAATTGATTTCATCGTTAACTGATTTCATCGTTAACTGATTTCATCGTTAACTGATTTCATCTTCATTTAACTGATTTCATCGTTAACTGATTTCATCGTTAACTGATTTCATCTTCATTTAACTGATTTCATCGTTAACTGATTTCATCGTTAACTGATTTCATCTTCATTTAACTGATTTCATCGTTAACTGATTTCATCGTTAACTGATTTCATCGTTAACTGATTTCATCTTCATTTAACTGATTTCATTGTTAACTGATTTCATCGTTAACTGATTTCATCTTCATTTAACTGATTTCATCGTTAACTGATTTCATCGTTAACTGATTTCATCGTTAACTGATTTCATCTTCATTTAACTGATTTCATTTTCATTCTTCATTTAACTGATTTCATCGTTAACTGATTTCATCTTCATTTAACTGATTTCATCGTTAACTGATTTCATCGTTAACTGATTTCATCGTTAACTGATTTCATCTTTAACTGATTTCATCGTTAACTGATTTCATCTTCATTTAACTGATTTCATCGTTAACTGATTTCATCTTCATTTAATTGATTTCATCGTTAACTGATTTCATCGTTAACTGATTTCATCGTTAACTGATTTCATCTTCATTTAACTGATTTCATCGTTAACTGATTTCATCGTTAACTGATTTCATCTTCATTTAACTGATTTCATTTTCATTCTTCATTTAACTGATTTCATCGTTAACTGATTTCATCTTCATTTAATTGATTTCATCGTTAACTGATTTCATCGTTAACTGATTTCATCTTCATTTAACTGATTTCATCGTTAACTGATTTCATCGTTAACTGATTTCATCGTTAACTGATTTCATCTTCATTTAACTGATTTCATCGTTAACTGATTTCATCGTTAACTGATTTCATCTTCATTTAACTGATTTCATCGTTAACTGATTTCATCGTTAATTGATTTCATCGTTAACTGATTTCATTTTCATTCTTCATTTAACTGATTTCATCGTTAACTGATTTCATCGTTAACTGATTTCATCTTCATTTAACTGATTTCATCGTTAATTGATTTCATCGTTAACTGATTTCATCGTTAATTGATTTCATCGTTAACTGATTTCATCTTCATTTAACTGATTTCATCGTTAACTGATTTCATCTTCATTCTTCATTTAACTGATTTCATCTTTAACTGATTTCATCGTTAACTGATTTCATCTTCATTTAACTGATTTCATCGTTAATTGATTTCATCGTTAACTGATTTCATCGTTAATTGATTTCATCGTTAACTGATTTCATCTTCATTTAACTGATTTCATCGTTAACTGATTTCATCTTCATTCTTCATTTAACTGATTTCATCTTTAACTGATTTCATCGTTAACTGATTTCATCTTCATTTAACTGATTTCATCGTTAATTGATTTCATCGTTAACTGATTTCATCGTTAACTGATTTCATCTTCATTTAACTGATTTCATCGTTAACTGATTTCATCGTTAACTGATTTCATCTTTAACTGATTTCATCTTCATTTAACTGATTTCATCGTTAACTGATTTCATCGTTAACTGATTTCATCGTTAACTGATTTCATCTTCATTTAACTGATTTCATCTTCATTTAACTGATTTCATCGTTAACTGATTTCATCGTTAACTGATTTCATCTTCATTTAATTGATTTCATCGTTAACTGATTTCATCGTTAACTGATTTCATCGTTAACTGATTTCATCTTCATTTAACTGATTTCATCGTTAACTGATTTCATCGTTAACTGATTTCATCGTTAACTGATTTCATCTTTAACTGATTTCATCGTTAACTGATTTCATCGTTAACTGATTTCATCTTCATTTAACTGATTTCATTGTTAACTGATTTCATCGTTAACTGATTTCATCTTCATTTAATTGATTTCATCGTTAACTGATTTCATCTTCATTTAATTGATTTCATCGTTAACTGATTTCATCGTTAACTGATTTCATCGTTAACTGATTTCATCTTCATTTAACTGATTTCATCGTTAACTGATTTCATCGTTAACTGATTTCATCGTTAACTGATTTCATCTTCATTTAACTGATTTCATCGTTAACTGATTTCATCGTTAACTGATTTCATCGTTAACTGATTTCATCTTCATTTAACTGATTTCATTGTTAACTGATTTCATCGTTAACTGATTTCATCTTCATTTAACTGATTTCATCGTTAACTGATTTCATCGTTAACTGATTTCATCGTTAACTGATTTCATCTTCATTTAACTGATTTCATTTTCATTCTTCATTTAACTGATTTCATCGTTAACTGATTTCATCTTCATTTAACTGATTTCATCGTTAACTGATTTCATCTTCATTTAACTGATTTCATCGTTAACTGATTTCATCGTTAACTGATTTCATCGTTAACTGATTTCATCTTTAACTGATTTCATCGTTAACTGATTTCATCTTCATTTAATTGATTTCATCGTTAACTGATTTCATCGTTAACTGATTTCATCGTTAACTGATTTCATCTTCATTTAACTGATTTCATCGTTAACTGATTTCATCGTTAACTGATTTCATCTTCATTTAACTGATTTCATTTTCATTCTTCATTTAACTGATTTCATCGTTAACTGATTTCATCTTCATTTAATTGATTTCATCGTTAACTGATTTCATCGTTAACTGATTTCATCGTTAACTGATTTCATCTTCATTTAACTGATTTCATCGTTAACTGATTTCATCTTCATTTAACTGATTTCATCGTTAACTGATTTCATCGTTAACTGATTTCATCGTTAACTGATTTCATCTTCATTTAACTGATTTCATCGTTAACTGATTTCATCGTTAACTGATTTCATCTTCATTTAACTGATTTCATCGTTAACTGATTTCATCGTTAATTGATTTCATCGTTAACTGATTTCATTTTCATTCTTCATTTAACTGATTTCATCGTTAACTGATTTCATCGTTAACTGATTTCATCTTCATTTAACTGATTTCATCGTTAACTGATTTCATCGTTAATTGATTTCATCGTTAACTGATTTCATCTTCATTCTTCATTTAACTGATTTCATCGTTAACTGATTTCATCTTCATTTAACTGATTTCATCGTTAACTGATTTCATCGTTAACTGATTTCATCGTTAACTGATTTCATCTTCATTTAACTGATTTCATCGTTAACTGATTTCATCTTCATTCTTCATTTAACTGATTTCATCTTTAACTGATTTCATCGTTAACTGATTTCATCTTCATTTAACTGATTTCATCGTTAATTGATTTCATCGTTAACTGATTTCATCGTTAACTGATTTCATCGTTAACTGATTTCATCTTCATTTAACTGATTTCATCGTTAATTGATTTCATCGTTAACTGATTTCATCGTTAATTGATTTCATCGTTAACTGATTTCATCTTCATTTAACTGATTTCATCGTTAACTGATTTCATCTTCATTCTTCATTTAACTGATTTCATCTTTAACTGATTTCATCGTTAACTGATTTCATCTTCATTTAACTGATTTCATCGTTAATTGATTTCATCGTTAACTGATTTCATCGTTAATTGATTTCATCGTTAACTGATTTCATCTTCATTTAACTGATTTCATCGTTAACTGATTTCATCTTCATTCTTCATTTAACTGATTTCATCTTTAACTGATTTCATCGTTAACTGATTTCATCTTCATTTAACTGATTTCATCGTTAACTGATTTCATCGTTAACTGATTTCATCTTCATTTAATTGATTTCATCGTTAACTGATTTCATCGTTAACTGATTTCATCGTTAACTGATTTCATCGTTAACTGATTTCATCTTCATTTAATTGATTTCATCGTTAACTGATTTCATCGTTAACTGATTTCATCGTTAACTGATTTCATCGTTAACTGATTTCATCTTCATTTAACTGATTTCATCGTTAACTGATTTCATCGTTAACTGATTTCATCGTTAACTGATTTCATCTTCATTTAACTGATTTCATCGTTAACTGATTTCATCGTTAACTGATTTCATCTTCATTTAACTGATTTCATCGTTAACTGATTTCATCGTTAACTGATTTCATCGTTAATTGATTTCATCGTTAACTGATTTCATTTTCATTCTTCATTTAACTGATTTCATCGTTAACTGATTTCATCGTTAACTGATTTCATCTTCATTTAACTGATTTCATCGTTAACTGATTTCATCGTTAATTGATTTCATCGTTAACTGATTTCATCTTCATTCTTCATTTAACTGATTTCATCGTTAACTGATTTCATCTTCATTTAACTGATTTCATCGTTAACTGATTTCATCGTTAACTGATTTCATCGTTAACTGATTTCATCTTCATTTAACTGATTTCATCGTTAACTGATTTCATCTTCATTCTTCATTTAACTGATTTCATCTTTAACTGATTTCATCGTTAACTGATTTCATCTTCATTTAACTGATTTCATCGTTAATTGATTTCATCGTTAACTGATTTCATCGTTAACTGATTTCATCTTCATTTAACTGATTTCATCGTTAACTGATTTCATCGTTAACTGATTTCATCTTTAACTGATTTCATCTTCATTTAACTGATTTCATCGTTAACTGATTTCATCGTTAACTGATTTCATCGTTAACTGATTTCATCTTCATTTAACTGATTTCATTGTTAACTGATTTCATCGTTAACTGATTTCATCTTCATTTAACTGATTTCATCGTTAACTGATTTCATCGTTAACTGATTTCATCGTTAACTGATTTCATCTTCATTTAACTGATTTCATTTTCATTCTTCATTTAACTGATTTCATCGTTTACTGATTTCATCGTTAACTGATTTCATCTTTAACTGATTTCATCGTTAACTGATTTCATCTTCATTTAACTGATTTCATCGTTAACTGATTTCATCTTCATTTAATTGATTTCATCGTTAACTGATTTCATCGTTAACTGATTTCATCGTTAACTGATTTCATCTTCATTTAACTGATTTCATCGTTAACTGATTTCATCGTTAACTGATTTCATCGTTAACTGATTTCATCTTTAACTGATTTCATCGTTAACTGATTTCATCTTCATTTAACTGATTTCATCGTTAACTGATTTCATCTTCATTTAATTGATTTCATCGTTAACTGATTTCATCGTTAACTGATTTCATCGTTAACTGATTTCATCTTCATTTAACTGATTTCATCGTTAACTGATTTCATCGTTAACTGATTTCATCTTCATTTAACTGATTTCATCGTTAACTGATTTCATCGTTAATTGATTTCATCGTTAACTGATTTCATTTTCATTCTTCATTTAACTGATTTCATCGTTAACTGATTTCATCGTTAACTGATTTCATCTTCATTTAACTGATTTCATCGTTAACTGATTTCATCGTTAACTGATTTCATCTTCATTTAACTGATTTCATCGTTAACTGATTTCATCGTTAATTGATTTCATCGTTAACTGATTTCATTTTCATTCTTCATTTAACTGATTTCATCGTTAACTGATTTCATCGTTAACTGATTTCATCTTCATTTAACTGATTTCATCGTTAACTGATTTCATCTTCATTTAACTGATTTCATCGTTAACTGATTTCATCGTTAACTGATTTCATCGTTAACTGATTTCATCGTTAACTGATTTCATCTTCATTCTTCATTTAACTGATTTCATCTTTAACTGATTTCATCGTTAACTGATTTCATCTTCATTTAACTGATTTCATCGTTAATTGATTTCATCGTTAACTGATTTCATCGTTAACTGATTTCATCTTCATTTAACTGATTTCATCGTTAACTGATTTCATCGTTAACTGATTTCATCGTTAACTGATTTCATCTTTAACTGATTTCATCTTCATTTAACTGATTTCATCGTTAACTGATTTCATCGTTAACTGATTTCATCGTTAACTGATTTCATCTTCATTTAACTGATTTCATTGTTAACTGATTTCATCGTTAACTGATTTCATCGTTAACTGATTTCATCTTCATTTAACTGATTTCATCGTTAACTGATTTCATCGTTAACTGATTTCATCTTCATTTAACTGATTTCATTTTCATTCTTCATTTAACTGATTTCATCGTTAACTGATTTCATCTTCATTTAACTGATTTCATCGTTAACTGATTTCATCGTTAACTGATTTCATCGTTAACTGATTTCATCTTTAACTGATTTCATCGTTAACTGATTTCATCTTCATTTAACTGATTTCATCGTTAACTGATTTCATCTTCATTTAATTGATTTCATCGTTAACTGATTTCATCGTTAACTGATTTCATCGTTAACTGATTTCATCTTCATTTAACTGATTTCATCGTTAACTGATTTCATCGTTAACTGATTTCATCGTTAACTGATTTCATCTTTAACTGATTTCATCGTTAACTGATTTCATCTTCATTTAACTGATTTCATCGTTAACTGATTTCATCTTCATTTAATTGATTTCATCGTTAACTGATTTCATCGTTAACTGATTTCATCGTTAACTGATTTCATCTTCATTTAACTGATTTCATCGTTAACTGATTTCATCGTTAACTGATTTCATCTTCATTTAACTGATTTCATCGTTAACTGATTTCATCGTTAATTGATTTCATCGTTAACTGATTTCATTTTCATTCTTCATTTAACTGATTTCATCGTTAACTGATTTCATCGTTAACTGATTTCATCTTCATTTAACTGATTTCATCGTTAACTGATTTCATCGTTAACTGATTTCATCTTCATTTAACTGATTTCATCGTTAACTGATTTCATCGTTAATTGATTTCATCGTTAACTGATTTCATTTTCATTCTTCATTTAACTGATTTCATCGTTAACTGATTTCATCGTTAACTGATTTCATCTTCATTTAACTGATTTCATCGTTAACTGATTTCATCGTTAATTGATTTCATCGTTAACTGATTTCATCTTCATTCTTCATTTAACTGATTTCATCGTTAACTGATTTCATCTTCATTTAACTGATTTCATCGTTAACTGATTTCATCGTTAACTGATTTCATCGTTAACTGATTTCATCGTTAACTGATTTCATCTTCATTTAACTGATTTCATTGTTAACTGATTTCATCGTTAACTGATTTCATCTTCATTTAACTGATTTCATCGTTAACTGATTTCATCGTTAACTGATTTCATCGTTAACTGATTTCATCTTCATTTAACTGATTTCATTTTCATTCTTCATTTAACTGATTTCATCGTTAACTGATTTCATCTTCATTTAACTGATTTCATCGTTAACTGATTTCATCGTTAACTGATTTCATCGTTAACTGATTTCATCTTTAACTGATTTCATCGTTAACTGATTTCATCTTCATTTAACTGATTTCATCGTTAACTGATTTCATCTTCATTTAATTGATTTCATCGTTAACTGATTTCATCGTTAACTGATTTCATCGTTAACTGATTTCATCTTCATTTAACTGATTTCATCGTTAACTGATTTCATCGTTAACTGATTTCATCTTCATTTAACTGATTTCATTTTCATTCTTCATTTAACTGATTTCATCGTTAACTGATTTCATCTTCATTTAATTGATTTCATCGTTAACTGATTTCATCGTTAACTGATTTCATCGTTAACTGATTTCATCTTCATTTAACTGATTTCATCGTTAACTGATTTCATCGTTAACTGATTTCATCTTCATTTAACTGATTTCATCGTTAACTGATTTCATCGTTAACTGATTTCATCTTCATTTAACTGATTTCATCGTTAACTGATTTCATCGTTAATTGATTTCATCGTTAACTGATTTCATTTTCATTCTTCATTTAACTGATTTCATCGTTAACTGATTTCATCGTTAACTGATTTCATCTTCATTTAACTGATTTCATCGTTAACTGATTTCATCGTTAATTGATTTCATCGTTAACTGATTTCATCTTCATTCTTCATTTAACTGATTTCATCGTTAACTGATTTCATCTTCATTTAACTGATTTCATCGTTAACTGATTTCATCGTTAACTGATTTCATCTTCATTTAACTGATTTCATCGTTAACTGATTTCATCTTCATTCTTCATTTAACTGATTTCATCTTTAACTGATTTCATCGTTAACTGATTTCATCTTCATTTAACTGATTTCATCGTTAATTGATTTCATCGTTAACTGATTTCATCTTCATTTAACTGATTTCATCGTTAACTGATTTCATCTTCATTCTTCATTTAACTGATTTCATCTTTAACTGATTTCATCGTTAACTGATTTCATCGTTAACTGATTTCATCTTCATTTAACTGATTTCATCTTCATTTAACTGATTTCATCGTTAACTGATTTCATCGTTAACTGATTTCATCTTCATTTAATTGATTTCATCGTTAACTGATTTCATCGTTAACTGATTTCATCGTTAACTGATTTCATCTTCATTTAACTGATTTCATCGTTAACTGATTTCATCGTTAACTGATTTCATCGTTAACTGATTTCATCTTCATTTAACTGATTTCATCGTTAACTGATTTCATCGTTAACTGATTTCATCTTCATTTAACTGATTTCATCGTTAACTGATTTCATCGTTAATTGATTTCATCGTTAACTGATTTCATTTTCATTCTTCATTTAACTGATTTCATCGTTAACTGATTTCATCGTTAACTGATTTCATCTTCATTTAACTGATTTCATCGTTAACTGATTTCATCGTTAATTGATTTCATCGTTAACTGATTTCATCTTCATTCTTCATTTAACTGATTTCATCGTTAACTGATTTCATCTTCATTTAACTGATTTCATCGTTAACTGATTTCATCGTTAACTGATTTCATCGTTAACTGATTTCATCTTCATTTAACTGATTTCATCGTTAACTGATTTCATCTTCATTCTTCATTTAACTGATTTCATCTTTAACTGATTTCATCGTTAACTGATTTCATCTTCATTTAACTGATTTCATCGTTAATTGATTTCATCGTTAACTGATTTCATCGTTAACTGATTTCATCTTCATTTAACTGATTTCATCGTTAACTGATTTCATCGTTAACTGATTTCATCTTTAACTGATTTCATCTTCATTTAACTGATTTCATCGTTAACTGATTTCATCGTTAACTGATTTCATCGTTAACTGATTTCATCTTCATTTAACTGATTTCATTGTTAACTGATTTCATCGTTAACTGATTTCATCTTCATTTAACTGATTTCATCGTTAACTGATTTCATCGTTAACTGATTTCATCGTTAACTGATTTCATCTTCATTTAACTGATTTCATTTTCATTCTTCATTTAACTGATTTCATCGTTAACTGATTTCATCTTCATTTAACTGATTTCATCGTTAACTGATTTCATCGTTAACTGATTTCATCTTTAACTGATTTCATCGTTAACTGATTTCATCTTCATTTAACTGATTTCATCGTTAACTGATTTCATCTTCATTTAATTGATTTCATCGTTAACTGATTTCATCGTTAACTGATTTCATCGTTAACTGATTTCATCGTTAACTGATTTCATCTTCATTTAACTGATTTCATCGTTAACTGATTTCATCGTTAACTGATTTCATCTTTAACTGATTTCATCGTTAACTGATTTCATCTTCATTTAACTGATTTCATCGTTAACTGATTTCATCTTCATTTAATTGATTTCATCGTTAACTGATTTCATCGTTAACTGATTTCATCTTCATTTAACTGATTTCATCGTTAACTGATTTCATCGTTAACTGATTTCATCTTCATTTAACTGATTTCATCGTTAACTGATTTCATCGTTAATTGATTTCATCGTTAACTGATTTCATCTTCATTTAACTGATTTCATCGTTAACTGATTTCATCGTTAACTGATTTCATCTTTAACTGATTTCATCTTCATTTAACTGATTTCATCGTTAACTGATTTCATCGTTAACTGATTTCATCTTCATTTAATTGATTTCATCGTTAACTGATTTCATCGTTAACTGATTTCATCGTTAACTGATTTCATCTTCATTTAACTGATTTCATCGTTAACTGATTTCATCGTTAACTGATTTCATCGTTAACTGATTTCATCTTCATTTAACTGATTTCATCGTTAACTGATTTCATCGTTAACTGATTTCATCTTCATTTAACTGATTTCATCGTTAACTGATTTCATCGTTAATTGATTTCATCGTTAACTGATTTCATTTTCATTCTTCATTTAACTGATTTCATCGTTAACTGATTTCATCGTTAACTGATTTCATCTTCATTTAACTGATTTCATCGTTAACTGATTTCATCGTTAATTGATTTCATCGTTAACTGATTTCATCTTCATTCTTCATTTAACTGATTTCATCGTTAACTGATTTCATCTTCATTTAATTGATTTCATCGTTAACTGATTTCATCGTTAACTGATTTCATCGTTAACTGATTTCATCTTCATTTAACTGATTTCATCGTTAACTGATTTCATCGTTAACTGATTCCATCTTCATTTAACTGATTTCATCGTTAACTGATTTCATCTTCATTTAATTGATTTCATCGTTAACTGATTTCATCGTTAACTGATTTCATCTTTAACTGATTTCATCGTTAACTGATTTCATCGTTAACTGATTTCATCTTCATTTAATTGATTTCATCGTTAACTGATTTCATCGTTAACTGATTTCATCGTTAACTGATTTCATCTTCATTTAACTGATTTCATCGTTAACTGATTTCATCGTTAACTGATTTCATCGTTAACTGATTTCATCGTTAACTGATTTCATCTTCATTTAATTGATTTCATCGTTAACTGATTTCATCGTTAACTGATTTCATCGTTAACTGATTTCATCGTTAACTGATTTCATCTTTAACTGATTTCATCGTTAACTGATTTCATCGTTAACTGATTTCATCGTTAACTGATTTCATCTTCATTTAACTGATTTCATCGTTAACTGATTTCATCGTTAACTGATTTCATCTTCATTTAACTGATTTCATCGTTAACTGATTTCATCGTTAATTGATTTCATCGTTAACTGATTTCATTTTCATTCTTCATTTAACTGATTTCATCGTTAACTGATTTCATCGTTAACTGATTTCATCTTCATTTAACTGATTTCATCGTTAACTGATTTCATCGTTAATTGATTTCATCGTTAACTGATTTCATCTTCATTCTTCATTTAACTGATTTCATCGTTAACTGATTTCATCTTCATTTAACTGATTTCATTTTCATTCTTCATTTAACTGATTTCATCGTTAACTGATTTCATCTTCATTTAATTGATTTCATCGTTAACTGATTTCATCGTTAACTGATTTCATCTTCATTTAACTGATTTCATCGTTAACTGATTTCATCGTTAACTGATTTCATCTTCATTTAACTGATTTCATCGTTAACTGATTTCATCGTTAATTGATTTCATCGTTAACTGATTTCATTTTCATTCTTCATTTAACTGATTTCATCGTTAACTGATTTCATCGTTAACTGATTTCATCTTCATTTAACTGATTTCATCGTTAACTGATTTCATCGTTAACTGATTTCATCTTCATTTAACTGATTTCATCGTTAACTGATTTCATCGTTAACTGATTTCATCGTTAACTGATTTCATCTTCATTTAACTGATTTCATTGTTAACTGATTTCATCGTTAACTGATTTCATCTTCATTTAACTGATTTCATCGTTAACTGATTTCATCGTTAACTGATTTCATCGTTAACTGATTTCATCTTCATTTAACTGATTTCATCGTTAACTGATTTCATCTTCATTTAATTGATTTCATCGTTAACTGATTTCATCGTTAACTGATTTCATCGTTAACTGATTTCATCTTCATTTAACTGATTTCATCGTTAACTGATTTCATCGTTAACTGATTTCATCGTTAACTGATTTCATCTTCATTTAACTGATTTCATCGTTAACTGATTTCATCGTTAACTGATTTCATCTTCATTTAACTGATTTCATCGTTAACTGATTTCATCGTTAATTGATTTCATCGTTAACTGATTTCATTTTCATTCTTCATTTAACTGATTTCATCGTTAACTGATTTCATCGTTAACTGATTTCATCTTCATTTAACTGATTTCATCGTTAACTGATTTCATCTTCATTTAATTGATTTCATCGTTAACTGATTTCATCGTTAACTGATTTCATCGTTAACTGATTTCATCTTCATTTAACTGATTTCATCGTTAACTGATTTCATCGTTAACTGATTTCATCTTCATTTAACTGATTTCATTTTCATTCTTCATTTAACTGATTTCATCGTTAACTGATTTCATCTTCATTTAATTGATTTCATCGTTAACTGATTTCATCGTTAACTGATTTCATCGTTAACTGATTTCATCTTCATTTAACTGATTTCATCGTTAACTGATTTCATCGTTAACTGATTTCATCGTTAACTGATTTCATCTTCATTTAACTGATTTCATCGTTAACTGATTTCATCGTTAACTGATTTCATCTTCATTTAACTGATTTCATCGTTAACTGATTTCATCGTTAATTGATTTCATCGTTAACTGATTTCATTTTCATTCTTCATTTAACTGATTTCATCGTTAACTGATTTCATCGTTAACTGATTTCATCTTCATTTAACTGATTTCATCGTTAACTGATTTCATCGTTAATTGATTTCATCGTTAACTGATTTCATCTTCATTCTTCATTTAACTGATTTCATCGTTAACTGATTTCATCTTCATTTAACTGATTTCATCGTTAACTGATTTCATCGTTAACTGATTTCATCGTTAACTGATTTCATCTTCATTTAACTGATTTCATCATTAACTGATTTCATCTTCATTCTTCATTTAACTGATTTCATCTTTAACTGATTTCATCGTTAACTGATTTCATCTTCATTTAACTGATTTCATCGTTAATTGATTTCATCGTTAACTGATTTCATCGTTAACTGATTTCATCGTTAACTGATTTCATCTTCATTTAACTGATTTCATCGTTAATTGATTTCATCGTTAACTGATTTCATCGTTAATTGATTTCATCGTTAACTGATTTCATCTTCATTTAACTGATTTCATCGTTAACTGATTTCATCTTCATTCTTCATTTAACTGATTTCATCTTTAACTGATTTCATCGTTAACTGATTTCATCTTCATTTAACTGATTTCATCGTTAATTGATTTCATCGTTAACTGATTTCATCGTTAATTGATTTCATCGTTAACTGATTTCATCTTCATTTAACTGATTTCATCGTTAACTGATTTCATCTTCATTCTTCATTTAACTGATTTCATCTTTAACTGATTTCATCGTTAACTGATTTCATCTTCATTTAACTGATTTCATCGTTAATTGATTTCATCGTTAACTGATTTCATCGTTAATTGATTTCATCGTCAACTGATTTCATCTTCATTTAACTGATTTCATCGTTAACTGATTTCATCTTCATTCTTCATTTAACTGATTTCATCTTTAACTGATTTCATCGTTAACTGATTTCATCTTCATTTAACTGATTTCATCGTTAATTGATTTCATCGTTAACTGATTTCATCGTTAACTGATTTCATCTTCATTTAACTGATTTCATCGTTAACTGATTTCATCGTTAACTGATTTCATCTTTAACTGATTTCATCTTCATTTAACTGATTTCATCGTTAACTGATTTCATCGTTAACTGATTTCATCGTTAACTGATTTCATCTTCATTTAACTGATTTCATCTTCATTTAACTGATTTCATCGTTAACTGATTTCATCGTTAACTGATTTCATCTTCATTTAATTGATTTCATCGTTAACTGATTTCATCGTTAACTGATTTCATCGTTAACTGATTTCATCTTCATTTAACTGATTTCATCGTTAACTGATTTCATCGTTAACTGATTTCATCGTTAACTGATTTCATCTTCATTTAACTGATTTCATCGTTAACTGATTTCATCGTTAACTGATTTCATCTTCATTTAACTGATTTCATCGTTAACTGATTTCATCGTTAATTGATTTCATCGTTAACTGATTTCATTTTCATTCTTCATTTAACTGATTTCATCGTTAACTGATTTCATCGTTAACTGATTTCATCTTCATTTAACTGATTTCATCGTTAACTGATTTCATCGTTAATTGATTTCATCGTTAACTGATTTCATCTTCATTCTTCATTTAACTGATTTCATCGTTAACTGATTTCATCTTCATTTAACTGATTTCATCGTTAACTGATTTCATCGTTAACTGATTTCATCGTTAACTGATTTCATCTTCATTTAACTGATTTCATCGTTAACTGATTTCATCTTTAACTGATTTCATCGTTAACTGATTTCATCGTTAACTGATTTCATCTTCATTTAACTGATTTCATTGTTAACTGATTTCATCGTTAATTGATTTCATCGTTGACTGATTTCATCTTCATTTAACTGATTTCATCGTTAACTGATTTCATCGTTAACTGATTTCATCGTTAACTGATTTCATCGTTAACTGATTTCATCTTCATTTAACTGATTTCATTGTTAACTGATTTCATCGTTAACTGATTTCATCTTCATTTAATTGATTTCATCGTTAACTGATTTCATCTTCATTTAATTGATTTCATCGTTAACTGATTTCATCGTTAACTGATTTCATCGTTAACTGATTTCATCTTCATTTAACTGATTTCATCGTTAACTGATTTCATCGTTAACTGATTTCATCTTCATTTAACTGATTTCATCGTTAACTTATTTAATCGTTAACTGATTTCATCGTTAACTGATTTCATCGTTAACTGATTTCATCTTCATTTAACTGATTTCATTGTTAACTGATTTCATCTTCATTTAACTGATTTCATCGTTAACTGATTTCATCGTTAACTGATTTCATCGTTAACTGATTTCATCTTCATTTAACTGATTTCATTTTCATTCTTCATTTAACTGATTTCATCGTTAACTGATTTCATCTTCATTTAACTGATTTCATCGTTAACTGATTTCATCGTTAACTGATTTCATCGTTAACTGATTTCATCTTTAACTGATTTCATCGTTAACTGATTTCATCTTCATTTAACTGATTTCATCGTTAACTGATTTCATCTTCATTTAACTGATTTCATCGTTAACTGATTTCATCTTCATTCAATTGATTTCATCGTTAACTGATTTCATCGTTAACTGATTTCATCGTTAACTGATTTCATCGTTAACTGATTTCATCTTCATTTAACTGATTTCATCGTTAACTGATTTCATCGTTAACTGATTTCATCTTCATTTAACTGATTTCATTTTCATTCTTCATTTAACTGATTTCATCGTTAACTGATTTCATCTTCATTTAATTGATTTCATCGTTAACTGATTTCATCGTTAACTGATTTCATCGTTAACTGATTTCATCTTCATTTAACTGATTTCATCGTTAACTGATTTCATCTTCATTTAACTGATTTCATCGTTAACTGATTTCATCGTTAACTGATTTCATCTTCATTTAACTGATTTCATCGTTAACTGATTTCATCGTTAACTGATTTCATCTTCATTTAACTGATTTCATCTTCATTTAACTGATTTCATCGTTAACTGATTTCATCGTTAATTGATTTCATCGTTAACTGATTTCATTTTCATTCTTCATTTAACTGATTTCATCGTTAACTGATTTCATCGTTAACTGATTTCATCTTCATTTAACTGATTTCATCGTTAACTGATTTCATCGTTAATTGATTTCATCGTTAACTGATTTCATCTTCATTCTTCATTTAACTGATTTCATCGTTAACTGATTTCATCTTCATTTAACTGATTTCATCGTTAACTGATTTCATCGTTAACTGATTTCATCGTTAACTGATTTCATCTTCATTTAACTGATTTCATCGTTAACTGATTTCATCTTCATTCTTCATTTAACTGATTTCATCTTTAACTGATTTCATCGTTAACTGATTTCATCTTCATTTAACTGATTTCATCGTTAATTGATTTCATCGTTAACTGATTTCATCGTTAACTGATTTCATCGTTAACTGATTTCATCTTCATTTAACTGATTTCATCGTTAATTGATTTCATCGTTAACTGATTTCATCGTTAATTGATTTCATCGTTAACTGATTTCATCTTCATTTAACTGATTTCATCGTTAACTGATTTCATCTTCATTCTTCATTTAACTGATTTCATCTTTAACTGATTTCATCGTTAACTGATTTCATCTTCATTTAACTGATTTCATCGTTAATTGATTTCATCGTTAACTGATTTCATCGTTAATTGATTTCATCGTTAACTGATTTCATCTTCATTTAACTGATTTCATCGTTAACTGATTTCATCTTCATTCTTCATTTAACTGATTTCATCTTTAACTGATTTCATCGTTAACTGATTTCATCTTCATTTAACTGATTTCATCGTTAACTGATTTCATCGTTAACTGATTTCATCTTCATTTAATTGATTTCATCGTTAACTGATTTCATCGTTAACTGATTTCATCGTTAACTGATTTCATCTTCATTTAACTGATTTCATCGTTAACTGATTTCATCGTTAACTGATTTCATCGTTAACTGATTTCATCTTCATTTAACTGATTTCATCGTTAACTGATTTCATCGTTAACTGATTTCATCTTCATTTAACTGATTTCATCGTTAACTGATTTCATCGTTAATTGATTTCATCGTTAACTGATTTCATTTTCATTCTTCATTTAACTGATTTCATCGTTAACTGATTTCATCGTTAACTGATTTCATCTTCATTTAACTGATTTCATCGTTAACTGATTTCATCGTTAATTGATTTCATCGTTAACTGATTTCATCTTCATTCTTCATTTAACTGATTTCATCGTTAACTGATTTCATCTTCATTTAACTGATTTCATCGTTAACTGATTTCATCGTTAACTGATTTCATCGTTAACTGATTTCATCTTCATTTAACTGATTTCATCGTTAACTGATTTCATCTTCATTCTTCATTTAACTGATTTCATCTTTAACTGATTTCATCGTTAACTGATTTCATCTTCATTTAACTGATTTCATCGTTAATTGATTTCATCGTTAACTGATTTCATCGTTAACTGATTTCATCTTCATTTAACTGATTTCATCGTTAACTGATTTCATCGTTAACTGATTTCATCTTTAACTGATTTCATCTTCATTTAACTGATTTCATCGTTAACTGATTTCATCGTTAACTGATTTCATCGTTAACTGATTTCATCGTTAACTGATTTCATCTTCATTTAACTGATTTCATTGTTAACTGATTTCATCGTTAACTGATTTCATCTTCATTTAACTGATTTCATCGTTAACTGATTTCATCGTTAACTGATTTCATCGTTAACTGATTTCATCGTTAACTGATTTCATCTTCATTTAACTGATTTCATTTTCATTCTTCATTTAACTGATTTCATCGTTAACTGATTTCATCTTCATTTAACTGATTTCATCGTTAACTGATTTCATCGTTAACTGATTTCATCGTTAACTGATTTCATCTTTAACTGATTTCATCGTTAACTGATTTCATCTTCATTTAACTGATTTCATCGTTAACTGATTTCATCTTCATTTAATTGATTTCATCGTTAACTGATTTCATCGTTAACTGATTTCATCTTCATTTAACTGATTTCATCGTTAACTGATTTCATCGTTAACTGATTTCATCGTTAACTGATTTCATCGTTAACTGATTTCATCTTCATTTAACTGATTTCATCGTTAACTGATTTCATCTTCATTTAATTGATTTCATCGTTAACTGATTTCATCGTTAACTGATTTCATCGTTAACTGATTTCATCTTCATTTAACTGATTTCATCGTTAACTGATTTCATCGTTAACTGATTTCATCTTCATTTAACTGATTTCATCGTTAACTGATTTCATCGTTAATTGATTTCATCGTTAACTGATTTCATTTTCATTCTTCATTTAACTGATTTCATCCTTAACTGATTTCATCGTTAACTGATTTCATCTTCATTTAACTGATTTCATCGTTAACTGATTTCATCGTTAACTGATTTCATCGTTAACTGATTTCATCTTCATTTAACTGATTTCATCGTTAACTGATTTCATCGTTAATTGATTTCATCGTTAACTGATTTCATTTTCATTCTTCATTTAACTGATTTCATCGTTAACTGATTTCATCGTTAACTGATTTCATCTTCATTTAACTGATTTCATCGTTAACTGATTTCATCGTTAATTGATTTCATCGTTAACTGATTTCATCTTCATTCTTCATTTAACTGATTTCATCGTTAACTGATTTCATCTTCATTTAACTGATTTCATCGTTAACTGATTTCATCGTTAACTGATTTCATCGTTAACTGATTTCATCGTTAACTGATTTCATCTTCATTTAACTGATTTCATCGTTAACTGATTTCATCTTCATTCTTCATTTAACTGATTTCATCTTTAACTGATTTCATCGTTAACTGATTTCATCTTCATTTAACTGATTTCATCGTTAATTGATTTCATCGTTAACTGATTTCATCGTTAACTGATTTCATCTTCATTTAACTGATTTCATCGTTAACTGATTTCATCGTTAACTGATTTCATCTTTAACTGATTTCATCTTCATTTAACTGATTTCATCGTTAACTGATTTCATCGTTAACTGATTTCATCGTTAACTGATTTCATCTTCATTTAACTGATTTCATTGTTAACTGATTTCATCGTTAACTGATTTCATCTTCATTTAATTGATTTCATCGTTAACTGATTTCATCGTTAACTGATTTCATCGTTAACTGATTTCATCTTCATTTAACTGATTTCATCGTTAACTGATTTCATCGTTAACTGATTTCATCTTCATTTAACTGATTTCATTTTCATTCTTCATTTAACTGATTTCATCGTTAACTGATTTCATCTTCATTTAATTGATTTCATCGTTAACTGATTTCATCGTTAACTGATTTCATCGTTAACTGATTTCATCTTCATTTAACTGATTTCATCGTTAACTGATTTCATCGTTAACTGATTTCATCGTTAACTGATTTCATCTTCATTTAACTGATTTCATCGTTAACTGATTTCATCGTTAACTGATTTCATCTTCATTTAACTGATTTCATCGTTAACTGATTTCATCGTTAATTGATTTCATCGTTAACTGATTTCATTTTCATTCTTCATTTAACTGATTTCATCGTTAACTGATTTCATCGTTAACTGATTTCATCTTCATTTAACTGATTTCATCGTTAACTGATTTCATCGTTAATTGATTTCATCGTTAACTGATTTCATCTTCATTCTTCATTTAACTGATTTCATCGTTAACTGATTTCATCTTCATTTAACTGATTTCATCGTTAACTGATTTCATCGTTAACTGATTTCATCTTCATTTAACTGATTTCATCGTTAACTGATTTCATCTTCATTCTTCATTTAACTGATTTCATCTTTAACTGATTTCATCGTTAACTGATTTCATCTTCATTTAACTGATTTCATCGTTAATTGATTTCATCGTTAACTGATTTCATCGTTAATTGATTTCATCGTTAACTGATTTCATCTTCATTTAACTGATTTCATCGTTAACTGATTTCATCTTCATTCTTCATTTAACTGATTTCATCTTTAACTGATTTCATCGTTAACTGATTTCATCTTCATTTAACTGATTTCATCGTTAATTGATTTCATCGTTAACTGATTTCATCGTTAATTGATTTCATCGTTAACTGATTTCATCTTCATTTAACTGATTTCATCGTTAACTGATTTCATCTTCATTCTTCATTTAACTGATTTCATCTTTAACTGATTTCATCGTTAACTGATTTCATCTTCATATAACTGATTTCATCGTTAATTGATTTCATCGTTAACTGATTTCATCGTTAATTGATTTCATCGTTAACTGATTTCATCTTCATTTAACTGATTTCATCGTTAACTGATTTCATCTTCATTCTTCATTTAACTGATTTCATCTTTAACTGATTTCATCGTTAACTGATTTCATCTTCATTTAACTGATTTCATCGTTAATTGATTTCATCGTTAACTGATTTCATCGTTAACTGATTTCATCTTCATTTAACTGATTTCATCGTTAACTGATTTCATCGTTAACTGATTTCATCTTTAACTGATTTCATCTTCATTTAACTGATTTCATCGTTAACTGATTTCATCGTTAACTGATTTCATCGTTAACTGATTTCATCTTCATTTAACTGATTTCATCTTCATTTAACTGATTTCATCGTTAACTGATTTCATCGTTAACTGATTTCATCTTCATTTAATTGATTTCATCGTTAACTGATTTCATCGTTAACTGATTTCATCGTTAACTGATTTCATCTTCATTTAACTGATTTCATCGTTAACTGATTTCATCGTTAACTGATTTCATCGTTAACTGATTTCATCTTCATTTAACTGATTTCATCGTTAACTGATTTCATCGTTAACTGATTTCATCTTCATTTAACTGATTTCATCGTTAACTGATTTCATCGTTAATTGATTTCATCGTTAACTGATTTCATTTTCATTCTTCATTTAACTGATTTCATCGTTAACTGATTTCATCGTTAACTGATTTCATCTTCATTTAACTGATTTCATCGTTAACTGATTTCATCGTTAATTGATTTCATCGTTAACTGATTTCATCTTCATTCTTCATTTAACTGATTTCATCGTTAACTGATTTCATCTTCATTTAACTGATTTCATCGTTAACTGATTTCATCGTTAACTGATTTCATCGTTAACTGATTTCATCTTCATTTAACTGATTTCATCGTTAACTGATTTCATCTTCATTCTTCATTTAACTGATTTCATCTTTAACTGATTTCATCGTTAACTGATTTCATCTTCATTTAACTGATTTCATCGTTAATTGATTTCATCGTTAACTGATTTCATCGTTAACTGATTTCATCTTCATTTAACTGATTTCATCGTTAACTGATTTCATCGTTAACTGATTTCATCTTTAACTGATTTCATCTTCATTTAACTGATTTCATCGTTAACTGATTTCATCGTTAACTGATTTCATCGTTAACTGATTTCATCTTCATTTAACTGATTTCATTGTTAACTGATTTCATCGTTAACTGATTTCATCTTCATTTAACTGATTTCATCGTTAACTGATTTCATCGTTAACTGATTTCATCGTTAACTGATTTCATCTTCATTTAACTGATTTCATTTTCATTCTTCATTTAACTGATTTCATCGTTAACTGATTTCATCTTCATTTAACTGATTTCATCGTTAACTGATTTCATCGTTAACTGATTTCATCGTTAACTGATTTCATCTTTAACTGATTTCATCGTTAACTGATTTCATCTTCATTTAACTGATTTCATCGTTAACTGATTTCATCTTCATTCTTCATTTAACTGATTTCATCTTTAACTGATTTCATCGTTAACTGATTTCATCTTCATTTAACTGATTTCATCGTTAATTGATTTCATCGTTAACTGATTTCATCGTTAATTGATTTCATCGTTAACTGATTTCATCTTCATTTAACTGATTTCATCGTTAACTGATTTCATCTTCATTCTTCATTTAACTGATTTCATCTTTAACTGATTTCATCGTTAACTGATTTCATCTTCATTTAACTGATTTCATCGTTAATTGATTTCATCGTTAACTGATTTCATCGTTAATTGATTTCATCGTTAACTGATTTCATCTTCATTTAACTGATTTCATCGTTAACTGATTTCATCTTCATTCTTCATTTAACTGATTTCATCGTTAACTGGTTTCATCGTTAACTGATTTCATCTTCATTTAACTGATTTCATCGTTAACTGATTTCATCGTTAACTGATTTCATCTTTAACTGATTTCATCTTCATTTAACTGATTTCATCGTTAACTGATTTCATCGTTAACTGATTTCATCGTTAACTGATTTCATCTTCATTTAACTGATTTCATCTTCATTTAACTGATTTCATCGTTAACTGATTTCATCGTTAACTGATTTCATCTTCATTTAATTGATTTCATCGTTAACTGATTTCATCGTTAACTGATTTCATCGTTAACTGATTTCATCTTCATTTAACTGATTTCATCGTTAACTGATTTCATCGTTAACTGATTTCATCGTTAACTGATTTCATCTTCATTTAACTGATTTCATCGTTAACTGATTTCATCGTTAACTGATTTCATCTTCATTTAACTGATTTCATCGTTAACTGATTTCATCGTTAATTGATTTCATCGTTAACTGATTTCATTTTCATTCTTCATTTAACTGATTTCATCGTTAACTGATTTCATCGTTAACTGATTTCATCTTCATTTAACTGATTTCATCGTTAACTGATTTCATCGTTAATTGATTTCATCGTTAACTGATTTCATCTTCATTCTTCATTTAACTGATTTCATCGTTAACTGATTTCATCTTCATTTAACTGATTTCATCGTTAACTGATTTCATCGTTAACTGATTTCATCGTTAACTGATTTCATCTTCATTTAACTGATTTCATCGTTAACTGATTTCATCTTCATTCTTCATTTAACTGATTTCATCTTTAACTGATTTCATCGTTAACTGATTTCATCTTCATTTAACTGATTTCATCGTTAATTGATTTCATCGTTAACTGATTTCATCGTTAACTGATTTCATCTTCATTTAACTGATTTCATCGTTAACTGATTTCATCGTTAACTGATTTCATCTTTAACTGATTTCATCTTCATTTAACTGATTTCATCGTTAACTGATTTCATCGTTAACTGATTTCATCGTTAACTGATTTCATCTTCATTTAACTGATTTCATTGTTAACTGATTTCATCGTTAACTGATTTCATCTTCATTTAACTGATTTCATCGTTAACTGATTTCATCGTTAACTGATTTCATCGTTAACTGATTTCATCTTTAACTGATTTCATCGTTAACTGATTTCATCTTCATTTAACTGATTTCATCGTTAACTGATTTCATCTTCATTTAACTGATTTCATCTTCATTTAACTGATTTCATTTTCATTCTTCATTTAACTGATTTCATCGTTAACTGATTTCATCTTCATTTAACTGATTTCATCGTTAACTGATTTCATCGTTAACTGATTTCATCGTTAACTGATTTCATCTTTAACTGATTTCATCGTTAACTGATTTCATCTTCATTTAACTGATTTCATCGTTAACTGATTTCATCTTCATTTAATTGATTTCATCGTTAACTGATTTCATCGTTAACTGATTTCATCGTTAACTGATTTCATCTTCATTTAACTGATTTCATCGTTAACTGATTTCATCGTTAACTGATTTCATCTTCATTTAACTGATTTCATTTTCATTCTTCATTTAACTGATTTCATCGTTAACTGATTTCATCTTCATTTAATTGATTTCATCGTTAACTGATTTCATCGTTAACTGATTTCATCTTCATGTAACTGATTTCATCGTTAACTGATTTCATCGTTAACTGATTTCATCTTCATTTAACTGATTTCATCGTTAACTGATTTCATCGTTAAATGATTTCATCGTTAACTGATTTCATTTTCATTCTTCATTTAACTGATTTCATCGTTAACTGATTTCATCGTTAACTGATTTCATCTTCATTTAACTGATTTCATCGTTAATTGATTTCATCGTTAACTGATTTCATCTTCATTTAACTGATTTCATCGTTAACTGATTTCATCGTTAACTGATTTCATCTTTAACTGATTTCATCGTTAACTGATTTCATCGTTAACTGATTTCATCTTCATTTAACTGATTTCATTGTTAACTGATTTCATCGTTAACTGATTTCATCTTCATTTAATTGATTTCATCGTTAACTGATTTCATCCTTAACTGATTTCATCTTCATTTAACTGATTTCATCGTTAACTGATTTCATCGTTAACTGATTTCATCTTCATTTAACTGATTTCATCGTTAACTGATTTCATCGTTAACTGATTTCATCTTCATTTAACTGATTTCATCGTTAACTGATTTCATCGTTAACTGATTTCATCTTCATTTAACTGATTTCATCGTTAACTGATTTCATCGTTAACTGATTTCATCGTTAACTGATTTCATCTTCATTTAACTGATTTCATCGTTAACTGATTTCATCTTCATTTAACTGATTTCATCGTTAACTGATTTCATCGTTAACTGATTTCATCGTTAACTGATTTCATCTTCATTTAACTGATTTCATTTTCATTCTTCATTTAACTGATTTCATCGTTAACTGATTTCATCTTCATTTAACTGATTTCATCGTTAACTGATTTCATTGTTAACTGATTTCATCTTTAACTGATTTCATCGTTAACTGATTTCATCTTCATTTAACTGATTTCATCGTTAACTGATTTCATCTTCATTTAATTGATTTCATCGTTAACTGATTTCATCGTTAACTGATTTCATCGTTAATTGATTTCATCGTTAACTGATTTCATCTTCATTTAACTGATTTCATCGTTAATTGATTTCATCGTTAACTGATTTCATCGTTAACTGATTTCATCGTTAACTGATTTCATCTTCATTCTTCATTTAACTGATTTCATCTTTAACTGATTTCATCGTTAACTGATTTCATCTTCATTTAACTGATTTCATCGTTAATTGATTTCATCGTTAACTGATTTCATCGTTAATTGATTTCATCGTTAACTGATTTCATCTTCATTTAACTGATTTCATCGTTAACTGATTTCATCTTCATTCTTCATTTAACTGATTTCATCTTTAACTGATTTCATCGTTAACTGATTTCATCTTCATTTAACTGATTTCATCGTTAATTGATTTCATCGTTAACTGATTTCATCGTTAACTGATTTCATCTTCATTTAACTGATTTCATCGTTAACTGATTTCATCGTTAACTGATTTCATCTTTAACTGATTTCATCTTCATTTAACTGATTTCATCGTTAACTGATTTCATCGTTAACTGATTTCATCGTTAACTGATTTCATCTTCATTTAACTGATTTCATCGTTAACTGATTTCATCGTTAACTGATTTCATCTTCATTTAACTGATTTCATCGTTAACTGATTTCATCGTTAATTGATTTCATCGTTAACTGATTTCATTTTCATTCTTCATTTAACTGATTTCATCGTTAACTGATTTCATCGTTAACTGATTTCATCTTCATTTAACTGATTTCATCGTTAACTGATTTCATCGTTAATTGATTTCATCGTTAACTGATTTCATCTTCATTCTTCATTTAACTGATTTCATCGTTAACTGATTTCATCTTCATTTAACTGATTTCATCGTTAACTGATTTCATCGTTAACTGATTTCATCGTTAACTGATTTCATCGTTAACTGATTTCATCTTCATTTAACTGATTTCATCGTTAACTGATTTCATCTTCATTCTTCATTTAACTGATTTCATCTTTAACTGATTTCATCGTTAACTGATTTCATCTTCATTTAACTGATTTCATCGTTAATTGATTTCATCGTTAACTGATTTCATCGTTAACTGATTTCATCTTCATTTAACTGATTTCATCGTTAACTGATTTCATCGTTAACTGATTTCATCTTTAACTGATTTCATCTTCATTTAACTGATTTCATCGTTAACTGATTTCATCGTTAACTGATTTCATCGTTAACTGATTTCATCTTCATTTAACTGATTTCATCTTCATTTAACTGATTTCATCGTTAACTGATTTCATCGTTAACTGATTTCATCTTCATTTAATTGATTTCATCGTTAACTGATTTCATCGTTAACTGATTTCATCGTTAACTGATTTCATCTTCATTTAACTGATTTCATCGTTAACTGATTTCATCGTTAACTGATTTCATCGTTAACTGATTTCATCTTCATTTAACTGATTTCATCGTTAACTGATTTCATCGTTAACTGATTTCATCTTCATTTAACTGATTTCATCGTTAACTGATTTCATCGTTAATTGATTTCATCGTTAACTGATTTCATTTTCATTCTTCATTTAACTGATTTCATCGTTAACTGATTTCATCGTTAACTGATTTCATCTTCATTTAACTGATTTCATCGTTAACTGATTTCATCGTTAATTGATTTCATCGTTAACTGATTTCATCTTCATTCTTCATTTAACTGATTTCATCGTTAACTGATTTCATCTTCATTTAACTGATTTCATCGTTAACTGATTTCATCGTTAACTGATTTCATCGTTAACTGATTTCATCTTCATTTAACTGATTTCATCGTTAACTGATTTCATCTTCATTCTTCATTTAACTGATTTCATCGTTAACTGATTTCATCGTTAACTGATTTCATCTTCATTTAACTGATTTCATCGTTAATTGATTTCATCGTTAACTGATTTCATCGTTAACTGATTTCATCTTCATTTAACTGATTTCATCGTTAACTGATTTCATCGTTAACTGATTTCATCTTTAACTGATTTCATCTTCATTTAACTGATTTCATCGTTAACTGATTTCATCGTTAACTGATTTCATCTTCATTTAACTGATTTCATCGTTAACTGATTTCATCGTTAACTGATTTCATCGTTAACTGATTTCATCGTTAACTGATTTCATCTTCATTTAACTGATTTCATTTTCATTCTTCATTTAACTGATTTCATCGTTAACTGATTTCATCTTCATTTAACTGATTTCATCGTTAACTGATTTCATCGTTAACTGATTTCATCGTTAACTGATTTCATCTTTAACTGATTTCATCGTTAACTGATTTCATCTTCATTTAACTGATTTCATCGTTAACTGATTTCATCTTCATTTAATTGATTTCATCGTTAACTGATTTCATCGTTAACTGATTTCATCGTTAACTGATTTCATCGTTAACTGATTTCATCTTCATTTAACTGATTTCATCGTTAACTGATTTCATCGTTAACTGATTTCATCTTCATTTAACTGATTTCATTTTCATTCTTCATTTAACTGATTTCATCGTTAACTGATTTCATCGTTATCTGATTTCATCTTCATTTAACTGATTTCATCGTTAACTGATTTCATCTTCATTTAACTGATTTCATTTTCATTCTTCATTTAACTGATTTCATCGTTAACTGATTTCATCTTCATTTAACTGATTTCATTTTCATTCTTCATTTAACTGATTTCATCGTGAACTGATTTCATCTTCATTTAACTGATTTCATCGTTAACTGATTTCATCGTTAATTGATTTCATCGTTAACTGATTTCATTTTCATTCTTCATTTAACTGATTTCATCGTTAACTGATTTCATCGTTAACTGATTTCATCTTCATTTAACTGATTTCATCGTTAATTGATTTCATCGTTAACTGATTTCATCTTCATTTAACTGATTTCATCGTTAACTGATTTCATCGTTAACTGATTTCATCGTTAACTGATTTCATCGTTAACTGATTTCATCTTCATTTAACTGATTTCATTGTTAACTGATTTCATCGTTAACTGATTTCATCTTCATTTAATTGATTTCATCGTTAACTGATTTCATCTTCATTTAATTGATTTCATCGTTAACTGATTTCATCGTTAACTGATTTCATCGTTAACTGATTTCATCGTTAACTGATTTCATCTTCATTTAACTGATTTCATCGTTAACTGATTTCATCGTTAACTGATTTCATCTTCATTTAACTGATTTCATCGTTAACTGATTTCATCGTTAACTGATTTCATCTTCATTTAACTGATTTCATCGTTAACTGATTTCATCGTTAACTGATTTCATCGTTAACTGATTTCATCTTCATTTAACTGATTTCATTTTCATTCTTCATTTAACTGATTTCATCGTTAACTGATTTCATCTTCATTTAACTGATTTCATCGTTAACTGATTTCATCGTTAACTGATTTCATCTTTAACTGATTTCATCGTTAACTGATTTCATCTTCATTTAACTGATTTCATCGTTAACTGATTTCATCTTCATTTAATTGATTTCATCGTTAACTGATTTCATCGTTAACTGATTTCATCGTTAACTGATTTCATCTTCATTTAACTGATTTCATCGTTAACTGATTTCATCGTTAACTGATTTCATCTTCATTTAACTGATTTCATTTTCATTCTTCATTTAACTGATTTCATCGTTAACTGATTTCATCTTCATTTAATTGATTTCATCGTTAACTGATTTCATCGTTAACTGATTTCATCGTTAACTGATTTCATCTTCATTTAACTGATTTCATCGTTAACTGATTTCATCGTTAACTGATTTCATCGTTAACTGATTTCATCTTCATTTAACTGATTTCATCGTTAACTGATTTCATCGTTAACTGATTTCATCTTCATTTAACTGATTTCATCGTTAACTGATTTCATCGTTAATTGATTTCATCGTTAACTGATTTCATTTTCATTCTTCATTTAACTGATTTCATCGTTAACTGATTTCATCGTTAACTGATTTCATCTTCATTTAACTGATTTCATCGTTAACTGATTTCATCGTTAATTGATTTCATCGTTAACTGATTTCATCTTCATTCTTCATTTAACTGATTTCATCGTTAACTGATTTCATCTTCATTTAACTGATTTCATCGTTAACTGATTTCATCGTTAACTGATTTCATCGTTAACTGATTTCATCTTCATTTAACTGATTTCATCGTTAACTGATTTCATCTTCATTCTTCATTTAACTGATTTCATCTTTAACTGATTTCATCGTTAACTGATTTCATCTTCATTTAACTGATTTCATCGTTAATTGATTTCATCGTTAACTGATTTCATCGTTAATTGATTTCATCGTTAACTGATTTCATCTTCATTTAACTGATTTCATCGTTAACTGATTTCATCTTCATTCTTCATTTAACTGATTTCATCTTTAACTGATTTCATCGTTAACTGATTTCATCTTCATTTAACTGATTTCATCGTTAATTGATTTCATCGTTAACTGATTTCATCGTTAATTGATTTCATCGTTAACTGATTTCATCTTCATTTAACTGATTTCATCGTTAACTGATTTCATCTTCATTCTTCATTTAACTGATTTCATCTTTAACTGATTTCATCGTTAACTGATTTCATCTTCATTTAACTGATTTCATCGTTAATTGATTTCATCGTTAACTGATTTCATCGTTAATTGATTTCATCGTTAACTGATTTCATCTTCATTTAACTGATTTCATCGTTAACTGATTTCATCTTCATTCTTCATTTAACTGATTTCATCTTTAACTGATTTCATCGTTAACTGATTTCATCTTCATTTAACTGATTTCATCGTTAATTGATTTCATCGTTAACTGATTTCATCGTTAACTGATTTCATCTTCATTTAACTGATTTCATCGTTAACTGATTTCATCGTTAACTGATTTCATCTTTAACTGATTTCATCTTCATTTAACTGATTTCATCGTTAACTGATTTCATCGTTAACTGATTTCATCGTTAACTGATTTCATCGTTAACTGATTTCATCTTCATTTAACTGATTTCATCTTCATTTAACTGATTTCATCGTTAACTGATTTCATCGTTAACTGATTTCATCTTCATTTAATTGATTTCATCGTTAACTGATTTCATCGTTAACTGATTTCATCGTTAACTGATTTCATCTTCATTTAACTGATTTCATCGTTAACTGATTTCATCGTTAACTGATTTCATCTTCATTTAACTGATTTCATCGTTAACTGATTTCATCGTTAACTGATTTCATCTTCATTTAACTGATTTCATCTTCATTTAACTGATTTCATCGTTAACTGATTTCATCGTTAATTGATTTCATCGTTAACTGATTTCATCTTCATTCTTCATTTAACTGATTTCATCGTTAACTGATTTCATCTTCATTTAACTGATTTCATCGTTAACTGATTTCATCGTTAACTGATTTCATCTTTAACTGATTTCATCTTCATTTAACTGATTTCATCGTTAACTGATTTCATCGTTAACTGATTTCATCGTTAACTGATTTCATCTTCATTTAACTGATTTCATCTTCATTTAACTGATTTCATCGTTAACTGATTTCATCGTTAACTGATTTCATCTTCATTTAATTGATTTCATCGTTAACTGATTTCATCGTTAACTGATTTCATCGTTAACTGATTTCATCTTCATTTAACTGATTTCATCTTCATTTAACTGATTTCATCGTTAACTGATTTCATCGTTAACTGATTTCATCTTCATTTAACTGATTTCATCGTTAACTGATTTCATCGTTAATTGATTTCATCGTTAACTGATTTCATTTTCATTCTTCATTTAACTGATTTCATCGTTAACTGATTTCATCGTTAACTGATTTCATCTTCATTTAACTGATTTCATCGTTAACTGATTTCATCGTTAATTGATTTCATCGTTAACTGATTTCATCTTCATTCTTCATTTAACTGATTTCATCGTTAACTGATTTCATCTTCATTTAACTGATTTCATCGTTAACTGATTTCATCGTTAACTGATTTCATCGTTAACTGATTTCATCTTCATTTAACTGATTTCATCGTTAACTGATTTCATCTTCATTCTTCATTTAACTGATTTCATCTTTAACTGATTTCATCGTTAACTGATTTCATCTTCATTTAACTGATTTCATCGTTAATTGATTTCATCGTTAACTGATTTCATCGTTAACTGATTTCATCTTCATTTAACTGATTTCATCGTTAACTGATTTCATCGTTAACTGATTTCATCTTTAACTGATTTCATCTTCATTTAACTGATTTCATCGTTAACTGATTTCATCGTTAACTGATTTCATCGTTAACTGATTTCATCGTTAACTGATTTCATCTTCATTTAACTGATTTCATTGTTAACTGATTTCATCGTTAACTGATTTCATCTTCATTTAACTGATTTCATCGTTAACTGATTTCATCGTTAACTGATTTCATCGTTAACTGATTTCATCTTCATTTAACTGATTTCATTTTCATTCTTCATTTAACTGATTTCATCGTTAACTGATTTCATCTTCATTTAACTGATTTCATCGTTAACTGATTTCATCGTTAACTGATTTCATCGTTAACTGATTTCATCTTTAACTGATTTCATCGTTAACTGATTTCATCTTCATTTAACTGATTTCATCGTTAACTGATTTCATCTTCATTTAATTGATTTCATCGTTAACTGATTTCATCGTTAACTGATTTCATCGTTAACTGATTTCATCTTCATTTAACTGATTTCATCGTTAACTGATTTCATCTTCATTTAACTGATTTCATCGTTAACTGATTTCATCGTTAATTGATTTCATCGTTAACTGATTTCATTTTCATTCTTCATTTAACTGATTTCATCGTTAACTGATTTCATCTTCATTTAACTGATTTCATCGTTAACTGATTTCATCTTCATTTAATTGATTTCATCGTTAACTGATTTCATCGTTAACTGATTTCATCGTTAACTGATTTCATCTTCATTTAACTGATTTCATCGTTAACTGATTTCATCTTCATTTAACTGATTTCATCGTTAACTGATTTCATCGTTAACTGATTTCATCTTCATTTAACTGATTTCATCGTTAACTGATTTCATCGTTAATTGATTTCATCGTTAACTGATTTCATTTTCATTCTTCATTTAACTGATTTCATCGTTAACTGATTTCATCGTTAACTGATTTCATCTTCATTTAACTGATTTCATCGTTAACTGATTTCATCGTTAATTGATTTCATCGTTAACTGATTTCATCTTCATTCTTCATTTAACTGATTTCATCGTTAACTGATTTCATCTTCATTTAACTGATTTCATCGTTAACTGATTTCATCTTCATTTAACTGATTTCATCGTTAACTGATTTCATCTTCATTTAACTGATTTCATCGTTAACTGATTTCTTCGTTAACTGATTTCATCTTCATTTAACTGATTTCATTGTTAACTGATTTCATCGTTAACTGATTTCATCTTCATTTAACTGATTTCATCGTTAACTGATTTCATCGTTAACTGATTTCATCGTTAACTGATTTCATCTTCATTTAACTGATTTCATTTTCATTCTTCATTTAACTGATTTCATCGTTAACTGATTTCATCTTCATTTAACTGATTTCATCGTTAACTGATTTCATCGTTAACTGATTTCATCTTTAACTGATTTCATCGTTAACTGATTTCATCTTCATTTAACTGATTTCATCGTTAACTGATTTCATCTTCATTTAATTGATTTCATCGTTAACTGATTTCATCGTTAACTGATTTCATCGTTAACTGATTTCATCTTCATTTAACTGATTTCATCGTTAACTGATTTCATCGTTAACTGATTTCATCTTCATTTAACTGATTTCATTTTCATTCTTCATTTAACTGATTTCATCGTTAACTGATTTCATCTTCATTTAATTGATTTCATCGTTAACTGATTTCATCGTTAACTGATTTCATCGTTAACTGATTTCATCTTCATTTAACTGATTTCATCGTTAACTGATTTCATCGTTAACTGATTTCATCGTTAACTGATTTCATCTTCATTTAACTGATTTCATCGTTAACTGATTTCATCGTTAACTGATTTCATCTTCATTTAACTGATTTCATCGTTAACTGATTTCATCGTTAATTGATTTCATCGTTAACTGATTTCATTTTCATTCTTCATTTAACTGATTTCATCGTTAACTGATTTCATCGTTAACTGATTTCATCTTCATTTAACTGATTTCATCGTTAACTGATTTCATCGTTAATTGATTTCATCGTTAACTGATTTCATCTTCATTCTTCATTTAACTGATTTCATCGTTAACTGATTTCATCTTCATTTAACTGATTTCATCGTTAACTGATTTCATCTTCATTTAACTGATTTCATCGTTAACTGATTTCATCGTTAACTGATTTCATCGTTAACTGATTTCATCGTTAACTGATTTCATCTTCATTTAACTGATTTCATCGTTAACTGATTTCATCTTCATTCTTCATTTAACTGATTTCATCTTTAACTGATTTCATCGTTAACTGATTTCATCTTCATTTAACTGATTTCATCGTTAATTGATTTCATCGTTAACTGATTTCATCGTTAACTGATTTCATCGTTAACTGATTTCATCTTCATTTAACTGATTTCATCGTTAATTGATTTCATCGTTAACTGATTTCATCGTTAATTGATTTCATCGTTAACTGATTTCATCTTCATTTAACTGATTTCATCGTTAACTGATTTCATCTTCATTCTTCATTTAACTGATTTCATCTTTAACTGATTTCATCGTTAACTGATTTCATCTTCATTTAACTGATTTCATCGTTAATTGATTTCATCGTTAACTGATTTCATCGTTAATTGATTTCATCGTTAACTGATTTCATCTTCATTTAACTGATTTCATCGTTAACTGATTTCATCTTCATTCTTCATTTAACTGATTTCATCTTTAACTGATTTCATCGTTAACTGATTTCATCTTCATTTAACTGATTTCATCGTTAATTGATTTCATCGTTAACTGATGTCATCGTTAATTGATTTCATCGTTAACTGATTTCATCTTCATTTAACTGATTTCATCGTTAACTGATTTCATCTTCATTCTTCATTTAACTGATTTCATCTTTAACTGATTTCATCGTTAACTGATTTCATCTTCATTTAACTGATTTCATCGTTAATTGATTTCATCGTTAACTGATTTCATCGTTAACTGATTTCATCTTCATTTAACTGATTTCATCGTTAACTGATTTCATCGTTAACTGATTTCATCTTTAACTGATTTCATCTTCATTTAACTGATTTCATCGTTAATTGATTTCATCGTTAACTGATTTCATCGTTAACTGATTTCATCGTTAACTGATTTCATCTTCATTTAACTGATTTCATCGTTAATTGATTTCATCGTTAACTGATTTCATCGTTAATTGATTTCATCGTTAACTGATTTCATCTTCATTTAACTGATTTCATCGTTAACTGATTTCATCTTCATTCTTCATTTAACTGATTTCATCTTTAACTGATTTCATCGTTAACTGATTTCATCTTCATTTAACTGATTTCATCGTTAATTGATTTCATCGTTAACTGATTTCATCGTTAATTGATTTCATCGTTAACTGATTTCATCTTCATTTAACTGATTTCATCGTTAACTGATTTCATCTTCACTCTTCATTTAACTGATTTCATCTTTAACTGATTTCATCGTTAACTGATTTCATCTTCATTTAACTGATTTCATCGTTAATTGATTTCATCGTTAACTGATTTCATCGTTAACTGATTTCATCTTCATTTAACTGATTTCATCGTTAACTGATTTCATCGTTAACTGATTTCATCTTTAACTGATTTCATCTTCATTTAACTGATTTCATCGTTAACTGATTTCATCGTTAACTGATTTCATCTTCATTTAACTGATTTCATCTTCATTTAACTGATTTCATCGTTAACTGATTTCATCGTTAACTGATTTCATCTTCATTTAATTGATTTCATCGTTAACTGATTTCATCGTTAACTGATTTCATCGTTAACTGATTTCATCTTCATTTAACTGATTTCATCGTTAACTGATTTCATCGTTAACTGATTTCATCTTCATTCTTCATTTAACTGATTTCATCGTTAACTGATTTCATCTTCATTTAACTGATTTCATCGTTAACTGATTTCATCGTTAACTGATTTCATCGTTAACTGATTTCATCTTTAACTGATTTCATCGTTAACTGATTTCATCTTCATTTAACTGATTTCATCGTTAACTGATTTCATCTTCATTTAATTGATTTCATCGTTAACTGATTTCATCGTTAACTGATTTCATCGTTAACTGATTTCATCTTCATTTAACTGATTTCATCGTTAACTGATTTCATCGTTAACTGATTTCATCTTCATTTAACTGATTTCATTTTCATTCTTCATTTAACTGATTTCATCGTTAACTGATTTCATCTTCATTTAATTGATTTCATCGTTAACTGATTTCATCGTTAACTGATTTCATCGTTAACTGATTTCATCTTCATTTAACTGATTTCATCGTTAACTGATTTCATCGTTAACTGATTTCATCGTTAACTGATTTCATCTTCATTTAACTGATTTCATCGTTAACTGATTTCATCGTTAACTGATTTCATCTTCATTTAACTGATTTCATCGTTAACTGATTTCATCGTTAATTGATTTCATCGTTAACTGATTTCATTTTCATTCTTCATTTAACTGATTTCATCGTTAACTGATTTCATCGTTAACTGATTTCATCTTCATTTAACTGATTTCATCGTTAACTGATTTCATCGTTAATTGATTTCATCGTTAACTGATTTCATCTTCATTCTTCATTTAACTGATTTCATCGTTAACTGATTTCATCTTCATTTAACTGATTTCATCGTTAACTGATTTCATCTTCATTTAACTGATTTCATCGTTAACTGATTTCATCGTTAACTGATTTCATCGTTAACTGATTTCATCGTTAACTGATTTCATCTTCATTTAACTGATTTCATCGTTAACTGATTTCATCTTCATTCTTCATTTAACTGATTTCATCTTTAACTGATTTCATCGTTAACTGATTTCATCTTCATTTAACTGATTTCATCGTTAATTGATTTCATCGTTAACTGATTTCATCGTTAACTGATTTCATCGTTAACTGATTTCATCTTCATTTAACTGATTTCATCGTTAATTGATTTCATCGTTAACTGATTTCATCGTTAATTGATTTCATCGTTAACTGATTTCATCTTCATTTAACTGATTTCATCGTTAACTGATTTCATCTTCATTCTTCATTTAACTGATTTCATCTTTAACTGATTTCATCGTTAACTGATTTCATCTTCATTTAACTGATTTCATCGTTAATTGATTTCATCGTTAACTGATTTCATCGTTAATTGATTTCATCGTTAACTGATTTCATCTTCATTTAACTGATTTCATCGTTAACTGATTTCATCTTCATTCTTCATTTAACTGATTTCATCTTTAACTGATTTCATCGTTAACTGATTTCATCTTCATTTAACTGATTTCATCGTTAATTGATTTCATCGTTAACTGATTTCATCGTTAACTGATTTCATCTTCATTTAACTGATTTCATCGTTAACTGATTTCATCTTTAACTGATTTCATCTTCATTTAACTGATTTCATCGTTAATTGATTTCATCGTTAACTGATTTCATCGTTAACTGATTTCATCGTTAACTGATTTCATCTTCATTTAACTGATTTCATCGTTAATTGATTTCATCGTTAACTGATTTCATCGTTAATTGATTTCATCGTTAACTGATTTCATCTTCATTTAACTGATTTCATCGTTAACTGATTTCATCTTCATTCTTCATTTAACTGATTTCATCTTTAACTGATTTCATCGTTAACTGATTTCATCTTCATTTAACTGATTTCATCGTTAATTGATTTCATCGTTAACTGATTTCATCGTTAATTGATTTCATCGTTAACTGATTTCATCTTCATTTAACTGATTTCATCGTTAACTGATTTCATCTTCATTCTTCATTTAACTGATTTCATCTTTAACTGATTTCATCGTTAACTGATTTCATCTTCATTTAACTGATTTCATCGTTAATTGATTTCATCGTTAACTGATTTCATCGTTAACTGATTTCATCTTCATTTAACTGATTTCATCGTTAACTGATTTCATCGTTAACTGATTTCATCTTTAACTGATTTCATCTTCATTTAACTGATTTCATCGTTAACTGATTTCATCGTTAACTGATTTCATCTTCATTTAACTGATTTCATCTTCATTTAACTGATTTCATCGTTAACTGATTTCATCGTTAACTGATTTCATCTTCATTTAATTGATTTCATCGTTAACTGATTTCATCGTTAACTGATTTCATCGTTAACTGATTTCATCTTCATTTAACTGATTTCATCGTTAACTGATTTCATCGTTAACTGATTTCATCTTCATTCTTCATTTAACTGATTTCATCGTTAACTGATTTCATCTTCATTTAACTGATTTCATCGTTAACTGATTTCATCGTTAACTGATTTCATCGTTAACTGATTTCATCTTTAACTGATTTCATCGTTAACTGATTTCATCTTCATTTAACTGATTTCATCGTTAACTGATTTCATCTTCATTTAATTGATTTCATCGTTAACTGATTTCATCGTTAACTGATTTCATCGTTAACTGATTTCATCTTCATTTAACTGATTTCATCGTTAACTGATTTCATCGTTAACTGATTTCATCTTCATTTAACTGATTTCATTTTCATTCTTCATTTAACTGATTTCATCGTTAACTGATTTCATCTTCATTTAATTGATTTCATCGTTAACTGATTTCATCGTTAACTGATTTCATCGTTAACTGATTTCATCTTCATTTAACTGATTTCATCGTTAACTGATTTCATCGTTAACTGATTTCATCGTTAACTGATTTCATCTTCATTTAACTGATTTCATCGTTAACTGATTTCATCGTTAACTGATTTCATCTTCATTTAACTGATTTCATCGTTAACTGATTTCATCGTTAATTGATTTCATCGTTAACTGATTTCATTTTCATTCTTCATTTAACTGATTTCATCGTTAACTGATTTCATCGTTAACTGATTTCATCTTCATTTAACTGATTTCATCGTTAACTGATTTCATCGTTAATTGATTTCATCGTTAACTGATTTCATCTTCATTCTTCATTTAACTGATTTCATCGTTAACTGATTTCATCTTCATTTAACTGATTTCATCGTTAACTGATTTCATCGTTAACTGATTTCATCGTTAACTGATTTCATCTTCATTTAACTGATTTCATTGTTAACTGATTTCATCGTTAACTGATTTCATCTTCATTTAACTGATTTCATCGTTAACTGATTTCATCGTTAACTGATTTCATCGTTAACTGATTTCATCTTCATTTAACTGATTTCATTTTCATTCTTCATTTAACTGATTTCATCGTTAACTGATTTCATCTTCATTTAACTGATTTCATCGTTAACTGATTTCATCGTTAACTGATTTCATCGTTAACTGATTTCATCTTTAACTGATTTCATCGTTAACTGATTTCATCTTCATTTAACTGATTTCATCGTTAACTGATTTCATCTTCATTTAATTGATTTCATCGTTAACTGATTTCATCGTTAACTGATTTCATCGTTAACTGATTTCATCGTTAACTGATTTCATCTTCATTTAACTGATTTCATCGTTAACTGATTTCATCTTCATTCTTCATTTAACTGATTTCATCTTTAACTGATTTCATCGTTAACTGATTTCATCTTCATTTAACTGATTTCATCGTTAATTGATTTCATCGTTAACTGATTTCATCGTTAACTGATTTCATCGTTAACTGATTTCATCTTCATTCTTCATTTAACTGATTTCATCTTTAACTGATTTCATCGTTAACTGATTTCATCTTCATTTAACTGATTTCATCGTTAATTGATTTCATCGTTAACTGATTTCATCGTTAATTGATTTCATCGTTAACTGATTTCATCTTCATTTAACTGATTTCATCGTTAACTGATTTCATCTTCATTCTTCATTTAACTGATTTCATCTTTAACTGATTTCATCGTTAACTGATTTCATCTTCATTTAACTGATTTCATCGTTAATTGATTTCATCGTTAACTGATTTCATCGTTAACTGATTTCATCTTCATTTAACTGATTTCATCGTTAACTGATTTCATCGTTAACTGATTTCATCGTTAACTGATTTCATCTTTAACTGATTTCATCTTCATTTAACTGATTTCATCGTTAACTGATTTCATCGTTAACTGATTTCATCGTTAACTGATTTCATCTTCATTTAACTGATTTCATCTTCATTTAACTGATTTCATCGTTAACTGATTTCATCGTTAACTGATTTCATCTTCATTTAATTGATTTCATCGTTAACTGATTTCATCGTTAACTGATTTCATCGTTAACTGATTTCATCTTCATTTAACTGATTTCATCGTTAACTGATTTCATCGTTAACTGATTTCATCGTTAACTGATTTCATCTTCATTTAACTGATTTCATCGTTAACTGATTTCATCGTTAACTGATTTCATCTTCATTTAACTGATTTCATCGTTAACTGATTTCATCGTTAATTGATTTCATCGTTAACTGATTTCATTTTCATTCTTCATTTAACTGATTTCATCGTTAACTGATTTCATCGTTAACTGATTTCATCTTCATTTAACTGATTTCATCGTTAACTGATTTCATCGTTAACTGATTTCATCGTTAACTGATTTCATCGTTAACTGATTTCATCTTCATTTAACTGATTTCATCGTTAACTGATTTCATCGTTAATTGATTTCATCGTTAACTGATTTCATCTTCATTCTTCATTTAACTGATTTCATCGTTAACTGATTTCATCTTCATTTAACTGATTTCATCGTTAACTGATTTCATCGTTAACTGATTTCATCTTCATTTAACTGATTTCATCGTTAACTGATTTCATCTTCATTCTTCATTTAACTGATTTCATCTTTAACTGATTTCATCGTTAACTGATTTCATCTTCATTTAACTGATTTCATCGTTAATTGATTTCATCGTTAACTGATTTCATCGTTAACTGATTTCATCTTCATTTAACTGATTTCATCGTTAACTGATTTCATCGTTAACTGATTTCATCTTTAACTGATTTCATCTTCATTTAACTGATTTCATCGTTAACTGATTTCATCGTTAACTGATTTCATCGTTAACTGATTTCATCTTCATTTAACTGATTTCATTGTTAACTGATTTCATCGTTAACTGATTTCATCTTCATTTAACTGATTTCATCGTTAACTGATTTCATCGTTAACTGATTTCATCGTTAACTGATTTCATCTTCATTTAACTGATTTCATTTTCATTCTTCATTTAACTGATTTCATCGTTAACTGATTTCATCTTCATTTAACTGATTTCATCGTTAACTGATTTCATCGTTAACTGATTTCATCGTTAACTGATTTCATCGTTAACTGATTTCATCTTCATTTAACTGATTTCATCGTTAACTGATTTCATCTTCATTTAATTGATTTCATCGTTAACTGATTTCATCGTTAACTGATTTCATCGTTAACTGATTTCATCTTCATTTAACTGATTTCATCGTTAACTGATTTCATCGTTAACTGATTTCATCTTCATTTAACTGATTTCATCGTTAACTGATTTCATCGTTAATTGATTTCATCGTTAACTGATTTCATTTTCATTCTTCATTTAACTGATTTCATCGTTAACTGATTTCATCGTTAACTGATTTCATCTTCATTTAACTGATTTCATCGTTAACTGATTTCATCGTTAACTGATTTCATCTTCATTTAACTGATTTCATCGTTAACTGATTTCATCGTTAACTGATTTCATCGTTAACTGATTTCATCGTTAACTGATTTCATCTTCATTTAACTGATTTCATTGTTAACTGATTTCATCGTTAACTGATTTCATCTTCATTTAACTGATTTCATCGTTAACTGATTTCATCGTTAACTGATTTCATCGTTAACTGATTTCATCTTCATTTAACTGATTTCATTTTCATTCTTCATTTAACTGATTTCATCGTTAACTGATTTCATCTTCATTTAACTGATTTCATCGTTAACTGATTTCATCGTTAACTGATTTCATCGTTAACTGATTTCATCTTTAACTGATTTCATCGTTAACTGATTTCATCTTCATTTAACTGATTTCATCGTTAACTGATTTCATCTTCATTTAATTGATTTCATCGTTAACTGATTTCATCGTTAACTGATTTCATCGTTAACTGATTTCATCTTCATTTAACTGATTTCATCGTTAACTGATTTCATCGTTAACTGATTTCATCTTCATTTAACTGATTTCATTTTCATTCTTCATTTAACTGATTTCATCGTTAACTGATTTCATCTTCATTTAATTGATTTCATCGTTAACTGATTTCATCGTTAACTGATTTCATCGTTAACTGATTTCATCGTTAACTGATTTCATCTTCATTTAACTGATTTCATCGTTAACTGATTTCATCGTTAACTGATTTCATCGTTAACTGATTTCATCTTCATTTAACTGATTTCATCGTTAACTGATTTCATCGTTAACTGATTTCATCTTCATTTAACTGATTTCATCGTTAACTGATTTCATCGTTAATTGATTTCATCGTTAACTGATTTCATTTTCATTCTTCATTTAACTGATTTCATCGTTAACTGATTTCATCGTTAACTGATTTCATCTTCATTTAACTGATTTCATCGTTAACTGATTTCATCGTTAATTGATTTCATCGTTAACTGATTTCATCTTCATTCTTCATTTAACTGATTTCATCGTTAACTGATTTCATCTTCATTTAACTGATTTCATCGTTAACTGATTTCATCGTTAACTGATTTCATCGTTAACTGATTTCATCTTCATTTAACTGATTTCATCGTTAACTGATTTCATCTTCATTCTTCATTTAACTGATTTCATCTTTAACTGATTTCATCGTTAACTGATTTCATCTTCATTTAACTGATTTCATCGTTAATTGATTTCATCGTTAACTGATTTCATCGTTAACTGATTTCATCGTTAACTGATTTCATCTTCATTTAACTGATTTCATCGTTAATTGATTTCATCGTTAACTGATTTCATCGTTAATTGATTTCATCGTTAACTGATTTCATCGTTAACTGATTTCATCGTTAACTGATTTCATCTTCATTTAATTGATTTCATCGTTAACTGATTTCATCGTTAACTGATTTCATCGTTAACTGATTTCATCTTCATTTAACTGATTTCATCGTTAACTGATTTCATCGTTAACTGATTTCATCTTCATTTAACTGATTTCATCGTTAACTGATTTCATCGTTAACTGATTTCATCTTCATTTAACTGATTTCATCGTTAACTGATTTCATCGTTAATTGATTTCATCGTTAACTGATTTCATTTTCATTCTTCATTTAACTGATTTCATCGTTAACTGATTTCATCGTTAACTGATTTCATCTTCATTTAACTGATTTCATCGTTAACTGATTTCATCGTTAATTGATTTCATCGTTAACTGATTTCATCTTCATTCTTCATTTAACTGATTTCATCGTTAACTGATTTCATCTTCATTTAACTGATTTCATCGTTAACTGATGTCATCGTTAACTGATTTCATCGTTAACTGATTTCATCTTCATTTAACTGATTTCATCGTTAACTGATTTCATCTTCATTCTTCATTTAACTGATTTCATCTTTAACTGATTTCATCGTTAACTGATTTCATCTTCATTTAACTGATTTCATCGTTAATTGATTTCATCGTTAACTGATTTCATCGTTAACTGATTTCATCTTCATTTAACTGATTTCATCGTTAACTGATTTCATCGTTAACTGATTTCATCTTTAACTGATTTCATCTTCATTTAACTGATTTCATCGTTAACTGATTTCATCGTTAACTGATTTCATCGTTAACTGATTTCATCTTCATTTAACTGATTTCATTGTTAACTGATTTCATCGTTAACTGATTTCATCTTCATTTAACTGATTTCATCGTTAACTGATTTCATCGTTAACTGATTTCATCGTTAACTGATTTCATCTTCATTTAACTGATTTCATTTTCATTCTTCATTTAACTGATTTCATCGTTAACTGATTTCATCTTCATTTAACTGATTTCATCGTTAACTGATTTCATCGTTAACTGATTTCATCGTTAACTGATTTCATCTTTAACTGATTTCATCGTTAACTGATTTCATCTTCATTTAACTGATTTCATCGTTAACTGATTTCATCTTCATTTAATTGATTTCATCGTTAACTGATTTCATCGTTAACTGATTTCATCGTTAACTGATTTCATCGTTAACTGATTTCATCTTCATTTAACTGATTTCATCGTTAACTGATTTCATCGTTAACTGATTTCATCTTCATTTAACTGATTTCATCGTTAACTGATTTCATCGTTAATTGATTTCATCGTTAACTGATTTCATTTTCATTCTTCATTTAACTGATTTCATCGTTAACTGATTTCATCGTTAACTGATTTCATCTTCATTTAACTGATTTCATCGTTAACTGATTTCATCGTTAACTGATTTCATCTTCATTTAACTGATTTCATCGTTAACTGATTTCATCGTTAACTGATTTCATCTTCATTTAATTGATTTCATCGTTAACTGATTTCATCGTTAACTGATTTCATCGTTAACTGATTTCATCTTCATTTAACTGATTTCATCGTTAACTGATTTCATCGTTAACTGATTTCATCGTTAACTGATTTCATCTTCATTTAACTGATTTCATCGTTAACTGATTTCATCGTTAACTGATTTCATCTTCATTTAACTGATTTCATCGTTAACTGATTTCATCGTTAATTGATTTCATCGTTAACTGATTTCATTTTCATTCTTCATTTAACTGATTTCATCGTTAACTGATTTCATCGTTAACTGATTTCATCTTCATTTAACTGATTTCATCGTTAATTGATTTCATCGTTAACTGATTTCATCGTTAATTGATTTCATCGTTAACTGATTTCATCTTCATTTAACTGATTTCATCGTTAACTGATTTCATCTTCATTCTTCATTTAACTGATTTCATCTTTAACTGATTTCATCATTAACTGATTTCATCTTCATTTAACTGATTTCATCGTTAATTGATTTCATCGTTAACTGATTTCATCGTTAACTGATTTCATCTTCATTTAACTGATTTCATCGTTAACTGATTTCATCGTTAACTGATTTCATCTTCATTTAATTGATTTCATCGTTAACTGATTTCATCGTTAACTGATTTCATCGTTAACTGATTTCATCTTCATTTAACTGATTTCATCGTTAACTGATTTCATCGTTAACTGATTTCATCTTTAACTGATTTCATCGTTAACTGATTTCATCTTCATTTAACTGATTTCATCGTTAACTGATTTCATCTTCATTTAATTGATTTCATCGTTAACTGATTTCATCGTTAACTGATTTCATCGTTAACTGATTTCATCGTTAACTGATTTCATCTTCATTTAACTGATTTCATCGTTAACTGATTTCATCGTTAACTGATTTCATCTTCATTTAACTGATTTCATCGTTAACTGATTTCATCGTTAATTGATTTCATCGTTAACTGATTTCATTTTCATTCTTCATTTAACTGATTTCATCGTTAACTGATTTCATCGTTAACTGATTTCATCTTCATTTAACTGATTTCATCGTTAACTGATTTCATCGTTAACTGATTTCATCTTCATTTAACTGATTTCATCGTTAACTGATTTCATCGTTAACTGATTTCATCTTCATTTAATTGATTTCATCGTTAACTGATTTCATCGTTAACTGATTTCATCGTTAACTGATTTCATCTTCATTTAACTGATTTCATCGTTAACTGATTTCATCGTTAACTGATTTCATCGTTAACTGATTTCATCTTCATTTAACTGATTTCATCGTTAACTGATTTCATCGTTAACTGATTTCATCTTCATTTAACTGATTTCATCGTTAACTGATTTCATCGTTAATTGATTTCATCGTTAACTGATTTCATTTTCATTCTTCATTTAACTGATTTCATCGTTAACTGATTTCATCGTTAACTGATTTCATCTTCATTTAACTGATTTCATCGTTAATTGATTTCATCGTTAACTGATTTCATCGTTAATTGATTTCATCGTTAACTGATTTCATCTTCATTTAACTGATTTCATCGTTAACTGATTTCATCTTCATTCTTCATTTAACTGATTTCATCTTTAACTGATTTCATCATTAACTGATTTCATCTTCATTTAACTGATTTCATCGTTAATTGATTTCATCGTTAACTGATTTCATCGTTAACTGATTTCATCTTCATTTAACTGATTTCATCGTTAACTGATTTCATCGTTAACTGATTTCATCTTTAACTGATTTCATCTTCATTTAACTGATTTCATCGTGAACTGATTTCCTCGTTAACTGATTTCATCGTTAACTGATTTCATCTTCATTTAACTGATTTCATCTTCATTTAACTGATTTCATCGTTAACTGATTTCATCGTTAACTGATTACATCTTCATTTAATTGATTTCATCGTTAACTGATTTCATCGTTAACTGATTTCATCGTTAACTGATTTCATCTTCATTTAACTGATTTCATCGTTAACTGATTTCATCGTTAACTGATTTCATCGTTAACTGATTTCATCGTTAACTGATTTCATCTTCATTTAACTGATTTCATCGTTAACTGATTTCATCGTTAACTGATTTCATCTTCATTTAACTGATTTCATCGTTAACTGATTTCATCGTTAATTGATTTCATCGTTAACTGATTTCATTTTCATTCTTCATTTAACTGATTTCATCGTTAACTGATTTCATCGTTAACTGATTTCATCTTCATTTAACTGATTTCATCGTTAACTGATTTCATCTTCATTCTTCATTTAACTGATTTCATCTTTAACTGATTTCATCGTTAACTGATTTCATCTTCATTTAACTGATTTCATCGTTAATTGATTTCATCGTTAACTGATTTCATCGTTAACTGATTTCATCTTCATTTAACTGATTTCATCGTTAACTGATTTCATCGTTAACTGATTTCATCTTTAACTGATTTCATCTTCATTTAACTGATTTCATCGTTAACTGATTTCATCGTTAACTGATTTCATCGTTAACTGATTTCATCTTCATTTAACTGATTTCATTGTTAACTGATTTCATCGTTAACTGATTTCATCGTTAACTGATTTCATCTTCATTTAACTGATTTCATTGTTAACTGATTTCATCGTTAACTGATTTCATCTTCATTTAACTGATTTCATCGTTAACTGATTTCATCGTTAACTGATTTCATCGTTAACTGATTTCATCTTCATTTAACTGATTTCATTTTCATTCTTCATTTAACTGATTTCATCGTTAACTGATTTCATCTTCATTTAACTGATTTCATCGTTAACTGATTTCATCGTTAACTGATTTCATCGTTAACTGATTTCATCTTTAACTGATTTCATCGTTAACTGATTTCATCTTCATTTAACTGATTTCATCGTTAACTGATTTCATCTTCATTTAATTGATTTCATCGTTAACTGATTTCATCGTTAATTGATTTCATCGTTAACTGATTTCATTTTCATTCTTCATTTAACTGATTTCATCGTTAACTGATTTCATCTTCATTTAACTGATTTCATCGTTAACTGATTTCATCGTTAACTGATTTCATCTTCATTTAACTGATTTCATCGTTAACTGATTTCATCGTTAATTGATTTCATCGTTAACTGATTTCATTTTCATTCTTCATTTAACTGATTTCATCGTTAACTGATTTCATCGTTAACTGATTTCATCTTCATTTAACTGATTTCATCGTTAACTGATTTCATCGTTAACTGATTTCATCTTCATTTAACTGATTTCATCGTTAACTGATTTCATCGTTAACTGATTTCATCGTTAACTGATTTCATCTTCATTTAACTGATTTCATCGTTAACTGATTTCATCGTTAACTGATTTCATCTTTAACTGATTTCATCTTCATTTAACTGATTTCATCGTTAACTGATTTCATCGTTAACTGATTTCATCTTCATTTAACTGATTTCATCTTCATTTAACTGATTTCATCGTTAACTGATTTCATCGTTAACTGATTTCATCTTCATTTAATTGATTTCATCGTTAACTGATTTCATCGTTAACTGATTTCATCGTTAACTGATTTCATCTTCATTTAACTGATTTCATCGTTAACTGATTTCATCGTTAACTGATTTCATCGTTAACTGATTTCATCTTCATTTAACTGATTTCATCGTTAACTGATTTCATCGTTAACTGATTTCATCTTCATTTAACTGATTTCATCGTTAACTGATTTCATCGTTAATTGATTTCATCGTTAACTGATTTCATTTTCATTCTTCATTTAACTGATTTCATCGTTAACTGATTTCATCGTTAACTGATTTCATCTTCATTTAACTGATTTCATCGTTAACTGATTTCATCGTTAATTGATTTCATCGTTAACTGATTTCATCTTCATTTAACTGATTTCATCGTTAATTGATTTCATCGTTAACTGATTTCATCGTTAACTGATTTCATCGTTAACTGATTTCATTTTCATTCTTCATTTAACTGATTTCATCGTTAACTGATTTCATCGTTAACTGATTTCATCTTCATTTAACTGATTTCATCGTTAACTGATTTCATCGTTAATTGATTTCATCGTTAACTGATTTCATCTTCATTCTTCATTTAACTGATTTCATCGTTAACTGATTTCATCTTCATTTAACTGATTTCATCGTTAACTGATTTCATCGTTAACTGATTTCATCGTTAACTGATTTCATCTTCATTTAACTGATTTCATCGTTAACTGATTTCATCTTCATTTAACTGATTTCATCGTTAATTGATTTCATCGTTAACTGATTTCATCGTTAACTGATTTCATCTTCATTTAACTGATTTCATCGTTAACTGATTTCATCGTTAACTGATTTCATCTTTAACTGATTTCATCTTCATTTAACTGATTTCATCGTTAACTGATTTCATCGTTAACTGATTTCATCGTTAACTGATTTCATCTTCATTTAACTGATTTCATTGTTAACTGATTTCATCGTTAACTGATTTCATCTTCATTTAACTGATTTCATCGTTAACTGATTTCATCGTTAACTGATTTCATCGTTAACTGATTTCATCTTCATTTAACTGATTTCATTTTCATTCTTCATTTAACTGATTTCATCGTTAACTGATTTCATCTTCATTTAACTGATTTCATCGTTAACTGATTTCATCGTTAACTGATTTCATCGTTAACTGATTTCATCTTTAACTGATTTCATCGTTAACTGATTTCATCTTCATTTAACTGATTTCATCGTTAACTGATTTCATCTTCATTTAATTGATTTCATCGTTAACTGATTTCATCGTTAACTGATTTCATCTTCATTTAACTGATTTCATCGTTAACTGATTTCATCGTTAACTGATTTCATCTTCATTTAACTGATTTCATCGTTAACTGATTTCATCGTTAACTGATTTCATCGTTAACTGATTTCATCTTCATTTAACTGATTTCATTGTTAACTGATTTCATCGTTAACTGATTTCATCTTCATTTAACTGATTTCATCGTTAACTGATTTCATCTTCATTTAACTGATTTCATCGTTAACTGATTTCATCGTTAACTGATTTCATCGTTAACTGATTTCATCTTTAACTGATTTCATCGTTAACTGATTTCATCGTTAACTGATTTCATCTTCATTTAACTGATTTCATTGTTAACTGATTTCATCGTTAATTGATTTCATCGTTAACTGATTTCATCTTCATTTAACTGATTTCATCGTTAACTGATTTCATCGTTAACTGATTTCATCGTTAACTGATTTCATCTTCATTTAACTGATTTCATTGTTAACTGATTTCATCGTTAACTGATTTCATCTTCATTTAATTGATTTCATCGTTAACTGATTTCATCTTCATTTAATTGATTTCATCGTTAACTGATTTCATCGTTAACTGATTTCATCGTTAACTGATTTCATCTTCATTTAACTGATTTCATCGTTAACTGATTTCATCGTTAACTGATTTCATCTTCATTTAACTGATTTCATCGTTAACTGATTTCATCGTTAACTGATTTCATCTTCATTTAACTGATTTCATCGTTAACTGATTTCATCGTTAACTGATTTCATCGTTAACTGATTTCATCTTCATTTAACTGATTTCATTGTTAACTGATTTCATCGTTAACTAATTTCATCTTCATTTAACTGATTTCATCGTTAACTGATTTCATCGTTAACTGATTTCATCGTTAACTGATTTCATCTTCATTTAACTGATTTCATTTTCATTCTTCATTTAACTGATTTCATCGTTAACTGATTTCATCTTCATTTAACTGATTTCATCGTTAACTGATTTCATCGTTAACTGATTTCATCGTTAACTGATTTCATCTTTAACTGATTTCATCGTTAACTGATTTCATCTTCATTTAACTGATTTCATCGTTAACTGATTTCATCTTCATTTAATTGATTTCATCGTTAACTGATTTCATCGTTAACTGATTTCATCGTTAACTGATTTCATCGTTAACTGATTTCATCTTCATTTAACTGATTTCATCGTTAACTGATTTCATCTTCATTTAACTGATTTCATCGTTAACTGATTTCATCGTTAACTGATTTCATCGTTAACTGATTTCATCTTTAACTGATTTCATCCTTAACTGATTTCATCGTTAACTGATTTCATCTTCATTTAACTGATTTCATTGTTAACTGATTTCATCGTTAATTGATTTCATCGTTAACTGATTTCATCTTCATTTAACTGATTTCATCGTTAACTGATTTCATCGTTAACTGATTTCATCTTCATTTAATTGATTTCATCGTTAACTGATTTCATCTTCATTTAATTGATTTCATCGTTAACTGATTTCATCGTTAACTGATTTCATCGTTAACTGATTTCATCTTCATTTAACTGATTTCATCGTTAACTGATTTCATCGTTAACTGATTTCATCTTCATTTAATTGATTTCATCGTTAACTGATTTCATCGTTAACTGATTTCATCGTTAACTGATTTCATCTTCATTTAACTGATTTCATCTTCATTTAACTGATTTCATCGTTAACTGATTTCATCGTTAACTGATTTCATCTTCATTTAACTGATTTCATTGTTAACTGATTTCATCGTTAACTGATTTCATCTTCATTTAACTGATTTCATCGTTAACTGATTTCATCGTTAAGTGATTTCATCGTTAACTGATTTCATCTTCATTTAACTGATTTCATTTTCATTCTTCATTTAACTGATTTCATCGTTAACTGATTTCATCTTCATTTAACTGATTTCATCGTTAACTGATTTCATCGTTAACTGATTTCATCGTTAACTGATTTCATCTTTAACTGATTTCATCGTTAACTGATTTCATCTTCATTTAACAGATTTCATCGTTAACTGATTTCATCGTTAACTGATTTCATCTTCATTTAACTGATTTCATTTTCATTCTTCATTTAACTGATTTCATCGTTAACTGATTTCATCTTCATTTAATTGATTTCATCGTTAACTGATTTCATCGTTAACTGATTTCATCGTTAACTGATTTCATCTTCATTTAACTGATTTCATCGTTAACTGATTTCATCGTTAACTGATTTCATCGTTAACTGATTTCATCTTCATTTAACTGATTTCATCGTTAACTGATTTCATCGTTAACTGATTTCATCTTCATTTAACTGATTTCATCGTTAACTGATTTCATCGTTAATTGATTTCATCGTTAACTGATTTCATTCTCATTCTTCATTTAACTGATTTCATCGTTAACTGATTTCATCGTTAACTGATTTCATCTTCATTTAACTGATTTCATCGTTAATTGATTTCATCGTTAACTGATTTCATCGTTAATTGATTTCATCGTTAACTGATTTCATCTTCATTTAACTGATTTCATCGTTAACTGATTTCATCTTCATTCTTCATTTAACTGATTTCATCTTTAACTGATTTCATCGTTAACTGATTTCATCTTCATTTAACTGATTTCATCGTTAATTGATTTCATCGTTAACTGATTTCATCGTTAACTGATTTCATCGTTAATTGATTTCATCGTTAACTGATTTCATCTTCATTTAACTGATTTCATCGTTAACTGATTTCATCTTCATTCTTCATTTAACTGATTTCATCTTTAACTGATTTCATCTTCATTTAACTGATTTCATCGTTAACTGATTTCATCGTTAACTGATTTCATCTTCATTTAACTGATTTCATCTTCATTTAACTGATTTCATCGTTAACTGATTTCATCGTTAACTGATTTCATCTTCATTTAATTGATTTCATCGTTAACTGATTTCATCGTTAACTGATTTCATCGTTAACTGATTTCATCTTCATTTAACTGATTTCATCGTTAACTGATTTCATCGTTAACTGATTTCATCTTCATTTAACTGATTTCATCGTTAACTGATTTCATCGTTAACTGATTTCATCTTCATTTAACTGATTTCATCGTTAACTGATTTCATCGTTAATTGATTTCATCGTTAACTGATTTCATTTTCATTCTTCATTTAACTGATTTCATCGTTAACTGATTTCATCGTTAACTGATTTCATCTTCATTTAACTGATTTCATCGTTAACTGATTTCATCGTTAATTGATTTCATCGTTAACTGATTTCATCTTCATTTAACTGATTTCATCGTTAATTGATTTCATCGTTAACTGATTTCATCGTTAACTGATTTCATCGTTAACTGATTTCATCTTCATTCTTCATTTAACTGATTTCATCTTTAACTGATTTCATCGTTAACTGATTTCATCTTCATTTAACTGATTTCATCGTTAATTGATTTCATCGTTAACTGATTTCATCGTTAATTGATTTCATCGTTAACTGATTTCATCTTCATTTAACTGATTTCATCGTTAACTGATTTCATCTTCATTCTTCATTTAACTGATTTCATCTTTAACTGATTTCATCGTTAACTGATTTCATCTTCATTTAACTGATTTCATCGTTAATTGATTTCATCGTTAACTGATTTCATCGTTAACTGATTTCATCGTTAACTGATTTCATCGTTAACTGATTTCATCGTTAATTGATTTCATCGTTAACTGATTTCATCTTCATTTAACTGATTTCATCGTTAATTGATTTCATCGTTAACTGATTTCATCGTTAACTGATTTCATCGTTAACTGATTTCATCTTCATTCTTCATTTAACTGATTTCATCTTTAACTGATTTCATCGTTAACTGATTTCATCTTCATTTAACTGATTTCATCGTTAATTGATTTCATCGTTAACTGATTTCATCGTTAATTGATTTCATCGTTAACTGATTTCATCTTCATTTAACTGATTTCATCGTTAACTGATTTCATCTTCATTCTTCATTTAACTGATTTCATCTTTAACTGATTTCATCGTTAACTGATTTCATCTTCATTTAACTGATTTCATCGTTAATTGATTTCATCGTTAACTGATTTCATCGTTAACTGATTTCATCTTCATTTAACTGATTTCATCGTTAACTGATTTCATCGTTAACTGATTTCATCTTTAACTGATTTCATCTTCATTTAACTGATTTCATCGTTAACTGATTTCATCGTTAACTGATTTCATCGTTAACTGATTTCATCTTCATTTAACTGATTTCATCTTCATTTAACTGATTTCATCGTTAACTGATTTCATCGTTAACTGATTTCATCTTCATTTAATTGATTTCATCGTTAACTGATTTCATCGTTAACTGATTTCATCGTTAACTGATTTCATCTTCATTTAACTGATTTCATCGTTAACTGATTTCATCGTTAACTGATTTCATCGTTAACTGATTTCATCTTCATTTAACTGATTTCATCGTTAACTGATTTCATCGTTAACTGATTTCATCTTCATTTAACTGATTTCATCGTTAACTGATTTCATCGTTAATTGATTTCATCGTTAACTGATTTCATTTTCATTCTTCATTTAACTGATTTCATCGTTAACTGATTTCATCGTTAACTGATTTCATCTTCATTTAACTGATTTCATCGTTAACTGATTTCATCGTTAATTGATTTCATCGTTAACTGATTTCATCTTCATTCTTCATTTAACTGATTTCATCGTTAACTGATTTCATCTTCATTTAACTGATTTCATCGTTAACTGATTTCATCGTTAACTGATTTCATCGTTAACTGATTTCATCTTCATTTAACTGATTTCATCGTTAACTGATTTCATCTTCATTCTTCATTTAACTGATTTCATCTTTAACTGATTTCATCGTTAACTGATTTCATCTTCATTTAACTGATTTCATCGTTAACTGATTTCATCGTTAATTGATTTCATCGTTAACTGATTTCATCGTTAACTGATTTCATCTTCATTTAACTGATTTCATCGTTAACTGATTTCATCGTTAACTGATTTCATCTTTAACTGATTTCATCTTCATTTAACTGATTTCATCGTTAACTGATTTCATCGTTAACTGATTTCATCGTTAACTGATTTCATCTTCATTTAACTGATTTCATTGTTAACTGATTTCATCGTTAACTGATTTCATCTTCATTTAACTGATTTCATCGTTAACTGATTTCATCGTTAACTGATTTCATCGTTAACTGATTTCATCTTCATTTAACTGATTTCATTTTCATTCTTCATTTAACTGATTTCATCGTTAACTGATTTCATCTTCATTTAACTGATTTCATCGTTAACTGATTTCATCGTTAACTGATTTCATCGTTAACTGATTTCATCTTTAACTGATTTCATCGTTAACTGATTTCATCTTCATTTAACTGATTTCATCGTTAACTGATTTCATCTTCATTTAATTGATTTCATCGTTAACTGATTTCATCGTTAACTGATTTCATCGTTAACTGATTTCATCTTCATTTAACTGATTTCATCGTTAACTGATTTCATCGTTAACTGATTTCATCTTCATTTAACTGATTTCATTTTCATTCTTCATTTAACTGATTTCATCGTTAACTGATTTCATCTTCATTTAATTGATTTCATCGTTAACTGATTTCATCGTTAACTGATTTCATCTTCATTTAACTGATTTCATCGTTAACTGATTTCATCGTTAACTGATTTCATCTTCATTTAACTGATTTCATCGTTAACTGATTTCATCGTTAATTGATTTCATCGTTAACTGATTTCATTTTCATTCTTCATTTAACTGATTTCATCGTTAACTGATTTCATCGTTAACTGATTTCATCGTTAACTGATTTCATCGTTAACTGATTTCATCTTCATTTAACTGATTTCATTGTTAACTGATTTCATCGTTAATTGATTTCATCGTTAACTGATTTCATCTTCATTTAACTGATTTCATCGTTAACTGATTTCATCGTTAACTGATTTCATCTTTAACTGATTTCATCGTTAACTGATTTCATCGTTAACTGATTTCATCTTCATTTAACTGATTTCATTGTTAACTGATTTCATCGTTAACTGATTTCATCTTCATTTAATTGATTTCATCGTTAACTGATTTCATCTTCATTTAATTGATTTCATCGTTAACTGATTTCATCGTTAACTGATTTCATCGTTAACTGATTTCATCTTCATTTAACTGATTTCATCGTTAACTGATTTCATCGTTAACTGATTTCATCTTCATTTAACTGATTTCATCGTTAACTGATTTCATCGTTAACTGATTTCATCGTTAACTGATTTCATCTTTAACTGATTTCATCGTTAACTGATTTCATCTTCATTTAACTGATTTCATCGTTAACTGATTTCATCTTCATTTAATTGATTTCATCGTTAACTGATTTCATCGTTAACTGATTTCATCGTTAACTGATTTCATCGTTAACTGATTTCATCTTCATTTAACTGATTTCATCGTTAACTGATTTCATCGTTAACTGATTTCATCTTCATTTAACTGATTTCATTTTCATTCTTCATTTAACTGATTTCATCGTTAACTGATTTCATCTTCATTTAATTGATTTCATCGTTAACTGATTTCATCGTTAACTGATTTCATCTTCATTTAACTGATTTCATCGTTAACTGATTTCATCGTTAACTGATTTCATCTTCATTTAACTGATTTCATCGTTAACTGATTTCATCGTTAATTGATTTCATCGTTAACTGATTTCATTTTCATTCTTCATTTAACTGATTTCATCGTTAACTGATTTCATCGTTAACTGATTTCATCGTTAACTGATTTCATCTTCATTTAACTGATTTCATTGTTAACTGATTTCATCGTTAATTGATTTCATCGTTAACTGATTTCATCTTCATTTAACTGATTTCATCGTTAACTGATTTCATCGTTAACTGATTTCATCGTTAACTGATTTCATCTTCATTTAACTGATTTCATTGTTAACTGATTTCATCGTTAACTGATTTCATCTTCATTTAATTGATTTCATCGTTAACTGATTTCATCTTCATTTAATTGATTTCATCGTTAACTGATTTCATCGTTAACTGATTTCATCTTCATTTAACTGATTTCATCGTTAACTGATTTCATCGTTAACTGATTTCATCTTCATTTAACTGATTTCATCGTTAACTGATTTCATCGTTAACTGATTTCATCTTCATTTAACTGATTTCATCGTTAACTGATTTCATCGTTAACTGATTTCATCTTCATTTAACTGATTTCATTGTTAACTGATTTCATCGTTAACTGATTTCATCTTCATTTAACTGATTTCATCGTTAACTGATTTCATCGTTAACTGATTTCATCGTTAACTGATTTCATCTTCATTTAACTGATTTCATTTTCATTCTTCATTTAACTGATTTCATCGTTAACTGATTTCATCTTCATTTAACTGATTTCATCGTTAACTGATTTCATCGTTAACTGATTTCATCGTTAACTGATTTCATCGTTAACTGATTTCATCGTTAACTGATTTCATCGTTAACTGATTTCATCGTTAATTGATTTCATCGTTAACTGATTTCATCTTCATTTAACTGATTTCATCGTTAACTGATTTCATCGTTAACTGATTTCATCTTCATTTAATTGATTTCATCGTTAACTGATTTCATCTTCATTTAATTGATTTCATCGTTAACTGATTTCATCGTTAACTGATTTCATCGTTAACTGATTTCATCTTCATTTAACTGATTTCATCGTTAACTGATTTCATCGTTAACTGATTTCATCTTCATTTAATTGATTTCATCGTTAACTGATTTCATCGTTAACTGATTTCATCGTTAACTGATTTCATCTTCATTTAACTGATTTCATCTTCATTTAACTGATTTCATCGTTAACTGATTTCATCGTTAACTGATTTCATCTTCATTTAACTGATTTCATTGTTAACTGATTTCATCGTTAACTGATTTCATCTTCATTTAACTGATTTCATCGTTAACTGATTTCATCGTTAAGTGATTTCATCGTTAACTGATTTCATCTTCATTTAACTGATTTCATTTTCATTCTTCATTTAACTGATTTCATCGTTAACTGATTTCATCTTCATTTAACTGATTTCATCGTTAACTGATTTCATCGTTAACTGATTTCATCGTTAACTGATTTCATCTTTAACTGATTTCATCGTTAACTGATTTCATCTTCATTTAACAGATTTCATCGTTAACTGATTTCATCGTTAACTGATTTCATCTTCATTTAACTGATTTCATTTTCATTCTTCATTTAACTGATTTCATCGTTAACTGATTTCATCTTCATTTAATTGATTTCATCGTTAACTGATTTCATCGTTAACTGATTTCATCGTTAACTGATTTCATCTTCATTTAACTGATTTCATCGTTAACTGATTTCATCGTTAACTGATTTCATCGTTAACTGATTTCATCTTCATTTAACTGATTTCATCGTTAACTGATTTCATCGTTAACTGATTTCATCTTCATTTAACTGATTTCATCGTTAACTGATTTCATCGTTAATTGATTTCATCGTTAACTGATTTCATTCTCATTCTTCATTTAACTGATTTCATCGTTAACTGATTTCATCGTTAACTGATTTCATCTTCATTTAACTGATTTCATCGTTAATTGATTTCATCGTTAACTGATTTCATCGTTAATTGATTTCATCGTTAACTGATTTCATCTTCATTTAACTGATTTCATCGTTAACTGATTTCATCTTCATTCTTCATTTAACTGATTTCATCTTTAACTGATTTCATCGTTAACTGATTTCATCTTCATTTAACTGATTTCATCGTTAATTGATTTCATCGTTAACTGATTTCATCGTTAACTGATTTCATCGTTAATTGATTTCATCGTTAACTGATTTCATCTTCATTTAACTGATTTCATCGTTAACTGATTTCATCTTCATTCTTCATTTAACTGATTTCATCTTTAACTGATTTCATCTTCATTTAACTGATTTCATCGTTAACTGATTTCATCGTTAACTGATTTCATCGTTAACTGATTTCATCTTCATTTAACTGATTTCATCTTCATTTAACTGATTTCATCGTTAACTGATTTCATCGTTAACTGATTTCATCTTCATTTAATTGATTTCATCGTTAACTGATTTCATCGTTAACTGATTTCATCGTTAACTGATTTCATCTTCATTTAACTGATTTCATCGTTAACTGATTTCATCGTTAACTGATTTCATCTTCATTTAACTGATTTCATCGTTAACTGATTTCATCGTTAACTGATTTCATCTTCATTTAACTGATTTCATCGTTAACTGATTTCATCGTTAATTGATTTCATCGTTAACTGATTTCATTTTCATTCTTCATTTAACTGATTTCATCGTTAACTGATTTCATCGTTAACTGATTTCATCTTCATTTAACTGATTTCATCGTTAACTGATTTCATCGTTAATTGATTTCATCGTTAACTGATTTCATCTTCATTTAACTGATTTCATCGTTAATTGATTTCATCGTTAACTGATTTCATCGTTAACTGATTTCATCGTTAACTGATTTCATCTTCATTCTTCATTTAACTGATTTCATCTTTAACTGATTTCATCGTTAACTGATTTCATCTTCATTTAACTGATTTCATCGTTAATTGATTTCATCGTTAACTGATTTCATCGTTAATTGATTTCATCGTTAACTGATTTCATCTTCATTTAACTGATTTCATCGTTAACTGATTTCATCTTCATTCTTCATTTAACTGATTTCATCTTTAACTGATTTCATCGTTAACTGATTTCATCTTCATTTAACTGATTTCATCGTTAATTGATTTCATCGTTAACTGATTTCATCGTTAACTGATTTCATCGTTAACTGATTTCATCGTTAACTGATTTCATCGTTAATTGATTTCATCGTTAACTGATTTCATCTTCATTTAACTGATTTCATCGTTAATTGATTTCATCGTTAACTGATTTCATCGTTAACTGATTTCATCGTTAACTGATTTCATCTTCATTCTTCATTTAACTGATTTCATCTTTAACTGATTTCATCGTTAACTGATTTCATCTTCATTTAACTGATTTCATCGTTAATTGATTTCATCGTTAACTGATTTCATCGTTAATTGATTTCATCGTTAACTGATTTCATCTTCATTTAACTGATTTCATCGTTAACTGATTTCATCTTCATTCTTCATTTAACTGATTTCATCTTTAACTGATTTCATCGTTAACTGATTTCATCTTCATTTAACTGATTTCATCGTTAATTGATTTCATCGTTAACTGATTTCATCGTTAACTGATTTCATCTTCATTTAACTGATTTCATCGTTAACTGATTTCATCGTTAACTGATTTCATCTTTAACTGATTTCATCTTCATTTAACTGATTTCATCGTTAACTGATTTCATCGTTAACTGATTTCATCGTTAACTGATTTCATCTTCATTTAACTGATTTCATCTTCATTTAACTGATTTCATCGTTAACTGATTTCATCGTTAACTGATTTCATCTTCATTTAATTGATTTCATCGTTAACTGATTTCATCGTTAACTGATTTCATCGTTAACTGATTTCATCTTCATTTAACTGATTTCATCGTTAACTGATTTCATCGTTAACTGATTTCATCGTTAACTGATTTCATCTTCATTTAACTGATTTCATCGTTAACTGATTTCATCGTTAACTGATTTCATCTTCATTTAACTGATTTCATCGTTAACTGATTTCATCGTTAATTGATTTCATCGTTAACTGATTTCATTTTCATTCTTCATTTAACTGATTTCATCGTTAACTGATTTCATCGTTAACTGATTTCATCTTCATTTAACTGATTTCATCGTTAACTGATTTCATCGTTAATTGATTTCATCGTTAACTGATTTCATCTTCATTCTTCATTTAACTGATTTCATCGTTAACTGATTTCATCTTCATTTAACTGATTTCATCGTTAACTGATTTCATCGTTAACTGATTTCATCGTTAACTGATTTCATCTTCATTTAACTGATTTCATCGTTAACTGATTTCATCTTCATTCTTCATTTAACTGATTTCATCTTTAACTGATTTCATCGTTAACTGATTTCATCTTCATTTAACTGATTTCATCGTTAACTGATTTCATCGTTAATTGATTTCATCGTTAACTGATTTCATCGTTAACTGATTTCATCTTCATTTAACTGATTTCATCGTTAACTGATTTCATCGTTAACTGATTTCATCTTTAACTGATTTCATCTTCATTTAACTGATTTCATCGTTAACTGATTTCATCGTTAACTGATTTCATCGTTAACTGATTTCATCTTCATTTAACTGATTTCATTGTTAACTGATTTCATCGTTAACTGATTTCATCTTCATTTAACTGATTTCATCGTTAACTGATTTCATCGTTAACTGATTTCATCGTTAACTGATTTCATCTTCATTTAACTGATTTCATTTTCATTCTTCATTTAACTGATTTCATCGTTAACTGATTTCATCTTCATTTAACTGATTTCATCGTTAACTGATTTCATCGTTAACTGATTTCATCGTTAACTGATTTCATCTTTAACTGATTTCATCGTTAACTGATTTAATCTTCATTTAACTGATTTCATCGTTAACTGATTTCATCTTCATTTAATTGATTTCATCGTTAACTGATTTCATCGTTAACTGATTTCATCGTTAACTGATTTCATCTTCATTTAACTGATTTCATCGTTAACTGATTTCATCGTTAACTGATTTCATCTTCATTTAACTGATTTCATTTTCATTCTTCATTTAACTGATTTCATCGTTAACTGATTTCATCTTCATTTAATTGATTTCATCGTTAACTGATTTCATCGTTAACTGATTTCATCTTCATTTAACTGATTTCATCGTTAACTGATTTCATCGTTAACTGATTTCATCTTCATTTAACTGATTTCATCGTTAACTGATTTCATCGTTAATTGATTTCATCGTTAACTGATTTCATTTTCATTCTTCATTTAACTGATTTCATCGTTAACTGATTTCATCGTTAACTGATTTCATCGTTAACTGATTTCATCGTTAACTGATTTCATCTTCATTTAACTGATTTCATTGTTAACTGATTTCATCGTTAATTGATTTCATCGTTAACTGATTTCATCTTCATTTAACTGATTTCATCGTTAACTGATTTCATCGTTAACTGATTTCATCTTTAACTGATTTCATCGTTAACTGATTTCATCGTTAACTGATTTCATCTTCATTTAACTGATTTCATTGTTAACTGATTTCATCGTTAACTGATTTCATCTTCATTTAATTGATTTCATCGTTAACTGATTTCATCTTCATTTAATTGATTTCATCGTTAACTGATTTCATCGTTAACTGATTTCATCGTTAACTGATTTCATCTTCATTTAACTGATTTCATCGTTAACTGATTTCATCGTTAACTGATTTCATCTTCATTTAACTGATTTCATCGTTAACTGATTTCATCGTTAACTGATTTCATCGTTAACTGATTTCATCTTTAACTGATTTCATCGTTAACTGATTTCATCTTCATTTAACTGATTTCATCGTTAACTGATTTCATCTTCATTTAATTGATTTCATCGTTAACTGATTTCATCGTTAACTGATTTCATCGTTAACTGATTTCATCTTCATTTAACTGATTTCATCGTTAACTGATTTCATCGTTAACTGATTTCATCTTCATTTAACTGATTTCATTTTCATTCTTCATTTAACTGATTTCATCGTTAACTGATTTCATCTTCATTTAATTGATTTCATCGTTAACTGATTTCATCGTTAACTGATTTCATCTTCATTTAACTGATTTCATCGTTAACTGATTTCATCGTTAACTGATTTCATCTTCATTTAACTGATTTCATCGTTAACTGATTTCATCGTTAATTGATTTCATCGTTAACTGATTTCATTTTCATTCTTCATTTAACTGATTTCATCGTTAACTGATTTCATCGTTAACTGATTTCATCGTTAACTGATTTCATCTTCATTTAACTGATTTCATTGTTAACTGATTTCATCGTTAATTGATTTCATCGTTAACTGATTTCATCTTCATTTAACTGATTTCATCGTTAACTGATTTCATCGTTAACTGATTTCATCGTTAACTGATTTCATCTTCATTTAACTGATTTCATTGTTAACTGATTTCATCGTTAACTGATTTCATCTTCATTTAATTGATTTCATCGTTAACTGATTTCATCTTCATTTAATTGATTTCATCGTTAACTGATTTCATCGTTAACTGATTTCATCTTCATTTAACTGATTTCATCGTTAACTGATTTCATCGTTAACTGATTTCATCTTCATTTAACTGATTTCATCGTTAACTGATTTCATCGTTAACTGATTTCATCTTCATTTAACTGATTTCATCGTTAACTGATTTCATCGTTAACTGATTTCATCTTCATTTAACTGATTTCATTGTTAACTGATTTCATCGTTAACTGATTTCATCTTCATTTAACTGATTTCATCGTTAACTGATTTCATCGTTAACTGATTTCATCGTTAACTGATTTCATCTTCATTTAACTGATTTCATTTTCATTCTTCATTTAACTGATTTCATCGTTAACTGATTTCATCTTCATTTAACTGATTTCATCGTTAACTGATTTCATCGTTAACTGATTTCATCGTTAACTGATTTCATCTTTAACTGATTTCATCGTTAACTGATTTCATCGTTAACTGATTTCATCGTTAACTGATTTCATCTTCATTTAACTGATTTCATCGTTAACTGATTTCATCTTCATTTAATTGATTTCATCGTTAACTGATTTCATCGTTAACTGATTTCATCGTTAACTGATTTCATCTTCATTTAACTGATTTCATCGTTAACTGATTTCATCGTTAACTGATTTCATCTTCATTTAACTGATTTCATTTTCATTCTTCATTTAACTGATTTCATCGTTAACTGATTTCATCTTCATTTAATTGATTTCATCGTTAACTGATTTCATCGTTAACTGATTTCATCGTTAACTGATTTCATCTTCATTTAACTGATTTCATCGTTAACTGATTTCATCGTTAACTGATTTCATCTTCATTTAACTGATTTCATCGTTAACTGATTTCATCGTTAACTGATTTCATCTTCATTTAACTGATTTCATCGTTAACTGATTTCATCGTTAATTGATTTCATCGTTAACTGATTTCATCTTCATTCTTCATTTAACTGATTTCATCGTTAACTGATTTCATCTTCATTTAACTGATTTCATCGTTAACTGATTTCATCGTTAACTGATTTCATCGTTAACTGATTTCATCTTCATTTAACTGATTTCATCGTTAACTGATTTCATCGTTAACTGATTTCATCTTCATTTAACTGATTTCATCGTTAACTGATTTCATCGTTAATTGATTTCATCTTCATTTAACTGATTTCATCGTTAACTGATTTCATCGTTAACTGATTTCATCTTCATTTAACTGATTTCATCGTTAATTGATTTCATCGTTAACTGATTTCATCTTCATTTAACTGATTTCATCGTTAACTGATTTCATCGTTAACTGATTTCATCTTCATTTAACTGATTTCATCGTTAATTGATTTCATCGTTAACTGATTTCATCTTCATTCTTCATTTAACTGATTTCATCGTTAACTGATTACATCTTCATTTAACTGATTTCATCGTTAACTGATTTCATCGTTAACTGATTTCATCGTTAACTGATTTCATCTTCATTTAACTGATTTCATCGTTAACTGATTTCATCTTCATTCTTCATTTAACTGATTTCATCTTTAACTGATTTCATCGTTAACTGATTTCATCTTCATTTAACTGATTTCATCGTTAATTGATTTCATCGTTAACTGATTTCATCGTTAATTGATTTCATCGTTAACTGATTTCATCTTCATTTAACTGATTTCATCGTTAACTGATTTCATCTTCATTCTTCATTTAACTGATTTCATCTTTAACTGATTTCATCGTTAACTGATTTCATCTTCATTTAACTGATTTCATCGTTAATTGATTTCATCGTTAACTGATTTCATCGTTAATTGATTTCATCGTTAACTGATTTCATCGTTAACTGATTTCATCTTCATTTAACTGATTTCATCGTTAACTGATTTCATCTTCATTCTTCATTTAACTGATTTCATCTTTAACTGATTTCATCGTTAACTGATTTCATCTTCATTTAACTGATTTCATCGTTAATTGATTTCATCGTTAACTGATTTCATCGTTAACTGATTTCATCTTCATTTAACTGATTTCATCGTTAACTGATTTCATCGTTAACTGATTTCATCTTTAACTGATTTCATCTTCATTTAACTGATTTCATCGTTAACTGATTTCATCGTTAACTGATTTCATCGTTAACTGATTTCATCTTCATTTAACTGATTTCATCTTCATTTAACTGATTTCATCGTTAACTGATTTCATCGTTAACTGATTTCATCTTCATTTAATTGATTTCATCGTTAACTGATTTCATCGTTAACTGATTTCATCGTTAACTGATTTCATCTTCATTTAACTGATTTCATCGTTAACTGATTTCATCGTTAACTGATTTCATCTTCATTTAACTGATTTCATCGTTAACTGATTTCATCGTTAATTGATTTCATCGTTAACTGATTTCATTTTCATTCTTCATTTAACTGATTTCATCGTTAACTGATTTCATCGTTAACTGATTTCATCTTCATTTAACTGATTTCATCGTTAACTGATTTCATCGTTAATTGATTTCATCGTTAACTGATTTCATCTTCATTCTTCATTTAACTGATTTCATCGTTAACTGATTTCATCTTCATTTAACTGATTTCATCGTTAACTGATTTCATCGTTAACTGATTTCATCTTCATTTAACTGATTTCATCGTTAACTGATTTCATCTTCATTCTTCATTTAACTGATTTCATCTTTAACTGATTTCATCGTTAACTGATTTCATCTTCATTTAACTGATTTCATCGTTAATTGATTTCATCGTTAACTGATTTCATCGTTAACTGATTTCATCTTCATTTAACTGATTTCATCGTTAACTGATTTCATCGTTAACTGATTTCATCTTTAACTGATTTCATCTTCATTTAACTGATTTCATCGTTAACTGATTTCATCGTTAACTGATTTCATCGTTAACTGATTTCATCTTCATTTAACTGATTTCATTGTTAACTGATTTCATCGTTAACTGATTTCATCTTCATTTAACTGATTTCATCGTTAACTGATTTCATCGTTAACTGATTTCATCTTCATTTAACTGATTTCATCGTTAACTGATTTCATCTTCATTTAACTGATTTCATCGTTAACTGATTTCATCGTTAACTGATTTCATCGTTAACTGATTTCATCTTCATTTAACTGATTTCATTTTCATTCTTCATTTAACTGATTTCATCGTTAACTGATTTCATCTTCATTTAACTGATTTCATCGTTAACTGATTTCATCGTTAACTGATTTCATCTTTAACTGATTTCATCGTTAACTGATTTCATCTTCATTTAACTGATTTCATCGTTAACTGATTTCATCTTCATTTAATTGATTTCATCGTTAACTGATTTCATCGTTAACTGATTTCATCGTTAACTGATTTCATCTTCATTTAACTGATTTCATCGTTAACTGATTTCATCGTTAACTGATTTCATCTTCATTTAACTGATTTCATTTTCATTCTTCATTTAACTGATTTCATCGTTAACTGATTTCATCTTCATTTAATTGATTTCATCGTTAACTGATTTCATCGTTAACTGATTTCATCGTTAACTGATTTCATCTTCATTTAACTGATTTCATCGTTAACTGATTTCATCGTTAACTGATTTCATCGTTAACTGATTTCATCTTCATTTAACTGATTTCATCGTTAACTGATTTCATCGTTAACTGATTTCATCTTCATTTAACTGATTTCATCGTTAACTGATTTCATCGTTAATTGATTTCATCGTTAACTGATTTCATTTTCATTCTTCATTTAACTGATTTCATCGTTAACTGATTTCATCGTTAACTGATTTCATCTTCATTTAACTGATTTCATCGTTAACTGATTTCATCGTTAATTGATTTCATCGTTAACTGATTTCATCTTCATTCTTCATTTAACTGATTTCATCGTTAACTGATTTCATCTTCATTTAACTGATTTCATCGTTAACTGATTTCATCGTTAACTGATTTCATCTTCATTTAACTGATTTCATCGTTAACTGATTTCATCTTCATTCTTCATTTAACTGATTTCATCTTTAACTGATTTCATCGTTAACTGATTTCATCTTCATTTAACTGATTTCATCGTTAATTGATTTCATCGTTAACTGATTTCATCGTTAACTGATTTCATCGTTAACTGATTTCATCTTCATTTAACTGATTTCATCGTTAACTGATTTCATCTTCATTCTTCATTTAACTGATTTCATCTTTAACTGATTTCATCGTTAACTGATTTCATCTTCATTTAACTGATTTCATCGTTAATTGATTTCATCGTTAACTGATTTCATCGTTAATTGATTTCATCGTTAACTGATTTCATCTTCATTTAACTGATTTCATCGTTAACTGATTTCATCTTCATTCTTCATTTAACTGATTTCATCTTTAACTGATTTCATCGTTAACTGATTTCATCTTCATTTAACTGATTTCATCGTTAATTGATTTCATCGTTAACTGATTTCATCGTTAATTGATTTCATCGTTAACTGATTTCATCTTCATTTAACTGATTTCATCGTTAACTGATTTCATCTTCATTCTTCATTTAACTGATTTCATCTTTAACTGATTTCATCGTTAACTGATTTCATCTTCATTTAACTGATTTCATCGTTAATTGATTTCATCGTTAACTGATTTCATCGTTAACTGATTTCATCTTCTTTAACTGATTTCATCGTTAACTGATTTCATCGTTAACTGATTTCATCTTTAACTGATTTCATCTTCATTTAACTGATTTCATCTTCATTTAACTGATTTCATCGTTAACTGATTTCATCTTCATTTAACTGATTTCATCTTCATTTAACTGATTTCATCGTTAACTGATTTCATCGTTAACTGATTTCATCGTTAACTGATTTCATCTTCATTTAATTGATTTCATCGTTAACTGATTTCATCGTTAACTGATTTCATCGTTAACTGATTTCATCTTCATTTAACTGATTTCATCGTTAACTGATTTCATCGTTAACTGATTTCATCGTTAACTGATTTCATCTTCATTTAACTGATTTCATCGTTAACTGATTTCATCGTTAACTGATTTCATCTTCATTTAACTGATTTCATCGTTAACTGATTTCATCGTTAATTGATTTCATCGTTAACTGATTTCATTTTCATTCTTCATTTAACTGATTTCATCGTTAACTGATTTCATCGTTAACTGATTTCATCTTCATTTAACTGATTTCATCGTTAACTGATTTCATCTTCATTTAATTGATTTCATCGTTAACTGATTTCATCGTTTACTGATTTCATCGTTAACTGATTTCATCTTCATTTAACTGATTTCATCGTTAACTGATTTCATCGTTAACTGATTTCATCTTCATTTAACTGATTTCATTTTCATTCTTCATTTAACTGATTTCATCGTTAACTGATTTCATCTTCATTTAATTGATTTCATCGTTAACTGATTTCATCGTTAACTGATTTCATCGTTAACTGATTTCATCTTCATTTAACTGATTTCATCGTTAACTGATTTCATCGTTAACTGATTTCATCGTTAACTGATTTCATCTTCATTTAACTGATTTCATCGTTAACTGATTTCATCGTTAACTGATTTCATCTTCATTTAACTGATTTCATCGTTAACTGATTTCATCGTTAATTGATTTCATCGTTAACTGATTTCATTTTCATTCTTCATTTAACTGATTTCATCGTTAACTGATTTCATCGTTAACTGATTTCATCTTCATTTAACTGATTTCATCGTTAACTGATTTCATCGTTAATTGATTTCATCGTTAACTGATTTCATCTTCATTCTTCATTTAACTGATTTCATCGTTAACTGATTTCATCTTCATTTAACTGATTTCATCTTCATTTAACTGATTTCATCGTTAACTGATTTCATCGTTAACTGATTTCATCGTTAACTGATTTCATCTTCATTTAACTGATTTCATCATTAACTGATTTCATCTTCATTCTTCATTTAACTGATTTCATCTTTAACTGATTTCATCGTTAACTGATTTCATCTTCATTTAACTGATTTCATCGTTAATTGATTTCATCGTTAACTGATTTCATCGTTAACTGATTTCATCGTTAACTGATTTCATCTTCATTTAACTGATTTCATCGTTAATTGATTTCATCGTTAACTGATTTCATCGTTAATTGATTTCATCGTTAACTGATTTCATCTTCATTTAACTGATTTCATCGTTAACTGATTTCATCTTCATTCTTCATTTAACTGATTTCATCTTTAACTGATTTCATCGTTAACTGATTTCATCTTCATTTAACTGATTTCATCGTTAATTGATTTCATCGTTAACTGATTTCATCGTTAATTGATTTCATCGTTAACTGATTTCATCTTCATTTAACTGATTTCATCGTTAACTGATTTCATCTTCATTCTTCATTTAACTGATTTCATCTTTAACTGATTTCATCGTTAACTGATTTCATCTTCATTTAACTGATTTCATCGTTAATTGATTTCATCGTTAACTGATTTCATCGTTAATTGATTTCATCGTTAACTGATTTCATCTTCATTTAACTGATTTCATCGTTAACTGATTTCATCTTCATTCTTCATTTAACTGATTTCATCTTTAACTGATTTCATCGTTAACTGATTTCATCTTCATTTAACTGATTTCATCGTTAATTGATTTCATCGTTAACTGATTTCATCGTTAACTGATTTCATCTTCATTTAACTGATTTCATCGTTAACTGATTTCATCGTTAACTGATTTCATCTTTAACTGATTTCATCTTCATTTAACTGATTTCATCGTTAACTGATTTCATCGTTAACTGATTTCATCGTTAACTGATTTCATCTTCATTTAACTGATTTCATCGTTAACTGATTTCATCGTTAACTGATTTCATCTTCATTTAATTGATTTCATCGTTAACTGATTTCATCGTTAACTGATTTCATCGTTAACTGATTTCATCGTTAACTGATTTCATCTTCATTTAACTGATTTCATCGTTAACTGATTTCATCGTTAACTGATTTCATCTTCATTTAACTGATTTCATCGTTAACTGATTTCATCGTTAATTGATTTCATCGTTAACTGATTTCATTTTCATTCTTCATTTAACTGATTTCATCGTTAACTGATTTCATCGTTAACTGATTTCATCTTCATTTAACTGATTTCATCGTTAACTGATTTCATCGTTAATTGATTTCATCGTTAACTGATTTCATCTTCATTTAACTGATTTCATCGTTAACTGATTTCATCGTTAACTGATTTCATCGTTAACTGATTTCATCTTTAACTGATTTCATCGTTAACTGATTTCATCGTTAACTGATTTCATCTTCATTTAACTGATTTCATTGTTAACTGATTTCATCGTTAACTGATTTCATCTTCATTTAATTGATTTCATCGTTAACTGATTTCATCTTCATTTAATTGATTTCATCGTTAACTGATTTCATCGTTAACTGATTTCATCGTTAACTGATTTCATCTTCATTTAACTGATTTCATCGTTAACTGATTTCATCGTTAACTGATTTCATCTTCATTTAACTGATTTCATCGTTAACTGATTTCATCGTTAACTGATTTCATCGTTAACTGATTTCATCTTCATTTAACTGATTTCATTTTCATTCTTCATTTAACTGATTTCATCGTTAACTGATTTCATCTTCATTTAACTGATTTCATCGTTAACTGATTTCATCGTTAACTGATTTCATCGTTAACTGATTTCATCTTTAACTGATTTCATCGTTAACTGATTTCATCTTCATTTAACTGATTTCATCGTTAACTGATTTCATCTTCATTTAATTGATTTCATCGTTAACTGATTTCATCGTTAACTGATTTCATCGTTAACTGATTTCATCTTCATTTAACTGATTTCATCGTTAACTGATTTCATCGTTAACTGATTTCATCTTCATTTAACTGATTTCATTTTCATTCTTCATTTAACTGATTTCATCGTTAACTGATTTCATCTTCATTTAATTGATTTCATCGTTAACTGATTTCATCGTTAACTGATTTCATCGTTAACTGATTTCATCTTCATTTAACTGATTTCATCGTTAACTGATTTCATCTTCATTTAACTGATTTCATCGTTAACTGATTTCATCGTTAACTGATTTCATCTTCATTTAACTGATTTCATCGTTAACTGATTTCATCTTCATTTAACTGATTTCATCGTTAACTGATTTCATCGTTAATTGATTTCATCGTTAACTGATTTCATTTTCATTCTTCATTTAACTGATTTCATCGTTAACTGATTTCATCGTTAACTGATTTCATCTTCATTTAACTGATTTCATCGTTAACTGATTTCATCGTTAATTGATTTCATCGTTAACTGATTTCATCTTCATTCTTCATTTAACTGATTTCATCGTTAACTGATTTCATCTTCATTTAACTGATTTCATCGTTAACTGATTTCATCGTTAACTGATTTCATCGTTAACTGATTTCATCTTCATTTAACTGATTTCATCGTTAACTGATTTCATCTTCATTCTTCATTTAACTGATTTCATCTTTAACTGATTTCATCGTTAACTGATTTCATCTTCATTTAACTGATTTCATCGTTAATTGATTTCATCGTTAACTGATTTCATCGTTAACTGATTTCATCGTTAACTGATTTCATCTTCATTTAACTGATTTCATCGTTAATTGATTTCATCGTTAACTGATTTCATCGTTAATTGATTTCATCGTTAACTGATTTCATCTTCATTTAACTGATTTCATCGTTAACTGATTTCATCTTCATTCTTCATTTAACTGATTTCATCTTTAACTGATTTCATCGTTAACTGATTTCATCTTCATTTAACTGATTTCATCGTTAATTGATTTCATCGTTAACTGATTTCATCGTTAATTGATTTCATCGTTAACTGATTTCATCTTCATTTAACTGATTTCATCGTTAACTGATTTCATCTTCATTCTTCATTTAACTGATTTCATCTTTAACTGATTTCATCGTTAACTGATTTCATCTTCATTTAACTGATTTCATCGTTAACTGATTTCATCGTTAACTGATTTCATCTTCATTTAATTGATTTCATCGTTAACTGATTTCATCGTTAACTGATTTCATCGTTAACTGATTTCATCTTCATTTAACTGATTTCATCGTTAACTGATTTCATCGTTAACTGATTTCATCGTTAACTGATTTCATCTTCATTTAACTGATTTCATCGTTAACTGATTTCATCGTTAACTGATTTCATCTTCATTTAACTGATTTCATCGTTAACTGATTTCATCGTTAATTGATTTCATCGTTAACTGATTTCATTTTCATTCTTCATTTAACTGATTTCATCGTTAACTGATTTCATCGTTAACTGATTTCATCTTCATTTAACTGATTTCATCGTTAACTGATTTCATCGTTAATTGATTTCATCGTTAACTGATTTCATCTTCATTCTTCATTTAACTGATTTCATCGTTAACTGATTTCATCTTCATTTAACTGATTTCATCGTTAACTGATTTCATCGTTAACTGATTTCATCGTTAACTGATTTCATCTTCATTTAACTGATTTCATCGTTAACTGATTTCATCTTCATTCTTCATTTAACTGATTTCATCTTTAACTGATTTCATCGTTAACTGATTTCATCTTCATTTAACTGATTTCATCGTTAATTGATTTCATCGTTAACTGATTTCATCGTTAACTGATTTCATCTTCATTTAACTGATTTCATCGTTAACTGATTTCATCGTTAACTGATTTCATCTTTAACTGATTTCATCTTCATTTAACTGATTTCATCGTTAACTGATTTCATCGTTAACTGATTTCATCGTTAACTGATTTCATCTTCATTTAACTGATTTCATTGTTAACTGATTTCATCGTTAACTGATTTCATCTTCATTTAACTGATTTCATCGTTAACTGATTTCATCGTTAACTGATTTCATCGTTAACTGATTTCATCTTCATTTAACTGATTTCATTTTCATTCTTCATTTAACTGATTTCATCGTTAACTGATTTCATCTTCATTTAACTGATTTCATCGTTAACTGATTTCATCGTTAACTGATTTCATCGTTAACTGATTTCATCTTTAACTGATTTCATCGTTAACTGATTTCATCTTCATTTAACTGATTTCATCGTTAACTGATTTCATCTTCATTTAATTGATTTCATCGTTAACTGATTTCATCGTTAACTGATTTCATCGTTAACTGATTTCATCTTCATTTAACTGATTTCATCGTTAACTGATTTCATCGTTAACTGATTTCATCTTTAACTGATTTCATCGTTAACTGATTTCATCTTCATTTAACTGATTTCATCGTTAACTGATTTCATCTTCATTTAATTGATTTCATCGTTAACTGATTTCATCGTTAACTGATTTCATCGTTAACTGATTTCATCTTCATTTAACTGATTTCATCGTTAACTGATTTCATCTTCATTTAACTGATTTCATCGTTAACTGATTTCATCGTTAATTGATTTCATCGTTAACTGATTTCATTTTCATTCTTCATTTAACTGATTTCATCGTTAACTGATTTCATCGTTAACTGATTTCATCTTCATTTAACTGATTTCATCGTTAACTGATTTCATCGTTAACTGATTTCATCTTCATTTAACTGATTTCATCGTTAACTGATTTCATCGTTAATTGATTTCATCGTTAACTGATTTCATTTTCATTCTTCATTTAACTGATTTCATCGTTAACTGATTTCATCGTTAACTGATTTCATCTTCATTTAACTGATTTCATCGTTAACTGATTTCATCGTTAATTGATTTCATCGTTAACTGATTTCATCTTCATTCTTCATTTAACTGATTTCATCGTTAACTGATTTCATCTTCATTTAACTGATTTCATCGTTAACTGATTTCATCGTTAACTGATTTCATCGTTAACTGATTTCATCTTCATTTAACTGATTTCATCGTTAACTGATTTCATCTTCATTCTTCATTTAACTGATTTCATCTTTAACTGATTTCATCGTTAACTGATTTCATCTTCATTTAACTGATTTCATCGTTAATTGATTTCATCGTTAACTGATTTCATCGTTAACTGATTTCATCTTCATTTAACTGATTTCATCGTTAACTGATTTCATCTTTAACTGATTTCATCTTCATTTAACTGATTTCATCGTTAACTGATTTCATCGTTAACTGATTTCATCGTTAACTGATTTCATTGTTAACTGATTTCATCGTTAACTGATTTCATCTTCATTTAACTGATTTCATCGTTAACTGATTTCATCGTTAACTGATTTCATCTTCATTTAACTGATTTCATTTTCATTCTTCATTTAACTGATTTCATCGTTAACTGATTTCATCTTCATTTAACTGATTTCATCGTTAACTGATTTCATCGTTAACTGATTTCATCTTCATTTAACTGATTTCATCGTTAACTGATTTCATCGTTAATTGATTTCATCGTTAACTGATTTCATTTTCATTCTTCATTTAACTGATTTCATCGTTAACTGATTTCATCGTTAACTGATTTCATCTTCATTTAACTGATTTCATCGTTAACTGATTTCATCGTTAACTGATTTCATCTTCATTTAACTGATTTCATCGTTAACTGATTTCATCGTTAATTGATTTCATCGTTAACTGATTTCATTTTCATTCTTCATTTAACTGATTTCATCGTTAACTGATTTCATCGTTAACTGATTTCATCTTCATTTAACTGATTTCATCGTTAACTGATTTCATCGTTAATTGATTTCATCGTTAACTGATTTCATCTTCATTCTTCATTTAACTGATTTCATCGTTAACTGATTTCATCTTCATTTAACTGATTTCATCGTTAACTGATTTCATCGTTAACTGATTTCATCGTTAACTGATTTCATCTTCATTTAACTGATTTCATTGTTAACTGATTTCATCGTTAACTGATTTCATCTTCATTTAACTGATTTCATCGTTAACTGATTTCATCGTTAACTGATTTCATCGTTAACTGATTTCATCTTCATTTAACTGATTTCATTTTCATTCTTCATTTAACTGATTTCATCGTTAACTGATTTCATCTTCATTTAACTGATTTCATCGTTAACTGATTTCATCGTTAACTGATTTCATCGTTAACTGATTTCATCTTCATTCTTCATTTAACTGATTTCATCTTTAACTGATTTCATCGTTAACTGATTTCATCTTCATTTAACTGATTTCATCGTTAACTGATTTCATCGTTAACTGATTTCATCTTCATTTAATTGATTTCATCGTTAACTGATTTCATCGTTAACTGATTTCATCTTCATTTAACTGATTTCATCGTTAACTGATTTCATCGTTAACTGATTTCATCTTCATTTAACTGATTTCATCGTTAACTGATTTCATCGTTAACTGATTTCATCTTCATTTAACTGATTTCATCGTTAACTGATTTCATCGTTAATTGATTTCATCGTTAACTGATTTCATTTTCATTCTTCATTTAACTGATTTCATCGTTAACTGATTTCATCGTTAACTGATTTCATCTTCATTTAACTGATTTCATCGTTAACTGATTTCATCGTTAATTGATTTCATCGTTAACTGATTTCATCTTCATTCTTCATTTAACTGATTTCATCGTTAACTGATTTCATCTTCATTTAACTGATTTCATCGTTAACTGATTTCATCGTTAACTGATTTCATCGTTAACTGATTTCATCTTCATTTAACTGATTTCATCGTTAACTGATTTCATCTTCATTCTTCATTTAACTGATTTCATCTTTAACTGATTTCATCGTTAACTGATTTCATCTTCATTTAACTGATTTCATCGTTAATTGATTTCATCGTTAACTGATTTCATCGTTAACTGATTTCATCTTCATTTAACTGATTTCATCGTTAACTGATTTCATCGTTAACTGATTTCATCTTTAACTGATTTCATCTTCATTTAACTGATTTCATCGTTAACTGATTTCATCGTTAACTGATTTCATCGTTAACTGATTTCATCTTCATTTAACTGATTTCATTGTTAACTGATTTCATCGTTAACTGATTTCATCTTCATTTAACTGATTTCATCGTTAACTGATTTCATCGTTAACTGATTTCATCGTTAACTGATTTCATCTTCATTTAACTGATTTCATTTTCATTCTTCATTTAACTGATTTCATCGTTAACTGATTTCATCTTCATTTAACTGATTTCATCGTTAACTGATTTCATCGTTAACTGATTTCATCGTTAACTGATTTCATCTTTAACTGATTTCATCGTTAACTGATTTCATCTTCATTTAACTGATTTCATCGTTAACTGATTTCATCTTCATTTAATTGATTTCATCGTTAACTGATTTCATCGTTAACTGATTTCATCGTTAACTGATTTCATCTTCATTTAACTGATTTCATCGTTAACTGATTTCATCGTTAACTGATTTCATCTTTAACTGATTTCATCGTTAACTGATTTCATCTTCATTTAACTGATTTCATCGTTAACTGATTTCATCTTCATTTAATTGATTTCATCGTTAACTGATTTCATCGTTAACTGATTTCATCGTTAACTGATTTCATCTTCATTTAACTGATTTCATCGTTAATTGATTTCATCGTTAACTGATTTCATCGTTAATTGATTTCATCGTTAACTGATTTCATCTTCATTTAACTGATTTCATCGTTAACTGATTTCATCGTTAACTGATTTCATCTTCATTTAACTGATTTCATCGTTAACTGATTTCATCGTTAATTGATTTCATCGTTAACTGATTTCATTTTCATTCTTCATTTAACTGATTTCATCGTTAACTGATTTCATCGTTAACTGATTTCATCTTCATTTAACTGATTTCATCGTTAACTGATTTCATCGTTAATTGATTTCATCGTTAACTGATTTCATCTTCATTCTTCATTTAACTGATTTCATCGTTAACTGATTTCATCTTCATTTAACTGATTTCATCGTTAACTGATTTCATCGTTAACTGATTTCATCGTTAACTGATTTCATCTTCATTTAACTGATTTCATCGTTAACTGATTTCATCTTCATTCTTCATTTAACTGATTTCATCTTTAACTGATTTCATCGTTAACTGATTTCATCTTCATTTAACTGATTTCATCGTTAATTGATTTCATCGTTAACTGATTTCATCGTTAACTGATTTCATCTTCATTTAACTGATTTCATCGTTAACTGATTTCATCTTTAACTGATTTCATCTTCATTTAACTGATTTCATCGTTAACTGATTTCATCGTTAACTGATTTCATCGTTAACTGATTTCATTGTTAACTGATTTCATCGTTAACTGATTTCATCTTCATTTAACTGATTTCATCGTTAACTGATTTCATCGTTAACTGATTTCATCTTCATTTAACTGATTTCATTTTCATTCTTCATTTAACTGATTTCATCGTTAACTGATTTCATCTTCATTTAACTGATTTCATCGTTAACTGATTTCATCGTTAACTGATTTCATCTTTAACTGATTTCATCGTTAACTGATTTCATCTTCATTTAACTGATTTCATCGTTAACTGATTTCATCTTCATTTAATTGATTTCATCGTTAACTGATTTCATCGTTAACTGATTTCATCGTTAACTGATTTCATCTTCATTTAACTGATTTCATCGTTAACTGATTTCATCGTTAACTGATTTCATCTTTAACTGATTTCATCGTTAACTGATTTCATCTTCATTTAACTGATTTCATCGTTAACTGATTTCATCTTCATTTAATTGATTTCATCGTTAACTGATTTCATCGTTAACTGATTTCATCGTTAACTGATTTCATCTTCATTTAACTGATTTCATCGTTAACTGATTTCATCGTTAACTGATTTCATCTTCATTTAACTGATTTCATCGTTACCTGATTTCATCGTTAATTGATTTCATCGTTAACTGATTTCATTTTCATTCTTCATTTAACTGATTTCATCGTTAACTGATTTCATCGTTAACTGATTTCATCTTCATTTAACTGATTTCATCGTTAACTGATTTCATCGTTAACTGATTTCATCTTCATTTAACTGATTTCATCGTTAACTGATTTCATCGTTAATTGATTTCATCGTTAACTGATTTCATTTTCATTCTTCATTTAACTGATTTCATCGTTAACTGATTTCATCGTTAACTGATTTCATCTTCATTTAACTGATTTCATCGTTAACTGATTTCATCGTTAATTGATTTCATCGTTAACTGATTTCATCTTCATTCTTCATTTAACTGATTTCATCGTTAACTGATTTCATCTTCATTTAACTGATTTCATCGTTAACTGATTTCATCGTTAACTGATTTCATCGTTAACTGATTTCATCTTCATTTAACTGATTTCATTGTTAACTGATTTCATCGTTAACTGATTTCATCTTCATTTAACTGATTTCATCGTTAACTGATTTCATCGTTAACTGATTTCATCGTTAACTGATTTCATCGTTAACTGATTTCATCGTTAACTGATTTCATCTTCATTTAACTGATTTCATTTTCATTCTTCATTTAACTGATTTCATCGTTAACTGATTTCATCTTCATTTAACTGATTTCATCGTTAACTGATTTCATCGTTAACTGATTTCATCGTTAACTGATTTCATCTTTAACTGATTTCATCGTTAACTGATTTCATCTTCATTTAACTGATTTCATCGTTAACTGATTTCATCTTCATTTAATTGATTTCATCGTTAACTGATTTCATCGTTAACTGATTTCATCGTTAACTGATTTCATCTTCATTTAACTGATTTCATCGTTAACTGATTTCATCGTTAACTGATTTCATCTTCATTTAACTGATTTCATTTTCATTCTTCATTTAACTGATTTCATCGTTAACTGATTTCATCTTCATTTAATTGATTTCATCGTTAACTGATTTCATCGTTAACTGATTTCATCGTTAACTGATTTCATCTTCATTTAACTGATTTCATCGTTAACTGATTTCATCGTTAACTGATTTCATCGTTAACTGATTTCATCTTCATTTAACTGATTTCATCGTTAACTGATTTCATCGTTAACTGATTTCATTTTCATTCTTCATTTAACTGATTTCATCGTTAACTGATTTCATCGTTAACTGATTTCATCTTCATTTAACTGATTTCATCGTTAACTGATTTCATCGTTAATTGATTTCATCGTTAACTGATTTCATCTTCATTCTTCATTTAACTGATTTCATCGTTAACTGATTTCATCTTCATTTAACTGATTTCATCGTTAACTGATTTCATCGTTAACTGATTTCATCGTTAACTGATTTCATCTTCATTTAACTGATTTCATCGTTAACTGATTTCATCTTCATTCTTCATTTAACTGATTTCATCTTTAACTGATTTCATCGTTAACTGATTTCATCTTCATTTAACTGATTTCATCGTTAATTGATTTCATCGTTAACTGATTTCATCGTTAACTGATTTCATCTTCATTTAACTGATTTCATCGTTAACTGATTTCATCGTTAACTGATTTCATCTTTAACTGATTTCATCTTCATTTAACTGATTTCATCGTTAATTGATTTCATCGTTAACTGATTTCATCGTTAACTGATTTCATCGTTAACTGATTTCATCTTCATTTAACTGATTTCATCGTTAATTGATTTCATCGTTAACTGATTTCATCGTTAATTGATTTCATCGTTAACTGATTTCATCTTCATTTAACTGATTTCATCGTTAACTGATTTCATCTTCATTCTTCATTTAACTGATTTCATCTTTAACTGATTTCATCGTTAACTGATTTCATCTTCATTTAACTGATTTCATCGTTAATTGATTTCATCGTTAACTGATTTCATCGTTAATTGATTTCATCGTTAACTGATTTCATCTTCATTTAACTGATTTCATCGTTAACTGATTTCATCTTCATTCTTCATTTAACTGATTTCATCTTTAACTGATTTCATCGTTAACTGATTTCATCTTCATTTAACTGATTTCATCGTTAACTGATTTCATCGTTAACTGATTTCATCTTCATTTAATTGATTTCATCGTTAACTGATTTCATCGTTAACTGATTTCATCGTTAACTGATTTCATCTTCATTTAACTGATTTCATCGTTAACTGATTTCATCGTTAACTGATTTCATCGTTAACTGATTTCATCTTCATTTAACTGATTTCATCGTTAACTGATTTCATCGTTAACTGATTTCATCTTCATTTAACTGATTTCATCGTTAACTGATTTCATCGTTAATTGATTTCATCGTTAACTGATTTCATTTTCATTCTTCATTTAACTGATTTCATCGTTAACTGATTTCATCGTTAACTGATTTCATCTTCATTTAACTGATTTCATCGTTAACTGATTTCATCGTTAATTGATTTCATCGTTAACTGATTTCATCTTCATTCTTCATTTAACTGATTTCATCGTTAACTGATTTCATCTTCATTTAACTGATTTCATCGTTAACTGATTTCATCGTTAACTGATTTCATCGTTAACTGATTTCATCTTCATTTAACTGATTTCATCGTTAACTGATTTCATCTTCATTCTTCATTTAACTGATTTCATCTTTAACTGATTTCATCGTTAACTGATTTCATCTTCATTTAACTGATTTCATCGTTAATTGATTTCATCGTTAACTGATTTCATCGTTAACTGATTTCATCTTCATTTAACTGATTTCATCGTTAACTGATTTCATCGTTAACTGATTTCATCTTTAACTGATTTCATCTTCATTTAACTGATTTCATCGTTAACTGATTTCATCGTTAACTGATTTCATCGTTAACTGATTTCATCTTCATTTAACTGATTTCATTGTTAACTGATTTCATCGTTAACTGATTTCATCTTCATTTAACTGATTTCATCGTTAACTGATTTCATCGTTAACTGATTTCATCGTTAACTGATTTCATCTTCATTTAACTGATTTCATTTTCATTCTTCATTTAACTGATTTCATCGTTAACTGATTTCATCTTCATTTAACTGATTTCATCGTTAACTGATTTCATCGTTAACTGATTTCATCGTTAACTGATTTCATCTTTAACTGATTTCATCGTTAACTGATTTCATCTTCATTTAACTGATTTCATCGTTAACTGATTTCATCTTCATTTAATTGATTTCATCGTTAACTGATTTCATCGTTAACTGATTTCATCGTTAACTGATTTCATCTTCATTTAACTGATTTCATCGTTAACTGATTTCATCGTTAACTGATTTCATCTTTAACTGATTTCATCGTTAACTGATTTCATCTTCATTTAACTGATTTCATCGTTAACTGATTTCATCTTCATTTAATTGATTTCATCGTTAACTGATTTCATCGTTAACTGATTTCATCGTTAACTGATTTCATCTTCATTTAACTGATTTCATCGTTAATTGATTTCATCGTTAACTGATTTCATCGTTAATTGATTTCATCGTTAACTGATTTCATCTTCATTTAACTGATTTCATCGTTAACTGATTTCATCTTCATTCTTCATTTAACTGATTTCATCTTTAACTGATTTCATCGTTAACTGATTTCATCTTCATTTAACTGATTTCATCGTTAACTGATTTCATCGTTAACTGATTTCATCTTCATTTAATTGATTTCATCGTTAACTGATTTCATCGTTAACTGATTTCATCGTTAACTGATTTCATCTTCATTTAACTGATTTCATCGTTAACTGATTTCATCGTTAACTGATTTCATCGTTAACTGATTTCATCTTCATTTAACTGATTTCATCGTTAACTGATTTCATCGTTAACTGATTTCATCTTCATTTAACTGATTTCATCGTTAACTGATTTCATCGTTAATTGATTTCATCGTTAACTGATTTCATTTTCATTCTTCATTTAACTGATTTCATCGTTAACTGATTTCATCGTTAACTGATTTCATCTTCATTTAACTGATTTCATCGTTAACTGATTTCATCGTTAATTGATTTCATCGTTAACTGATTTCATCTTCATTCTTCATTTAACTGATTTCATCGTTAACTGATTTCATCTTCATTTAACTGATTTCATCGTTAACTGATTTCATCGTTAACTGATTTCATCGTTAACTGATTTCATCTTCATTTAACTGATTTCATCGTTAACTGATTTCATCTTCATTCTTCATTTAACTGATTTCATCTTTAACTGATTTCATCGTTAACTGATTTCATCTTCATTTAACTGATTTCATCGTTAATTGATTTCATCGTTAACTGATTTCATCGTTAACTGATTTCATCTTCATTTAACTGATTTCATCGTTAACTGATTTCATCGTTAACTGATTTCATCTTTAACTGATTTCATCTTCATTTAACTGATTTCATCGTTAACTGATTTCATCGTTAACTGATTTCATCGTTAACTGATTTCATCTTCATTTAACTGATTTCATTGTTAACTGATTTCATCGTTAACTGATTTCATCTTCATTTAACTGATTTCATCGTTAACTGATTTCATCGTTAACTGATTTCATCGTTAACTGATTTCATCTTCATTTAACTGATTTCATTTTCATTCTTCATTTAACTGATTTCATCGTTAACTGATTTCATCTTCATTTAACTGATTTCATCGTTAACTGATTTCATCGTTAACTGATTTCATCGTTAACTGATTTCATCTTCATTTAACTGATTTCATCGTTAACTGATTTCATCTTCATTTAACTGATTTCATCGTTAACTGATTTCATCTTCATTTAATTGATTTCATCGTTAACTGATTTCATCGTTAACTGATTTCATCTTCATTTAACTGATTTCATCGTTAACTGATTTCATCGTTAACTGATTTCATCGTTAACTGATTTCATCTTTAACTGATTTCATCGTTAACTGATTTCATCTTCATTTAACTGATTTCATCGTTAACTGATTTCATCTTCATTTAATTGATTTCATCGTTAACTGATTTCATCGTTAACTGATTTCATCGTTAACTGATTTCATCTTCATTTAACTGATTTCATCGTTAACTGATTTCATCGTTAACTGATTTCATCTTCATTTAACTGATTTCATCGTTAACTGATTTCATCGTTAATTGATTTCATCGTTAACTGATTTCATTTTCATTCTTCATTTAACTGATTTCATCGTTAACTGATTTCATCGTTAACTGATTTCATCTTTATTTAACTGATTTCATCGTTAACTGATTTCATCGTTAACTGATTTCATCTTCATTTAACTGATTTCATCGTTAACTGATTTCATCGTTAATTGATTTCATCGTTAACTGATTTCATTTTCATTCTTCATTTAACTGATTTCATCGTTAACTGATTTCATCGTTAACTGATTTCATCTTCATTTAACTGATTTCATCGTTAACTGATTTCATCGTTAATTGATTTCATCGTTAACTGATTTCATCTTCATTCTTCATTTAACTGATTTCATCGTTAACTGATTTCATCTTCATTTAACTGATTTCATCGTTAACTGATTTCATCGTTAACTGATTTCATCGTTAACTGATTTCATCTTCATTTAACTGATTTCATCGTTAACTGATTTCATCTTCATTCTTCATTTAACTGATTTCATCTTTAACTGATTTCATCGTTAACTGATTTCATCTTCATTTAACTGATTTCATCGTTAATTGATTTCATCGTTAACTGATTTCATCGTTAACTGATTTCATCTTCATTTAACTGATTTCATCGTTAACTGATTTCATCGTTAACTGATTTCATCTTTAACTGATTTCATCTTCATTTAACTGATTTCATCGTTAACTGATTTCATCGTTAACTGATTTCATCTTCATTTAACTGATTTCATTGTTAACTGATTTCATCGTTAACTGATTTCATCTTCATTTAACTGATTTCATCGTTAACTGATTTCATCGTTAACTGATTTCATCTTCATTTAACTGATTTCATTTTCATTCTTCATTTAACTGATTTCATCGTTAACTGATTTCATCTTCATTTAACTGATTTCATCGTTAACTGATTTCATCGTTAACTGATTTCATCGTTAACTGATTTCATCTTTAACTGATTTCATCGTTAACTGATTTCATCTTCATTTAACTGATTTCATCGTTAACTGATTTCATCTTCATTTAATTGATTTCATCGTTAACTGATTTCATCGTTAACTGATTTCATCGTTAACTGATTTCATCTTCATTTAACTGATTTCATCGTTAACTGATTTCATCGTTAACTGATTTCATCGTTAACTGATTTCATCTTTAACTGATTTCATCGTTAACTGATTTCATCTTCATTTAACTGATTTCATCGTTAACTGATTTCATCTTCATTTAATTGATTTCATCGTTAACTGATTTCATCGTTAACTGATTTCATCGTTAACTGATTTCATCTTCATTTAACTGATTTCATCGTTAACTGATTTCATCGTTAACTGATTTCATCTTCATTTAACTGATTTCATCGTTAACTGATTTCATCGTTAATTGATTTCATCGTTAACTGATTTCATTTTCATTCTTCATTTAACTGATTTCATCGTTAACTGATTTCATCGTTAACTGATTTCATCTTCATTTAACTGATTTCATCGTTAACTGATTTCATCGTTAACTGATTTCATCTTCATTTAACTGATTTCATCGTTAACTGATTTCATCGTTAATTGATTTCATCGTTAACTGATTTCATTTTCATTCTTCATTTAACTGATTTCATCGTTAACTGATTTCATCGTTAACTGATTTCATCTTCATTTAACTGATTTCATCGTTAACTGATTTCATCGTTAACTGATTTCATCGTTAACTGATTTCATCTTCATTTAACTGATTTCATCGTTAACTGATTTCATCGTTAACTGATTTCATCTTCATTTAACTGATTTCATCGTTAACTGATTTCATCGTTAATTGATTTCATCGTTAACTGATTTCATCTTCATTTAACTGATTTCATCGTTAACTGATTTCATCGTTAACTGATTTCATCGTTAACTGATTTCATCTTTAACTGATTTCATCGTTAACTGATTTCATCTTCATTTAACTGATTTCATCGTTAACTGATTTCATCTTCATTTAATTGATTTCATCGTTAACTGATTTCATCGTTAACTGATTTCATCGTTAACTGATTTCATCTTCATTTAACTGATTTCATCGTTAACTGATTTCATCGTTAACTGATTTCATCTTCATTTAACTGATTTCATCGTTAACTGATTTCATCGTTAATTGATTTCATCGTTAACTGATTTCATTTTCATTCTTCATTTAACTGATTTCATCGTTAACTGATTTCATCGTTAACTGATTTCATCTTTATTTAACTGATTTCATCGTTAACTGATTTCATCGTTAACTGATTTCATCTTCATTTAACTGATTTCATCGTTAACTGATTTCATCGTTAATTGATTTCATCGTTAACTGATTTCATTTTCATTCTTCATTTAACTGATTTCATCGTTAACTGATTTCATCGTTAACTGATTTCATCTTTAACTGATTTCATCTTCATTTAACTGATTTCATCGTTAACTGATTTCATCGTTAACTGATTTCATCTTCATTTAACTGATTTCATTGTTAACTGATTTCATCGTTAACTGATTTCATCGTTAACTGATTTCATCTTTAACTGATTTCATCTTCATTTAACTGATTTCATCGTTAACTGATTTCATCGTTAACTGATTTCATCTTCATTTAACTGATTTCATCGTTAACTGATTTCATCTTCATTTAATTGATTTCATCGTTAACTGATTTCATCGTTAACTGATTTCATCGTTAACTGATTTCATCTTCATTTAACTGATTTCATCGTTAACTGATTTCATCTTCATTTAACTGATTTCATCTTCATTCTTCATTTAACTGATTTCATCGTTAACTGATTTCATCTTCATTTAACTGATTTCATCGTTAACTGATTTCATCGTTAACTGATTTCATCGTTAACTGATTTCATCTTCATTTAACTGATTTCATCGTTAACTGATTTCATCTTCATTCTTCATTTAACTGATTTCATCTTTAACTGATTTCATCGTTAACTGATTTCATCTTCATTTAACTGATTTCATCGTTAATTGATTTCATCGTTAACTGATTTCATCGTTAACTGATTTCATCTTCATTTAACTGATTTCATCGTTAACTGATTTCATCGTTAACTGATTTCATCTTTAACTGATTTCATCTTCATTTAACTGATTTCATCGTTAACTGATTTCATCGTTAACTGATTTCATCTTCATTTAACTGATTTCATTGTTAACTGATTTCATCGTTAACTGATTTCATCTTCATTTAACTGATTTCATCGTTAACTGATTTCATCGTTAACTGATTTCATCTTCATTTAACTGATTTCATTTTCATTCTTCATTTAACTGATTTCATCGTTAACTGATTTCATCTTCATTTAACTGATTTCATCGTTAACTGATTTCATCGTTAACTGATTTCATCGTTAACTGATTTCATCTTTAACTGATTTCATCGTTAACTGATTTCATCTTCATTTAACTGATTTCATCGTTAACTGATTTCATCTTCATTTAATTGATTTCATCGTTAACTGATTTCATCGTTAACTGATTTCATCGTTAACTGATTTCATCTTCATTTAACTGATTTCATCGTTAACTGATTTCATCGTTAACTGATTTCATCTTTAACTGATTTCATCGTTAACTGATTTCATCTTCATTTAACTGATTTCATCGTTAACTGATTTCATCTTCATTTAATTGATTTCATCGTTAACTGATTTCATCGTTAACTGATTTCATCTTTAACTGATTTCATCTTCATTTAACTGATTTCATCGTTAACTGATTTCATCGTTAACTGATTTCATCTTCATTTAACTGATTTCATCGTTAACTGATTTCATCGTTAATTGATTTCATCGTTAACTGATTTCATTTTCATTCTTCATTTAACTGATTTCATCGTTAACTGATTTCATCGTTAACTGATTTCATCTTCATTTAACTGATTTCATCGTTAATTGATTTCATCGTTAACTGATTTCATTTTCATTCTTCATTTAACTGATTTCATCGTTAACTGATTTCATCGTTAACTGATTTCATCGTTAACTGATTTCATCTTCATTTAACTGATTTCATCGTTAACTGATTTCATCGTTAACTGATTTCATCGTTAACTGATTTCATCTTCATTTAACTGATTTCATCGTTAACTGATTTCATCGTTAACTGATTTCATCTTCATTTAACTGATTTCATCGTTAACTGATTTCATCGTTAATTGATTTCATCGTTAACTGATTTCATTTTCATTCTTCATTTAACTGATTTCATCGTTAACTGATTTCATCGTTAACTGATTTCATCTTCATTTAACTGATTTCATCGTTAACTGATTTCATCGTTAATTGATTTCATCGTTAACTGATTTCATCTTCATTCTTCATTTAACTGATTTCATCGTTAACTGATTTCATCTTCATTTAACTGATTTCATCGTTAACTGATTTCATCGTTAACTGATTTCATCGTTAACTGATTTCATCTTCATTTAACTGATTTCATCGTTAACTGATTTCATCTTCATTCTTCATTTAACTGATTTCATCGTTAACTGATTTCATCGTTAACTGATTTCATCGTTAACTGATTTCATCTTCATTTAACTGATTTCATCGTTAATTGATTTCATCGTTAACTGATTTCATCGTTAACTGATTTCATCTTCATTTAACTGATTTCATCGTTAACTGATTTCATCGTTAACTGATTTCATCTTTAACTGATTTCATCTTCATTTAACTGATTTCATCGTTAACTGATTTCATCGTTAACTGATTTCATCGTTAACTGATTTCATCTTCATTTAACTGATTTCATCTTCATTTAACTGATTTCATCGTTAACTGATTTCATCTTCATTTAATTGATTTCATCGTTAACTGATTTCATCGTTAACTGATTTCATCGTTAACTGATTTCATCTTCATTTAACTGATTTCATCGTTAACTGATTTCATCGTTAACTGATTTCATCTTCATTTAATTGATTTCATCGTTAACTGATTTCATCGTTAACTGATTTCATCGTTAACTGATTTCATCTTCATTTAACTGATTTCATCGTTAACTGATTTCATCGTTAACTGATTTCATCGTTAACTGATTTCATCTTCATTTAACTGATTTCATCGTTAACTGATTTCATCGTTAACTGATTTCATCTTCATTTAACTGATTTCATCATTAACTGATTTCATCGTTAATTGATTTCATCGTTAACTGATTTCATTTTCATTCTTCATTTAACTGATTTCATCGTTAACTGATTTCATCGTTAACTGATTTCATCTTCATTTAACTGATTTCATCGTTAACTGATTTCATCGTTAATTGATTTCATCGTTAACTGATTTCATCTTCATTCTTCATTTAACTGATTTCATCGTTAACTGATTTCATCTTCATTTAACTGATTTCATCGTTAACTGATTTCATCGTTAACTGATTTCATCGTTAACTGATTTCATCTTCATTTAACTGATTTCATCGTTAACTGATTTCATCTTCATTCTTCATTTAACTGATTTCATCTTTAACTGATTTCATCTTTAACTGATTTCATCGTTAACTGATTTCATCTTCATTTAACTGATTTCATCGTTAACTGATTTCATCGTTAACTGATTTCATCTTCATTTAACTGATTTCATCGTTAACTGATTTCATCGTTAACTGATTTCATCTTTAACTGATTTCATCTTCATTTAACTGATTTCATCGTTAACTGATTTCATCGTTAACTGATTTCATCGTTAACTGATTTCATCTTCATTTAACTGATTTCATTGTTAACTGATTTCATCGTTAACTGATTTCATCTTCATTTAACTGATTTCATCGTTAACTGATTTCATCGTTAACTGATTTCATCGTTAACTGATTTCATCTTCATTTAACTGATTTCATTTTCATTCTTCATTTAACTGATTTCATCGTTAACTGATTTCATCTTCATTTAACTGATTTCATCGTTAACTGATTTCATCGTTAACTGATTTCATCTTTAACTGATTTCATCGTTAACTGATTTCATCTTCATTTAACTGATTTCATCGTTAACTGATTTCATCTTCATTTAATTGATTTCATCGTTAACTGATTTCATCGTTAACTGATTTCATCGTTAACTGATTTCATCTTCATTTAACTGATTTCATCGTTAACTGATTTCATCGTTAACTGATTTCATCTTTAACTGATTTCATCGTTAACTGATTTCATCTTCATTTAACTGATTTCATCGTTAACTGATTTCATCTTCATTTAATTGATTTCATCGTTAACTGATTTCATCGTTAACTGATTTCATCGTTAACTGATTTCATCGTTAACTGATTTCATCTTCATTTAACTGATTTCATCGTTAACTGATTTCATCGTTAACTGATTTCATCTTCATTTAACTGATTTCATCGTTAACTGATTTCATCGTTAATTGATTTCATCGTTAACTGATTTCATCTTCATTTAACTGATTTCATCGTTAACTGATTTCATCGTTAACTGATTTCATCTTTAACTGATTTCATCTTCATTTAACTGATTTCATCGTTAACTGATTTCATCGTTAACTGATTTCATCTTCATTTAATTGATTTCATCGTTAACTGATTTCATCGTTAACTGATTTCATCGTTAACTGATTTCATCTTCATTTAACTGATTTCATCGTTAACTGATTTCATCGTTAACTGATTTCATCTTCATTTAACTGATTTCATCGTTAACTGATTTCATCGTTAACTGATTTCATCTTCATTTAACTGATTTCATCGTTAACTGATTTCATCGTTAATTGATTTCATCGTTAACTGATTTCATTTTCATTCTTCATTTAACTGATTTCATCGTTAACTGATTTCATCGTTAACTGATTTCATCTTCATTTAACTGATTTCATCGTTAACTGATTTCATCGTTAATTGATTTCATCGTTAACTGATTTCATCTTCATTCTTCATTTAACTGATTTCATCGTTAACTGATTTCATCTTCATTTAACTGATTTCATCGTTAACTGATTTCATCGTTAACTGATTTCATCGTTAACTGATTTCATCTTCATTTAACTGATTTCATCGTTAACTGATTTCATCTTCATTCTTCATTTAACTGATTTCATCTTTAACTGATTTCATCGTTAACTGATTTCATCTTCATTTAACTGATTTCATCGTTAATTGATTTCATCGTTAACTGATTTCATCGTTAACTGATTTCATCTTCATTTAACTGATTTCATCGTTAACTGATTTCATCGTTAACTGATTTCATCTTTAACTGATTTCATCTTCATTTAACTGATTTCATCGTTAACTGATTTCATCGTTAACTGATTTCATCGTTAACTGATTTCATCTTCATTTAACTGATTTCATTGTTAACTGATTTCATCGTTAACTGATTTCATCTTCATTTAACTGATTTCATCGTTAACTGATTTCATCGTTAACTGATTTCATCGTTAACTGATTTCATCTTCATTTAACTGATTTCATTTTCATTCTTCATTTAACTGATTTCATCGTTAACTGATTTCATCTTCATTTAACTGATTTCATCGTTAACTGATTTCATCGTTAACTGATTTCATCGTTAACTGATTTCATCTTTAACTGATTTCATCGTTAACTGATTTCATCTTCATTTAACTGATTTCATCGTTAACTGATTTCATCTTCATTTAATTGATTTCATCGTTAACTGATTTCATCGTTAACTGATTTCATCGTTAACTGATTTCATCTTCATTTAACTGATTTCATCGTTAACTGATTTCATCGTTAACTGATTTCATCGTTAACTGATTTCATCTTCATTTAACTGATTTCATCGTTAACTGATTTCATCGTTAACTGATTTCATCTTCATTTAATTGATTTCATCGTTAACTGATTTCATCGTTAACTGATTTCATCGTTAACTGATTTCATCTTCATTTAACTGATTTCATCGTTAACTGATTTCATCGTTAACTGATTTCATCTTCATTTAATTGATTTCATCGTTAACTGATTTCATCGTTAACTGATTTCATCGTTAACTGATTTCATCTTCATTTAACTGATTTCATCGTTAACTGATTTCATCGTTAACTGATTTCATCGTTAACTGATTTCATCTTCATTTAACTGATTTCATCGTTAACTGATTTCATCGTTAACTGATTTCATCTTCATTTAACTGATTTCATCGTTAACTGATTTCATCGTTAATTGATTTCATCGTTAACTGATTTCATTTTCATTCTTCATTTAACTGATTTCATCGTTAACTGATTTCATCGTTAACTGATTTCATCTTCATTTAACTGATTTCATCGTTAACTGATTTCATCGTTAATTGATTTCATCGTTAACTGATTTCATCTTCATTCTTCATTTAACTGATTTCATCGTTAACTGATTTCATCTTCATTTAACTGATTTCATCGTTAACTGATTTCATCGTTAACTGATTTCATCGTTAACTGATTTCATCTTCATTTAACTGATTTCATCGTTAACTGATTTCATCTTCATTCTTCATTTAACTGATTTCATCTTTAACTGATTTCATCGTTAACTGATTTCATCTTCATTTAACTGATTTCATCGTTAATTGATTTCATCGTTAACTGATTTCATCGTTAACTGATTTCATCTTCATTTAACTGATTTCATCGTTAACTGATTTCATCGTTAACTGATTTCATCTTTAACTGATTTCATCGTTAACTGATTTCATCGTTAACTGATTTCATCGTTAACTGATTTCATCTTCATTTAACTGATTTCATTGTTAACTGATTTCATCGTTAACTGATTTCATCTTCATTTAACTGATTTCATCGTTAACTGATTTCATCGTTAACTGATTTCATCGTTAACTGATTTCATATTCATTTAACTGATTTCATTTTCATTCTTCATTTAACTGATTTCATCGTTAACTGATTTCATCTTCATTTAACTGATTTCATCGTTAACTGATTTCATCGTTAACTGATTTCATCGTTAACTGATTTCATCTTTAACTGATTTCATCGTTAACTGATTTCATCTTCATTTAACTGATTTCATCGTTAACTGATTTCATCTTCATTTAATTGATTTCATCGTTAACTGATTTCATCGTTAACTGATTTCATCGTTAACTGATTTCATCTTCATTTAACTGATTTCATCGTTAACTGATTTCATCGTTAACTGATTTCATCGTTAACTGATTTCATCTTTAACTGATTTCATCGTTAACTGATTTCATCTTCATTTAACTGATTTCATCGTTAACTGATTTCATCTTCATTTAATTGATTTCATCGTTAACTGATTTCATCGTTAACTGATTTCATCGTTAACTGATTTCATCTTCATTTAACTGATTTCATCGTTAACTGATTTCATCGTTAACTGATTCCATCGTTAACTGATTTCATCGTTAACTGATTTCATCTTCATTTAACTGATTTCATCGTTAACTGATTTCATCGTTAACTGATTTCATCTTCATTTAACTGATTTCATTGTTAACTGATTTCATCGTTAACTGATTTCATCTTCATTTAACTGATTTCATCGTTAACTGATTTCATCGTTAACTGATTTCATCGTTAACTGATTTCATCTTCATTTAACTGATTTCATTTTCATTCTTCATTTAACTGATTTCATCGTTAACTGATTTCATCTTCATTTAACTGATTTCATCGTTAACTGATTTCATCGTTAACTGATTTCATCTTTAACTGATTTCATCGTTAACTGATTTCATCTTCATTTAACTGATTTCATCGTTAACTGATTTCATCTTCATTTAATTGATTTCATCGTTAACTGATTTCATCGTTAACTGATTTCATCTTCATTTAACTGATTTCATCGTTAACTGATTAAATCGTTAACTGATTTCATCGTTAACTGATTTCATCTTCATTTAACTGATTTCATTTTCATTCTTCATTTAACTGATTTCATCGTTAACTGATTTCATCTTCATTTAATTGATTTCATCGTTAACTGATTTCATCGTTAACTGATTTCATCGTTAACTGATTTCATCTTCATTTAACTGATTTCATCGTTAACTGATTTCATCGTTAACTGATTTCATCGTTAACTGATTTCATCTTCATTTAACTGATTTCATCGTTAACTGATTTCATCGTTAACTGATTTCATCTTCATTTAACTGATTTCATCGTTAACTGATTTCATCGTTAATTGATTTCATCGTTAACTGATTTCATTTTCATTCTTCATTTAACTGATTTCATCGTTAACTGATTTCATCGTTAACTGATTTCATCTTCATTTAACTGATTTCATCGTTAACTGATTTCATCGTTAACTGATTTCATCTTCATTCTTCATTTAACTGATTTCATCGTTAACTGATTTCATCTTCATTTAACTGATTTCATCGTTAACTGATTTCATCGTTAACTGATTTCATCGTTAACTGATTTCATCTTCATTTAACTGATTTCATCGTTAACTGATTTCATCTTCATTCTTCATTTAACTGATTTCATCGTTAACTGATTTCATCTTTAACTGATTTCATCGTTAACTGATTTCATCGTTAACTGATTTCATCTTCATTTAACTGATTTCATCGTTAACTGATTTCATCGTTAACTGATTTCATCGTTAACTGATTTCATCTTCATTTAACTGATTTCATCGTTAACTGATTTCATCTTCATTTAACTGATTTCATCGTTAACTGATTTCATCGTTAACTGATTTCATCTTCATTTAACTGATTCCATCGTTAACTGATTTCATCGTTAACTGATTTCATCGTTAACTGATTTCATCTTCATTTAACTGATTTCATCGTTAACTGATTTCATCTTCATTTAACTGATTTCATCGTTAACTGATTTCATCGTTAACTGATTTCATCGTTAACTGATTTCATCTTCATTTAACTGATTTCATCGTTAACTGATTTCATCGTTAACTGATTCCATCGTTAACTGATTTCATCGTTAACTGATTTCATCTTCATTTAACTGATTTCATCGTTAACTGATTTCATCTTCATTTAACTGATTTCATCGTTAACTGATTTCATCGTTAACTGATTTCATCGTTAACTGATTTCATCTTCATTTAACTGATTTCATTTTCATTCTTCATTTAACTGATTTCATCGTTAACTGATTTCATCTTCATTTAACTGATTTCATCGTTAACTGATTTCATCTTCATTTAATTGATTTCATCGTTAACTGATTTCATCGTTAACTGATTTCATCGTTAACTGATTTCATCTTCATTTAACTGATTTCATCGTTAACTGATTTCATCGTTAACTGATTCCATCGTTAACTGATTTCATCGTTAACTGATTTCATCTTCATTTAACTGATTTCATCGTTAACTGATTTCATCGTTAACTGATTTCATCTTCATTTAACTGATTTCATCGTTAACTGATTTCATCGTTAACTGATTTCATCGTTAACTGATTTCATCGTTAACTGATTTCATCTTCATTTAACTGATTTCATCGTTAACTGATTTCATCGTTAACTGATTTCATCGTTAACTGATTTCATCTTCATTTAACTGATTTCATCGTTAACTGATTTCATCGTTAACTGATTTCATCTTCATTTAACTGATTTCATCGTTAACTGATTTCATCGTTAACTGATTCCATCGTTAACTGATTTCATCTTTAACTGATTTCATCGTTAACTGATTTCATCTTCATTTAACTGATTTCATCGTTAACTGATTTCATCTTCATTCAACTGATTTCATCGTTAACTGATTTCGTCTTCATTTAACTGATTTCATCGTTAACTGATTTCATCTTTAACTGATTTCATCGTTAACTGATTTCATCTTCATTTAACTGATTTCATCGTTAACTGATTTCATCGTTAACTGATTTCATCGTTAACTGATTTCATCTTCATTTAACTGATTTCATCGTTAACTGATTTCATCGTTAACTGATTTCATCTTCATTTAACTGATTTCATCGTTCACTGATTTCATCGTTCACTGATTTCATCTTCATTTAACTGATTTCATCGTTAACTGATTTCATCGTTAACTGATTTCATCGTTAACTGATTTCATCTTCATTTAACTGATTTCATCGTTAACTGATTTCATCTTCATTCAACTGATTTCATCGTTAACTGATTTCGTCTTCATTTAACTGATTTCATCGTTAACTGATTTCATCTTTAACTGATTTCATCGTTAACTGATTTCATCTTCATTTAACTGATTTCATCGTTAACTGATTTCATCGTTAACTGATTTCATCGTTAACTGATTTCATCTTCATTTAACTGATTCCATCGTTAACTGATTTCATCGTTAACTGATTTCATCTTCATTTAACTGATTTCATCGTTAACTTATTTCATCGTTAACTGATTCCATCGTTAACTGATTTCATCTTTAACTGATTTCATCGTTAACTGATTTCATCTTCATTTAACTGATTTCATCGTTAACTGATTTCATCTTCATTTAATTGATTTCATCGTTAACTGATTTCATCCTTAACTGATTTCATCTTCATTTAACTGATTTCATCGTTAACTGATTTCATCGTTAACTGATTTCATCTTCATTTAACTGATTTCATCGTTAACTGATTTCATCGTTAACTGATTTCATCTTCATTTAACTGATTTCATCGTTAACTGATTTCATCTTCATTTAACTGATTTCATCGTTAACTGATTTCATCGTTAACTGATTTCATCTTCATTTAACTGATTTCATCGTTAACTGATTTCATCGTTAACTGATTTCATCTTCATTTAACTGATTTCATCGTTAACTGATTTCATCGTTAACTGATTTCATCTTTAACTGATTTCATCGTTAACTGATTTCATCTTCATTTAACTGATTTCATCGTTAACTGATTTCATCTTCATTTAACTGATTTCATCGTTAACTGATTTCATCGTTAACTGATTTCATCTTCATTTAACTGATTTCATCGTTAACTGATTTCATCGTTAACTGATTTCATCTTTAACTGATTTCATCGTTAACTGATTTCATCTTCATTTAACTGATTTCATCGTTAACTGATTTCATCGTTAACTGATTTCATCTTCATTTAACTGATTTCATCGTTAACTGATTTCATCTTTAACTGATTTCATCGTTAACTGATTTCATCTTCATTTAACTGATTTCATCGTTAACTGATTTCATCGTTAACTGATTTCATCTTCATTTAACTGATTTCATCTTCATTTAACTGATTTCATCGTTAACTGATTTCATCTTCATTTAACTGATTTCATCGTTAACTGATTTCATCGTTAACTGATTTCATCTTCATTTAACTGATTCCATCGTTAACTGATTTCATCGTTAACTGATTCCATCGTTAACTGATTTCATCTTCATTTAACTGATTTCATCGTTAACTGATTTCATCTTCATTTAACTGATTCCATCGTTAACTGATTCCATCGTTAACTGATTTCATCGTTAACTGATTTCATCTTCATTTAACTGATTTCATTTTCATTCTTCATTTAACTGATTTCATCGTTAACTGATTTCATCTTCATTTAACTGATTTCATCGTTAACTGATTTCATCGTTAACTGATTTCATCGTTAACTGATTTCATCTTCATTTAACTGATTTCATCGTTAACTGATTTCATCGTTAACTGATTTCATCTTTAACTGATTTCATCGTTAACTGATTTCATCTTCATTTAACTGATTTCATCGTTAACTGATTTCATCTTCATTTAACTGATTCCATCGTTAACTGATTTCATCGTTAACTGATTTCATCGTTAACTGATTTCATCTTCATTTAACTGATTTCATCGTTAACTGATCTCATCGTTAACTGATCTCATCGTTAACTGATTCCATCGTTAACTGATTTCACCGTGAACTGATTTCATCTTCATTTAACTGATTCCATCGTTAACTGATTTCATCGTTAACTGATTTCATCGTTAACTGATTTCATCTTTAACTGATTTCATCGTTAACTGATTTCATCTTCATTTAACTGATTTCATTTTCATTCTTCATTTAACTGATTTCATCGTTAACTGATTTCATCGTTAACTGATTTCATCTTCATTTAACTGATTTCATCGTTAACTGATTTCATCGTTAATTGATTTCATCGTTAACTGATTTCATCTTCATTCTTCATTTAACTGATTTCATCGTTAACTGATTTCATCGTTAACTGATTTCATCTTCATTTAACTGATTTCATCGTTAACTGATTTCATCTTCATTCTTCATTTAACTGATTTCATCTTTAACTGATTTCATCGTTAACTGATTTCATCTTCATTTAACTGATTTCATCGTTAATTGATTTCATCGTTAACTGATTTCATCGTTAACTGATTTCATCTTCATTTAACTGATTTCATCGTTAAATGATTTCATCGTTAACTGATTTCATCTTTAACTGATTTCATCTTCATTTAACTGATTTCATCGTTAACTGATTTCATCGTTAACTGATTTCATCGTTAACTGATTTCATCGTTAACTGATTTCATCTTCATTTAACTGATTCCATCGTTAACTGATTTCATCGTTAACTGATTTCATCTTCATTTAACTGATTTCATCGTTAACTGATTTCATCGTTAACTGATTTCATCTTCATTTAACTGATTTCATCGTTAACTGATTTCATCTTCATTTAACTGATTTCCTCGTTAACTGATTTCATCGTTAACTGATTTCATCTTCATTTAACTGATTCCATCGTTAACTGATTTCATCGTTAACTGATTTCATCGTTAACTGATTTCATCTTTAACTGATTTCATCGTTAACTGATTTCATCTTCATTTAACTGATTTCATCGTTAACTGATTTCATCTTCATTCAACTGATTTCATCGTTAACTGATTTCGTCTTCATTTAACTGATTTCATCGTTAACTGATTTCATCTTTAACTGATTTCATCGTTAACTGATTTCATCTTCATTTAACTGATTTCATCGTTAACCGATTTCATCGTTAACTGATTTCATCGTTAACTGATTTCATCTTCATTTAACTGATTTCATCGTTAACTGATTTCATCGTTAACTGATTTCATCGTTAACTGATTTCATCTTCATTTAACTGATTTCATCGTTCACTGATTTCATCGTTAACTGATTTCATCTTCATTTAACTGATTTCATCGTTAACTGATTTCATCGTTAACTGATTTCATCGTTAACTGATTTCATCTTCATTTAACTGATTTCATCGTTAACTGATTTCATCTTCATTCAACTGATTTCATCGTTAACTGATTTCGTCTTCATTTAACTGATTTCATCGTTAACTGATTTCATCTTTAACTGATTTCATCGTTAACTGATTTCATCTTCATTTAACTGATTTCATCGTTAACTGATTTCATCGTTAACTGATTTCATCGTTAACTGATTTCATCGTTAACTGATTTCATCTTCATTTAACTGATTCCATCGTTAACTGATTTCATCGTTAACTGATTTCATCTTCATTTAACTGATTTCATCGTTAACTTATTTCATCGTTAACTGATTCCATCGTTAACTGATTTCATCTTTAACTGATTTCATCGTTAACTGATTTCATCTTCATTTAACTGATTTCATCGTTAACTGATTTCATCTTCATTTAATTGATTTCATCGTTAACTGATTTCATCCTTAACTGATTTCATCTTCATTTAACTGATTTCATCGTTAACTGATTTCATCGTTAACTGATTTCATCTTCATTTAACTGATTTCATCGTTAACTGATTTCATCGTTAACTGATTTCATCTTCATTTAACTGATTTCATCGTTAACTGATTTCATCTTCATTTAACTGATTTCATCGTTAACTGATTTCATCGTTAACTGATTTCATCTTCATTTAACTGATTTCATCGTTAACTGATTTCATCGTTAACTGATTTCATCTTCATTTAACTGATTTCATCGTTAACTGATTTCATCGTTAACTGATTTCATCTTTAACTGATTTCATCGTTAACTGATTTCATCTTCATTTAACTGATTTCATCGTTAACTGATTTCATCTTCATTTAACTGATTTCATCGTTAACTGATTTCATCGTTAACTGATTTCATCTTCATTTAACTGATTTCATCGTTAACTGATTTCATCGTTAACTGATTTCATCTTTAACTGATTTCATCGTTAACTGATTTCATCTTCATTTAACTGATTTCATCGTTAACTGATTTCATCGTTAACTGATTTCATCTTCATTTAACTGATTTCATCGTTAACTGATTTCATCTTTAACTGATTTCATCGTTAACTGATTTCATCTTCATTTAACTGATTTCATCGTTAACTGATTTCATCGTTAACTGATTTCATCTTCATTTAACTGATTTCATCTTCATTTAACTGATTTCATCGTTAACTGATTTCATCTTCATTTAACTGATTTCATCGTTAACTGATTTCATCGTTAACTGATTTCATCTTCATTTAACTGATTCCATCGTTAACTGATTTCATCGTTAACTGATTTCATCTTCATTTAACTGATTCCATCGTTAACTGATTTCATCGTTAACTGATTTCATCGTTAACTGATTTCATCTTCATTTAACTGATTTCATCTTCATTTAACTGATTTCATCGTTAACTGATTTCATCGTTAACTGATTTCATCTTCATTTAACTGATTTCATCGTTAACTGATTTCATCGTTAACTGATTCCATCGTTAACTGATTTCATCTTCATTTAACTGATTTCATCGTTAACTGATTTCATCTTCATTTAACTGATTCCATCGTTAACTGATTCCATCGTTAACTGATTTCATCGTTAACTGATTTCATCTTCATTTAACTGATTTCATTTTCATTCTTCATTTAACTGATTTCATCGTTAACTGATTTCATCTTCATTTAACTGATTTCATCGTTAACTGATTTCATCGTTAACTGATTTCATGGTTAACTGATTTCATCTTCATTTAACTGATTTCATCGTTAACTGATTTCATCGTTAACTGATTTCATCTTTAACTGATTTCATCGTTAACTGATTTCATCTTCATTTAACTGATTTCATCGTTAACTGATTTCATCTTCATTTAACTGATTCCATCGTTAACTGATTTCATCGTTAACTGATTTCATCGTTAACTGATTTCATCTTCATTTAACTGATTTCATCGTTAACTGATCTCATCGTTAACTGATCTCATCGTTAACTGATTCCATCGTTAACTGATTTCACCGTGAACTGATTTCATCTTCATTTAACTGATTCCATCGTTAACTGATTTCATCGTTAACTGATTTCATCGTTAACTGATTTCATCTTCATTTAACTGATTTCATTTTCATTCTTCATTTAACTGATTTCATCGTTAACTGATTTCATCGTTAACTGATTTCATCTTCATTTAACTGATTTCATCGTTAACTGATTTCATCTTCATTTAACTGATTTCATCGTTAACTGATTTCATCGTTAACTGATTTCATCGTTAACTGATTTCATCTTCATTTAACTGATTTCATCGTTAACTGATTTCATCGTTAACTGATTTCATCGTTAACTGATTTCATCTTCATTTAACTGATTTCATTGTTAACTGATTTCATCGTTAACTGATTTCATCTTCATTTAACTGATTTCATCGTTAACTGATTTCATCGTTAACTGATTTCATCGTTAACTGATTTCATCTTCATTTAACTGATTTCATTTTCATTCTTCATTTAACTGATTTCATCGTTAACTGATTTCATCTTCATTTAACTGATTTCATCGTTAACTGATTTCATCGTTAACTGATTTCATCTTTAACTGATTTCATCGTTAACTGATTTCATCTTCATTTAACTGATTTCATCGTTAACTGATTTCATCTTCATTTAATTGATTTCATCGTTAACTGATTTCATCGTTAACTGATTTCATCGTTAACTGATTTCATCTTCATTTAACTGATTTCATCGTTAACTGATTTCATCGTTAACTGATTTCATCTTCATTTAACTGATTCCATCGTTAACTGATTTCATCGTTAACTGATTTCATCGTTAACTGATTTCATCTTCATTTAACTGATTTCATCGTTAACTGATCTCATCGTTAACTGATCTCATCGTTAACTGATTCCATCGTTAACTGATTTCACCGTGAACTGATTTCATCTTCATTTAACTGATTCCATCGTTAACTGATTTCATCGTTAACTGATTTCATCGTTAACTGATTTCATCGTTAACTGATTTCATCGTTAACTGATTTCATCTTCATTTAACTGATTTCATTTTCATTCTTCATTTAACTGATTTCATCGTTAACTGATTTCATCTTCATTTAACTGATTTCATCGTTAACTGATTTCATCTTCATTTAACTGATTTCATCGTTAACTGATTTCATCGTTAACTGATTTCATCGTTAACTGATTTCATCTTCATTTAACTGATTTCATCTTCATTTAACTGATTTCATTTTCATTCTTCATTTAACTGATTTCATCGTTAACTGATTTCATCTTCATTTAACTGATTTCATCGTTAACTGATTTCATCGTTAACTGATTTCATCGTTAACTGATTTCATCTTTAACTGATTTCATCGTTAACTGATTTCATCTTCATTTAACTGATTTCATCGTTAACTGATTTCATCTTCATTTAATTGATTTCATCGTTAACTGATTTCATCGTTAACTGATTTCATCGTTAACTGATTTCATCTTCATTTAACTGATTTCATCGTTAACTGATTTCATCGTTAACTGATTTCATCTTCATTTAACTGATTTCATTTTCATTCTTCATTTAACTGATTTCATCGTTAACTGATTTCATCTTCATTTAATTGATTTCATCGTTAACTGATTTCATCGTTAACTGATTTCATCGTTAACTGATTTCATCTTCATTTAACTTATTTCATCGTTAACTGATTTCATCGTTAACTGATTTCATCTTCATTTAACTGATTTCATCGTTAACTGATTTCATCGTTAATTGATTTCATCGTTAACTGATTTCATTTTCATTCTTCATTTAACTGATTTCATCGTTAACTGATTTCATCGTTAACTGATTTCATCTTCATTTAACTGATTTCATCGTTAACTGATTTCATCGTTAACTGATTTCATCTTCATTTAACTGATTTCATCGTTAACTGATTTCATCGTTAATTGATTTCATCGTTAACTGATTTCATTTTCATTCTTCATTTAACTGATTTCATCGTTAACTGATTTCATCGTTAACTGATTTCATCTTCATTTAACTGATTTCATCGTTAACTGATTTCATCGTTAATTGATTTCATCGTTAACTGATTTCATCTTCATTCTTCATTTAACTGATTTCATCGTTAACTGATTTCATCTTCATTTAACTGATTTCATCGTTAACTGATTTCATCGTTAACTGATTTCATCGTTAACTGATTTCATCGTTAACTGATTTCATCTTCATTTAACTGATTTCATCTTCATTCTTCATTTAACTGATTTCATCTTTAACTGATTTCATCGTTAACTGATTTCATCTTCATTTAACTGATTTCATCGTTAATTGATTTCATCGTTAACTGATTTCATCGTTAACTGATTTCATCTTCATTTAACTGATTTCATCGTTAACTGATTTCATCGTTAACTGATTTCATCTTTAACTGATTTCATCTTCATTTAACTGATTTCATCGTTAACTGATTTCATCTTCATTTAACTGATTTCATCGTTAACTGATTTCATCGTTAACTGATTTCATCTTCATTTAACTGATTTCATTGTTAACTGATTTCATCGTTAACTGATTTCATCTTCATTTAACTGATTTCATCGTTAACTGATTTCATCGTTAACTGATTTCATCGTTAACTGATTTCATCTTTAACTGATTTCATCGTTAACTGATTTCATCTTCATTTAACTGATTTCATCGTTAACTGATTTCATCTTCATTTAATTGATTTCATCGTTAACTGATTTCATCGTTAACTGATTTCATCGTTAACTGATTTCATCTTCATTTAACTGATTTCATCGTTAACTGATTTCATCGTTAACTGATTTCATCTTCATTTAACTGATTTCATTTTCATTCTTCATTTAACTGATTTCATCGTTAACTGATTTCATCTTCATTTAATTGATTTCATCGTTAACTGATTTCATCGTTAACTGATTTCATCGTTAACTGATTTCATCTTCATTTAACTGATTTCATCGTTAACTGATTTCATCGTTAACTGATTTCATCTTCATTTAACTGATTTCATCGTTAACTGATTTCATCGTTAATTGATTTCATCGTTAACTGATTTCATTTTCATTCTTCATTTAACTGATTTCATCGTTAACTGATTTCATCGTTAACTGATTTCATCTTCATTTAACTGATTTCATCGTTAACTGATTTCATCGTTAACTGATTTCATCTTCATTTAACTGATTTCATCGTTAACTGATTTCATCGTTAATTGATTTCATCGTTAACTGATTTCATTTTCATTCTTCATTTAACTGATTTCATCGTTAACTGATTTCATCGTTAACTGATTTCATCTTCATTTAACTGATTTCATCGTTAACTGATTTCATCGTTAATTGATTTCATCGTTAACTGATTTCATCTTCATTTAACTGATTTCATTTTCATTCTTCATTTAACTGATTTCATCGTTAACTGATTTCATCTTCATTTAACTGATTTCATCGTTAACTGATTTCATCGTTAACTGATTTCATCTTTAACTGATTTCATCGTTAACTGATTTCATCTTCATTTAACTGATTTCATCGTTAACTGATTTCATCTTCATTTAATTGATTTCATCGTTAACTGATTTCATCGTTAACTGATTTCATCGTTAACTGATTTCATCTTCATTTAACTGATTTCATCGTTAACTGATTTCATCGTTAACTGATTTCATCTTCATTTAACTGATTTCATTTTCATTCTTCATTTAACTGATTTCATCGTTAACTGATTTCATCTTCATTTAATTGATTTCATCGTTAACTGATTTCATCGTTAACTGATTTCATCGTTAACTGATTTCATCTTCATTTAACTGATTTCATCGTTAACTGATTTCATCGTTAACTGATTTCATCGTTAACTGATTTCATCTTCATTTAACTGATTTCATCGTTAACTGATTTCATCGTTAACTGATTTCATCTTCATTTAACTGATTTCATCGTTAACTGATTTCATCGTTAATTGATTTCATCGTTAACTGATTTCATTTTCATTCTTCATTTAACTGATTTCATCGTTAACTGATTTCATCGTTAACTGATTTCATCTTCATTTAACTGATTTCATCGTTAACTGATTTCATCGTTAATTGATTTCATCTTCATTCTTCATTTAACTGATTTCATCGTTAACTGATTTCATCTTCATTCTTCATTTAACTGATTTCATCGTTAACTGATTTCATCTTCATTTAACTGATTTCATCGTTAACTGATTTCATCGTTAACTGATTTCATCGTTAACTGATTTCATCTTCATTTAACTGATTTCATCGTTAACTGATTTCATCTTCATTCTTCATTTAACTGATTTCATCTTTAACTGATTTCATCGTTAACTGATTTCATCTTCATTTAACTGATTTCATCGTTAATTGATTTCATCGTTAACTGATTTCATCGTTAACTGATTTCATCTTCATTTAACTGATTTCATCGTTAATTGATTTCATCGTTAACTGATTTCATCGTTAATTGATTTCATCGTTAACTGATTTCATCTTCATTTAACTGATTTCATCGTTAACTGATTTCATCTTCATTCTTCATTTAACTGATTTCATCTTTAACTGATTTCATCGTTAACTGATTTCATCTTCATTTAACTGATTTCATCGTTAATTGATTTCATCGTTAACTGATTTCATCGTTAATTGATTTCATCGTTAACTGATTTCATCTTCATTTAACTGATTTCATCGTTAACTGATTTCATCTTCATTCTTCATTTAACTGATTTCATCTTTAACTGATTTCATCGTTAATTGATTTCATCGTTAACTGATTTCATCGTTAACTGATTTCATCTTCATTTAACTGATTTCATCGTTAACTGATTTCATCGTTAACTGATTTCATCTTTAACTGATTTCATCTTCATTTAACTGATTTCATCGTTAACTGATTTCATCGTTAACTGATTTCATCTTCATTTAACTGATTTCATCTTCATTTAACTGATTTCATCGTTAACTGATTTCATCGTTAACTGATTTCATCTTCATTTAATTGATTTCATCGTTAACTGATTTCATCGTTAACTGATTTCATCGTTAACTGATTTCATCTTCATTTAACTGATTTCATCGTTAACTGATTTCATCGTTAACTGATTTCATCGTTAACTGATTTCATCTTCATTCTTCATTTAACTGATTTCATCTTTAACTGATTTCATCGTTAACTGATTTCATCTTCATTTAACTGATTTCATCGTTAATTGATTTCATCGTTAACTGATTTCATCGTTAACTGATTTCATCTTCATTTAACTGATTTCATCGTTAACTGATTTCATCGTTAACTGATTTCATCGTTAACTGATTTCATCGTTAACTGATTTCATCGTTAACTGATTTCATCGTTAACTGATTTCATCTTCATTTAACTGATTTCATCGTTAACTGATTTCATCGTTAATTGATTTCATCGTTAACTGATTTCATTTTCATTCTTCATTTAACTGATTTCATCGTTAACTGATTTCATCGTTAACTGATTTCATCTTCATTTAACTGATTTCATCTTCATTCTTCATTTAACTGATTTCATCGTTAACTGATTTCATCTTCATTTAACTGATTTCATCGTTAACTGATTTCATCGTTAACTGATTTCATCGTTAACTGATTTCATCTTCATTTAACTGATTTCATCGTTAACTGATTTCATCTTCATTCTTCATTTAACTGATTTCATCTTTAACTGATTTCATCGTTAACTGATTTCATCTTCATTTAACTGATTTCATCGTTAATTGATTTCATCGTTAACTGATTTCATCGTTAACTGATTTCATCTTCATTTAACTGATTTCATCGTTAACTGATTTCATCGTTAACTGATTTCATCTTTAACTGATTTCATCTTCATTTAACTGATTTCATCGTTAACTGATTTCATCGTTAACTGATTTCATCGTTAACTGATTTCATCGTTAACTGATTTCATCTTCATTTAACTGATTTCATTGTTAACTGATTTCATCGTTAACTGATTTCATCTTCATTTAACTGATTTCATCGTTAACTGATTTCATCGTTAACTGATTTCATCGTTAACTGATTTCATCTTCATTTAACTGATTTCATTTTCATTCTTCATTTAACTGATTTCATCGTTAACTGATTTCATCTTCATTTAACTGATTTCATCGTTAACTGATTTCATCGTTAACTGATTTCATCTTTAACTGATTTCATCGTTAACTGATTTCATCTTCATTTAACTGATTTCATCGTTAACTGATTTCATCTTCATTTAATTGATTTCATCGTTAACTGATTTCATCGTTAACTGATTTCATCGTTAACTGATTTCATCTTCATTTAACTGATTTCATCGTTAACTGATTTCATCGTTAACTGATTTCATCTTCATTTAACTGATTTCATTTTCATTCTTCATTTAACTGATTTCATCGTTAACTGATTTCATCTTCATTTAATTGATTTCATCGTTAACTGATTTCATCGTTAACTGATTTCATCGTTAACTGATTTCATCTTCATTTAACTGATTTCATCGTTAACTGATTTCATCGTTAACTGATTTCATCTTCATTTAACTGATTTCATCGTTAACTGATTTCATCGTTAATTGATTTCATCGTTAACTGATTTCATCTTCATTCTTCATTTAACTGATTTCATCGTTAACTGATTTCATCTTCATTTAACTGATTTCATCGTTAACTGATTTCATCGTTAACTGATTTCATCGTTAACTGATTTCATCTTCATTTAACTGATTTCATTGTTAACTGATTTCATCGTTAACTGATTTCATCTTCATTTAACTGATTTCATCGTTAACTGATTTCATCGTTAACTGATTTCATCGTTAACTGATTTCATCTTCATTTAACTGATTTCATTTTCATTCTTCATTTAACTGATTTCATCGTTAACTGATTTCATCTTCATTTAACTGATTTCATCGTTAACTGATTTCATCGTTAACTGATTTCATCGTTAACTGATTTCATCTTTAACTGATTTCATCGTTAACTGATTTCATCTTCATTTAACTGATTTCATCGTTAACTGATTTCATCTTCATTTAATTGATTTCATCGTTAACTGATTTCATCGTTAACTGATTTCATCGTTAACTGATTTCATCTTCATTTAACTGATTTCATCGTTAACTGATTTCATCGTTAACTGATTTCATCTTCATTTAACTGATTTCATTTTCATTCTTCATTTAACTGATTTCATCGTTAACTGATTTCATCTTCATTTAACTGATTTCATCGTTAACTGATTTCATCGTTAACTGATTTCATCTTCATTTAACTGATTTCATCGTTAACTGATTTCATCGTTAATTGATTTCATCGTTAACTGATTTCATTTTCATTCTTCATTTAACTGATTTCATCGTTAACTGATTTCATCGTTAACTGATTTCATCTTCATTTAACTGATTTCATCGTTAACTGATTTCATCGTTAATTGATTTCATCGTTAACTGATTTCATCTTCATTCTTCATTTAACTGATTTCATCGTTAACTGATTTCATCTTCATTTAACTGATTTCATCGTTAACTGATTTCATCGTTAACTGATTTCATCGTTAACTGATTTCATCTTCATTTAACTGATTTCATCGTTAACTGATTTCATCTTCATTCTTCATTTAACTGATTTCATCTTTAACTGATTTCATCGTTAACTGATTTCATCTTCATTTAACTGATTTCATCGTTAATTGATTTCATCGTTAACTGATTTCATCGTTAACTGATTTCATCGTTAACTGATTTCATCTTCATTTAACTGATTTCATCGTTAATTGATTTCATCGTTAACTGATTTCATCGTTAATTGATTTCATCGTTAACTGATTTCATCTTCATTTAACTGATTTCATCGTTAACTGATTTCATCTTCATTCTTCATTTAACTGATTTCATCTTTAACTGATTTCATCGTTAACTGATTTCATCTTCATTTAACTGATTTCATCGTTAATTGATTTCATCGTTAACTGATTTCATCGTTAATTGATTTCATCGTTAACTGATTTCATCTTCATTTAACTGATTTCATCGTTAACTGATTTCATCTTCATTCTTCATTTAACTGATTTCATCTTTAACTGATTTCATCGTTAACTGATTTCATCTTCATTTAACTGATTTCATCGTTAATTGATTTCATCGTTAACTGATTTCATCGTTAACTGATTTCATCTTCATTTAACTGATTTCATCGTTAACTGATTTCATCGTTAACTGATTTCATCTTTAACTGATTTCATCTTCATTTAACTGATTTCATCGTTAACTGATTTCATCGTTAACTGATTTCATCTTCATTTAACTGATTTCATCGTTAACTGATTTCATCGTTAACTGATTTCATCGTTAACTGATTTCATCTTCATTTAACTGATTTCATCGTTAACTGATTTCATCGTTAACTGATTTCATCTTCATTTAACTGATTTCATCGTTAACTGATTTCATCGTTAATTGATTTCATCGTTAACTGATTTCATTTTCATTCTTCATTTAACTGATTTCATCGTTAACTGATTTCATCGTTAACTGATTTCATCTTCATTTAACTGATTTCATCGTTAACTGATTTCATCGTTAATTGATTTCATCGTTAACTGATTTCATCTTCATTCTTCATTTAACTGATTTCATCGTTAACTGATTTCATCTTCATTTAACTGATTTCATCGTTAACTGATTTCATCGTTAACTGATTTCATCGTTAACTGATTTCATCTTCATTTAACTGATTTCATCGTTAACTGATTTCATCTTCATTCTTCATTTAACTGATTTCATCTTTAACTGATTTCATCGTTAACTGATTTCATCTTCATTTAACTGATTTCATCGTTAATTGATTTCATCGTTAACTGATTTCATCGTTAACTGATTTCATCTTCATTTAACTGATTTCATCGTTAACTGATTTCATCGTTAACTGATTTCATCTTTAACTGATTTCATCTTCATTTAACTGATTTCATCGTTAACTGATTTCATCGTTAACTGATTTCATCTTCATTTAACTGATTTCATTGTTAACTGATTTCATCGTTAACTGATTTCATCTTCATTTAACTGATTTCATCGTTAACTGATTTCATCGTTAACTGATTTCATCGTTAACTGATTTCATCTTCATTTAACTGATTTCATTTTCATTCTTCATTTAACTGATTTCATCGTTAACTGATTTCATCTTCATTTAACTGATTTCATCGTTAACTGATTTCATCGTTAACTGATTTCATCGTTAACTGATTTCATCTTTAACTGATTTCATCGTTAACTGATTTCATCTTCATTTAACTGATTTCATCGTTAACTGATTTCATCTTCATTTAATTGATTTCATCGTTAACTGATTTCATCGTTAACTGATTTCATCGTTAACTGATTTCATCTTCATTTAACTGATTTCATCGTTAACTGATTTCATCGTTAACTGATTTCATCTTCATTTAACTGATTTCATTTTCATTCTTCATTTAACTGATTTCATCGTTAACTGATTTCATCTTCATTTAATTGATTTCATCGTTAACTGATTTCATCGTTAACTGATTTCATCTTCATTTAACTGATTTCATCGTTAACTGATTTCATCGTTAACTGATTTCATCTTCATTTAACTGATTTCATCGTTAACTGATTTCATCGTTAATTGATTTCATCGTTAACTGATTTCATTTTCATTCTTCATTTAACTGATTTCATCGTTAACTGATTTCATCTTCATTTAACTGATTTCATCGTTAACTGATTTCATCGTTAACTGATTTCATCTTCATTTAACTGATTTCATCGTTAACTGATTTCATCGTTAACTGATTTCATCGTTAACTGATTTCATCTTCATTTAACTGATTTCATTGTTAACTGATTTCATCGTTAACTGATTTCATCTTCATTTAACTGATTTCATCGTTAACTGATTTCATCGTTAACTGATTTCATCGTTAACTGATTTCATCTTCATTTAACTGATTTCATTTTCATTCTTCATTTAACTGATTTCATCGTTAACTGATTTCATCTTCATTTAACTGATTTCATCGTTAACTGATTTCATCGTTAACTGATTTCATCTTCATTTAACTGATTTCATCGTTAACTGATTTCATCTTCATTTAACTGATTTCATCGTTAACTGATTTCATCGTTAACTGATTTCATCGTTAACTGATTTCATCTTCATTTAACTGATTTCATCGTTAACTGATTTCATCGTTAATTGATTTCATCGTTAACTGATTTCATTTTCATTCTTCATTTAACTGATTTCATCGTTAACTGATTTCATCGTTAACTGATTTCATCTTCATTTAACTGATTTCATCGTTAACTGATTTCATCTTCATTCTTCATTTAACTGATTTCATCTTTAACTGATTTCATCGTTAACTGATTTCATCTTCATTTAACTGATTTCATCGTTAATTGATTTCATCGTTAACTGATTTCATCGTTAATTGATTTCATCGTTAACTGATTTCATCTTCATTTAACTGATTTCATCGTTAACTGATTTCATCTTCATTCTTCATTTAACTGATTTCATCTTTAACTGATTTCATCGTTAACTGATTTCATCTTCATTTAACTGATTTCATCGTTAATTGATTTCATCGTTAACTGATTTCATCGTTAACTGATTTCATCTTCATTTAACTGATTTCATCGTTAACTGATTTCATCGTTAACTGATTTCATCTTTAACTGATTTCATCTTCATTTAACTGATTTCATCGTTAACTGATTTCATCGTTAACTGATTTCATCTTCATTTAATTGATTTCATCGTTAACTGATTTCATCGTTAACTGATTTCATCGTTAACTGATTTCATCTTCATTTAACTGATTTCATCGTTAACTGATTTCATCGTTAACTGATTTCATCGTTAACTGATTTCATCTTCATTTAACTGATTTCATCGTTAACTGATTTCATCGTTAACTGATTTCATCTTCATTTAACTGATTTCATCGTTAACTGATTTCATCGTTAATTGATTTCATCGTTAACTGATTTCATTTTCATTCTTCATTTAACTGATTTCATCGTTAACTGATTTCATCGTTAACTGATTTCATCTTCATTTAACTGATTTCATCGTTAACTGATTTCATCGTTAATTGATTTCATCGTTAACTGATTTCATCTTCATTCTTCATTTAACTGATTTCATCGTTAACTGATTTCATCTTCATTTAACTGATTTCATCGTTAACTGATTTCATCGTTAACTGATTTCATCGTTAACTGATTTCATCTTCATTTAACTGATTTCATCGTTAACTGATTTCATCTTCATTCTTCATTTAACTGATTTCATCTTTAACTGATTTCATCGTTAACTGATTTCATCTTCATTTAACTGATTTCATCGTTAATTGATTTCATCGTTAACTGATTTCATCGTTAACTGATTTCATCTTCATTTAACTGATTTCATCGTTAACTGATTTCATCGTTAACTGATTTCATCTTTAACTGATTTCATCTTCATTTAACTGATTTCATCGTTAACTGATTTCATCGTTAACTGATTTCATCGTTAACTGATTTCATCTTCATTTCACTGATTTCATCGTTAACTGATTTCATCTTCATTTAACTGATTTCATCTTCATTTAACTGATTTCATCGTTAACTGATTTCATCGTTAACTGATTTCATCGTTAACTGATTTCATCGTTAACTGATTTCATCTTTAACTGATTTCATCGTTAACTGATTTCATCTTCATTTAACTGATTTCATCGTTAACTGATTTCATCTTCATTTAATTGATTTCATCGTTAACTGATTTCATCGTTAACTGATTTCATCGTTAACTGATTTCATCTTCATTTAACTGATTTCATCGTTAACTGATTTCATCGTTAACTGATTTCATCTTCATTTAACTGATTTCATCGTTAACTGATTTCATCGTTAACTGATTTCATCTTCATTTAACTGATTTCATCGTTAACTGATTTCATCGTTAACTGATTTCATCGTTAACTGATTTCATCTTCATTTAACTGATTTCATTGTTAACTGATTTCATCGTTAACTGATTTCATCTTCATTTAACTGATTTCATCGTTAACTGATTTCATCGTTAACTGATTTCATCGTTAACTGATTTCATCTTCATTTAACTGATTTCATTTTCATTCTTCATTTAACTGATTTCATCGTTAACTGATTTCATCTTCATTTAACTGATTTCATCGTTAACTGATTTCATCGTTAACTGATTTCATCTTTAACTGATTTCATCGTTAACTGATTTCATCTTCATTTAACTGATTTCATCGTTAACTGATTTCATCTTCATTTAATTGATTTCATCGTTAACTGATTTCATCGTTAACTGATTTCATCGTTAACTGATTTCATCTTCATTTAACTGATTTCATCGTTAACTGATTTCATCGTTAACTGATTTCATCTTCATTTAACTGATTTCATTTTCATTCTTCATTTAACTGATTTCATCGTTAACTGATTTCATCGTTAACTGATTTCATCTTCATTTAACTGATTTCATCGTTAACTGATTTCATCGTTAACTGATTTCATCGTTAACTGATTTCATCTTCATTTAACTGATTTCATCGTTAACTGATTTCATCGTTAACTGATTTCATCTTCATTTAACTGATTTCATCGTTAACTGATTTCATCGTTAATTGATTTCATCGTTAACTGATTTCATTTTCATTCTTCATTTAACTGATTTCATCGTTAACTGATTTCATCGTTAACTGATTTCATCTTCATTTAACTGATTTCATCGTTAACTGATTTCATCGTTAATTGATTTCATCGTTAACTGATTTCATCTTCATTCTTCATTTAACTGATTTCATCGTTAACTGATTTCATCTTCATTTAACTGATTTCATCGTTAACTGATTTCATCGTTAACTGATTTCATCGTTAACTGATTTCATCTTCATTTAACTGATTTCATCGTTAACTGATTTCATCTTCATTCTTCATTTAACTGATTTCATCTTTAACTGATTTCATCGTTAACTGATTTCATCTTCATTTAACTGATTTCATCGTTAATTGATTTCATCGTTAACTGATTTCATCGTTAATTGATTTCATCGTTAACTGATTTCATCTTCATTTAACTGATTTCATCGTTAACTGATTTCATCTTCATTCTTCATTTAACTGATTTCATCTTTAACTGATTTCATCGTTAACTGATTTCATCTTCATTTAACTGATTTCATCGTTAATTGATTTCATCGTTAACTGATTTCATCGTTAATTGATTTCATCGTTAACTGATTTCATCTTCATTTAACTGATTTCATCGTTAACTGATTTCATCTTCATTCTTCATTTAACTGATTTCATCTTTAACTGATTTCATCGTTAACTGATTTCATCTTCATTTAACTGATTTCATCGTTAATTGATTTCATCGTTAACTGATTTCATCGTTAATTGATTTCATCGTTAACTGATTTCATCTTCATTTAACTGATTTCATCGTTAACTGATTTCATCTTCATTCTTCATTTAACTGATTTCATCTTTAACTGATTTCATCGTTAACTGATTTCATCTTCATTTAACTGATTTCATCGTTAATTGATTTCATCGTTAACTGATTTCATCGTTAACTGATTTCATCTTCATTTAACTGATTTCATCGTTAACTGATTTCATCGTTAACTGATTTCATCTTTAACTGATTTCATCTTCATTTAACTGATTTCATCGTTAACTGATTTCATCGTTAACTGATTTCATCGTTAACTGATTTCATCTTCATTTAACTGATTTCATCGTTAACTGATTTCATCTTCATTTAATTGATTTCATCGTTAACTGATTTCATCGTTAACTGATTTCATCTTCATTTAACTGATTTCATCGTTAACTGATTTCATCGTTAACTGATTTCATCTTCATTTAACTGATTTCATCGTTAACTGATTTCATCGTTAATTGATTTCATCGTTAACTGATTTCATTTTCATTCTTCATTTAACTGATTTCATCGTTAACTGATTTCATCGTTAACTGATTTCATCTTCATTTAACTGATTTCATTTTCATTCTTCATTTAACTGATTTCATCGTTAACTGATTTCATCTTCATTTAACTGATTTCATCGTTAACTGATTTCATCGTTAACTGATTTCATCGTTAACTGATTTCATCTTTAACTGATTTCATCGTTAACTGATTTCATCTTCATTTAACTGATTTCATCGTTAACTGATTTCATCTTCATTTAATTGATTTCATCGTTAACTGATTTCATCGTTAACTGATTTCATCGTTAACTGATTTCATCTTCATTTAACTGATTTCATCGTTAACTGATTTCATCGTTAACTGATTTCATCTTCATTTAACTGATTTCATCGTTAACTGATTTCATAGTTAACTGATTTCATCTTCATTTAACTGATTTCATCGTTAACTGATTTCATCGTTAACTGATTTCATCGTTAACTGATTTCATCTTCATTTAACTGATTTCATTGTTAACTGATTTCATCGTTAACTGATTTCATCTTCATTTAACTGATTTCATCGTTAACTGATTTCATCGTTAACTGATTTCATCGTTAACTGATTTCATCTTCATTTAACTGATTTCATTTTCATTCTTCATTTAACTGATTTCATCGTTAACTGATTTCATCTTCATTTAACTGATTTCATCGTTAACTGATTTCATCGTTAACTGATTTCATCGTTAACTGATTTCATCTTTAACTGATTTCATCGTTAACTGATTTCATCTTCATTTAACTGATTTCATCGTTAACTGATTTCATCGTTAACTGATTTCATCTTTAACTGATTTCATCGTTAACTGATTTCATCTTCATTTAACTGATTTCATCGTTAACTGATTTCATCTTCATTTAATTGATTTCATCGTTAACTGATTTCATCGTTAACTGATTTCATCGTTAACTGATTTCATCTTCATTTAACTGATTTCATCGTTAACTGATTTCATCGTTAACTGATTTCATCTTCATTTAACTGATTTCATTTTCATTCTTCATTTAACTGATTTCATCGTTAACTGATTTCATCTTCATTTAATTGATTTCATCGTTAACTGATTTCATCGTTAACTGATTTCATCGTTAACTGATTTCATCTTCATTTAACTGATTTCATCGTTAACTGATTTCATCGTTAACTGATTTCATCGTTAACTGATTTCATCTTCATTTAACTGATTTCATCGTTAACTGATTTCATCGTTAACTGATTTCATCTTCATTTAACTGATTTCATCGTTAACTGATTTCATCGTTAATTGATTTCATCGTTAACTGATTTCATTTTCATTCTTCATTTAACTGATTTCATCGTTAACTGATTTCATCGTTAACTGATTTCATCGTTAACTGATTTCATCTTCATTTAACTGATTTCATTTTCATTCTTCATTTAACTGATTTCATCGTTAACTGATTTCATCTTCATTTAACTGATTTCATCGTTAACTGATTTCATCGTTAACTGATTTCATCGTTAACTGATTTCATCTTTAACTGATTTCATCGTTAACTGATTTCATCTTCATTTAACTGATTTCATCGTTAACTGATTTCATCTTCATTTAATTGATTTCATCGTTAACTGATTTCATCGTTAACTGATTTCATCGTTAACTGATTTCATCTTCATTTAACTGATTTCATCGTTAACTGATTTCATCGTTAACTGATTTCATCGTTAACTGATTTCATCGTTAACTGATTTCATCTTCATTTAACTGATTTCATCGTTAACTGATTTCATCGTTAATTGATTTCATCGTTAACTGATTTCATTTTCATTCTTCATTTAACTGATTTCATCGTTAACTGATTTCATCGTTAACTGATTTCATCTTCATTTAACTGATTTCATCGTTAACTGATTTCATCTTCATTCTTCATTTAACTGATTTCATCTTTAACTGATTTCATCGTTAACTGATTTCATCTTCATTTAACTGATTTCATCGTTAATTGATTTCATCGTTAACTGATTTCATCGTTAATTGATTTCATCGTTAACTGATTTCATCTTCATTTAACTGATTTCATCGTTAACTGATTTCATCTTCATTCTTCATTTAACTGATTTCATCTTTAACTGATTTCATCGTTAACTGATTTCATCTTCATTTAACTGATTTCATCGTTAATTGATTTCATCGTTAACTGATTTCATCGTTAACTGATTTCATCTTCATTTAACTGATTTCATCGTTAACTGATTTCATCGTTAACTGATTTCATCTTTAACTGATTTCATCTTCATTTAACTGATTTCATCGTTAACTGATTTCATCGTTAACTGATTTCATCTTCATTTAATTGATTTCATCGTTAACTGATTTCATCGTTAACTGATTTCATCGTTAACTGATTTCATCTTCATTTAACTGATTTCATCGTTAACTGATTTCATCGTTAACTGATTTCATCGTTAACTGATTTCATCTTCATTTAACTGATTTCATCGTTAACTGATTTCATCGTTAACTGATTTCATCTTCATTTAACTGATTTCATCGTTAACTGATTTCATCGTTAATTGATTTCATCGTTAACTGATTTCATTTTCATTCTTCATTTAACTGATTTCATCGTTAACTGATTTCATCGTTAACTGATTTCATCTTCATTTAACTGATTTCATCGTTAACTGATTTCATCGTTAATTGATTTCATCGTTAACTGATTTCATCTTCATTCTTCATTTAACTGATTTCATCGTTAACTGATTTCATCTTCATTTAACTGATTTCATCGTTAACTGATTTCATCGTTAACTGATTTCATCGTTAACTGATTTCATCTTCATTTAACTGATTTCATCGTTAACTGATTTCATCTTCATTCTTCATTTAACTGATTTCATCTTTAACTGATTTCATCGTTAACTGATTTCATCTTCATTTAACTGATTTCATCGTTAATTGATTTCATCGTTAACTGATTTCATCGTTAACTGATTTCATCTTCATTTAACTGATTTCATCGTTAACTGATTTCATCGTTAACTGATTTCATCTTTAACTGATTTCATCTTCATTTAACTGATTTCATCGTTAACTGATTTCATCGTTAACTGATTTCATCGTTAACTGATTTCATCTTCATTTCACTGATTTCATCGTTAACTGATTTCATCTTCATTTAACTGATTTCATCTTCATTTAACTGATTTCATCGTTAACTGATTTCATCGTTAACTGATTTCATCGTTAACTGATTTCATCGTTAACTGATTTCATCTTTAACTGATTTCATCGTTAACTGATTTCATCTTCATTTAACTGATTTCATCGTTAACTGATTTCATCTTCATTTAATTGATTTCATCGTTAACTGATTTCATCGTTAACTGATTTCATCGTTAACTGATTTCATCTTCATTTAACTGATTTCATCGTTAACTGATTTCATCGTTAACTGATTTCATCTTCATTTAACTGATTTCATCGTTAACTGATTTCATCGTTAACTGATTTCATCTTCATTTAACTGATTTCATCGTTAACTGATTTCATCGTTAACTGATTTCATCGTTAACTGATTTCATCTTCATTTAACTGATTTCATTGTTAACTGATTTCATCGTTAACTGATTTCATCTTCATTTAACTGATTTCATCGTTAACTGATTTCATCTTCATTTAACTGATTTCATTTTCATTCTTCATTTAACTGATTTCATCGTTAACTGATTTCATCTTCATTTAACTGATTTCATCGTTAACTGATTTCATCGTTAACTGATTTCATCTTTAACTGATTTCATCGTTAACTGATTTCATCTTCATTTAACTGATTTCATCGTTAACTGATTTCATCTTCATTTAATTGATTTCATCGTTAACTGATTTCATCGTTAACTGATTTCATCGTTAACTGATTTCATCTTCATTTAACTGATTTCATCGTTAACTGATTTCATCGTTAACTGATTTCATCTTCATTTAACTGATTTCATTTTCATTCTTCATTTAACTGATTTCATCGTTAACTGATTTCATCGTTAACTGATTTCATCTTCATTTAACTGATTTCATCGTTAACTGATTTCATCGTTAACTGATTTCATCGTTAACTGATTTCATCTTCATTTAACTGATTTCATCGTTAACTGATTTCATCGTTAACTGATTTCATCTTCATTTAACTGATTTCATCGTTAACTGATTTCATCGTTAATTGATTTCATCGTTAACTGATTTCATTTTCATTCTTCATTTAACTGATTTCATCGTTAACTGATTTCATCGTTAACTGATTTCATCTTCATTTAACTGATTTCATCGTTAACTGATTTCATCGTTAATTGATTTCATCGTTAACTGATTTCATCTTCATTCTTCATTTAACTGATTTCATCGTTAACTGATTTCATCTTCATTTAACTGATTTCATCGTTAACTGATTTCATCGTTAACTGATTTCATCGTTAACTGATTTCATCTTCATTTAACTGATTTCATCGTTAACTGATTTCATCTTCATTCTTCATTTAACTGATTTCATCTTTAACTGATTTCATCGTTAACTGATTTCATCTTCATTTAACTGATTTCATCGTTAATTGATTTCATCGTTAACTGATTTCATCGTTAATTGATTTCATCGTTAACTGATTTCATCTTCATTTAACTGATTTCATCGTTAACTGATTTCATCTTCATTCTTCATTTAACTGATTTCATCTTTAACTGATTTCATCGTTAACTGATTTCATCTTCATTTAACTGATTTCATCGTTAATTGATTTCATCGTTAACTGATTTCATCGTTAATTGATTTCATCGTTAACTGATTTCATCTTCATTTAACTGATTTCATCGTTAACTGATTTCATCTTCATTCTTCATTTAACTGATTTCATCTTTAACTGATTTCATCGTTAACTGATTTCATCTTCATTTAACTGATTTCATCGTTAATTGATTTCATCGTTAACTGATTTCATCGTTAATTGATTTCATCGTTAACTGATTTCATCTTCATTTAACTGATTTCATCGTTAATTGATTTCATCGTTAACTGATTTCATCGTTAACTGATTTCATCTTCATTTAACTGATTTCATCGTTAACTGATTTCATCGTTAACTGATTTCATCTTTAACTGATTTCATCTTCATTTAACTGATTTCATCGTTAACTGATTTCATCGTTAACTGATTTCATCGTTAACTGATTTCATCTTCATTTAACTGATTTCATCGTTAACTGATTTCATCGTTAACTGATTTCATCTTCATTTAACTGATTTCATTTTCATTCTTCATTTAACTGATTTCATCGTTAACTGATTTCATCTTCATTTAATTGATTTCATCGTTAACTGATTTCATCGTTAACTGATTTCATCTTCATTTAACTGATTTCATCGTTAACTGATTTCATCGTTAACTGATTTCATCTTCATTTAACTGATTTCATCGTTAACTGATTTCATCGTTAATTGATTTCATCGTTAACTGATTTCATTTTCATTCTTCATTTAACTGATTTCATCGTTAACTGATTTCATCGTTAACTGATTTCATCGTTAACTGATTTCATCTTCATTTAACTGATTTCATTTTCATTCTTCATTTAACTGATTTCATCGTTAACTGATTTCATCTTCATTTAACTGATTTCATCGTTAACTGATTTCATCGTTAACTGATTTCATCGTTAACTGATTTCATCTTTAACTGATTTCATCGTTAACTGATTTCATCTTCATTTAACTGATTTCATCGTTAACTGATTTCATCTTCATTTAATTGATTTCATCGTTAACTGATTTCATCGTTAACTGATTTCATCGTTAACTGATTTCATCTTCATTTAACTGATTTCATCGTTAACTGATTTCATCGTTAACTGATTTCATCTTCATTTAACTGATTTCATCGTTAACTGATTTCATAGTTAACTGATTTCATCTTCATTTAACTGATTTCATCGTTAACTGATTTCATCGTTAACTGATTTCATCTTCATTTAACTGATTTCATTGTTAACTGATTTCATCGTTAACTGATTTCATCTTCATTTAACTGATTTCATCGTTAACTGATTTCATCGTTAACTGATTTCATCGTTAACTGATTTCATCTTCATTTAACTGATTTCATTTTCATTCTTCATTTAACTGATTTCATCGTTAACTGATTTCATCTTCATTTAACTGATTTCATCGTTAACTGATTTCATCGTTAACTGATTTCATCGTTAACTGATTTCATCTTTAACTGATTTCATCGTTAACTGATTTCATCTTCATTTAACTGATTTCATCGTTAACTGATTTCATCGTTAACTGATTTCATCTTTAACTGATTTCATCGTTAACTGATTTCATCTTCATTTAACTGATTTCATCGTTAACTGATTTCATCTTCATTTAATTGATTTCATCGTTAACTGATTTCATCGTTAACTGATTTCATCGTTAACTGATTTCATCTTCATTTAACTGATTTCATCGTTAACTGATTTCATCGTTAACTGATTTCATCGTTAACTGATTTCATCTTCATTTAACTGATTTCATCGTTAACTGATTTCATCTTCATTCTTCATTTAACTGATTTCATCTTTAACTGATTTCATCGTTAACTGATTTCATCTTCATTTAACTGATTTCATCGTTAATTGATTTCATCGTTAACTGATTTCATCGTTAACTGATTTCATCTTCATTTAACTGATTTCATCGTTAACTGATTTCATCGTTAACTGATTTCATCGTTAACTGATTTCATCGTTAACTGATTTCATCTTCATTTAACTGATTTCATCGTTAACTGATTTCATCGTTAACTGATTTCATCGTTAACTGATTTCATCTTCATTTAACTGATTTCATTGTTAACTGATTTCATCGTTAACTGATTTCATCTTCATTTAACTGATTTCATCGTTAACTGATTTCATCGTTAACTGATTTCATCGTTAACTGATTTCATCTTCATTTAACTGATTTCATTTTCATTCTTCATTTAACTGATTTCATCGTTAACTGATTTCATCTTCATTTAACTGATTTCATCGTTAACTGATTTCATCGTTAACTGATTTCATCGTTAACTGATTTCATCGTTAACTGATTTCATCTTTAACTGATTTCATCGTTAACTGATTTCATCTTCATTTAACTGATTTCATCGTTAACTGATTTCATCTTCATTTAATTGATTTCATCGTTAACTGATTTCATCGTTAACTGATTTCATCGTTAACTGATTTCATCGTTAACTGATTTCATCTTCATTTAACTGATTTCATCGTTAACTGATTTCATCGTTAACTGATTTCATCTTCATTTAACTGATTTCATTTTCATTCTTCATTTAACTGATTTCATCGTTAACTGATTTCATCTTCATTTAATTGATTTCATCGTTAACTGATTTCATCGTTAACTGATTTCATCTTCATGTAACTGATTTCATCGTTAACTGATTTCATCGTTAACTGATTTCATCTTCATTTAACTGATTTCATCGTTAACTGATTTCATCGTTAATTGATTTCATCGTTAACTGATTTCATTTTCATTCTTCATTTAACTGATTTCATCGTTAACTGATTTCATCGTTAACTGATTTCATCTTCATTTAACTGATTTCATCGTTAATTGATTTCATCGTTAACTGATTTCATCTTCATTTAACTGATTTCATCGTTAACTGATTTCATCGTTAACTGATTTCATCGTTAACTGATTTCATCTTTAACTGATTTCATCGTTAACTGATTTCATCGTTAACTGATTTCATCTTTAACTGATTTCATCGTTAACTGATTTCATCGTTAACTGATTTCATCTTCATTTAACTGATTTCATTGTTAACTGATTTCATCTTCATTTAATTGATTTCATCGTTAACTGATTTCATCGTTAACTGATTTCATCGTTAACTGATTTCATCTTCATTTAACTGATTTCATCGTTAACTGATTTCATCGTTAACTGATTTCATCTTCATTTAACTGATTTCATCGTTAACTGATTTCATCGTTAACTGATTTCATCTTCATTTAACTGATTTCATCGTTAACTGATTTCATCGTTAACTGATTTCATCGTTAACTGATTTCATCTTCATTTAACTGATTTCATTGTTAACTGATTTCATCGTTAACTGATTTCATCTTCATTTAACTGATTTCATCGTTAACTGATTTCATCGTTAACTGATTTCATCGTTAACTGATTTCATCTTCATTTAACTGATTTCATTTTCATTCTTCATTTAACTGATTTCATCGTTAACTGATTTCATCTTCATTTAACTGATTTCATCGTTAACTGATTTCATTGTTAACTGATTTCATCTTTAACTGATTTCATCGTTAACTGATTTCATCTTCATTTAACTGATTTCATCGTTAACTGATTTCATCTTCATTTAATTGATTTCATCGTTAACTGATTTCATCGTTAACTGATTTCATCGTTAATTGATTTCATCGTTAACTGATTTCATCTTCATTTAACTGATTTCATCGTTAATTGATTTCATCGTTAACTGATTTCATCGTTAACTGATTTCATCGTTAACTGATTTCATCTTCATTCTTCATTTAACTGATTTCATCTTTAACTGATTTCATCGTTAACTGATTTCATCTTCATTTAACTGATTTCATCGTTAATTGATTTCATCGTTAACTGATTTCATCGTTAATTGATTTCATCGTTAACTGATTTCATCTTCATTTAACTGATTTCATCGTTAACTGATTTCATCTTCATTCTTCATTTAACTGATTTCATCTTTAACTGATTTCATCGTTAACTGATTTCATCTTCATTTAACTGATTTCATCGTTAATTGATTTCATCGTTAACTGATTTCATCGTTAACTGATTTCATCTTCATTTAACTGATTTCATCGTTAACTGATTTCATCGTTAACTGATTTCATCTTTAACTGATTTCATCTTCATTTAACTGATTTCATCGTTAACTGATTTCATCGTTAACTGATTTCATCGTTAACTGATTTCATCTTCATTTAACTGATTTCATCGTTAACTGATTTCATCGTTAACTGATTTCATCTTCATTTAATTGATTTCATCGTTAACTGATTTCATCGTTAACTGATTTCATCGTTAACTGATTTCATCTTCATTTAACTGATTTCATCGTTAACTGATTTCATCGTTAACTGATTTCATCGTTAACTGATTTCATCTTCATTTAACTGATTTCATCGTTAACTGATTTCATCGTTAACTGATTTCATCTTCATTTAACTGATTTCATCGTTAATTGATTTCATCGTTAACTGATTTCATTTTCATTCTTCATTTAACTGATTTCATCGTTAACTGATTTCATCGTTAACTGATTTCATCTTCATTTAACTGATTTCATCGTTAACTGATTTCATCGTTAATTGATTTCATCGTTAACTGATTTCATCTTCATTCTTCATTTAACTGATTTCATCGTTAACTGATTTCATCTTCATTTAACTGATTTCATCGTTAACTGATTTCATCGTTAACTGATTTCATCGTTAACTGATTTCATCGTTAACTGATTTCATCTTCATTTAACTGATTTCATCGTTAACTGATTTCATCTTCATTCTTCATTTAACTGATTTCATCTTTAACTAATTTCATCGTTAACTGATTTCATCTTCATTTAACTGATTTCATCGTTAATTGATTTCATCGTTAACTGATTTCATCGTTAACTGATTTCATCTTCATTTAACTGATTTCATCGTTAACTGATTTCATCGTTAACTGATTTCATCTTTAACTGATTTCATCTTCATTTAACTGATTTCATCGTTAACTGATTTCATCGTTAACTGATTTCATCGTTAACTGATTTCATCTTCATTTAACTGATTTCATCTTTATTTAATTGATTTCATCGTTAACTGATTTCATCGTTAACTGATTTCATCTTCATTTAATTGATTTCATCGTTAACTGATTTCATCGTTAACTGATTTCATCGTTAACTGATTTCATCTTCATTTAACTGATTTCATCGTTAACTGATTTCATCGTTAACTGATTTCATCGTTAACTGATTTCATCTTCATTTAACTGATTTCATCGTTAACTGATTTCATCTTCATTTAACTGATTTCATCGTTAACTGATTTCATCGTTAATTGATTTCATCGTTAACTGATTTCATTTTCATTCTTCATTTAACTGATTTCATCGTTAACTGATTTCATCGTTAACTGATTTCATCTTCATTTAACTGATTTCATCGTTAACTGATTTCATCGTTAATTGATTTCATCGTTAACTGATTTCATCTTCATTCTTCATTTAACTGATTTCATCGTTAACTGATTTCATCTTCATTTAACTGATTTCATCGTTAACTGATTTCATCGTTAACTGATTTCATCGTTAACTGATTTCATCTTCATTTAACTGATTTCATCGTTAACTGATTTCATCTTCATTCTTCATTTAACTGATTTCATCGTTAACTGATTTCATCGTTAACTGATTTCATCTTCATTTAACTGATTTCATCGTTAATTGATTTCATCGTTAACTGATTTCATCGTTAACTGATTTCATCTTCATTTAACTGATTTCATCGTTAACTGATTTCATCGTTAACTGATTTCATCTTTAACTGATTTCATCTTCATTTAACTGATTTCATCGTTAACTGATTTCATCGTTAACTGATTTCATCGTTAACTGATTTCATCTTCATTTAACTGATTTCATTGTTAACTGATTTCATCGTTAACTGATTTCATCTTCATTTAACTGATTTCATCGTTAACTGATTTCATCGTTAACTGATTTCATCGTTAACTGATTTCATCGTTAACTGATTTCATCTTCATTTAACTGATTTCATTTTCATTCTTCATTTAACTGATTTCATCGTTAACTGATTTCATCTTCATTTAACTGATTTCATCGTTAACTGATTTCATCGTTAACTGATTTCATCTTTAACTGATTTCATCGTTAACTGATTTCATCTTCATTTAACTGATTTCATCGTTAACTGATTTCATCTTCATTTAATTGATTTCATCGTTAACTGATTTCATCGTTAACTGATTTCATCGTTAACTGATTTCATCTTCATTTAACTGATTTCATCGTTAACTGATTTCATCGTTAACTGATTTCATCTTCATTTAAATGATTTCATTTTCATTCTTCATTTAACTGATTTCATCGTTAACTGATTTCATCTTCATTTAATTGATTTCATCGTTAACTGATTTCATCGTTAACTGATTTCATCTTCATTTAACTGATTTCATCGTTAACTGATTTCATCTTCATTTAACTGATTTCATTTTCATTCTTCATTTAACTGATTTCATCGTTAACTGATTTCATCTTCATTTAACTGATTTCATTTTCATTCTTCATTTAACTGATTTCATCGTGAACTGATTTCATCTTCATTTAACTGATTTCATCGTTAACTGATTTCATCGTTAATTGATTTCATCGTTAACTGATTTCATTTTCATTCTTCATTTAACTGATTTCATCGTTAACTGATTTCATCGTTAACTGATTTCATCTTCATTTAACTGATTTCATCGTTAATTGATTTCATCGTTAACTGATTTCATCTTCATTTAACTGATTTCATCGTTAACTGATTTCATCGTTAACTGATTTCATCTTTAACTGATTTCATCGTTAACTGATTTCATCGTTAACTGATTTCATCTTCATTTAACTGATTTCATTGTTAACTGATTTCATCGTTAACTGATTTCATCTTCATTTAATTGATTTCATCGTTAACTGATTTCATCGTTAACTGATTTCATCGTTAACTGATTTCATCTTCATTTAACTGATTTCATCGTTAACTGATTTCATCGTTAACTGATTTCATCTTCATTTAACTGATTTCATCGTTAACTGATTTCATCGTTAACTGATTTCATCTTCATTTAACTGATTTCATCGTTAACTGATTTCATCGTTAACTGATTTCATCGTTAACTGATTTCATCGTTAACTGATTTCATCTTCATTTAACTGATTTCATTGTTAACTGATTTCATCGTTAACTGATTTCATCTTCATTTAACTGATTTCATCGTTAACTGATTTCATCGTTAACTGATTTCATCGTTAACTGATTTCATCTTCATTTAACTGATTTCATTTTCATTCTTCATTTAACTGATTTCATCGTTAACTGATTTCATCGTTAACTGATTTCATCTTTAACTGATTTCATCGTTAACTGATTTCATCTTCATTTAACTGATTTCATCGTTAACTGATTTCATCTTCATTTAATTGATTTCATCGTTAACTGATTTCATCGTTAACTGATTTCATCGTTAACTGATTTCATCGTTAACTGATTTCATCGTTAACTGATTTCATCTTCATTTAACTGATTTCATCGTTAACTGATTTCATCGTTAACTGATTTCATCTTCATTTAACTGATTTCATTTTCATTCTTCATTTAACTGATTTCATCGTTAACTGATTTCATCTTCATTTAATTGATTTCATCGTTAACTGATTTCATCGTTAACTGATTTCATCGTTAACTGATTTCATCTTCATTTAACTGATTTCATCGTTAACTGATTTCATCGTTAACTGATTTCATCGTTAACTGATTTCATCTTCATTTAACTGATTTCATCGTTAACTGATTTCATCGTTAACTGATTTCATCTTCATTTAACTGATTTCATCGTTAACTGATTTCATCGTTAATTGATTTCATCGTTAACTGATTTCATTTTCATTCTTCATTTAACTGATTTCATCGTTAACTGATTTCATCGTTAACTGATTTCATCTTCATTTAACTGATTTCATCGTTAACTGATTTCATCGTTAATTGATTTCATCGTTAACTGATTTCATCTTCATTCTTCATTTAACTGATTTCATCGTTAACTGATTTCATCTTCATTTAACTGATTTCATCGTTAACTGATTTCATCGTTAACTGATTTCATCGTTAACTGATTTCATCTTCATTTAACTGATTTCATCGTTAACTGATTTCATCTTCATTCTTCATTTAACTGATTTCATCGTTAACTGATTTCATCGTTAACTGATTTCATCGTTAATTGATTTCATCGTTAACTGATTTCATCTTCATTTAACTGATTTCATCGTTAACTGATTTCATCTTCATTCTTCATTTAACTGATTTCATCTTTAATTGATTTCATCGTTAACTGATTTCATCGTTAATTGATTTCATCGTTAACTGATTTCATCTTCATTTAACTGATTTCATCGTTAACTGATTTCATCTTCATTCTTCATTTAACTGATTTCATCTTTAACTGATTTCATCGTTAACTGATTTCATCTTCATTTAACTGATTTCATCGTTAATTGATTTCATCGTTAACTGATTTCATCGTTAATTGATTTCATCGTTAACTGATTTCATCTTCATTTAACTGATTTCATCGTTAACTGATTTCATCTTCATTCTTCATTTAACTGATTTCATCTTTAACTGATTTCATCGTTAACTGATTTCATCTTCATTTAACTGATTTCATCGTTAATTGATTTCATCGTTAACTGATTTCATCGTTAATTGATTTCATCGTTAACTGATTTCATCTTCATTTAACTGATTTCATCGTTAACTGATTTCATCTTCATTCTTCATTTAACTGATTTCATCTTTAACTGATTTCATCGTTAACTGATTTCATCTTCATTTAACTGATTTCATCATTAATTGATTTCATCGTTAACTGATTTCATCGTTAACTGATTTCATCTTCATTTAACTGATTTCATCGTTAACTGATTTCATCGTTAACTGATTTCATCTTTAACTGATTTCATCTTCATTTAACTGATTTCATCGTTAACTGATTTCATCGTTAACTGATTTCATCGTTAACTGATTTCATCTTCATTTAACTGATTTCATCTTCATTTAACTGATTTCATCGTTAACTGATTTCATCGTTAACTGATTTCATCTTCATTTAATTGATTTCATCGTTAACTGATTTCATCGTTAACTGATTTCATCGTTAACTGATTTCATCTTCATTTAACTGATTTCATCGTTAACTGATTTCATCGTTAACTGATTTCATCGTTAACTGATTTCATCTTCATTTAACTGATTTCATCGTTAACTGATTTCATCGTTAACTGATTTCATCTTCATTTAACTGATTTCATCGTTAACTGATTTCATCGTTAATTGATTTCATCGTTAACTGATTTCATCTTCATTCTTCATTTAACTGATTTCATCGTTAACTGATTTCATCTTCATTTAACTGATTTCATCGTTAACTGATTTCATCGTTAACTGATTTCATCGTTAACTGATTTCATCTTCATTTAACTGATTTCATCGTTAACTGATTTCATCTTCATTCTTCATTTAACTGATTTCATCTTTAACTGATTTCATCGTTAACTGATTTCATCTTCATTTAACTGATTTCATCGTTAATTGATTTCATCGTTAACTGATTTCATCGTTAATTGATTTCATCGTTAACTGATTTCATCTTCATTTAACTGATTTCATCGTTAACTGATTTCATCTTCATTCTTCATTTAACTGATTTCATCTTTAACTGATTTCATCGTTAACTGATTTCATCTTCATTTAACTGATTTCATCGTTAATTGATTTCATCGTTAACTGATTTCATCGTTAATTGATTTCATCGTTAACTGATTTCATCTTCATTTAACTGATTTCATCGTTAACTGATTTCATCTTCATTCTTCATTTAACTGATTTCATCTTTAACTGATTTCATCGTTAACTGATTTCATCTTCATTTAACTGATTTCATCGTTAATTGATTTCATCGTTAACTGATTTCATCGTTAACTGATTTCATCGTTAACTGATTTCATCTTCATTTAACTGATTTCATCGTTAACTGATTTCATCGTTAACTGATTTCATCTTTAACTGATTTCATCTTCATTTAACTGATTTCATCGTTAACTGATTTCATCGTTAACTGATTTCATCGTTAACTGATTTCATCTTCATTTAACTGATTTCATCTTCATTTAACTGATTTCATCGTTAACTGATTTCATCGTTAACTGATTTCATCTTCATTTAATTGATTTCATCGTTAACTGATTTCATCGTTAACTGATTTCATCGTTAACTGATTTCATCTTCATTTAACTGATTTCATCGTTAACTGATTTCATCGTTAACTGATTTCATCGTTAACTGATTTCATCTTCATTTAACTGATTTCATCGTTAACTGATTTCATCGTTAACTGATTTCATCTTCATTTAACTGATTTCATCGTTAACTGATTTCATCGTTAATTGATTTCATCGTTAACTGATTTCATTTTCATTCTTCATTTAACTGATTTCATCGTTAACTGATTTCATCGTTAACTGATTTCATCTTCATTTAACTGATTTCATCGTTAACTGATTTCATCGTTAATTGATTTCATCGTTAACTGATTTCATCTTCATTCTTCATTTAACTGATTTCATCGTTAACTGATTTCATCTTCATTTAACTGATTTCATCGTTAACTGATTTCATCGTTAACTGATTTCATCGTTAACTGATTTCATCTTCATTTAACTGATTTCATCGTTAACTGATTTCATCTTCATTCTTCATTTAACTGATTTCATCTTTAACTGATTTCATCGTTAACTGATTTCATCTTAATTTAACTGATTTCATCGTTAATTGATTTCATCGTTAACTGATTTCATCGTTAACTGATTTCATCTTCATTTAACTGATTTCATCGTTAACTGATTTCATCGTTAACTGATTTCATCTTCATTTAACTGATTTCATCGTTAACTGATTTCATCGTTAACTGATTTCATCGTTAACTGATTTCATCTTCATTTAACTGATTTCATTGTTAACTGATTTCATCGTTAACTGATTTCATCTTCATTTAACTGATTTCATCGTTAACTGATTTCATCGTTAACTGATTTCATCGTTAACTGATTTCATCTTCATTTAACTGATTTCATTTTCATTCTTCATTTAACTGATTTCATCGTTAACTGATTTCATCTTCATTTAACTGATTTCATCGTTAACTGATTTCATCGTTAACTGATTTCATCGTTAACTGATTTCATCTTTAACTGATTTCATCGTTAACTGATTTCATCTTCATTTAACTGATTTCATCGTTAACTGATTTCATCTTCATTTAATTGATTTCATCGTTAACTGATTTCATCGTTAACTGATTTCATCGTTAACTGATTTCATCTTCATTTAACTGATTTCATCGTTAACTGATTTCATCGTTAACTGATTTCATCTTCATTTAACTGATTTCATCGTTAACTGATTTCATCGTTAATTGATTTCATCGTTAACTGATTTCATTTTCATTCTTCATTTAACTGATTTCATCGTTAACTGATTTCATCGTTAACTGATTTCATCTTCATTTAACTGATTTCATCGTTAACTGATTTCATCGTTAACTGATTTCATCTTCATTTAACTGATTTCATCGTTAACTGATTTCATCGTTAATTGATTTCATCGTTAACTGATTTCATTTTCATTCTTCATTTAACTGATTTCATCGTTAACTGATTTCATCGTTAACTGATTTCATCTTCATTTAACTGATTTCATCGTTAACTGATTTCATCGTTAATTGATTTCATCGTTAACTGATTTCATCTTCATTCTTCATTTAACTGATTTCATCGTTAACTGATTTCATCTTCATTTAACTGATTTCATCGTTAACTGATTTCATCGTTAACTGATTTCATCGTTAACTGATTTCATCTTCATTTAACTGATTTCATTGTTAACTGATTTCATCGTTAACTGATTTCATCTTCATTTAACTGATTTCATCGTTAACTGATTTCATCGTTAACTGATTTCATCGTTAACTGATTTCATCTTCATTTAACTGATTTCATTTTCATTCTTCATTTAACTGATTTCATCGTTAACTGATTTCATCTTCATTTAACTGATTTCATCGTTAACTGATTTCATCGTTAACTGATTTCATCTTTAACTGATTTCATCGTTAACTGATTTCATCTTCATTTAACTGATTTCATCGTTAACTGATTTCATCTTCATTTAATTGATTTCATCGTTAACTGATTTCATCGTTAACTGATTTCATCGTTAACTGATTTCATCTTCATTTAACTGATTTCATCGTTAACTGATTTCATCGTTAACTGATTTCATCTTCATTTAACTGATTTCATTTTCATTCTTCATTTAACTGATTTCATCGTTAACTGATTTCATCTTCATTTAATTGATTTCATCGTTAACTGATTTCATCGTTAACTGATTTCATCGTTAACTGATTTCATCTTCATTTAACTGATTTCATCGTTAACTGATTTCATCGTTAACTGATTTCATCGTTAACTGATTTCATCTTCATTTAACTGATTTCATCGTTAACTGATTTCATCGTTAACTGATTTCATCTTCATTTAACTGATTTCATCGTTAATTGATTTCATCGTTAACTGATTTCATTTTCATTCTTCATTTAACTGATTTCATCGTTAACTGATTTCATCGTTAACTGATTTCATCTTCATTTAACTGATTTCATCGTTAACTGATTTCATCGTTAATTGATTTCATCGTTAACTGATTTCATCTTCATTCTTCATTTAACTGATTTCATCGTTAACTGATTTCATCTTCATTTAACTGATTTCATCGTTAACTGATTTCATCGTTAACTGATTTCATCGTTAACTGATTTCATCGTTAACTGATTTCATCTTCATTTAACTGATTTCATCGTTAACTGATTTCATCTTCATTCTTCATTTAACTGATTTCATCTTTAACTAATTTCATCGTTAACTGATTTCATCTTCATTTAACTGATTTCATCGTTAATTGATTTCATCGTTAACTGATTTCATCGTTAACTGATTTCATCTTCATTTAACTGATTTCATCGTTAACTGATTTCATCGTTAACTGATTTCATCTTTAACTGATTTCATTTTCATTTAACTGATTTCATCGTTAACTGATTTCATCGTTAACTGATTTCATCGTTAACTGATTTCATCTTCATTTAACTGATTTCATCTTCATTTAACTGATTTCATCGTTAACTGATTTCATCGTTAACTGATTTCATCTTCATTTAATTGATTTCATCGTTAACTGATTTCATCGTTAACTGATTTCATCGTTAACTGATTTCATCTTCATTTAACTGATTTCATCGTTAACTGATTTCATCGTTAACTGATTTCATCGTTAACTGATTTCATCTTCATTTAACTGATTTCATCGTTAACTGATTTCATCTTCATTTAACTGATTTCATCGTTAACTGATTTCATCGTTAATTGATTTCATCGTTAACTGATTTCATTTTCATTCTTCATTTAACTGATTTCATCGTTAACTGATTTCATCGTTAACTGATTTCATCTTCATTTAACTGATTTCATCGTTAACTGATTTCATCGTTAATTGATTTCATCGTTAACTGATTTCATCTTCATTCTTCATTTAACTGATTTCATCGTTAACTGATTTCATCTTCATTTAACTGATTTCATCGTTAACTGATTTCATCGTTAACTGATTTCATCGTTAACTGATTTCATCTTCATTTAACTGATTTCATCGTTAACTGATTTCATCTTCATTCTTCATTTAACTGATTTCATCGTTAACTGATTTCATCGTTAACTGATTTCATCTTCATTTAACTGATTTCATCGTTAATTGATTTCATCGTTAACTGATTTCATCGTTAACTGATTTCATCTTCATTTAACTGATTTCATCGTTAACTGATTTCATCGTTAACTGATTTCATCTTTAACTGATTTCATCTTCATTTAACTGATTTCATCGTTAACTGATTTCATCGTTAACTGATTTCATCGTTAACTGATTTCATCTTCATTTAACTGATTTCATTGTTAACTGATTTCATCGTTAACTGATTTCATCTTCATTTAACTGATTTCATCGTTAACTGATTTCATCGTTAACTGATTTCATCGTTAACTGATTTCATCGTTAACTGATTTCATCTTCATTTAACTGATTTCATTTTCATTCTTCATTTAACTGATTTCATCGTTAACTGATTTCATCTTCATTTAACTGATTTCATCGTTAACTGATTTCATCGTTAACTGATTTCATCGTTAACTGATTTCATCTTTAACTGATTTCATCGTTAACTGATTTCATCTTCATTTAACTGATTTCATCGTTAACTGATTTCATCTTCATTTAATTGATTTCATCGTTAACTGATTTCATCGTTAACTGATTTCATCGTTAACTGATTTCATCTTCATTTAACTGATTTCATCGTTAACTGATTTCATCGTTAACTGATTTCATCTTCATTTAAATGATTTCATTTTCATTCTTCATTTAACTGATTTCATCGTTAACTGATTTCATCTTCATTTAATTGATTTCATCGTTAACTGATTTCATCGTTAACTGATTTCATCTTCATTTAACTGATTTCATCGTTAACTGATTTCATCTTCATTTAACTGATTTCATTTTCATTCTTCATTTAACTGATTTCATCGTTAACTGATTTCATCTTCATTTAACTGATTTCATTTTCATTCTTCATTTAACTGATTTCATCGTGAACTGATTTCATCTTCATTTAACTGATTTCATCGTTAACTGATTTCATCGTTAATTGATTTCATCGTTAACTGATTTCATTTTCATTCTTCATTTAACTGATTTCATCGTTAACTGATTTCATCGTTAACTGATTTCATCTTCATTTAACTGATTTCATCGTTAATTGATTTCATCGTTAACTGATTTCATCTTCATTTAACTGATTTCATCGTTAACTGATTTCATCTTTAACTGATTTCATCGTTAACTGATTTCATCGTTAACTGATTTCATCTTCATTTAACTGATTTCATTGTTAACTGATTTCATCGTTAACTGATTTCATCTTCATTTAATTGATTTCATCGTTAACTGATTTCATCTTCATTTAATTGATTTCATCGTTAACTGATTTCATCGTTAACTGATTTCATCGTTAACTGATTTCATCTTCATTTAACTGATTTCATCGTTAACTGATTTCATCGTTAACTGATTTCATCTTCATTTAACTGATTTCATCGTTAACTGATTTCATCGTTAACTGATTTCATCTTCATTTAACTGATTTCATCGTTAACTGATTTCATCGTTAACTGATTTCATCGTTAACTGATTTCATCTTCATTTAACTGATTTCATTGTTAACTGATTTCATCGTTAACTGATTTCATCTTCATTTAACTGATTTCATCGTTAACTGATTTCATCGTTAACTGATTTCATCGTTAACTGATTTCATCTTCATTTAACTGATTTCATTTTCATTCTTCATTTAACTGATTTCATCGTTAACTGATTTCATCTTCATTTAACTGATTTCATCGTTAACTGATTTCATCGTTAACTGATTTCATCGTTAACTGATTTCATCTTTAACTGATTTCATCGTTAACTGATTTCATCTTCATTTAACTGATTTCATCGTTAACTGATTTCATCTTCATTTAATTGATTTCATCGTTAACTGATTTCATCGTTAACTGATTTCATCGTTAACTGATTTCATCGTTAACTGATTTCATCTTCATTTAACTGATTTCATCGTTAACTGATTTCATCGTTAACTGATTTCATCTTCATTTAACTGATTTCATTTTCATTCTTCATTTAACTGATTTCATCGTTAACTGATTTCATCTTCATTTAATTGATTTCATCGTTAACTGATTTCATCGTTAACTGATTTCATCGTTAACTGATTTCATCTTCATTTAACTGATTTCATCGTTAACTGATTTCATCGTTAACTGATTTCATCGTTAACTGATTTCATCTTCATTTAACTGATTTCATCGTTAACTGATTTCATCGTTAACTGATTTCATCTTCATTTAACTGATTTCATCGTTAACTGATTTCATCGTTAATTGATTTCATCGTTAACTGATTTCATTTTCATTCTTCATTTAACTGATTTCATCGTTAACTGATTTCATCGTTAACTGATTTCATCTTCATTTAACTGATTTCATCGTTAACTGATTTCATCGTTAATTGATTTCATCGTTAACTGATTTCATCTTCATTCTTCATTTAACTGATTTCATCGTTAACTGATTTCATCTTCATTTAACTGATTTCATCGTTAACTGATTTCATCGTTAACTGATTTCATCGTTAACTGATTTCATCTTCATTTAACTGATTTCATCGTTAACTGATTTCATCTTCATTCTTCATTTAACTGATTTCATCTTTAACTGATTTCATCGTTAACTGATTTCATCTTCATTTAACTGATTTCATCGTTAATTGATTTCATCGTTAACTGATTTCATCGTTAATTGATTTCATCGTTAACTGATTTCATCTTCATTTAACTGATTTCATCGTTAACTGATTTCATCTTCATTCTTCATTTAACTGATTTCATCTTTAACTGATTTCATCGTTAACTGATTTCATCTTCATTTAACTGATTTCATCGTTAATTGATTTCATCGTTAACTGATTTCATCGTTAATTGATTTCATCGTTAACTGATTTCATCTTCATTTAACTGATTTCATCGTTAACTGATTTCATCTTCATTCTTCATTTAACTGATTTCATCTTTAACTGATTTCATCGTTAACTGATTTCATCTTCATTTAACTGATTTCATCGTTAATTGATTTCATCGTTAACTGATTTCATCGTTAATTGATTTCATCGTTAACTGATTTCATCTTCATTTAACTGATTTCATCGTTAACTGATTTCATCTTCATTCTTCATTTAACTGATTTCATCTTTAACTGATTTCATCGTTAACTGATTTCATCTTCATTTAACTGATTTCATCGTTAATTGATTTCATCGTTAACTGATTTCATCGTTAACTGATTTCATCTTCATTTAACTGATTTCATCGTTAACTGATTTCATCGTTAACTGATTTCATCTTTAACTGATTTCATCTTCATTTAACTGATTTCATCGTTAACTGATTTCATCGTTAACTGATTTCATCTTCATTTAACTGATTTCATCTTCATTTAACTGATTTCATCGTTAACTGATTTCATCTTCATTTAATTGATTTCATCGTTAACTGATTTCATCGTTAACTGATTTCATCGTTAACTGATTTCATCTTCATTTAACTGATTTCATCGTTAACTGATTTCATCGTTAACTGATTTCATCGTTAACTGATTTCATCTTCATTTAACTGATTTCATCGTTAACTGATTTCATCGTTAACTGATTTCATCTTCATTTAACTGATTTCATCGTTAACTGATTTCATCGTTAATTGATTTCATCGTTAACTGATTTCATCTTCATTCTTCATTTAACTGATTTCATCGTTAACTGATTTCATCTTCATTTAACTGATTTCATCGTTAACTGATTTCATCGTTAACTGATTTCATCGTTAACTGATTTCATCTTCATTTAACTGATTTCATCGTTAACTGATTTCATCTTCATTCTTCATTTAACTGATTTCATCTTTAACTGATTTCATCGTTAACTGATTTCATCTTCATTTAACTGATTTCATCGTTAATTGATTTCATCGTTAACTGATTTCATCGTTAATTGATTTCATCGTTAACTGATTTCATCTTCATTTAACTGATTTCATCGTTAACTGATTTCATCTTCATTCTTCATTTAACTGATTTCATCTTTAACTGATTTCATCGTTAACTGATTTCATCTTCATTTAACTGATTTCATCGTTAATTGATTTCATCGTTAACTGATTTCATCGTTAATTGATTTCATCGTTAACTGATTTCATCTTCATTTAACTGATTTCATCGTTAACTGATTTCATCTTCATTCTTCATTTAACTGATTTCATCTTTAACTGATTTCATCGTTAACTGATTTCATCTTCATTTAACTGATTTCATCGTTAATTGATTTCATCGTTAACTGATTTCATCGTTAACTGATTTCATCGTTAACTGATTTCATCTTCATTTAACTGATTTCATCGTTAACTGATTTCATCGTTAACTGATTTCATCTTTAACTGATTTCATCTTCATTTAACTGATTTCATCGTTAACTGATTTCATCGTTAACTGATTTCATCGTTAACTGATTTCATCTTCATTTAACTGATTTCATCTTCATTTAACTGATTTCATCGTTAACTGATTTCATCGTTAACTGATTTCATCTTCATTTAACTGATTTCATCGTTAACTGATTTCATCGTTAACTGATTTCATCGTTAACTGATTTCATCTTCATTTAACTGATTTCATCGTTAACTGATTTCATCGTTAACTGATTTCATCGTTAACTGATTTCATCTTCATTTAACTGATTTCATCGTTAACTGATTTCATCGTTAACTGATTTCATCTTCATTTAACTGATTTCATCGTTAACTGATTTCATCGTTAATTGATTTCATCGTTAACTGATTTCATTTTCATTCTTCATTTAACTGATTTCATCGTTAACTGATTTCATCGTTAACTGATTTCATCTTCATTTAACTGATTTCATCGTTAACTGATTTCATCGTTAATTGATTTCATCGTTAACTGATTTCATCTTCATTCTTCATTTAACTGATTTCATCGTTAACTGATTTCATCTTCATTTAACTGATTTCATCGTTAACTGATTTCATCGTTAACTGATTTCATCGTTAACTGATTTCATCTTCATTTAACTGATTTCATCGTTAACTGATTTCATCTTCATTCTTCATTTAACTGATTTCATCTTTAACTGATTTCATCGTTAACTGATTTCATCTTAATTTAACTGATTTCATCGTTAATTGATTTCATCGTTAACTGATTTCATCGTTAACTGATTTCATCTTCATTTAACTGATTTCATCGTTAACTGATTTCATCGTTAACTGATTTCATCTTTAACTGATTTCATCTTCATTTAACTGATTTCATCGTTAACTGATTTCATCGTTAACTGATTTCATCGTTAACTGATTTCATCTTCATTTAACTGATTTCATTGTTAACTGATTTCATCGTTAACTGATTTCATCTTCATTTAACTGATTTCATCGTTAACTGATTTCATCGTTAACTGATTTCATCGTTAACTGATTTCATCTTCATTTAACTGATTTCATTTTCATTCTTCATTTAACTGATTTCATCGTTAACTGATTTCATCTTCATTTAACTGATTTCATCGTTAACTGATTTCATCGTTAACTGATTTCATCGTTAACTGATTTCATCTTTAACTGATTTCATCGTTAACTGATTTCATCTTCATTTAACTGATTTCATCGTTAACTGATTTCATCTTCATTTAATTGATTTCATCGTTAACTGATTTCATCGTTAACTGATTTCATCGTTAACTGATTTCATCTTCATTTAACTGATTTCATCGTTAACTGATTTCATCGTTAACTGATTTCATCTTCATTTAACTGATTTCATCGTTAACTGATTTCATCGTTAATTGATTTCATCGTTAACTGATTTCATTTTCATTCTTCATTTAACTGATTTCATCGTTAACTGATTTCATCGTTAACTGATTTCATCTTCATTTAACTGATTTCATCGTTAACTGATTTCATCGTTAACTGATTTCATCTTCATTTAACTGATTTCATCGTTAACTGATTTCATCGTTAATTGATTTCATCGTTAACTGATTTCATTTTCATTCTTCATTTAACTGATTTCATCGTTAACTGATTTCATCGTTAACTGATTTCATCTTCATTTAACTGATTTCATCGTTAACTGATTTCATCGTTAATTGATTTCATCGTTAACTGATTTCATCTTCATTCTTCATTTAACTGATTTCATCGTTAACTGATTTCATCTTCATTTAACTGATTTCATCGTTAACTGATTTCATCGTTAACTGATTTCATCGTTAACTGATTTCATCTTCATTTAACTGATTTCATTGTTAACTGATTTCATCGTTAACTGATTTCATCGTTAACTGATTTCATCGTTAACTGATTTCATCGTTAACTGATTTCATCTTCATTTAACTGATTTCATTTTCATTCTTCATTTAACTGATTTCATCGTTAACTGATTTCATCTTCATTTAACTGATTTCATCGTTAACTGATTTCATCGTTAACTGATTTCATCTTTAACTGATTTCATCGTTAACTGATTTCATCTTCATTTAACTGATTTCATCGTTAACTGATTTCATCTTCATTTAATTGATTTCATCGTTAACTGATTTCATCGTTAACTGATTTCATCGTTAACTGATTTCATCTTCATTTAACTGATTTCATCGTTAACTGATTTCATCGTTAACTGATTTCATCTTCATTTAACTGATTTCATCGTTAACTGATTTCATCGTTAACTGATTTCATCTTCATTTAACTGATTTCATTTTCATTCTTCATTTAACTGATTTCATCGTTAACTGATTTCATCTTCATTTAATTGATTTCATCGTTAACTGATTTCATCGTTAACTGATTTCATCGTTAACTGATTTCATCTTCATTTAACTGATTTCATCGTTAACTGATTTCATCGTTAACTGATTTCATCTTCATTTAACTGATTTCATCGTTAACTGATTTCATCGTTAACTGATTTCATCTTCATTTAACTGATTTCATCGTTAACTGATTTCATCGTTAATTGATTTCATCGTTAACTGATTTCATTTTCATTCTTCATTTAACTGATTTCATCGTTAACTGATTTCATCGTTAACTGATTTCATCTTCATTTAACTGATTTCATCGTTAACTGATTTCATCGTTAATTGATTTCATCGTTAACTGATTTCATCTTCATTCTTCATTTAACTGATTTCATCGTTAACTGATTTCATCTTCATTTAACTGATTTCATCGTTAACTGATTTCATCGTTAACTGATTTCATCGTTAACTGATTTCATCTTCATTTAACTGATTTCATCGTTAACTGATTTCATCTTCATTCTTCATTTAACTGATTTCATCTTTAACTGATTTCATCGTTAACTGATTTCATCTTCATTTAACTGATTTCATCGTTAATTGATTTCATCGTTAACTGATTTCATCGTTAACTGATTTCATCGTTAACTGATTTCATCTTCATTTAACTGATTTCATCGTTAACTGATTTCATCTTCATTCTTCATTTAACTGATTTCATCTTTAACTGATTTCATCGTTAACTGATTTCATCTTCATTTAACTGATTTCATCGTTAATTGATTTCATCGTTAACTGATTTCATCGTTAATTGATTTCATCGTTAACTGATTTCATCTTCATTTAACTGATTTCATCGTTAACTGATTTCATCTTCATTCTTCATTTAACTGATTTCATCTTTAACTGATTTCATCGTTAACTGATTTCATCTTCATTTAACTGATTTCATCGTTAATTGATTTCATCGTTAACTGATTTCATCGTTAACTGATTTCATCGTTAACTGATTTCATCTTCATTTAACTGATTTCATCGTTAACTGATTTCATCTTCATTCTTCATTTAACTGATTTCATCTTTAACTGATTTCATCGTTAACTGATTTCATCTTCATTTAACTGATTTCATCGTTAATTGATTTCATCGTTAACTGATTTCATCGTTAACTGATTTCATCTTCATTTAACTGATTTCATCGTTAACTGATTTCATCGTTAACTGATTTCATCTTTAACTGATTTCATCTTCATTTAACTGATTTCATCGTTAATTGATTTCATCGTTAACTGATTTCATCGTTAACTGATTTCATCGTTAACTGATTTCATCTTCATTTAACTGATTTCATCGTTAATTGATTTCATCGTTAACTGATTTCATCTTCATTTAACTGATTTCATCGTTAACTGATTTCATCGTTAACTGATTTCATCTTTAACTGATTTCATCTTCATTTAACTGATTTCATCGTTAATTGATTTCATCGTTAACTGATTTCATCGTTAACTGATTTCATCGTTAACTGATTTCATCTTCATTTAACTGATTTCATCGTTAACTGATTTCATCGTTAACTGATTTCATCTTCATTTAACTGATTTCATCGTTAACTGATTTCATCTTCATTCTTCATTTAACTGATTTCATCTTTAACTGATTTCATCGTTAACTGATTTCATCTTCATTTAACTGATTTCATCGTTAATTGATTTCATCGTTAACTGATTTCATCGTTAACTGATTTCATCGTTAACTGATTTCATCTTCATTTAACTGATTTCATCGTTAACTGATTTCATCTTCATTCTTCATTTAACTGATTTCATCTTTAACTGATTTCATCGTTAACTGATTTCATCTTCATTTAACTGATTTCATCGTTAATTGATTTCATCGTTAACTGATTTCATCGTTAATTGATTTCATCGTTAACTGATTTCATCTTCATTTAACTGATTTCATCGTTAACTGATTTCATCTTCATTCTTCATTTAACTGATTTCATCTTTAACTGATTTCATCGTTAACTGATTTCATCTTCATTTAACTGATTTCATCGTTAATTGATTTCATCGTTAACTGATTTCATCGTTAACTGATTTCATCGTTAACTGATTTCATCTTCATTTAACTGATTTCATCGTTAACTGATTTCATCTTCATTCTTCATTTAACTGATTTCATCTTTAACTGATTTCATCGTTAACTGATTTCATCTTCATTTAACTGATTTCATCGTTAATTGATTTCATCGTTAACTGATTTCATCGTTAACTGATTTCATCTTCATTTAACTGATTTCATCGTTAACTGATTTCATCGTTAACTGATTTCATCTTTAACTGATTTCATCTTCATTTAACTGATTTCATCGTTAATTGATTTCATCGTTAACTGATTTCATCGTTAACTGATTTCATCGTTAACTGATTTCATCTTCATTTAACTGATTTCATCGTTAATTGATTTCATCGTTAACTGATTTCATCGTTAATTGATTTCATCGTTAACTGATTTCATCTTCATTTAACTGATTTCATCGTTAACTGATTTCATCTTCATTCTTCATTTAACTGATTTCATCTTTAACTGATTTCATCGTTAACTGATTTCATCTTCATTTAACTGATTTCATCGTTAATTGATTTCATCGTTAACTGATTTCATCGTTAATTGATTTCATCGTTAACTGATTTCATCTTCATTTAACTGATTTCATCGTTAACTGATTTCATCTTCATTCTTCATTTAACTGATTTCATCTTTAACTGATTTCATCGTTAACTGATTTCATCTTCATTTAACTGATTTCATCGTTAATTGATTTCATCGTTAACTGATTTCATCGTTAACTGATTTCATCTTCATTTAACTGATTTCATCGTTAACTGATTTCATCGTTAACTGATTTCATCTTCATTTAACTGATTTCATCGTTAACTGATTTCATCGTTAACTGATTTCATCGTTAACTGATTTCATCTTCATTTAACTGATTTCATCTTCATTTAACTGATTTCATCGTTAACTGATTTCATCGTTAACTGATTTCATCTTCATTTAATTGATTTCATCGTTAACTGATTTCATCGTTAACTGATTTCATCGTTAACTGATTTCATCTTCATTTAACTGATTTCATCGTTAACTGATTTCATCGTTAACTGATTTCATCGTTAACTGATTTCATCTTCATTCTTCATTTAACTGATTTCATCGTTAACTGATTTCATCTTCATTTAACTGATTTCATCGTTAACTGATTTCATCGTTAACTGATTTCATCGTTAACTGATTTCATCTTTAACTGATTTCATCGTTAACTGATTTCATCTTCATTTAACTGATTTCATCGTTAACTGATTTCATCTTCATTTAATTGATTTCATCGTTAACTGATTTCATCGTTAACTGATTTCATCGTTAACTGATTTCATCTTCATTTAACTGATTTCATCGTTAACTGATTTCATCGTTAACTGATTTCATCTTCATTTAACTGATTTCATTTTCATTCTTCATTTAACTGATTTCATCGTTAACTGATTTCATCTTCATTTAATTGATTTCATCGTTAACTGATTTCATCGTTAACTGATTTCATCGTTAACTGATTTCATCTTCATTTAACTGATTTCATCGTTAACTGATTTCATCGTTAACTGATTTCATCGTTAACTGATTTCATCTTCATTTAACTGATTTCATCGTTAACTGATTTCATCGTTAACTGATTTCATCTTCATTTAACTGATTTCATCGTTAACTGATTTCATCGTTAATTGATTTCATCGTTAACTGATTTCATTTTCATTCTTCATTTAACTGATTTCATCGTTAACTGATTTCATCGTTAACTGATTTCATCTTCATTTAACTGATTTCATCGTTAACTGATTTCATCGTTAATTGATTTCATCGTTAACTGATTTCATCTTCATTCTTCATTTAACTGATTTCATCGTTAACTGATTTCATCTTCATTTAACTGATTTCATCGTTAACTGATTTCATCGTTAACTGATTTCATCGTTAACTGATTTCATCGTTAACTGATTTCATCTTCATTTAACTGATTTCATTGTTAACTGATTTCATCGTTAACTGATTTCATCTTCATTTAACTGATTTCATCGTTAACTGATTTCATCGTTAACTGATTTCATCGTTAACTGATTTCATCTTCATTTAACTGATTTCATTTTCATTCTTCATTTAACTGATTTCATCGTTAACTGATTTCATCTTCATTTAACTGATTTCATCGTTAACTGATTTCATCGTTAACTGATTTCATCGTTAACTGATTTCATCTTTAACTGATTTCATCGTTAACTGATTTCATCTTCATTTAACTGATTTCATCGTTAACTGATTTCATCTTCATTTAATTGATTTCATCGTTAACTGATTTCATCGTTAACTGATTTCATCGTTAACTGATTTCATCGTTAACTGATTTCATCTTCATTTAACTGATTTCATCGTTAACTGATTTCATCTTCATTCTTCATTTAACTGATTTCATCTTTAACTGATTTCATCGTTAACTGATTTCATCTTCATTTAACTGATTTCATCGTTAATTGATTTCATCGTTAACTGATTTCATCGTTAACTGATTTCATCGTTAACTGATTTCATCTTCATTCTTCATTTAACTGATTTCATCTTTAACTGATTTCATCGTTAACTGATTTCATCTTCATTTAACTGATTTCATCGTTAATTGATTTCATCGTTAACTGATTTCATCGTTAATTGATTTCATCGTTAACTGATTTCATCTTCATTTAACTGATTTCATCGTTAACTGATTTCATCTTCATTCTTCATTTAACTGATTTCATCTTTAACTGATTTCATCGTTAACTGATTTCATCTTCATTTAACTGATTTCATCGTTAATTGATTTCATCGTTAACTGATTTCATCGTTAACTGATTTCATCTTCATTTAACTGATTTCATCGTTAACTGATTTCATCGTTAACTGATTTCATCTTTAACTGATTTCATCTTCATTTAACTGATTTCATCGTTAACTGATTTCATCGTTAACTGATTTCATCGTTAACTGATTTCATCTTCATTTAACTGATTTCATCTTCATTTAATTGATTTCATCGTTAACTGATTTCATCGTTAACTGATTTCATCGTTAACTGATTTCATCTTCATTTAACTGATTTCATCGTTAACTGATTTCATCGTTAACTGATTTCATCGTTAACTGATTTCATCTTCATTTAACTGATTTCATCGTTAACTGATTTCATCGTTAACTGATTTCATCTTCATTTAACTGATTTCATCGTTAACTGATTTCATCGTTAATTGATTTCATCGTTAACTGATTTCATTTTCATTCTTCATTTAACTGATTTCATCGTTAACTGATTTCATCTTCATTTAACTGATTTCATCGTTAACTGATTTCATCGTTAACTGATTTCATCTTCATTTAACTGATTTCATCGTTAACTGATTTCATCTTCATTCTTCATTTAACTGATTTCATCGTTAACTGATTTCATCGTTAACTGATTTCATCTTCATTTAACTGATTTCATCGTTAATTGATTTCATCGTTAACTGATTTCATCGTTAACTGATTTCATCTTCATTTAACTGATTTCATTTTCATTCTTCATTTAACTGATTTCATCGTTAACTGATTTCATCTTCATTTAACTGATTTCATCGTTAACTGATTTCATCGTTAACTGATTTCATCTTTAACTGATTTCATCGTTAACTGATTTCATCTTCATTTAACTGATTTCATCGTTAACTGATTTCATCTTCATTTAATTGATTTCATCGTTAACTGATTTCATCGTTAACTGATTTCATCGTTAACTGATTTCATCTTCATTTAACTGATTTCATCGTTAACTGATTTCATCGTTAACTGATTTCATCTTCATTTAACTGATTTCATCGTTAACTGATTTCATCGTTAATTGATTTCATCGTTAACTGATTTCATTTTCATTCTTCATTTAACTGATTTCATCGTTAACTGATTTCATCGTTAACTGATTTCATCTTCATTTAACTGATTTCATCGTTAACTGATTTCATCGTTAACTGATTTCATCTTCATTTAACTGATTTCATCGTTAACTGATTTCATCGTTAACTGATTTCATCGTTAACTGATTTCATCTTCATTTAACTGATTTCATTGTTAACTGATTTCATCGTTAACTGATTTCATCTTCATTTAACTGATTTCATCGTTAACTGATTTCATCGTTAACTGATTTCATCGTTAACTGATTTCATCTTCATTTAACTGATTTCATTTTCATTCTTCATTTAACTGATTTCATCGTTAACTGATTTCATCTTCATTTAACTGATTTCATCGTTAACTGATTTCATCGTTAACTGATTTCATCGTTAACTGATTTCATCTTTAACTGATTTCATCGTTAACTGATTTCATCTTCATTTAACTGATTTCATCGTTAACTGATTTCATCTTCATTTAATTGATTTCATCGTTAACTGATTTCATCGTTAACTGATTTCATCGTTAACTGATTTCATCTTCATTTAACTGATTTCATCGTTAACTGATTTCATCGTTAACTGATTTCATCGTTAACTGATTTCATCTTTAACTGATTTCATCGTTAACTGATTTCATCTTCATTTAACTGATTTCATCGTTAACTGATTTCATCGTTAACTGATTTCATCGTTAACTGATTTCATCTTCATTTAACTGATTTCATCGTTAACTGATTTCATCTTCATTCTTCATTTAACTGATTTCATCTTTAACTGATTTCATCGTTAACTGATTTCATCTTCATTTAACTGATTTCATCGTTAATTGATTTCATCGTTAACTGATTTCATCGTTAACTGATTTCATCGTTAACTGATTTCATCTTCATTTAACTGATTTCATCGTTAATTGATTTCATCGTTAACTGATTTCATCGTTAACTGATTTCATCTTCATTTAATTGATTTCATCGTTAACTGATTTCATCGTTAACTGATTTCATCGTTAACTGATTTCATCTTCATTTAACTGATTTCATCGTTAACTGATTTCATCGTTAACTGATTTCATCGTTAACTGATTTCATCTTCATTTAACTGATTTCATCGTTAACTGATTTCATCGTTAACTGATTTCATCTTCATTTAACTGATTTCATCGTTAACTGATTTCATCGTTAATTGATTTCATCGTTAACTGATTTCATTTTCATTCTTCATTTAACTGATTTCATCGTTAACTGATTTCATCGTTAACTGATTTCATCTTCATTTAACTGATTTCATCGTTAACTGATTTCATCGTTAATTGATTTCATCGTTAACTGATTTCATCTTCATTCTTCATTTAACTGATTTCATCGTTAACTGATTTCATCTTCATTTAACTGATTTCATCGTTAACTGATTTCATCGTTAACTGATTTCATCGTTAACTGATTTCATCTTCATTTAACTGATTTCATCGTTAACTGATTTCATCTTTAACTGATTTCATCTTCATTTAACTGATTTCATCGTTAACTGATTTCATCGTTAACTGATTTCATCGTTAACTGATTTCATCTTCATTTAACTGATTTCATTTTCATTCTTCATTTAACTGATTTCATCGTTAACTGATTTCATCTTCATTTAACTGATTTCATCGTTAACTGATTTCATCGTTAACTGATTTCATCGTTAACTGATTTCATCGTTAACTGATTTCATCTTCATTTAACTGATTTCATCGTTAACTGATTTCATCGTTAACTGATTTCATCGTTAACTGATTTCATCTTCATTTAACTGATTTCATTTTCATTCTTCATTTAACTGATTTCATCGTTAACTGATTTCATCTTAATTTAACTGATTTCATCGTTAACTGATTTCATCGTTAACTGATTTCATCGTTAACTGATTTCATCTTTAACTGATTTCATCGTTAACTGATTTCATCTTCATTTAACTGATTTCATCGTTAACTGATTTCATCTTCATTTAATTGATTTCATCGTTAACTGATTTCATCGTTAACTGATTTCATCGTTAACTGATTTCATCTTCATTTAACTGATTTCATCGTTAACTGATTTCATCGTTAACTGATTTCATCTTCATTTAACTGATTTCATCGTTAACTGATTTCATCGTTAATTGATTTCATCGTTAACTGATTTCATTTTCATTCTTCATTTAACTGATTTCATCGTTAACTGATTTCATCGTTAACTGATTTCATCTTCATTTAACTGATTTCATCGTTAACTGATTTCATCGTTAACTGATTTCATCTTCATTTAACTGATTTCATCGTTAACTGATTTCATCGTTAACTGATTTCATCGTTAACTGATTTCATCTTCATTTAACTGATTTCATTGTTAACTGATTTCATCGTTAACTGATTTCATCTTCATTTAACTGATTTCATTTTCATTCTTCATTTAACTGATTTCATCGTTAACTGATTTCATCTTCATTTAACTGATTTCATCGTTAACTGATTTCATCGTTAACTGATTTCATCGTTAACTGATTTCATCTTCATTTAACTGATTTCATCGTTAACTGATTTCATCTTCATTTAATTGATTTCATCGTTAACTGATTTCATCGTTAACTGATTTCATCGTTAACTGATTTCATCTTCATTTAACTGATTTCATCGTTAACTGATTTCATCGTTAACTGATTTCATCTTCATTTAACTGATTTCATTTTCATTCTTCATTTAACTGATTTCATCGTTAACTGATTTCATCTTCATTTAATTGATTTCATCGTTAACTGATTTCATCGTTAACTGATTTCATCGTTAACTGATTTCATCGTTAACTGATTTCATCTTCATTTAACTGATTTCATCGTTAACTGATTTCATCTTCATTTAACTGATTTCATCTTCATTTAACTGATTTCATCGTTAACTGATTTCATCTTCATTTAACTGATTTCATCGTTAACTGATTTCATCGTTAACTGATTTCATCGTTAACTGATTTCATCTTCATTTAACTGATTTCATCTTCATTTAACTGATTTCATCGTTAACTGATTTCATCGTTAACTGATTTCATCTTCATTTAATTGATTTCATCGTTAACTGATTTCATCGTTAACTGATTTCATCGTTAACTGATTTCATCTTCATTTAACTGATTTCATCGTTAACTGATTTCATCGTTAACTGATTTCATCTTCATTTAACTGATTTCATCGTTAACTGATTTCATCGTTAACTGATTTCATCGTTAACTGATTTCATCTTCATTTAACTGATTTCATCGTTAACTGATTTCATCGTTAATTGATTTCATCGTTAACTGATTTCATTTTCATTCTTCATTTAACTGATTTCATCGTTAACTGATTTCATCGTTAACTGATTTCATCTTCATTTAACTGATTTCATCGTTAACTGATTTCATCGTTAATTGATTTCATCGTTAACTGATTTCATCTTCATTCTTCATTTAACTGATTTCATCGTTAACTGATTTCATCTTCATTTAACTGATTTCATCGTTAACTGATTTCATCGTTAACTGATTTCATCGTTAACTGATTTCATCTTCATTTAACTGATTTCATCGTTAACTGATTTCATCTTCATTCTTCATTTAACTGATTTCATCTTTAACTGATTTCATCTTTAACTGATTTCATCGTTAACTGATTTCATCTTCATTTAACTGATTTCATCGTTAACTGATTTCATCGTTAACTGATTTCATCTTCATTTAACTGATTTCATCGTTAACTGATTTCATCGTTAACTGATTTCATCTTTAACTGATTTCATCTTCATTTAACTGATTTCATCGTTAACTGATTTCATCGTTAACTGATTTCATCGTTAACTGATTTCATCTTCATTTAACTGATTTCATTGTTAACTGATTTCATCGTTAACTGATTTCATCTTCATTTAACTGATTTCATCGTTAACTGATTTCATCGTTAACTGATTTCATCGTTAACTGATTTCATCTTCATTTAACTGATTTCATTTTCATTCTTCATTTAACTGATTTCATCGTTAACTGATTTCATCTTCATTTAACTGATTTCATCGTTAACTGATTTCATCGTTAACTGATTTCATCGTTAACTGATTTCATCTTTAACTGATTTCATCGTTAACTGATTTCATCTTCATTTAACTGATTTCATCGTTAACTGATTTCATCTTCATTTAATTGATTTCATCGTTAACTGATTTCATCGTTAACTGATTTCATCTTCATTTAACTGATTTCATCGTTAACTGATTTCATCGTTAACTGATTTCATCTTCATTTAACTGATTTCATCGTTAACTGATTTCATCGTTAACTGATTTCATCGTTAACTGATTTCATCTTCATTTAACTGATTTCATTGTTAACTGATTTCATCGTTAACTGATTTCATCTTCATTTAACTGATTTCATCGTTAACTGATTTCATCGTTAACTGATTTCATCTTCATTTAACTGATTTCATTTTCATTCTTCATTTAACTGATTTCATCGTTAACGGATTTCATCTTCATTTAACTGATTTCATCGTTAACTGATTTCATCGTTAACTGATTTCATCGTTAACTGATTTCATCTTTAACTGATTTCATCGTTAACTGATTTCATCGTTAACTGATTTCATCTTCATTTAACTGATTTCATTGTTAACTGATTTCATCGTTAATTGATTTCATCGTTAACTGATTTCATCTTCATTTAACTGATTTCATCGTTAACTGATTTCATCGTTAACTGATTTCATCGTTAACTGATTTCATCTTCATTTAACTGATTTCATTGTTAACTGATTTCATCTTCATTTAATTGATTTCATCGTTAACTGATTTCATCTTCATTTAATTGATTTCATCGTTAACTGATTTCATCTTCATTTAATTGATTTCATCGTTAACTGATTTCATCGTTAACTGATTTCATCGTTAACTGATTTCATCTTCATTTAACTGATTTCATCGTTAACTGATTTCATCGTTAACTGATTTCATCTTCATTTAACTGATTTCATCGTTAACTGATTTCATCGTTAACTGATTTCATCTTCATTTAACTGATTTCATCGTTAACTGATTTCATCGTTAACTGATTTCATCTTCATTTAACTGATTTCATTTTCATTCTTCATTTAACTGATTTCATCGTTAACTGATTTCATCTTCATTTAACTGATTTCATCGTTAACTGATTTCATCGTTAACTGATTTCATCGTTAACTGATTTCATCGTTAACTGATTTCATCGTTAACTGATTTCATCGTTAACTGATTTCATCTTCATTTAACTGATTTCATTGTTAACTGATTTCATCGTTAATTGATTTCATCGTTAACTGATTTCATCTTCATTTAACTGATTTCATCGTTAACTGATTTCATCGTTAACTGATTTCATCGTTAACTGATTTCATCGTTAACTGATTTCATCGTTAACTGATTTCATCTTCATTTAACTGATTTCATTGTTAACTGATTTCATCGTTAACTGATTTCATCTTCATTTAATTGATTTCATCGTTAACTGATTTCATCTTCATTTAATTGATTTCATCGTTAACTGATTTCATCGTTAACTGATTTCATCGTTAACTGATTTCATCTTCATTTAACTGATTTCATCGTTAACTGATTTCATCGTTAACTGATTTCATCTTCATTTAACTGATTTCATCGTTAACTGATTTCATCGTTAACTGATTTCATCTTCATTTAACTGATTTCATCGTTAACTGATTTCATCGTTAACTGATTTCATCGTTAACTGATTTCATCTTCATTTAACTGATTTCATTTTCATTCTTCATTTAACTGATTTCATCGTTAACTGATTTCATCTTCATTTAACTGATTTCATCGTTAACTGATTTCATCGTTAACTGATTTCATCGTTAACTGATTTCATCTTTAACTGATTTCATCGTTAACTGATTTCATCTTCATTTAACTGATTTCATCGTTAACTGATTTCATCTTCATTTAATTGATTTCATCGTTAACTGATTTCATCGTTAACTGATTTCATCGTTAACTGATTTCATCTTCATTTAACTGATTTCATCGTTAACTGATTTCATCGTTAACTGATTTCATCTTCATTTAACTGATTTCATTTTCATTCTTCATTTAACTGATTTCATCGTTAACTGATTTCATCTTCATTTAATTGATTTCATCGTTAACTGATTTCATCGTTAACTGATTTCATCGTTAACTGATTTCATCTTCATTTAACTGATTTCATCGTTAACTGATTTCATCGTTAACTGATTTCATCGTTAACTGATTTCATCTTCATTTAACTGATTTCATCGTTAACTGATTTCATCGTTAACTGATTTCATCTTCATTTAACTGATTTCATCGTTAACTGATTTCATCGTTAATTGATTTCATCGTTAACTGATTTCATTTTCATTCTTCATTTAACTGATTTCATCGTTAACTGATTTCATCGTTAATTGATTTCATCGTTAACTGATTTCATCTTCATTTAACTGATTTCATCGTTAATTGATTTCATCGTTAATTGATTTCATCGTTAATTGATTTCATCGTTAATTGATTTCATCGTTAACTGATTTCATCGTTAATTGATTTCATCGTTAACTGATTTCATCGTTAATTGATTTCATCGTTAATTGATTTCATCTTCATTTAACTGATTTCATCGTTAATTGATTTCATCGTTAACTGATTTCATCGTTAATTGATTTCATCGTTAACTGATTTCATCTTCATTTAACTGATTTCATCGTTAACTGATTTCATCTTCATTCTTCATTTAACTGATTTCATCTTTAACTGATTTCATCGTTAACTGATTTCATCTTCATTTAACTGATTTCATCGTTAATTGATTTCATCGTTAACTGATTTCATCGTTAACTGATTTCATCGTTAATTGATTTCATCGTTAACTGATTTCATCTTCATTTAACTGATTTCATCGTTAATTGATTTCATCTTCATTCTTCATTTAACTGATTTCATCTTTAACTGATTTCATCGTTAACTGATTTCATCTTCATTTAACTGATTTCATCGTTAATTGATTTCATCGTTAACTGATTTCATCGTTAACTGATTTCATCGTTAACTGATTTCATCTTTAACTGATTTCATCTTCATTTAACTGATTTCATCGTTAACTGATTTCATCGTTAACTGATTTCATCGTTAACTGATTTCATCTTCATTTAACTGATTTCATCTTCATTTAACTGATTTCATCGTTAACTGATTTCATCGTTAACTGATTTCATCTTCATTTAATTGATTTCATCGTTAACTGATTTCATCGTTAACTGATTTCATCGTTAACTGATTTCATCTTCATTTAACTGATTTCATCGTTAACTGATTTCATCGTTAACTGATTTCATCGTTAACTGATTTCATCGTTAACTGATTTCATCTTCATTTAACTGATTTCATCGTTAACTGATTTCATCGTTAACTGATTTCATCTTCATTTAACTGATTTCATCGTTAACTGATTTCATCGTTAATTGATTTCATCGTTAACTGATTTCATTTTCATTCTTCATTTAACTGATTTCATCGTTAACTGATTTCATCTTCATTTAACTGATTTCATCGTTAACTGATTTCATCGTTAATTGATTTCATCGTTAACTGATTTCATCTTCATTTAACTGATTTCATCGTTAATTGATTTCATCGTTAACTGATTTCATCGTTAACTGATTTCATCGTTAACTGATTTCATCTTCATTCTTCATTTAACTGATTTCATCTTTAACTGATTTCATCGTTAACTGATTTCATCTTCATTTAACTGATTTCATCGTTAATTGATTTCATCGTTAACTGATTTCATCGTTAATTGATTTCATCGTTAACTGATTTCATCTTCATTTAACTGATTTCATCGTTAACTGATTTCATCTTCATTCTTCATTTAACTGATTTCATCTTTAACTGATTTCATCGTTAACTGATTTCATCTTCATTTAACTGATTTCATCGTTAATTGATTTCATCGTTAACTGATTTCATCGTTAACTGATTTCATCTTCATTTAACTGATTTCATCGTTAACTGATTTCATCGTTAACTGATTTCATCGTTAACTGATTTCATCTTCATTTAACTGATTTCATCGTTAATTGATTTCATCGTTAACTGATTTCATCGTTAACTGATTTCATCGTTAACTGATTTCATCTTCATTCTTCATTTAACTGATTTCATCTTTAACTGATTTCATCGTTAACTGATTTCATCTTCATTTAACTGATTTCATCGTTAATTGATTTCATCGTTAACTGATTTCATCGTTAATTGATTTCATCGTTAACTGATTTCATCTTCATTTAACTGATTTCATCGTTAACTGATTTCATCTTCATTCTTCATTTAACTGATTTCATCTTTAACTGATTTCATCGTTAACTGATTTCATCTTCATTTAACTGATTTCATCGTTAACTGATTTCATCGTTAATTGATTTCATCGTTAACTGATTTCATCGTTAACTGATTTCATCTTCATTTAACTGATTTCATCGTTAACTGATTTCATCGTTAACTGATTTCATCTTTAACTGATTTCATCTTCATTTAACTGATTTCATCGTTAACTGATTTCATCGTTAACTGATTTCATCGTTAACTGATTTCATCTTCATTTAACTGATTTCATTGTTAACTGATTTCATCGTTAACTGATTTCATCTTCATTTAACTGATTTCATCGTTAACTGATTTCATCGTTAACTGATTTCATCGTTAACTGATTTCATCTTCATTTAACTGATTTCATTTTCATTCTTCATTTAACTGATTTCATCGTTAACTGATTTCATCTTCATTTAACTGATTTCATCGTTAACTGATTTCATCGTTAACTGATTTCATCGTTAACTGATTTCATCTTTAACTGATTTCATCGTTAACTGATTTCATCTTCATTTAACTGATTTCATCGTTAACTGATTTCATCTTCATTTAATTGATTTCATCGTTAACTGATTTCATCGTTAACTGATTTCATCGTTAACTGATTTCATCTTCATTTAACTGATTTCATCGTTAACTGATTTCATCGTTAACTGATTTCATCTTCATTTAACTGATTTCATTTTCATTCTTCATTTAACTGATTTCATCGTTAACTGATTTCATCTTCATTTAATTGATTTCATCGTTAACTGATTTCATCGTTAACTGATTTCATCTTCATTTAACTGATTTCATCGTTAACTGATTTCATCGTTAACTGATTTCATCTTCATTTAACTGATTTCATCGTTAACTGATTTCATCGTTAATTGATTTCATCGTTAACTGATTTCATTTTCATTCTTCATTTAACTGATTTCATCGTTAACTGATTTCATCGTTAACTGATTTCATCGTTAACTGATTTCATCGTTAACTGATTTCATCTTCATTTAACTGATTTCATTGTTAACTGATTTCATCGTTAATTGATTTCATCGTTAACTGATTTCATCTTCATTTAACTGATTTCATCGTTAACTGATTTCATCGTTAACTGATTTCATCTTTAACTGATTTCATCGTTAACTGATTTCATCGTTAACTGATTTCATCTTCATTTAACTGATTTCATTGTTAACTGATTTCATCGTTAACTGATTTCATCTTCATTTAATTGATTTCATCGTTAACTGATTTCATCTTCATTTAATTGATTTCATCGTTAACTGATTTCATCGTTAACTGATTTCATCGTTAACTGATTTCATCTTCATTTAACTGATTTCATCGTTAACTGATTTCATCGTTAACTGATTTCATCTTCATTTAACTGATTTCATCGTTAACTGATTTCATCGTTAACTGATTTCATCGTTAACTGATTTCATCTTTAACTGATTTCATCGTTAACTGATTTCATCTTCATTTAACTGATTTCATCGTTAACTGATTTCATCTTCATTTAATTGATTTCATCGTTAACTGATTTCATCGTTAACTGATTTCATCGTTAACTGATTTCATCTTCATTTAACTGATTTCATCGTTAACTGATTTCATCGTTAACTGATTTCATCTTCATTTAACTGATTTCATTTTCATTCTTCATTTAACTGATTTCATCGTTAACTGATTTCATCTTCATTTAATTGATTTCATCGTTAACTGATTTCATCGTTAACTGATTTCATCTTCATTTAACTGATTTCATCGTTAACTGATTTCATCGTTAACTGATTTCATCTTCATTTAACTGATTTCATCGTTAACTGATTTCATCGTTAATTGATTTCATCGTTAACTGATTTCATTTTCATTCTTCATTTAACTGATTTCATCGTTAACTGATTTCATCGTTAACTGATTTCATCGTTAACTGATTTCATCTTTAACTGATTTCATCGTTAACTGATTTCATCGTTAACTGATTTCATCTTCATTTAACTGATTTCATTGTTAACTGATTTCATCGTTAATTGATTTCATCGTTAACTGATTTCATCTTCATTTAACTGATTTCATCGTTAACTGATTTCATCGTTAACTGATTTCATCGTTAACTGATTTCATCTTTAACTGATTTCATCGTTAACTGATTTCATCGTTAACTGATTTCATCTTCATTTAACTGATTTCATTGTTAACTGATTTCATCGTTAACTGATTTCATCTTCATTTAATTGATTTCATCGTTAACTGATTTCATCTTCATTTAATTGATTTCATCGTTAACTGATTTCATCGTTAACTGATTTCATCGTTAACTGATTTCATCTTCATTTAACTGATTTCATCGTTAACTGATTTCATCGTTAACTGATTTCATCTTCATTTAACTGATTTCATCGTTAACTGATTTCATCGTTAACTGATTTCATCTTCATTTAACTGATTTCATCGTTAACTGATTTCATCGTTAACTGATTTCATCGTTAACTGATTTCATCGTTAACTGATTTCATCTTCATTTAACTGATTTCATTGTTAACTGATTTCATCGTTAACTGATTTCATCTTCATTTAACTGATTTCATCGTTAACTGATTTCATCGTTAACTGATTTCATCGTTAACTGATTTCATCTTTAACTGATTTCATCGTTAACTGATTTCATCTTCATTTAACTGATTTCATCGTTAACTGATTTCATCTTCATTTAATTGATTTCATCGTTAACTGATTTCATCGTTAACTGATTTCATCGTTAACTGATTTCATCTTCATTTAACTGATTTCATCGTTAACTGATTTCATCGTTAACTGATTTCATCTTCATTTAACTGATTTCATTTTCATTCTTCATTTAACTGATTTCATCGTTAACTGATTTCATCTTCATTTAATTGATTTCATCGTTAACTGATTTCATCGTTAACTGATTTCATCGTTAACTGATTTCATCTTCATTTAACTGATTTCATCGTTAACTGATTTCATCGTTAACTGATTTCATCGTTAACTGATTTCATCTTCATTTAACTGATTTCATCGTTAACTGATTTCATCGTTAACTGATTTCATCTTCATTTAACTGATTTCATCGTTAACTGATTTCATCGTTAATTGATTTCATCGTTAACTGATTTCATTTTCATTCTTCATTTAACTGATTTCGTCGTTAACTGATTTCATCGTTAACTGATTTCATCTTCATTTAACTGATTTCATCGTTAACTGATTTCATCGTTAATTGATTTCATCGTTAACTGATTTCATCTTCATTCTTCATTTAACTGATTTCATCGTTAACTGATTTCATCTTCATTTAACTGATTTCATCGTTAACTGATTTCATCGTTAACTGATTTCATCTTCATTTAACTGATTTCATCGTTAACTGATTTCATCTTCATTCTTCATTTAACTGATTTCATCTTTAACTGATTTCATCGTTAACTGATTTCATCTTCATTTAACTGATTTCATCGTTAATTGATTTCATCGTTAACTGATTTCATCGTTAATTGATTTCATCGTTAACTGATTTCATCTTCATTTAACTGATTTCATCGTTAACTGATTTCATCTTCATTCTTCATTTAACTGATTTCATCTTTAACTGATTTCATCGTTAACTGATTTCATCTTCATTTAACTGATTTCATCGTTAATTGATTTCATCGTTAACTGATTTCATCGTTAATTGATTTCATCGTTAACTGATTTCATCTTCATTTAACTGATTTCATCGTTAACTGATTTCATCTTCATTCTTCATTTAACTGATTTCATCTTTAACTGATTTCATCGTTAACTGATTTCATCTTCATTTAACTGATTTCATCGTTAATTGATTTCATCGTTAACTGATTTCATCGTTAACTGATTTCATCTTCATTTAACTGATTTCATCGTTAACTGATTTCATCGTTAACTGATTTCATCTTTAACTGATTTCATCTTCATTTAACTGATTTCATCGTTAACTGATTTCATCGTTAACTGATTTCATCGTTAACTGATTTCATCTTCATTTAACTGATTTCATCTTCATTTAACTGATTTCATCGTTAACTGATTTCATCGTTAACTGATTTCATCTTCATTTAATTGATTTCATCGTTAACTGATTTCATCGTTAACTGATTTCATCGTTAACTGATTTCATCTTCATTTAACTGATTTCATCGTTAACTGATTTCATCGTTAACTGATTTCATCTTCATTTAACTGATTTCATCGTTAACTGATTTCATCGTTAATTGATTTCATCGTTAACTGATTTCATTTTCATTCTTCATTTAACTGATTTCATCGTTAACTGATTTCATCGTTAACTGATTTCATCTTCATTTAACTGATTTCATCGTTAATTGATTTCATCGTTAACTGATTTCATCTTCATTCTTCATTTAACTGATTTCATCGTTAACTGATTTCATCTTCATTTAACTGATTTCATCGTTAACTGATTTCATCGTTAACTGATTTCATCTTCATTTAACTGATTTCATCGTTAACTGATTTCATCTTCATTCTTCATTTAACTGATTTCATCTTTAACTGATTTCATCGTTAACTGATTTCATCTTCATTTAACTGATTTCATCGTTAATTGATTTCATCGTTAACTGATTTCATCGTTAACTGATTTCATCTTCATTTAACTGATTTCATCGTTAACTGATTTCATCGTTAACTGATTTCATCTTTAACTGATTTCATCTTCATTTAACTGATTTCATCGTTAACTGATTTCATCGTTAACTGATTTCATCTTCATTTAACTGATTTCATCGTTAACTGATTTCATCGTTAACTGATTTCATCGTTAACTGATTTCATCTTTAACTGATTTCATCGTTAACTGATTTCATCTTCATTTAACTGATTTCATCGTTAACTGATTTCATCTTCATTTAATTGATTTCATCGTTAACTGATTTCATCGTTAACTGATTTCATCGTTAACTGATTTCATCTTCATTTAACTGATTTCATCGTTAACTGATTTCATCGTTAACTGATTTCATCTTCATTTAACTGATTTCATCTTCATTTAACTGATTTCATTTTCATTCTTCATTTAACTGATTTCATCGTTAACTGATTTCATCTTCATTTAATTGATTTCATCGTTAACTGATTTCATCGTTAACTGATTTCATCTTCATTTAACTGATTTCATCGTTAACTGATTTCATCGTTAACTGATTTCATCTTCATTTAACTGATTTCATCGTTAACTGATTTCATCGTTAACTGATTTCATCTTCATTTAACTGATTTCATTTTCATTCTTCATTTAACTGATTTCATCGTTAACTGATTTCATCTTCATTTAATTGATTTCATCGTTAACTGATTTCATCGTTAACTGATTTCATCGTTAACTGATTTCATCTTCATTTAACTGATTTCATCTTCATTTAACTGATTTCATCGTTAACTGATTTCATCGTTAACTGATTTCATCGTTAACTGATTTCATCTTCATTTAACTGATTTCATCGTTAACTGATTTCATCGTTAACTGATTTCATCTTCATTTAACTGATTTCATCGTTAACTGATTTCATCGTTAATTGATTTCATCGTTAACTGATTTCATTTTCATTCTTCATTTAACTGATTTCGTCGTTAACTGATTTCATCGTTAACTGATTTCATCTTCATTTAACTGATTTCATCGTTAACTGATTTCATCGTTAATTGATTTCATCGTTAACTGATTTCATCTTCATTCTTCATTTAACTGATTTCATCGTTAACTGATTTCATCTTCATTTAACTGATTTCATCGTTAACTGATTTCATCGTTAACTGATTTCATCTTCATTTAACTGATTTCATCGTTAACTGATTTCATCTTCATTCTTCATTTAACTGATTTCATCTTTAACTGATTTCATCGTTAACTGATTTCATCTTCATTTAACTGATTTCATCGTTAATTGATTTCATCGTTAACTGATTTCATCGTTAATTGATTTCATCGTTAACTAATTTCATCTTCATTTAACTGATTTCATCGTTAACTGATTTCATCTTCATTCTTCATTTAACTGATTTCATCTTTAACTGATTTCATCGTTAACTGATTTCATCTTCATTTAACTGATTTCATCGTTAATTGATTTCATCGTTAACTGATTTCATCGTTAATTGATTTCATCGTTAACTGATTTCATCTTCATTTAACTGATTTCATCGTTAACTGATTTCATCTTCATTCTTCATTTAACTGATTTCATCTTTAACTGATTTCATCGTTAACTGATTTCATCTTCATTTAACTGATTTCATCGTTAATTGATTTCATCGTTAACTGATTTCATCGTTAACTGATTTCATCTTCATTTAACTGATTTCATCGTTAACTGATTTCATCGTTAACTGATTTCATCGTTAACTGATTTCATCTTCATTTAACTGATTTCATCGTTAACTGATTTCATCGTTAACTGATTTCATCTTCATTTAACTGATTTCATCGTTAACTGATTTCATCGTTAATTGATTTCATCGTTAACTGATTTCATTTTCATTCTTCATTTAACTGATTTCATCGTTAACTGATTTCATCGTTAACTGATTTCATCTTCATTTAACTGATTTCATCGTTAACTGATTTCATCGTTAATTGATTTCATCGTTAACTGATTTCATCTTCATTCTTCATTTAACTGATTTCATCGTTAACTGATTTCATCTTCATTTAACTGATTTCATCGTTAACTGATTTCATCGTTAACTGATTTCATCGTTAACTGATTTCATCTTCATTTAACTGATTTCATCGTTAACTGATTTCATCTTCATTCTTCATTTAACTGATTTCATCTTTAACTGATTTCATCGTTAACTGATTTCATCTTCATTTAACTGATTTCATCGTTAATTGATTTCATCGTTAACTGATTTCATCGTTAACTGATTTCATCTTCATTTAACTGATTTCATCGTTAACTGATTTCATCGTTAACTGATTTCATCTTTAACTGATTTCATCTTCATTTAACTGATTTCATCGTTAACTGATTTCATCGTTAACTGATTTCATCTTCATTTAACTGATTTCATTGTTAACTGATTTCATCGTTAACTGATTTCATCTTCATTTAACTGATTTCATCGTTAACTGATTTCATCGTTAACTGATTTCATCGTTAACTGATTTCATCTTCATTTAACTGATTTCATTTTCATTCTTCATTTAACTGATTTCATCGTTAACTGATTTCATCTTCATTTAACTGATTTCATCGTTAACTGATTTCATCGTTAACTGATTTCATCGTTAACTGATTTCATCTTTAACTGATTTCATCGTTAACTGATTTCATCTTCATTTAACTGATTTCATCGTTAACTGATTTCATCTTCATTTAATTGATTTCATCGTTAACTGATTTCATCGTTAACTGATTTCATCGTTAACTGATTTCATCTTCATTTAACTGATTTCATCGTTAACTGATTTCATCGTTAACTGATTTCATCTTCATTTAACTGATTTCATTTTCATTCTTCATTTAACTGATTTCATCGTTAACTGATTTCATCTTCATTTAATTGATTTCATCGTTAACTGATTTCATCGTTAACTGATTTCATCTTCATTTAACTGATTTCATCGTTAACTGATTTCATCGTTAACTGATTTCATCTTCATTTAACTGATTTCATCGTTAACTGATTTCATCGTTAATTGATTTCATCGTTAACTGATTTCATTTTCATTCTTCATTTAACTGATTTCATCGTTAACTGATTTCATCGTTAACTGATTTCATCTTCATTTAACTGATTTCATCGTTAACTGATTTCATCGTTAACTGATTTCATCTTCATTTAACTGATTTCATCGTTAACTGATTTCATCGTTAACTGATTTCATCGTTAACTGATTTCATCGTTAACTGATTTCATCTTCATTTAACTGATTTCATTGTTAACTGATTTCATCGTTAACTGATTTCATCTTCATTTAACTGATTTCATCGTTAACTGATTTCATCGTTAACTGATTTCATCTTCATTTAACTGATTTCATTTTCATTCTTCATTTAACTGATTTCATCGTTAACTGATTTCATCTTCATTTAACTGATTTCATCGTTAACTGATTTCATCGTTAACTGATTTCATCTTTAACTGATTTCATCGTTAACTGATTTCATCTTCATTTAACTGATTTCATCGTTAACTGATTTCATCTTCATTTAATTGATTTCATCGTTAACTGATTTCATCGTTAACTGATTTCATCGTTAACTGATTTCATCTTCATTTAACTGATTTTATCGTTAACTGATTTCATCGTTAACTGATTTCATCTTCATTTAACTGATTTCATTTTCATTCTTCATTTAACTGATTTCATCGTTAACTGATTTCATCTTCATTTAATTGATTTCATCGTTAACTGATTTCATCGTTAACTGATTTCATCGTTAACTGATTTCATCTTCATTTAACTGATTTCATCGTTAACTGATTTCATCGTTAACTGATTTCATCGTTAACTGATTTCATCTTCATTTAACTGATTTCATCGTTAACTGATTTCATCGTTAACTGATTTCATCTTCATTTAACTGATTTCATCGTTAACTGATTTCATCGTTAATTGATTTCATCGTTAACTGATTTCATTTTCATTCTTCATTTAACTGATTTCATCGTTAACTGATTTCATCGTTAACTGATTTCATCTTCATTTAACTGATTTCATCGTTAACTGATTTCATCGTTAATTGATTTCATCGTTAACTGATTTCATCTTCATTCTTCATTTAACTGATTTCATCGTTAACTGATTTCATCTTCATTTAACTGATTTCATCGTTAACTGATTTCATCGTTAACTGATTTCATCGTTAACTGATTTCATCTTCATTTAACTGATTTCATCGTTAACTGATTTCATCTTCATTCTTCATTTAACTGATTTCATCTTTAACTGATTTCATCGTTAACTGATTTCATCTTCATTTAACTGATTTCATCGTTAATTGATTTCATCGTTAACTGATTTCATCGTTAACTGATTTCATCGTTAACTGATTTCATCTTCATTTAACTGATTTCATCGTTAATTGATTTCATCGTTAACTGATTTCATCGTTAATTGATTTCATCGTTAACTGATTTCATCTTCATTTAACTGATTTCATCGTTAACTGATTTCATCTTCATTCTTCATTTAACTGATTTCATCTTTAACTGATTTCATCGTTAACTGATTTCATCTTCATTTAACTGATTTCATCGTTAATTGATTTCATCGTTAACTGATTTCATCGTTAATTGATTTCATCGTTAACTGATTTCATCTTCATTTAACTGATTTCATCGTTAACTGATTTCATCTTCATTCTTCATTTAACTGATTTCATCTTTAACTGATTTCATCGTTAACTGATTTCATCTTCATTTAACTGATTTCATCGTTAATTGATTTCATCGTTAACTGATTTCATCGTTAATTGATTTCATCGTTAACTGATTTCATCTTCATTTAACTGATTTCATCGTTAACTGATTTCATCTTCATTCTTCATTTAACTGATTTCATCTTTAACTGATTTCATCGTTAACTGATTTCATCTTCATTTAACTGATTTCATCGTTAATTGATTTCATCGTTAACTGATTTCATCGTTAACTGATTTCATCTTCATTTAACTGATTTCATCGTTAACTGATTTCATCGTTAACTGATTTCATCTTTAACTGATTTCATCTTCATTTAACTGATTTCATCGTTAACTGATTTCATCGTTAACTGATTTCATCTTCATTTAACTGATTTCATCGTTAACTGATTTCATCGTTAACTGATTTCATCTTCATTTAATTGATTTCATCGTTAACTGATTTCATCGTTAACTGATTTCATCGTTAACTGATTTCATCGTTAACTGATTTCATCTTCATTTAACTGATTTCATCGTTAACTGATTTCATCGTTAACTGATTTCATCGTTAACTGATTTCATCTTCATTTAACTGATTTCATCGTTAACTGATTTCATCGTTAACTGATTTCATCTTCATTTAACTGATTTCATCGTTAACTGATTTCATCGTTAATTGATTTCATCGTTAACTGATTTCATTTTCATTCTTCATTTAACTGATTTCATCGTTAACTGATTTCATCTTCATTTAACTGATTTCATCGTTAACTGATTTCATCTTCATTTAATTGATTTCATCGTTAACTGATTTCATCGTTAACTGATTTCATCGTTAACTGATTTCATCTTCATTTAACTGATTTCATCGTTAACTGATTTCATCGTTAACTGATTTCATCTTCATTTAACTGATTTCATTTTCATTCTTCATTTAACTGATTTCATCGTTAACTGATTTCATCTTCATTTAATTGATTTCATCGTTAACTGATTTCATCGTTAACTGATTTCATCGTTAACTGATTTCATCTTCATTTAACTGATTTCATCGTTAACTGATTTCATCGTTAACTGATTTCATCGTTAACTGATTTCATCTTCATTTAACTGATTTCATCGTTAACTGATTTCATCGTTAACTGATTTCATCTTCATTTAACTGATTTCATCGTTAACTGATTTCATCGTTAACTGATTTCATCGTTAATTGATTTCATCGTTAACTGATTTCATTTTCATTCTTCATTTAACTGATTTCATCGTTAACTGATTTCATCGTTAACTGATTTCATCTTCATTTAACTGATTTCATCGTTAACTGATTTCATCGTTAATTGATTTCATCGTTAACTGATTTCATCTTCATTCTTCATTTAACTGATTTCATCGTTAACTGATTTCATCTTCATTTAACTGATTTCATCGTTAACTGATTTCATCGTTAACTGATTTCATCGTTAACTGATTTCATCTTCATTTAACTGATTTCATCATTAACTGATTTCATCTTCATTCTTCATTTAACTGATTTCATCTTTAACTGATTTCATCGTTAACTGATTTCATCTTCATTTAACTGATTTCATCGTTAATTGATTTCATCGTTAACTGATTTCATCGTTAACTGATTTCATCGTTAACTGATTTCATCTTCATTTAACTGATTTCATCGTTAATTGATTTCATCGTTAACTGATTTCATCGTTAATTGATTTCATCGTTAACTGATTTCATCTTCATTTAACTGATTTCATCGTTAACTGATTTCATCTTCATTCTTCATTTAACTGATTTCATCTTTAACTGATTTCATCGTTAACTGATTTCATCTTCATTTAACTGATTTCATCGTTAATTGATTTCATCGTTAACTGATTTCATCGTTAATTGATTTCATCGTTAACTGATTTCATCTTCATTTAACTGATTTCATCGTTAACTGATTTCATCTTCATTCTTCATTTAACTGATTTCATCTTTAACTGATTTCATCGTTAACTGATTTCATCTTCATTTAACTGATTTCATCGTTAATTGATTTCATCGTTAACTGATTTCATCGTTAATTGATTTCATCGTTAACTGATTTCATCTTCATTTAACTGATTTCATCGTTAACTGATTTCATCTTCATTCTTCATTTAACTGATTTCATCTTTAACTGATTTCATCGTTAACTGATTTCATCTTCATTTAACTGATTTCATCGTTAATTGATTTCATCGTTAACTGATTTCATCGTTAACTGATTTCATCTTCATTTAACTGATTTCATCGTTAACTGATTTCATCGTTAACTGATTTCATCTTTAACTGATTTCATCTTCATTTAACTGATTTCATCGTTAACTGATTTCATCGTTAACTGATTTCATCGTTAACTGATTTCATCTTCATTTAACTGATTTCATCTTCATTTAACTGATTTCATCGTTAACTGATTTCATCGTTAACTGATTTCATCTTCATTTAATTGATTTCATCGTTAACTGATTTCATCGTTAACTGATTTCATCGTTAACTGATTTCATCTTCATTTAACTGATTTCATCGTTAAATGATTTCATCGTTAACTGATTTCATCGTTAACTGATTTCATCTTCATTTAACTGATTTCATCGTTAACTGATTTCATCGTTAACTGATTTCATCTTCATTTAACTGATTTCATCGTTAACTGATTTCATCGTTAATTGATTTCATCGTTAACTGATTTCATTTTCATTCTTCATTTAACTGATTTCATCGTTAACTGATTTCATCGTTAACTGATTTCATCTTCATTTAACTGATTTCATCGTTAACTGATTTCATCGTTAATTGATTTCATCGTTAACTGATTTCATCTTCATTCTTCATTTAACTGATTTCATCGTTAACTGATTTCATCTTCATTTAACTGATTTCATCGTTAACTGATTTCATCGTTAACTGATTTCATCGTTAACTGATTTCATCTTCATTTAACTGATTTCATCGTTAACTGATTTCATCTTTAACTGATTTCATCGTTAACTGATTTCATCGTTAACTGATTTCATCTTCATTTAACTGATTTCATTGTTAACTGATTTCATCGTTAATTGATTTCATCGTTAACTGATTTCATCTTCATTTAACTGATTTCATCGTTAACTGATTTCATCGTTAACTGATTTCATCGTTAACTGATTTCATCTTTAACTGATTTCATCGTTAACTGATTTCATCTTCATTTAACTGATTTCATTGTTAACTGATTTCATCGTTAACTGATTTCATCTTCATTTAATTGATTTCATCGTTAACTGATTTCATCTTCATTTAATTGATTTCATCGTTAACTGATTTCATCGTTAACTGATTTCATCGTTAACTGATTTCATCTTCATTTAACTGATTTCATCGTTAACTGATTTCATCGTTAACTGATTTCATCTTCATTTAACTGATTTCATCGTTAACTGATTTCATCGTTAACTGATTTCATCGTTAACTGATTTCATCTTCATTTAACTGATTTCATTGTTAACTGATTTCATCGTTAACTGATTTCATCTTCATTTAACTGATTTCATCGTTAACTGATTTCATCGTTAACTGATTTCATCGTTAACTGATTTCATCTTTAACTGATTTCATCGTTAACTGATTTCATCTTCATTTAACTGATTTCATCGTTAACTGATTTCATCTTCATTTAATTGATTTCATCGTTAACTGATTTCATCGTTAACTGATTTCATCGTTAACTGATTTCATCTTCATTTAACTGATTTCATCGTTAACTGATTTCATCGTTAACTGATTTCATCTTCATTTAACTGATTTCATTTTCATTCTTCATTTAACTGATTTCATCGTTAACTGATTTCATCTTCATTTAATTGATTTCATCGTTAACTGATTTCATCGTTAACTGATTTCATCGTTAACTGATTTCATCTTCATTTAACTGATTTCATCGTTAACTGATTTCATCTTCATTTAACTGATTTCATCGTTAACTGATTTCATCGTTAACTGATTTCATCGTTAACTGATTTCATCTTCATTTAACTGATTTCATCGTTAACTGATTTCATCGTTAACTGATTTCATCTTCATTTAACTGATTTCATCGTTAACTGATTTCATCGTTAATTGATTTCATCGTTAACTGATTTCATTTTCATTCTTCATTTAACTGATTTCATCGTTAACTGATTTCATCGTTAACTGATTTCATCTTCATTTAACTGATTTCATCGTTAACTGATTTCATCGTTAATTGATTTCATCGTTAACTGATTTCATCTTCATTCTTCATTTAACTGATTTCATCGTTAACTGATTTCATCTTCATTTAACTGATTTCATCGTTAACTGATTTCATCGTTAACTGATTTCATCGTTAACTGATTTCATCTTCATTTAACTGATTTCATCGTTAACTGATTTCATCTTCATTCTTCATTTAACTGATTTCATCTTTAACTGATTTCATCGTTAACTGATTTCATCTTCATTTAACTGATTTCATCGTTAATTGATTTCATCGTTAACTGATTTCATCGTTAACTGATTTCATCGTTAACTGATTTCATCTTCATTTAACTGATTTCATCGTTAATTGATTTCATCGTTAACTGATTTCATCGTTAATTGATTTCATCGTTAACTGATTTCATCTTCATTTAACTGATTTCATCGTTAACTGATTTCATCTTCATTCTTCATTTAACTGATTTCATCTTTAACTGATTTCATCGTTAACTGATTTCATCTTCATTTAACTGATTTCATCGTTAATTGATTTCATCGTTAACTGATTTCATCGTTAATTGATTTCATCGTTAACTGATTTCATCTTCATTTAACTGATTTCATCGTTAACTGATTTCATCTTCATTCTTCATTTAACTGATTTCATCTTTAACTGATTTCATCGTTAACTGATTTCATCTTCATTTAACTGATTTCATCGTTAACTGATTTCATCGTTAACTGATTTCATCTTCATTTAATTGATTTCATCGTTAACTGATTTCATCGTTAACTGATTTCATCGTTAACTGATTTCATCGTTAACTGATTTCATCTTCATTTAATTGATTTCATCGTTAACTGATTTCATCGTTAACTGATTTCATCGTTAACTGATTTCATCGTTAACTGATTTCATCTTCATTTAACTGATTTCATCGTTAACTGATTTCATCGTTAACTGATTTCATCGTTAACTGATTTCATCTTCATTTAACTGATTTCATCGTTAACTGATTTCATCGTTAACTGATTTCATCTTCATTTAACTGATTTCATCGTTAACTGATTTCATCGTTAATTGATTTCATCGTTAACTGATTTCATTTTCATTCTTCATTTAACTGATTTCATCGTTAACTGATTTCATCGTTAACTGATTTCATCTTCATTTAACTGATTTCATCGTTAACTGATTTCATCGTTAATTGATTTCATCGTTAACTGATTTCATCTTCATTCTTCATTTAACTGATTTCATCGTTAACTGATTTCATCTTCATTTAACTGATTTCATCGTTAACTGATTTCATCGTTAACTGATTTCATCGTTAACTGATTTCATCTTCATTTAACTGATTTCATCGTTAACTGATTTCATCTTCATTCTTCATTTAACTGATTTCATCTTTAACTGATTTCATCGTTAACTGATTTCATCTTCATTTAACTGATTTCATCGTTAATTGATTTCATCGTTAACTGATTTCATCGTTAACTGATTTCATCTTCATTTAACTGATTTCATCGTTAACTGATTTCATCTTTAACTGATTTCATCTTCATTTAACTGATTTCATCGTTAACTGATTTCATCGTTAACTGATTTCATCTTCATTTAACTGATTTCATTGTTAACTGATTTCATCGTTAACTGATTTCATCTTCATTTAACTGATTTCATCGTTAACTGATTTCATCGTTAACTGATTTCATCGTTAACTGATTTCATCTTCATTTAACTGATTTCATTTTCATTCTTCATTTAACTGATTTCATCGTTAACTGATTTCATCTTCATTTAACTGATTTCATCGTTAACTGATTTCATCGTTAACTGATTTCATCGTTAACTGATTTCATCTTTAACTGATTTCATCGTTAACTGATTTCATCTTCATTTAACTGATTTCATCGTTAACTGATTTCATCTTCATTTAATTGATTTCATCGTTAACTGATTTCATCGTTAACTGATTTCATCGTTAACTGATTTCATCTTCATTTAACTGATTTCATCGTTAACTGATTTCATCGTTAACTGATTTCATCTTCATTTAATTGATTTCATCGTTAACTGATTTCATCGTTAACTGATTTCATCTTCATTTAACTGATTTCATCGTTAACTGATTTCATCGTTAACTGATTTCATCGTTAACTGATTTCATCTTCATTTAACTGATTTCATCGTTAACTGATTTCATCGTTAACTGATTTCATCTTCATTTAACTGATTTCATCGTTAACTGATTTCATCGTTAATTGATTTCATCGTTAACTGATTTCATTTTCATTCTTCATTTAACTGATTTCATCGTTAACTGATTTCATCGTTAACTGATTTCATCTTCATTTAACTGATTTCATCGTTAACTGATTTCATCGTTAATTGATTTCATCGTTAACTGATTTCATCTTCATTCTTCATTTAACTGATTTCATCGTTAACTGATTTCATCTTCATTTAACTGATTTCATCGTTAACTGATTTCATCGTTAACTGATTTCATCGTTAACTGATTTCATCTTCATTTAACTGATTTCATCGTTAACTGATTTCATCTTCATTCTTCATTTAACTGATTTCATCTTTAACTGATTTCATCGTTAACTGATTTCATCTTCATTTAACTGATTTCATCGTTAATTGATTTCATTGTTAACTGATTTCATCGTTAACTGATTTCATCTTCATTTAACTGATTTCATCGTTAACTGATTTCATCGTTAACTGATTTCATCTTTAACTGATTTCATCTTCATTTAACTGATTTCATCGTTAACTGATTTCATCGTTAACTGATTTCATCGTTAACTGATTTCATCTTCATTTAACTGATTTCATTGTTAACTGATTTCATCGTTAACTGATTTCATCTTCATTTAACTGATTTCATCGTTAACTGATTTCATCGTTAACTGATTTCATCGTTAACTGATTTCATCTTCATTTAACTGATTTCATTTTCATTCTTCATTTAACTGATTTCATCGTTAACTGATTTCATCTTCATTTAACTGATTTCATCGTTAACTGATTTCATCGTTAACTGATTTCATCTTTAACTGATTTCATCGTTAACTGATTTCATCTTCATTTAACTGATTTCATCGTTAACTGATTTCATCTTCATTTAATTGATTTCATCGTTAACTGATTTCATCGTTAACTGATTTCATCGTTAACTGATTTCATCGTTAACTGATTTCATCGTTAACTGATTTCATCTTCATTTAACTGATTTCATCGTTAACTGATTTCATCGTTAACTGATTTCATCGTTAACTGATTTCATCTTTAACTGATTTCATCGTTAACTGATTTCATCTTCATTTAACTGATTTCATCGTTAACTGATTTCATCTTCATTTAATTGATTTCATCGTTAACTGATTTCATCGTTAACTGATTTCATCGTTAACTGATTTCATCTTCATTTAACTGATTTCATCGTTAACTGATTTCATCGTTAACTGATTTCATCTTCATTTAACTGATTTCATCGTTAACTGATTTCATCGTTAATTGATTTCATCGTTAACTGATTTCATCTTCATTTAACTGATTTCATCGTTAACTGATTTCATCGTTAACTGATTTCATCTTTAACTGATTTCATCTTCATTTAACTGATTTCATCGTTAACTGATTTCATCGTTAACTGATTTCATCTTCATTTAATTGATTTCATCGTTAACTGATTTCATCGTTAACTGATTTCATCGTTAACTGATTTCATCTTCATTTAACTGATTTCATCGTTAACTGATTTCATCGTTAACTGATTTCATCGTTAACTGATTTCATCGTTAACTGATTTCATCTTCATTTAACTGATTTCATCGTTAACTGATTTCATCGTTAACTGATTTCATCTTCATTTAACTGATTTCATCGTTAACTGATTTCATCGTTAATTGATTTCATCGTTAACTGATTTCATTTTCATTCTTCATTTAACTGATTTCATCGTTAACTGATTTCATCGTTAACTGATTTCATCTTCATTTAACTGATTTCATCGTTAACTGATTTCATCGTTAATTGATTTCATCGTTAACTGATTTCATCTTCATTCTTCATTTAACTGATTTCATCGTTAACTGATTTCATCTTCATTTAACTGATTTCATCGTTAACTGATTTCATCGTTAACTGATTTCATCGTTAACTGATTTCATCTTCATTTAACTGATTTCATCGTTAACTGATTTCATCTTCATTCTTCATTTAACTGATTTCATCTTTAACTGATTTCATCGTTAACTGATTTCATCTTCATTTAACTGATTTCATCGTTAATTGATTTCATCGTTAACTGATTTCATCGTTAACTGATTTCATCTTCATTTAACTGATTTCATCGTTAACTGATTTCATCGTTAACTGATTTCATCTTTAACTGATTTCATCTTCATTTAACTGATTTCATCGTTAACTGATTTCATCGTTAACTGATTTCATCGTTAACTGATTTCATCTTCATTTAACTGATTTCATTGTTAACTGATTTCATCGTTAACTGATTTCATCTTCATTTAACTGATTTCATCGTTAACTGATTTCATCGTTAACTGATTTCATCGTTAACTGATTTCATCGTTAACTGATTCCATCTTCATTTAACTGATTTCATCGTTAACTGATTTCATCTTCATTTAATTGATTTCATCGTTAACTGATTTCATCGTTAACTGATTTCATCTTCATTTAACTGATTTCATCGTTAACTGATTTCATCGTTAACTGATTTCATCGTTAACTGATTTCATCTTCATTTAACTGATTTCATCTTCATTTAACTGATTTCATCGTTAACTGATTTCATCGTTAACTGATTTCATCTTCATTTAATTGATTTCATCGTTAACTGATTTCATCGTTAACTGATTTCATCGTTAACTGATTTCATCTTCATTTAACTGATTTCATCGTTAACTGATTTCATCGTTAACTGATTTCATCTTCATTTAATTGATTTCATCGTTAACTGATTTCATCGTTAACTGATTTCATCGTTAACTGATTTCATCGTTAACTGATTTCATCGTTAACTGATTTCATCTTCATTTAACTGATTTCATCGTTAACTGATTTCATCGTTAACTGATTTCATCTTCATTTAACTGATTTCATCGTTAACTGATTTCATCGTTAATTGATTTCATCGTTAACTGATTTCATTTTCATTCTTCATTTAACTGATTTCATCGTTAACTGATTTCATCGTTAACTGATTTCATCTTCATTTAACTGATTTCATCGTTAACTGATTTCATCGTTAATTGATTTCATCGTTAACTGATTTCATCTTCATTCTTCATTTAACTGATTTCATCGTTAACTGATTTCATCTTCATTTAACTGATTTCATCGTTAACTGATTTCATCGTTAACTGATTTCATCGTTAACTGATTTCATCTTCATTCTTCATTTAACTGATTTCATCTTTAACTGATTTCATCTTCATTTAACTGATTTCATCGTTAACTGATTTCATCTTTAACTGATTTCATCGTTAACTGATTTCATCTTCATTTAACTGATTTCATCGTTAACTGATTTCATCGTTAACTGATTTCATCGTTAACTGATTTCATCTTCATTCTTCATTTAACTGATTTCATCGTTAACTGATTTCATCTTCATTTAACTGATTTCATCGTTAACTGATTTCATCGTTAACTGATTTCATCGTTAACTGATTTCATCTTCATTCTTCATTTAACTGATTTCATCGTTAACTGATTTCATCTTCATTCTTCATTTAACTGATTTCATCTTTAACTGATTTCATCGTTAACTGATTTCATCTTCATTTAACTGATTTCATCGTTAATTGATTTCATCGTTAACTGATTTCATCGTTAACTGATTTCATCTTCATTTAACTGATTTCATCGTTAACTGATTTCATCGTTAACTGATTTCATCTTTAACTGATTTCATCTTCATTTAACTGATTTCATCGTTAACTGATTTCATCGTTAACTGATTTCATCGTTAACTGATTTCATCGTTAACTGATTTCATCTTCATTTAACTGATTTCATTGTTAACTGATTTCATCGTTAACTGATTTCATCTTCATTTAACTGATTTCATCGTTAACTGATTTCATCGTTAACTGATTTCATCGTTAACTGATTTCATCTTCATTTAACTGATTTCATTTTCATTCTTCATTTAACTGATTTCATCGTTAACTGATTTCATCTTCATTTAACTGATTTCATCGTTAACTGATTTCATCGTTAACTGATTTCATCTTTAACTGATTTCATCGTTAACTGATTTCATCTTCATTTAACTGATTTCATCGTTAACTGATTTCATCTTCATTTAATTGATTTCATCGTTAACTGATTTCATCGTTAACTGATTTCATCTTCATTTAACTGATTTCATCGTTAACTGATTTCATCGTTAACTGATTTCATCGTTAACTGATTTCATCTTCATTCTTCATTTAACTGATTTCATCGTTAACTGATTTCATCTTCATTTAACTGATTTCATCTTCATTTAACTGATTTCATCGTTAACTGATTTCATCGTTAACTGATTTCATCGTTAACTGATTTCATCTTTAACTGATTTCATCGTTAACTGATTTCATCTTCATTTAACTGATTTCATCGTTAACTGATTTCATCTTCATTTAATTGATTTCATCGTTAACTGATTTCATCGTTAACTGATTTCATCGTTAACTGATTTCATCTTCATTTAACTGATTTCATCGTTAACTGATTTCATCGTTAACTGATTTCATCTTCATTTAACTGATTTCATCGTTAACTGATTTCATCTTCATTTAATTGATTTCATCGTTAACTGATTTCATCGTTAACTGATTTCATCGTTAACTGATTTCATCTTCATTTAACTGATTTCATCGTTAACTGATTTCATCGTTAACTGATTTCATCGTTAACTGATTTCATCTTCATTTAACTGATTTCATTGTTAACTGATTTCATCGTTAACTGATTTCATCTTCATTTAACTGATTTCATCGTTAACTGATTTCATCGTTAACTGATTTCATCGTTAACTGATTTCATCTTCATTTAACTGATTTCATTTTCATTCTTCATTTAACTGATTTCATCGTTAACTGATTTCATCTTCATTTAACTGATTTCATCGTTAACTGATTTCATCGTTAACTGATTTCATCGTTAACTGATTTCATCTTTAACTGATTTCATCGTTAACTGATTTCATCTTCATTTAACTGATTTCATCGTTAACTGATTTCATCTTCATTTAATTGATTTCATCGTTAACTGATTTCATCGTTAACTGATTTCATCATTAACTGATTTCATCTTCATTTAACTGATTTCATCGTTAACTGATTTCATCGTTAACTGATTTCATCTTCATTTAACTGATTTCATTTTCATTCTTCATTTAACTGATTTCATCGTTAACTGATTTCATCTTCATTTAATTGATTTCATCGTTAACTGATTTCATCGTTAACTGATTTCATCGTTAACTGATTTCATCTTCATTTAACTGATTTCATCGTTAACTGATTTCATCGTTAACTGATTTCATCTTCATTTAACTGATTTCATCGTTAACTGATTTCATCGTTAACTGATTTCATCTTCATTTAACTGATTTCATCGTTAACTGATTTCATCGTTAATTGATTTCATCGTTAACTGATTTCATTTTCATTCTTCATTTAACTGATTTCATCGTTAACTGATTTCATCGTTAACTGATTTCATCTTCATTTAACTGATTTCATCGTTAACTGATTTCATCGTTAATTGATTTCATCGTTAACTGATTTCATCTTCATTCTTCATTTAACTGATTTCATCGTTAACTGATTTCATCTTCATTTAACTGATTTCATTTTCATTCTTCATTTAACTGATTTCATCGTTAACTGATTTCATCTTCATTTAATTGATTTCATCGTTAACTGATTTCATCGTTAACTGATTTCATCTTCATTTAACTGATTTCATCGTTAACTGATTTCATCGTTAATTGATTTCATCGTTAACTGATTTCATTTTCATTCTTCATTTAACTGATTTCATCGTTAACTGATTTCATCGTTAACTGATTTCATCTTCATTTAACTGATTTCATCGTTAACTGATTTCATCGTTAACTGATTTCATCTTCATTTAACTGATTTCATCGTTAACTGATTTCATCGTTAACTGATTTCATCGTTAACTGATTTCATCTTCATTTAACTGATTTCATTGTTAACTGATTTCATCGTTAACTGATTTCATCTTCATTTAACTGATTTCATCGTTAACTGATTTCATCGTTAACTGATTTCATCGTTAACTGATTTCATCTTCATTTAACTGATTTCATTTTCATTCTTCATTTAACTGATTTCATCGTTAACTGATTTCATCTTCATTTAACTGATTTCATCGTTAACTGATTTCATCGTTAACTGATTTCATCTTTAACTGATTTCATCGTTAACTGATTTCATCTTCATTTAACTGATTTCATCGTTAACTGATTTCATCTTCATTTAATTGATTTCATCGTTAACTGATTTCATCGTTAACTGATTTCATCGTTAACTGATTTCATCTTCATTTAACTGATTTCATCGTTAACTGATTTCATCGTTAACTGATTTCATCTTCATTTAACTGATTTCATTTTCATTCTTCATTTAACTGATTTCATCGTTAACTGATTTCATCTTCATTTAACTGATTTCATCGTTAACTGATTTCATCGTTAACTGATTTCATCGTTAACTGATTTCATCTTCATTTAACTGATTTCATCGTTAACTGATTTCATCGTTAACTGATTTCATCTTCATTTAACTGATTTCATCGTTAACTGATTTCATCGTTAATTGATTTCATCGTTAACTGATTTCATTTTCATTCTTCATTTAACTGATTTCATCGTTAACTGATTTCATCGTTAACTGATTTCATCTTCATTTAACTGATTTCATCGTTAACTGATTTCATCGTTAATTGATTTCATCGTTAACTGATTTCATCTTCATTCTTCATTTAACTGATTTCATCGTTAACTGATTTCATCTTCATTTAACTGATTTCATCGTTAACTGATTTCATCGTTAACTGATTTCATCTTCATTTAACTGATTTCATCGTTAACTGATTTCATCTTCATTCTTCATTTAACTGATTTCATCTTTAACTGATTTCATCGTTAACTGATTTCATCTTCATTTAACTGATTTCATCGTTAATTGATTTCATCGTTAACTGATTTCATCGTTAACTGATTTCATCGTTAACTGATTTCATCTTCATTTAACTGATTTCATCGTTAATTGATTTCATCGTTAACTGATTTCATCGTTAATTGATTTCATCGTTAACTGATTTCATCTTCATTTAACTGATTTCATCGTTAACTGATTTCATCTTCATTCTTCATTTAACTGATTTCATCTTTAACTGATTTCATCGTTAACTGATTTCATCTTCATTTAACTGATTTCATCGTTAATTGATTTCATCGTTAACTGATTTCATCGTTAATTGATTTCATCGTTAACTGATTTCATCTTCATTTAACTGATTTCATCGTTAACTGATTTCATCTTCATTCTTCATTTAACTGATTTCATCTTTAACTGATTTCATCGTTAACTGATTTCATCTTCATTTAACTGATTTCATCGTTAATTGATTTCATCGTTAACTGATTTCATCGTTAATTGATTTCATCGTTAACTGATTTCATCTTCATTTAACTGATTTCATCGTTAACTGATTTCATCTTCATTCTTCATTTAACTGATTTCATCTTTAACTGATTTCATCGTTAACTGATTTCATCTTCATTTAACTGATTTCATCGTTAATTGATTTCATCGTTAACTGATTTCATCGTTAACTGATTTCATCTTCATTTAACTGATTTCATCGTTAACTGATTTCATCGTTAACTGATTTCATCTTTAACTGATTTCATCTTCATTTAACTGATTTCATCTTCATTTAACTGATTTCATCGTTAACTGATTTCATCGTTAACTGATTTCATCTTCATTTAACTGATTTCATCTTCATTTAACTGATTTCATCGTTAACTGATTTCATCGTTAACTGATTTCATCTTCATTTAATTGATTTCATCGTTAACTGATTTCATCGTTAACTGATTTCATCGTTAACTGATTTCATCTTCATTTAACTGATTTCATCGTTAACTGATTTCATCGTTAACTGATTTCATCGTTAACTGATTTCATCTTCATTTAACTGATTTCATCGTTAACTGATTTCATCGTTAACTGATTTCATCTTCATTTAACTGATTTCATCGTTAACTGATTTCATCGTTAATTGATTTCATCGTTAACTGATTTCATTTTCATTCTTCATTTAACTGATTTCATCGTTAACTGATTTCATCGTTAACTGATTTCATCTTCATTTAACTGATTTCATCGTTAACTGATTTCATCTTCATTTAATTGATTTCATCGTTAACTGATTTCATCGTTAACTGATTTCATCGTTAACTGATTTCATCTTCATTTAACTGATTTCATCGTTAACTGATTTCATCGTTAACTGATTTCATCTTCATTTAACTGATTTCATTTTCATTCTTCATTTAACTGATTTCATCGTTAACTGATTTCATCTTCATTTAATTGATTTCATCGTTAACTGATTTCATCGTTAACTGATTTCATCGTTAACTGATTTCATCTTCATTTAACTGATTTCATCGTTAACTGATTTCATCGTTAACTGATTTCATCGTTAACTGATTTCATCTTCATTTAACTGATTTCATCGTTAACTGATTTCATCGTTAACTGATTTCATCTTCATTTAACTGATTTCATCGTTAACTGATTTCATCGTTAATTGATTTCATCGTTAACTGATTTCATTTTCATTCTTCATTTAACTGATTTCATCGTTAACTGATTTCATCGTTAACTGATTTCATCTTCATTTAACTGATTTCATCGTTAACTGATTTCATCGTTAATTGATTTCATCGTTAACTGATTTCATCTTCATTCTTCATTTAACTGATTTCATCGTTAACTGATTTCATCTTCATTTAACTGATTTCATCGTTAACTGATTTCATCGTTAACTGATTTCATCGTTAACTGATTTCATCTTCATTTAACTGATTTCATCATTAACTGATTTCATCTTCATTCTTCATTTAACTGATTTCATCTTTAACTGATTTCATCGTTAACTGATTTCATCTTCATTTAACTGATTTCATCGTTAATTGATTTCATCGTTAACTGATTTCATCGTTAACTGATTTCATCGTTAACTGATTTCATCTTCATTTAACTGATTTCATCGTTAATTGATTTCATCGTTAACTGATTTCATCGTTAATTGATTTCATCGTTAACTGATTTCATCTTCATTTAACTGATTTCATCGTTAACTGATTTCATCTTCATTCTTCATTTAACTGATTTCATCTTTAACTGATTTCATCGTTAACTGATTTCATCTTCATTTAACTGATTTCATCGTTAATTGATTTCATCGTTAACTGATTTCATCGTTAATTGATTTCATCGTTAACTGATTTCATCTTCATTTAACTGATTTCATCGTTAACTGATTTCATCTTCATTCTTCATTTAACTGATTTCATCTTTAACTGATTTCATCGTTAACTGATTTCATCTTCATTTAACTGATTTCATCGTTAATTGATTTCATCGTTAACTGATTTCATCGTTAATTGATTTCATCGTCAACTGATTTCATCTTCATTTAACTGATTTCATCGTTAACTGATTTCATCTTCATTCTTCATTTAACTGATTTCATCTTTAACTGATTTCATCGTTAACTGATTTCATCTTCATTTAACTGATTTCATCGTTAATTGATTTCATCGTTAACTGATTTCATCGTTAACTGATTTCATCTTCATTTAACTGATTTCATCGTTAACTGATTTCATCGTTAACTGATTTCATCTTTAACTGATTTCATCTTCATTTAACTGATTTCATCGTTAACTGATTTCATCGTTAACTGATTTCATCGTTAACTGATTTCATCTTCATTTAACTGATTTCATCTTCATTTAACTGATTTCATCGTTAACTGATTTCATCGTTAACTGATTTCATCTTCATTTAATTGATTTCATCGTTAACTGATTTCATCGTTAACTGATTTCATCGTTAACTGATTTCATCTTCATTTAACTGATTTCATCGTTAACTGATTTCATCGTTAACTGATTTCATCGTTAACTGATTTCATCTTCATTTAACTGATTTCATCGTTAACTGATTTCATCGTTAACTGATTTCATCTTCATTTAACTGATTTCATCGTTAACTGATTTCATCGTTAATTGATTTCATCGTTAACTGATTTCATTTTCATTCTTCATTTAACTGATTTCATCGTTAACTGATTTCATCGTTAACTGATTTCATCTTCATTTAACTGATTTCATCGTTAACTGATTTCATCGTTAATTGATTTCATCGTTAACTGATTTCATCTTCATTCTTCATTTAACTGATTTCATCGTTAACTGATTTCATCTTCATTTAACTGATTTCATCGTTAACTGATTTCATCGTTAACTGATTTCATCTTCATTTAACTGATTTCATCGTTAACTGATTTCATCTTTAACTGATTTCATCGTTAACTGATTTCATCGTTAACTGATTTCATCTTCATTTAACTGATTTCATTGTTAACTGATTTCATCGTTAATTGATTTCATCGTTGACTGATTTCATCTTCATTTAACTGATTTCATCGTTAACTGATTTCATCGTTAACTGATTTCATCGTTAACTGATTTCATCGTTAACTGATTTCATCTTCATTTAACTGATTTCATTGTTAACTGATTTCATCGTTAACTGATTTCATCTTCATTTAATTGATTTCATCGTTAACTGATTTCATCTTCATTTAATTGATTTCATCGTTAACTGATTTCATCGTTAACTGATTTCATCGTTAACTGATTTCATCTTCATTTAACTGATTTCATCGTTAACTGATTTCATCGTTAACTGATTTCATCTTCATTTAACTGATTTCATCGTTAACTTATTTCATCGTTAACTGATTTCATCGTTAACTGATTTCATCGTTAACTGATTTCATCTTCATTTAACTGATTTCATTGTTAACTGATTTCATCTTCATTTAACTGATTTCATCGTTAACTGATTTCATCGTTAACTGATTTCATCGTTAACTGATTTCATCTTCATTTAACTGATTTCATTTTCATTCTTCATTTAACTGATTTCATCGTTAACTGATTTCATCTTCATTTAACTGATTTCATCGTTAACTGATTTCATCGTTAACTGATTTCATCGTTAACTGATTTCATCTTTAACTGATTTCATCGTTAACTGATTTCATCTTCATTTAACTGATTTCATCGTTAACTGATTTCATCTTCATTCAATTGATTTCATCGTTAACTGATTTCATCGTTAACTGATTTCATCGTTAACTGATTTCATCGTTAACTGATTTCATCTTCATTTAACTGATTTCATCGTTAACTGATTTCATCGTTAACTGATTTCATCTTCATTTAACTGATTTCATTTTCATTCTTCATTTAACTGATTTCATCGTTAACTGATTTCATCTTCATTTAATTGATTTCATCGTTAACTGATTTCATCGTTAACTGATTTCATCGTTAACTGATTTCATCTTCATTTAACTGATTTCATCGTTAACTGATTTCATCTTCATTTAACTGATTTCATCGTTAACTGATTTCATCGTTAACTGATTTCATCGTTAACTGATTTCATCTTCATTTAACTGATTTCATCGTTAACTGATTTCATCGTTAACTGATTTCATCTTCATTTAACTGATTTCATCTTCATTTAACTGATTTCATCGTTAACTGATTTCATCGTTAATTGATTTCATCGTTAACTGATTTCATTTTCATTCTTCATTTAACTGATTTCATCGTTAACTGATTTCATCGTTAACTGATTTCATCTTCATTTAACTGATTTCATCGTTAACTGATTTCATCGTTAATTGATTTCATCGTTAACTGATTTCATCTTCATTCTTCATTTAACTGATTTCATCGTTAACTGATTTCATCTTCATTTAACTGATTTCATCGTTAACTGATTTCATCGTTAACTGATTTCATCTTCATTTAACTGATTTCATCGTTAACTGATTTCATCTTCATTCTTCATTTAACTGATTTCATCTTTAACTGATTTCATCGTTAACTGATTTCATCTTCATTTAACTGATTTCATCGTTAATTGATTTCATCGTTAACTGATTTCATCGTTAACTGATTTCATCGTTAACTGATTTCATCTTCATTTAACTGATTTCATCGTTAATTGATTTCATCGTTAACTGATTTCATCGTTAATTGATTTCATCGTTAACTGATTTCATCTTCATTTAACTGATTTCATCGTTAACTGATTTCATCTTCATTCTTCATTTAACTGATTTCATCTTTAACTGATTTCATCGTTAACTGATTTCATCTTCATTTAACTGATTTCATCGTTAATTGATTTCATCGTTAACTGATTTCATCGTTAATTGATTTCATCGTTAACTGATTTCATCTTCATTTAACTGATTTCATCGTTAACTGATTTCATCTTCATTCTTCATTTAACTGATTTCATCTTTAACTGATTTCATCGTTAACTGATTTCATCTTCATTTAACTGATTTCATCGTTAACTGATTTCATCGTTAACTGATTTCATCTTCATTTAATTGATTTCATCGTTAACTGATTTCATCGTTAACTGATTTCATCGTTAACTGATTTCATCTTCATTTAACTGATTTCATCGTTAACTGATTTCATCGTTAACTGATTTCATCGTTAACTGATTTCATCTTCATTTAACTGATTTCATCGTTAACTGATTTCATCGTTAACTGATTTCATCTTCATTTAACTGATTTCATCGTTAACTGATTTCATCGTTAATTGATTTCATCGTTAACTGATTTCATTTTCATTCTTCATTTAACTGATTTCATCGTTAACTGATTTCATCGTTAACTGATTTCATCTTCATTTAACTGATTTCATCGTTAACTGATTTCATCGTTAATTGATTTCATCGTTAACTGATTTCATCTTCATTCTTCATTTAACTGATTTCATCGTTAACTGATTTCATCTTCATTTAACTGATTTCATCGTTAACTGATTTCATCGTTAACTGATTTCATCGTTAACTGATTTCATCTTCATTTAACTGATTTCATCGTTAACTGATTTCATCTTCATTCTTCATTTAACTGATTTCATCTTTAACTGATTTCATCGTTAACTGATTTCATCTTCATTTAACTGATTTCATCGTTAATTGATTTCATCGTTAACTGATTTCATCGTTAACTGATTTCATCTTCATTTAACTGATTTCATCGTTAACTGATTTCATCGTTAACTGATTTCATCTTTAACTGATTTCATCTTCATTTAACTGATTTCATCGTTAACTGATTTCATCGTTAACTGATTTCATCGTTAACTGATTTCATCGTTAACTGATTTCATCTTCATTTAACTGATTTCATTGTTAACTGATTTCATCGTTAACTGATTTCATCTTCATTTAACTGATTTCATCGTTAACTGATTTCATCGTTAACTGATTTCATCGTTAACTGATTTCATCTTCATTTAACTGATTTCATTTTCATTCTTCATTTAACTGATTTCATCGTTAACTGATTTCATCTTCATTTAACTGATTTCATCGTTAACTGATTTCATCGTTAACTGATTTCATCGTTAACTGATTTCATCTTTAACTGATTTCATCGTTAACTGATTTCATCTTCATTTAACTGATTTCATCGTTAACTGATTTCATCTTCATTTAATTGATTTCATCGTTAACTGATTTCATCGTTAACTGATTTCATCTTCATTTAACTGATTTCATCGTTAACTGATTTCATCGTTAACTGATTTCATCGTTAACTGATTTCATCGTTAACTGATTTCATCTTCATTTAACTGATTTCATCGTTAACTGATTTCATCTTCATTTAATTGATTTCATCGTTAACTGATTTCATCGTTAACTGATTTCATCTTCATTTAACTGATTTCATCGTTAACTGATTTCATCGTTAACTGATTTCATCTTCATTTAACTGATTTCATCGTTAACTGATTTCATCGTTAATTGATTTCATCGTTAACTGATTTCATTTTCATTCTTCATTTAACTGATTTCATCGTTAACTGATTTCATCGTTAACTGATTTCATCTTCATTTAACTGATTTCATCGTTAACTGATTTCATCGTTAACTGATTTCATCGTTAACTGATTTCATCTTCATTTAACTGATTTCATCGTTAACTGATTTCATCGTTAATTGATTTCATCGTTAACTGATTTCATTTTCATTCTTCATTTAACTGATTTCATCGTTAACTGATTTCATCGTTAACTGATTTCATCTTCATTTAACTGATTTCATCGTTAACTGATTTCATCGTTAATTGATTTCATCGTTAACTGATTTCATCTTCATTCTTCATTTAACTGATTTCATCGTTAACTGATTTCATCTTCATTTAACTGATTTCATCGTTAACTGATTTCATCGTTAACTGATTTCATCGTTAACTGATTTCATCTTCATTTAACTGATTTCATCGTTAACTGATTTCATCTTCATTCTTCATTTAACTGATTTCATCTTTAACTGATTTCATCGTTAACTGATTTCATCTTCATTTAACTGATTTCATCGTTAATTGATTTCATCGTTAACTGATTTCATCGTTAACTGATTTCATCTTCATTTAACTGATTTCATCGTTAACTGATTTCATCGTTAACTGATTTCATCTTTAACTGATTTCATCTTCATTTAACTGATTTCATCGTTAACTGATTTCATCGTTAACTGATTTCATCGTTAACTGATTTCATCTTCATTTAACTGATTTCATTGTTAACTGATTTCATCGTTAACTGATTTCATCTTCATTTAACTGATTTCATCGTTAACTGATTTCATCGTTAACTGATTTCATCTTCATTTAACTGATTTCATTTTCATTCTTCATTTAACTGATTTCATCGTTAAATGATTTCATCTTCATTTAACTGATTTCATCGTTAACTGATTTCATCGTTAACTGATTTCATCGTTAACTGATTTCATCTTTAACTGATTTCATCGTTAACTGATTTCATCTTCATTTAACTGATTTCATCGTTAACTGATTTCATCTTCATTTAATTGATTTCATCGTTAACTGATTTCATCGTTAACTGATTTCATCGTTAACTGATTTCATCTTTAACTGATTTCATCGTTAACTGATTTCATCTTCATTTAACTGATTTCATCGTTAACTGATTTCATCTTCATTTAATTGATTTCATCGTTAACTGATTTCATCGTTAACTGATTTCATCGTTAACTGATTTCATCTTCATTTAACTGATTTCATCGTTAACTGATTTCATCGTTAACTGATTTCATCTTCATTTAACTGATTTCATCGTTAACTGATTTCATCGTTAATTGATTTCATCGTTAACTGATTTCATTTTCATTCTTCATTTAACTGATTTCATCGTTAACTGATTTCATCGTTAACTGATTTCATCTTTAACTGATTTCATCGTTAACTGATTTCATCTTCATTTAACTGATTTCATCGTTAACTGATTTCATCTTCATTTAACTGATTTCATCGTTAACTGATTTCATCGTTAACTGATTTCATCGTTAACTGATTTCATCTTTAACTGATTTCATCGTTAACTGATTTCATCTTCATTTAACTGATTTCATCGTTAACTGATTTCATCTTCATTTAATTGATTTCATCGTTAACTGATTTCATCGTTAACTGATTTCATCGTTAACTGATTTCATCTTCATTTAACTGATTTCATCGTTAACTGATTTCATCGTTAACTGATTTCATCTTCATTTAACTGATTTCATCGTTAACTGATTTCATCGTTAATTGATTTCATCGTTAACTGATTTCATTTTCATTCTTCATTTAACTGATTTCATCGTTAACTGATTTCATCGTTAACTGATTTCATCTTCATTTAACTGATTTCATCGTTAACTGATTTCATCGTTAACTGATTTCATCTTCATTTAACTGATTTCATCGTTAACTGATTTCATCGTTAATTGATTTCATCATTAACTGATTTCATTTTCATTCTTCATTTAACTGATTTCATCGTTAACTGATTTCATCGTTAACTGATTTCATCGTTAATTGATTTCATCGTTAACTGATTTCATCTTCATTCTTCATTTAACTGATTTCATCGTTAACTGATTTCATCTTCATTTAACTGATTTCATCGTTAACTGATTTCATCGTTAACTGATTTCATCGTTAACTGATTTCATCTTCATTTAACTGATTTCATTGTTAACTGATTTCATCGTTAACTGATTTCATCTTCATTTAACTGATTTCATCGTTAACTGATTTCATCGTTAACTGATTTCATCGTTAACTGATTTCATCTTCATTTAACTGATTTCATTTTCATTCTTCATTTAACTGATTTCATCGTTAACTGATTTCATCTTCATTTAACTGATTTCATCGTTAACTGATTTCATCGTTAACTGATTTCATCTTTAACTGATTTCATCGTTAACTGATTTCATCTTCATTTAACTGATTTCATCGTTAACTGATTTCATCTTCATTTAATTGATTTCATCGTTAACTGATTTCATCGTTAACTGATTTCATCGTTAACTGATTTCATCTTCATTTAACTGATTTCATCGTTAACTGATTTCATCGTTAACTGATTTCATCTTCATTTAACTGATTTCATTTTCATTCTTCATTTAACTGATTTCATCGTTAACTGATTTCATCTTCATTTAATTGATTTCATCGTTAACTGATTTCATCGTTAACTGATTTCATCGTTAACTGATTTCATCTTCATTTAACTGATTTCATCGTTAACTGATTTCATCGTTAACTGATTTCATCTTCATTTAACTGATTTCATCGTTAACTGATTTCATCGTTAACTGATTTCATCTTCATTTAACTGATTTCATCGTTAACTGATTTCATCGTTAATTGATTTCATCGTTAACTGATTTCATTTTCATTCTTCATTTAACTGATTTCATCGTTAACTGATATCATCGTTAACTGATTTCATCTTCATTTAACTGATTTCATCGTTAACTGATTTCATCGTTAATTGATTTCATCGTTAACTGATTTCATCTTCATTCTTCATTTAACTGATTTCATCGTTAACTGATTTCATCTTCATTTAACTGATTTCATCGTTAACTGATTTCATCTTCATTTAACTGATTTCATCGTTAACTGATTTCATCTTCATTCTTCATTTAACTGATTTCATCTTTAACTGATTTCATCGTTAACTGATTTCATCTTCATTTAACTGATTTCATCGTTAATTGATTTCATCGTTAACTGATTTCATCTTCATTTAACTGATTTCATCGTTAACTGATTTCATCTTCATTCTTCATTTAACTGATTTCATCTTTAACTGATTTCATCGTTAACTGATTTCATCGTTAACTGATTTCATCTTCATTTAACTGATTTCATCTTCATTTAACTGATTTCATCGTTAACTGATTTCATCGTTAACTGATTTCATCTTCATTTAATTGATTTCATCGTTAACTGATTTCATCGTTAACTGATTTCATCGTTAACTGATTTCATCTTCATTCTTCATTTAACTGATTTCATCGTTAACTGATTTCATCTTCATTTAACTGATTTCATCGTTAACTGATTTCATCGTTAACTGATTTCATCGTTAACTGATTTCATCTTCATTTAACTGATTTCATCGTTAACTGATTTCATCTTCATTCTTCATTTAACTGATTTCATCTTTAACTGATTTCATCGTTAACTGATTTCATCTTCATTTAACTGATTTCATCGTTAATTGATTTCATCGTTAACTGATTTCATCGTTAACTGATTTCATCTTCATTTAACTGATTTCATCGTTAACTGATTTCATCGTTAACTGATTTCATCGTTAACTGATTTCATCTTCATTTAACTGATTTCATCTTTAACTGATTTCATCTTCATTTAACTGATTTCATCGTTAACTGATTTCATCGTTAACTGATTTCATCGTTAACTGATTTCATCTTCATTTAACTGATTTCATCTTCATTTAACTGATTTCATCGTTAACTGATTTCATCGTTAACTGATTTCATCTTCATTTAATTGATTTCATCGTTAACTGATTTCATCGTTAACTGATTTCATCGTTAACTGATTTCATCTTCATTTAACTGATTTCATCGTTAACTGATTTCATCGTTAACTGATTTCATTTTCATTTAATTGATTTCATCTTCATTTAACTGATTTCATCGTTAACTGATTTCATCGTTAACTGATTTCATCTTCATTTAACTGATTTCATCGTTAACTGATTTCATCGTTAATTGATTTCATCGTTAACTGATTTCATTTTCATTCTTCATTTAACTGATTTCATCGTTAACTGATTTCATCGTTAACTGATTTCATCTTCATTTAACTGATTTCATCGTTAACTGATTTCATCGTTAATTGATTTCATCGTTAACTGATTTCATCTTCATTCTTCATTTAACTGATTTCATCGTTAACTGATTTCATCTTCATTTAACTGATTTCATCGTTAACTGATTTCATCGTTAACTGATTTCATCGTTAACTGATTTCATCTTCATTTAACTGATTTCATCGTTAACTGATTTCATCTTCATTCTTCATTTAACTGATTTCATCTTTAACTGATTTCATCGTTAACTGATTTCATCTTCATTTAACTGATTTCATCGTTAATTGATTTCATCGTTAACTGATTTCATCGTTAACTGATTTCATCTTCATTTAACTGATTTCATCGTTAACTGATTTCATCGTTAACTGATTTCATCTTTAACTGATTTCATCTTCATTTAACTGATTTCATCGTTAACTGATTTCATCGTTAACTGATTTCATCGTTAACTGATTTCATCGTTAACTGATTTCATCTTCATTTAACTGATTTCATTGTTAACTGATTTCATCGTTAACTGATTTCATCTTCATTTAACTGATTTCATCGTTAACTGATTTCATCGTTAACTGATTTCATCGTTAACTGATTTCATCTTCATTTAACTGATTTCATTTTCATTCTTCATTTAACTGATTTCATCGTTAACTGATTTCATCTTCATTTAACTGATTTCATCGTTAACTGATTTCATCGTTAACTGATTTCATCTTTAACTGATTTCATCGTTAACTGATTTCATCTTCATTTAACTGATTTCATCGTTAACTGATTTCATCTTCATTTAATTGATTTCATCGTTAACTGATTTCATCGTTAACTGATTTCATCTTCATTTAACTGATTTCATCGTTAACTGATTTCATCGTTAACTGATTTCATCGTTAACTGATTTCATCTTTAACTGATTTCATCGTTAACTGATTTCATCTTCATTTAACTGATTTCATCGTTAACTGATTTCATCTTCATTTAATTGATTTCATCGTTAACTGATTTCATCGTTAACTGATTTCATCGTTAACTGATTTCATCTTCATTTAACTGATTTCATCGTTAACTGATTTCATCGTTAACTGATTTCATCTTCATTTAACTGATTTCATCGTTAACTGATTTCATCGTTAATTGATTTCATCGTTAACTGATTTCATCTTCATTTAACTGATTTCATCGTTAACTGATTTCATCGTTAACTGATTTCATCTTCATTTAATTGATTTCATCGTTAACTGATTTCATCGTTAACTGATTTCATCGTTAACTGATTTCATCTTCATTTAACTGATTTCATCGTTAACTGATTTCATCGTTAACTGATTTCATCGTTAACTGATTTCATCTTCATTTAACTGATTTCATCGTTAACTGATTTCATCGTTAACTGATTTCATCTTCATTTAACTGATTTCATCGTTAACTGATTTCATCGTTAATTGATTTCATCGTTAACTGATTTCATTTTCATTCTTCATTTAACTGATTTCATCGTTAACTGATTTCATCGTTAACTGATTTCATCTTTAACTGATTTCATCTTCATTTAACTGATTTCATCGTTAACTGATTTCATCGTTAACTGATTTCATCGTTAACTGATTTCATTATTAACTGATTTCATCTTCATTTAACTGATTTCATTGTTAACTGATTTCATCGTTAACTGATTTCATCTTCATTTAACTGATTTCATCGTTAACTGATTTCATCGTTAACTGATTTCATCTTCATTTAACTGATTTCATCGTTAACTGATTTCATCGTTAACTGATTTCATCTTCATTTAACTGATTTCATCGTTAACTGATTTCATCGTTAATTGATTTCATCGTTAACTGATTTCATCTTCATTCTTCATTTAACTGATTTCATCGTTAACTGATTTCATCTTCATTTAACTGATTTCATCGTTAACTGATTTCATCGTTAACTGATTTCATCGTTAACTGATTTCATCTTCATTTAACTGATTTCATCGTTAACTGATTTCATCTTCATTCTTCATTTAACTGATTTCATCTTTAACTGATTTCATCGTTAACTGATTTCATCTTCATTTAACTGATTTCATCGTTAATTGATTTCATCGTTAACTGATTTCATCGTTAACTGATTTCATCTTCATTTAACTGATTTCATCGTTAACTGATTTCATCGTTAACTGATTTCATCTTTAACTGATTTCATCTTCATTTAACTGATTTCATCGTTAACTGATTTCATCGTTAACTGATTTCATCGTTAACTGATTTCATCTTCATTTAACTGATTTCATTGTTAACTGATTTCATCGTTAACTGATTTCATCTTCATTTAACTGATTTCATCGTTAACTGATTTCATCGTTAACTGATTTCATCGTTAACTGATTTCATCTTCATTTAACTGATTTCATTTTCATTCTTCATTTAACTGATTTCATCGTTAACTGATTTCATCTTCATTTAACTGATTTCATCGTTAACTGATTTCATCGTTAACTGATTTCATCGTTAACTGATTTCATCTTTAACTGATTTCATCTTCATTTAACTGATTTCATCGTTAACTGATTTCATCTTCATTTAATTGATTTCATCGTTAACTGATTTCATCGTTAACTGATTTCATCGTTAACTGATTTCATCTTCATTTAACTGATTTCATCGTTAACTGATTTCATCGTTAACTGATTTCATCGTTAACTGATTTCATCTTCATTTAACTGATTTCATCTTCATTTAACTGATTTCATCGTTAACTGATTTCATCGTTAACTGATTTCATCTTCATTTAATTGATTTCATCGTTAACTGATTTCATCGTTAACTGATTTCATCGTTAACTGATTTCATCTTCATTTAACTGATTTCATCGTTAACTGATTTCATCGTTAATTGATTTCATCGTTAACTGATTTCATTTTCATTCTTCATTTAACTGATTTCATCGTTAACTGATTTCATCGTTAACTGATTTCATCTTCATTTAACTGATTTCATCGTTAACTGATTTCATCGTTAATTGATTTCATCGTTAACTGATTTCATCTTCATTCTTCATTTAACTGATTTCATCGTTAACTGATTTCATCTTCATTTAACTGATTTCATCGTTAACTGATTTCATCGTTAACTGATTTCATCGTTAACTGATTTCATCTTCATTTAACTGATTTCATCGTTAACTGATTTCATCTTCATTCTTCATTTAACTGATTTCATCTTTAACTGATTTCATCGTTAACTGATTTCATCTTCATTTAACTGATTTCATCGTTAATTGATTTCATCGTTAACTGATTTCATCGTTAACTGATTTCATCTTCATTTAACTGATTTCATCGTTAACTGATTTCATCGTTAACTGATTTCATCTTTAACTGATTTCATCTTCATTTAACTGATTTCATCGTTAACTGATTTCATCGTTAACTGATTTCATCGTTAACTGATTTCATCGTTAACTGATTTCATCTTCATTTAACTGATTTCATTGTTAACTGATTTCATCGTTAACTGATTTCATCTTCATTTAACTGATTTCATCGTTAACTGATTTCATCGTTAACTGATTTCATATTCATTTAACTGATTTCATTTTCATTCTTCATTTAACTGATTTCATCGTTAACTGATTTCATCTTCATTTAACTGATTTCATCGTTAACTGATTTCATCGTTAACTGATTTCATCTTTAACTGATTTCATCGTTAACTGATTTCATCTTCATTTAACTGATTTCATCGTTAACTGATTTCATCGTTAACTGATTTCATCGTTAACTGATTTCATCTTCATTTAACTGATTTCATCGTTAACTGATTTCATCGTTAACTGATTTCATCGTTAACTGATTTCATCTTTAACTGATTTCATCGTTAACTGATTTCATCGTTAACTGATTTCATCTTCATTTAATTGATTTCATCGTTAACTGATTTCATCGTTAACTGATTTCATCGTTAACTGATTTCATCTTCATTTAACTGATTTCATCGTTAACTGATTTCATCGTTAACTGATTTCATCTTCATTTAACTGATTTCATCGTTAACTGATTTCATCTTCATTTAATTGATTTCATCGTTAACTGATTTCATCGTTAACTGATTTCATCGTTAACTGATTCCATCGTTAACTGATTTCATCGTTAACTGATTTCATTTTCATTTAACTGATTTCATCGTTAACTGATTTCATCGTTAACTGATTTCATCGTTAACTGATTTCATCTTCATTTAACTGATTTCATTGTTAACTGATTTCATCGTTAACTGATTTCATCTTCATTTAACTGATTTCATCGTTAACTGATTTCATCGTTAACTGATTTCATCGTTAACTGATTTCATCTTCATTTAACTGATTTCATTTTCATTCTTCATTTAACTGATTTCATCGTTAACTGATTTCATCTTCATTTAACTGATTTCATCGTTAACTGATTTCATCGTTAACTGATTTCATCGTTAACTGATTTCATCTTTAACTGATTTCATCGTTAACTGATTTCATCTTCATTTAACTGATTTCATCGTTAACTGATTTCATCTTCATTTAATTGATTTCATCGTTAACTGATTTCATCGTTAACTGATTTCATCGTTAACTGATTTCATCTTCATTTAACTGATTTCATCGTTAACTGATTTCATCGTTAACTGATTTCATCTTCATTTAACTGATTTCATTTTCATTCTTCATTTAACTGATTTCATCGTTAACTGATTTCATCTTCATTTAATTGATTTCATCGTTAACTGATTTCATCGTTAACTGATTTCATCGTTAACTGATTTCATCTTCATTTAACTGATTTCATCGTTAACTGATTTCATCGTTAACTGATTTCATCGTTAACTGATTTCATCTTCATTTAACTGATTTCATCGTTAACTGATTTCATCGTTAACTGATTTCATCTTCATTTAACTGATTTCATCGTTAACTGATTTCATCGTTAATTGATTTCATCGTTAACTGATTTCATTTTCATTCTTCATTTAACTGATTTCATCGTTAACTGATTTCATCGTTAACTGATTTCATCTTCATTTAACTGATTTCATCGTTAACTGATTTCATCGTTAATTGATTTCATCGTTAACTGATTTCATCTTCATTCTTCATTTAACTGATTTCATCGTTAACTGATTTCATCTTCATTTAACTGATTTCATCGTTAACTGATTTCATCGTTAACTGATTTCATCTTCATTTAACTGATTTCATCGTTAACTGATTTCATCTTCATTCTTCATTTAACTGATTTCATCGTTAACTGATTTCATCTTTAACTGATTTCATCGTTAACTGATTTCATCGTTAACTGATTTCATCTTCATTTAACTGATTTCATCGTTAACTGATTTCATCGTTAACTGATTTCATCGTTAACTGATTTCATCTTTAACTGATTTCATCGTTAACTGATTTCATCTTCATTTAACTGATTTCATCGTTAACTGATTTCATCTTCATTTAACTGATTTCATCGTTAACTGATTTCATCGTTAACTGATTTCATCGTTAACTGATTTCATCTTCATTTAACTGATTCCATCGTTAACTGATTTCATCGTTAACTGATTTCATCGTTAACTGATTTCATCTTCATTTAACTGATTTCATCGTTAACTGATTTCATCGTTAACTGATTTCATCTTTAACTGATTTCATCGTTAACTGATTTCATCTTCATTTAACTGATTTCATCGTTAACTGATTTCATCGTTAACTGATTTCATCGTTAACTGATTTCATCTTCATTTAACTGATTTCATCGTTAACTGATTTCATCGTTAACTGATTCCATCGTTAACTGATTTCATCGTTAACTGATTTCATCTTCATTTAACTGATTTCATCGTTAACTGATTTCATCTTCATTTAACTGATTTCATCGTTAACTGATTTCATCGTTAACTGATTTCATCGTTAACTGATTTCATCTTCATTTAACTGATTTCATTTTCATTCTTCATTTAACTGATTTCATCGTTAACTGATTTCATCTTCATTTAACTGATTTCATCGTTAACTGATTTCATCTTCATTTAACTGATTTCATCGTTAACTGATTTCATCTTCATTTAATTGATTTCATCGTTAACTGATTTCATCGTTAACTGATTTCATCGTTAACTGATTTCATCGTTAACTGATTTCATCTTCATTTAACTGATTTCATCGTTAACTGATTTCATCGTTAACTGATTCCATCGTTAACTGATTTCATCGTTAACTGATTTCATCTTCATTTAACTGATTTCATCGTTAACTGATTTCATCGTTAACTGATTTCATCTTCATTTAACTGATTTCATCGTTAACTGATTTCATCGTTAACTGATTTCATCGTTAACTGATTTCATCTTCATTTAACTGATTTCATCGTTAACTGATTTCATCGTTAACTGATTTCATCGTTAACTGATTTCATCTTCATTTAACTGATTTCATCGTTAACTGATTTCATCTTCATTTAACTGATTTCATCGTTAACTGATTTCATCGTTAACTGATTCCATCGTTAACTGATTTCATCTTTAACTGATTTCATCGTTAACTGATTTCATCTTCATTTAACTGATTTCATCGTTAACTGATTTCATCTTCATTCAACTGATTTCATCGTTAACTGATTTCGTCTTCATTTAACTGATTTCATCGTTAACTGATTTCATCTTTAACTGATTTCATCGTTAACTGATTTCATCTTCATTTAACTGATTTCATCGTTAACTGATTTCATCGTTAACTGATTTCATCGTTAACTGATTTCATCTTCATTTAACTGATTTCATCGTTAACTGATTTCATCGTTAACTGATTTCATCGTTAACTGATTTCATCTTCATTTAACTGATTTCATCGTTCACTGATTTCATCGTTAACTGATTTCATCTTCATTTAACTGATTTCATCGTTAACTGATTTCATCGTTAACTGATTTCATCTTCATTTAACTGATTTCATCGTTAACTGATTTCATCTTCATTCAACTGATTTCATCGTTAACTGATTTCGTCTTCATTTAACTGATTTCATCGTTAACTGATTTCATCGTTAACTGATTTCATCGTTAACTGATTTCATCTTCATTTAACTGATTTCATCGTTAACTGATTTCATCGTTAACTGATTTCATCGTTAACTGATTTCATCTTCATTTAACTGATTCCATCGTTAACTGATTTCATCGTTAACTGATTTCATCTTCATTTAACTGATTTCATCGTTAACTTATTTCATCGTTAACTGATTCCATCGTTAACTGATTTCATCTTTAACTGATTTCATCGTTAACTGATTTCATCTTCATTTAACTGATTTCATCGTTAACTGATTTCATCTTCATTTAATTGATTTCATCGTTAACTGATTTCATCCTTAACTGATTTCATCTTCATTTAACTGATTTCATCGTTAACTGATTTCATCGTTAACTGATTTCATCTTCATTTAACTGATTTCATCGTTAACTGATTTCATCGTTAACTGATTTCATCTTCATTTAACTGATTTCATCGTTAACTGATTTCATCTTCATTTAACTGATTTCATCGTTAACTGATTTCATCGTTAACTGATTTCATCTTCATTTAACTGATTTCATCGTTAACTGATTTCATCGTTAACTGATTTCATCTTCATTTAACTGATTTCATCGTTAACTGATTTCATCGTTAACTGATTTCATCTTTAACTGATTTCATCTTTAACTGATTTCATCGTTAACTGATTTCATCTTCATTTAACTGATTTCATCGTTAACTGATTTCATCTTCATTTAACTGATTTCATCGTTAACTGATTTCATCGTTAACTGATTTCATCTTCATTTAACTGATTTCATCGTTAACTGATTTCATCGTTAACTGATTTCATCTTTAACTGATTTCATCGTTAACTGATTTCATCTTCATTTAACTGATTTCATCGTTAACTGATTTCATCGTTAACTGATTTCATCTTCATTTAACTGATTTCATCGTTAACTGATTTCATCTTTAACTGATTTCATCGTTAACTGATTTCATCTTCATTTAACTGATTTCATCGTTAACTGATTTCATCGTTAACTGATTTCATCTTCATTTAACTGATTTCATCTTCATTTAACTGATTTCATCGTTAACTGATTTCATCTTCATTTAACTGATTTCATCGTTAACTGATTTCATCGTTAACTGATTTCATCTTCATTTAACTGATTCCATCGTTAACTGATTTCATCGTTAACTGATTTCATCTTCATTTAACTGATTTCATCGTTAACTGATTTCATCGTTAACTGATTTCATCTTTAACTGATTTCATCGTTAACTGATTTCATCTTCATTTAACTGATTTCATCGTTAACTGATTTCATCGTTAACTGATTTCATCGTTAACTGATTTCATCTTCATTTAACTGATTTCATCGTTAACTGATTTCATCGTTAACTGATTCCATCGTTAACTGATTTCATCGTTAACTGATTTCATCTTCATTTAACTGATTTCATCGTTAACTGATTTCATCTTCATTTAACTGATTTCATCGTTAACTGATTTCATCGTTAACTGATTTCATCGTTAACTGATTTCATCTTCATTTAACTGATTTCATTTTCATTCTTCATTTAACTGATTTCATCGTTAACTGATTTCATCTTCATTTAACTGATTTCATCGTTAACTGATTTCATCTTCATTTAACTGATTTCATCGTTAACTGATTTCATCTTCATTTAATTGATTTCATCGTTAACTGATTTCATCGTTAACTGATTTCATCGTTAACTGATTTCATCGTTAACTGATTTCATCGTTAACTGATTTCATCTTCATTTAACTGATTTCATCGTTAACTGATTTCATCGTTAACTGATTCCATCGTTAACTGATTTCATCGTTAACTGATTTCATCTTCATTTAACTGATTTCATCGTTAACTGATTTCATCGTTAACTGATTTCATCTTCATTTAACTGATTTCATCGTTAACTGATTTCATCTTTAACTGATTTCATCGTTAACTGATTTCATCGTTAACTGATTTCATCTTCATTTAACTGATTTCATCGTTAACTGATTTCATCGTTAACTGATTTCATCTTCATTTAACTGATTTCATCGTTAACTGATTTCATCGTTAACTGATTTCATCTTCATTTAACTGATTTCATCGTTAACTGATTTCATCGTTAACTGATTCCATCGTTAACTGATTTCATCTTTAACTGATTTCATCGTTAACTGATTTCATCTTCATTTAACTGATTTCATCGTTAACTGATTTCATCTTCATTCAACTGATTTCATCGTTAACTGATTTCGTCTTCATTTAACTGATTTCATCGTTAACTGATTTCATCTTTAACTGATTTCATCGTTAACTGATTTCATCTTCATTTAACTGATTTCATCGTTAACTGATTTCATCGTTAACTGATTTCATCGTTAACTGATTTCATCTTCATTTAACTGATTTCATCGTTAACTGATTTCATCGTTAACTGATTTCATCGTTAACTGATTTCATCTTCATTTAACTGATTTCATCGTTCACTGATTTCATCGTTAACTGATTTCATCTTCATTTAACTGATTTCATCGTTAACTGATTTCATCGTTAACTGATTTCATCGTTAACTGATTTCATCTTCATTTAACTGATTTCATCGTTAACTGATTTCATCTTCATTCAACTGATTTCATCGTTAACTGATTTCGTCTTCATTTAACTGATTTCATCGTTAACTGATTTCATCTTTAACTGATTTCATCGTTAACTGATTTCATCTTCATTTAACTGATTTCATCGTTAACTGATTTCATCGTTAACTGATTTCATCGTTAACTGATTTCATCTTCATTTAACTGATTCCATCGTTAACTGATTTCATCGTTAACTGATTTCATCTTCATTTAACTGATTTCATCGTTAACTTATTTCATCGTTAACTGATTCCATCGTTAACTGATTTCATCTTTAACTGATTTCATCGTTAACTGATTTCATCTTCATTTAACTGATTTCATCGTTAACTGATTTCATCTTCATTTAATTGATTTCATCGTTAACTGATTCCATCGTTAACTGATTTCATCGTTAACTGATTTCATCCTTAACTGATTTCATCTTCATTTAACTGATTTCATCGTTAACTGATTTCATCGTTAACTGATTTCATCTTCATTTAACTGATTTCATCTTTAACTGATTTCATCGTTAACTGATTTCATCTTCATTTAACTGATTTCATCGTTAACTGATTTCATCTTCATTTAACTGATTTCATCGTTAACTGATTTCATCGTTAACTGATTTCATCGTTAACTGATTTCATCTTCATTTAACTGATTCCATCGTTAACTGATTTCATCGTTAACTGATTTCATCGTTAACTGATTTCATCTTCATTTAACTGATTTCATCGTTAACTGATTTCATCTTTAACTGATTTCATCGTTAACTGATTTCATCTTCATTTAACTGATTTCATCGTTAACTGATTTCATCGTTAACTGATTTCATCGTTAACTGATTTCATCTTCATTTAACTGATTTCATCGTTAACTGATTTCATCGTTAACTGATTCCATCGTTAACTGATTTCATCGTTAACTGATTTCATCTTCATTTAACTGATTTCATCGTTAACTGATTTCATCGTTAACTGATTTCATCTTCATTTAACTGATTTCATCGTTAACTGATTTCATCGTTAACTGATTTCATCTTCATTTAACTGATTTCATCGTTAACTGATTTCATCGTTAATTGATTTCATCGTTAACTGATTTCATTTTCATTCTTCATTTAACTGATTTCATCGTTAACTGATTTCATCGTTAACTGATTTCATCTTCATTTAACTGATTTCATCGTTAATTGATTTCATCGTTAACTGATTTCATCTTCATTCTTCATTTAACTGATTTCATCGTTAACTGATTTCATCTTCATTTAACTGATTTCATCGTTAACTGATTTCATCGTTAACTGATTTCATCGTTAACTGATTTCATCTTCATTTAACTGATTTCATCGTTAACTGATTTCATCTTCATTCTTCATTTAACTGATTTCATCTTTAACTGATTTCATCGTTAACTGATTTCATCTTCATTTAACTGATTTCATCGTTAATTGATTTCATCGTTAACTGATTTCATCGTTAACTGATTTCATCTTCATTTAACTGATTTCATCGTTAACTGATTTCATCTTTAACTGATTTCATCTTCATTTAACTGATTTCATCGTTAACTGATTTCATCGTTAACTGATTTCATCGTTAACTGATTTCATCTTCATTTAACTGATTTCATTGTTAACTGATTTCATCGTTAACTGATTTCATCTTCATTTAACTGATTTCATCGTTAACTGATTTCATCGTTAACTGATTTCATCGTTAACTGATTTCATATTCATTTAACTGATTTCATTTTCATTCTTCATTTAACTGATTTCATCGTTAACTGATTTCATCTTCATTTAACTGATTTCATCGTTAACTGATTTCATCGTTAACTGATTTCATCTTTAACTGATTTCATCGTTAACTGATTTCATCTTCATTTAACTGATTTCATCGTTAACTGATTTCATCTTCATTTAATTGATTTCATCGTTAACTGATTTCATCGTTAACTGATTTCATCGTTAACTGATTTCATCGTTAACTGATTTCATCTTCATTTAACTGATTTCATCGTTAACTGATTTCATCGTTAACTGATTTCATCTTTAACTGATTTCATCGTTAACTGATTTCATCTTCATTTAACTGATTTCATCGTTAACTGATTTCATCTTCATTTAATTGATTTCATCGTTAACTGATTTCATCGTTAACTGATTTCATCGTTAACTGATTTCATCTTCATTTAACTGATTTCATCGTTAACTGATTTCATCGTTAACTGATTTCATCTTCATTTAACTGATTTCATCGTTAACTGATTTCATCTTCATTTAATTGATTTCATCGTTAACTGATTTCATCGTTAACTGATTTCATCTTCATTTAACTGATTTCATCGTTAACTGATTTCATCGTTAACTGATTTCATCGTTAACTGATTTCATCTTCATTTAACTGATTTCATTGTTAACTGATTTCATCGTTAACTGATTTCATCTTCATTTAACTGATTTCATCGTTAACTGATTTCATCGTTAACTGATTTCATCGTTAACTGATTTCATCTTCATTTAACTGATTTCATTTTCATTCTTCATTTAACTGATTTCATCGTTAACTGATTTCATCTTCATTTAACTGATTTCATCGTTAACTGATTTCATCGTTAACTGATTTCATCGTTAACTGATTTCATCGTTAACTGATTTCATCTTTAACTGATTTCATCGTTAACTGATTTCATCTTCATTTAACTGATTTCATCGTTAACTGATTTCATCTTCATTTAATTGATTTCATCGTTAACTGATTTCATCGTTAACTGATTTCATCGTTAACTGATTTCATCTTCATTTAACTGATTTCATCGTTAACTGATTTCATCGTTAACTGATTTCATCTTCATTTAACTGATTTCATTTTCATTCTTCATTTAACTGATTTCATCGTTAACTGATTTCATCTTCATTTAATTGATTTCATCGTTAACTGATTTCATCGTTAACTGATTTCATCGTTAACTGATTTCATCTTCATTTAACTGATTTCATCGTTAACTGATTTCATCGTTAACTGATTTCATCGTTAACTGATTTCATCTTCATTTAACTGATTTCATCGTTAACTGATTTCATCGTTAACTGATTTCATCTTCATTTAACTGATTTCATCGTTAACTGATTTCATCGTTAATTGATTTCATCGTTAACTGATTTCATTTTCATTCTTCATTTAACTGATTTCATCGTTAACTGATTTCATCGTTAACTGATTTCATCTTCATTTAACTGATTTCATCGTTAACTGATTTCATCGTTAATTGATTTCATCGTTAACTGATTTCATCTTCATTCTTCATTTAACTGATTTCATCGTTAACTGATTTCATCTTCATTTAACTGATTTCATCGTTAACTGATTTCATCGTTAACTGATTTCATCGTTAACTGATTTCATCTTCATTTAACTGATTTCATCGTTAACTGATTTCATCTTCATTCTTCATTTAACTGATTTCATCGTTAACTGATTTCATCTTTAACTGATTTCATCGTTAACTGATTTCATCGTTAACTGATTTCATCTTCATTTAACTGATTTCATCGTTAACTGATTTCATCGTTAACTGATTTCATCTTTAACTGATTTCATCGTTAACTGATTTCATCTTCATTTAACTGATTTCATCGTTAACTGATTTCATCTTCATTTAACTGATTTCATCGTTAACTGATTTCATCGTTAACTGATTTCATCGTTAACTGATTTCATCTTCATTTAACTGATTCCATCGTTAACTGATTTCATCGTTAACTGATTTCATCGTTAACTGATTTCATCTTCATTTAACTGATTTCATCGTTAACTGATTTCATCGTTAACTGATTTCATCTTTAACTGATTTCATCGTTAACTGATTTCATCTTCATTTAACTGATTTCATCGTTAACTGATTTCATCGTTAACTGATTTCATCGTTAACTGATTTCATCTTCATTTAACTGATTTCATCGTTAACTGATTTCATCGTTAACTGATTCCATCGTTAACTGATTTCATCGTTAACTGATTTCATCTTCATTTAACTGATTTCATCGTTAACTGATTTCATCTTCATTTAACTGATTTCATCGTTAACTGATTTCATCGTTAACTGATTTCATCGTTAACTGATTTCATCTTCATTTAACTGATTTCATTTTCATTCTTCATTTAACTGATTTCATCGTTAACTGATTTCATCTTCATTTAACTGATTTCATCGTTAACTGATTTCATCTTCATTTAACTGATTTCATCGTTAACTGATTTCATCTTCATTTAATTGATTTCATCGTTAACTGATTTCATCGTTAACTGATTTCATCTTCATTTAACTGATTTCATCGTTAACTGATTTCATCGTTAACTGATTCCATCGTTAACTGATTTCATCGTTAACTGATTTCATCTTCATTTAACTGATTTCATCGTTAACTGATTTCATCGTTAACTGATTTCATCTTCATTTAACTGATTTCATCGTTAACTGATTTCATCTTTAACTGATTTCATCGTTAACTGATTTCATCGTTAACTGATTTCATCTTCATTTAACTGATTTCATCGTTAACTGATTTCATCGTTAACTGATTTCATCGTTAACTGATTTCATCTTCATTTAACTGATTTCATCGTTAACTGATTTCATCGTTAACTGATTTCATCTTCATTTAACTGATTTCATCGTTAACTGATTTCATCGTTAACTGATTCCATCGTTAACTGATTTCATCTTTAACTGATTTCATCGTTAACTGATTTCATCTTCATTTAACTGATTTCATCGTTAACTGATTTCATCTTCATTCAACTGATTTCATCGTTAACTGATTTCGTCTTCATTTAACTGATTTCATCGTTAACTGATTTCATCTTTAACTGATTTCATCGTTAACTGATTTCATCTTCATTTAACTGATTTCATCGTTAACTGATTTCATCGTTAACTGATTTCATCGTTAACTGATTTCATCTTCATTTAACTGATTTCATCGTTAACTGATTTCATCTTCATTTAACTGATTCCATCGTTAACTGATTTCATCGTTAACTGATTTCATCGTTAACTGATTTCATCTTCATTTAACTGATTTCATCGTTAACTGATTTCATCGTTAACTGATTTCATCTTCATTTAACTGATTTCATCTTCATTTAACTGATTTCATCGTTAACTGATTTCATCGTTAACTGATTTCATCGTTAACTGATTTCATCTTCATTTAACTGATTTCATCATTAATTGATTTCATCGTTAACTGATTTCATCGTTAACTGATTTCATCTTCATTTAACTGATTTCATCGTTAACTGATTTCATCGTTAACTGATTTCATCTTTAACTGATTTCATCTTCATTTAACTGATTTCATCGTTAACTGATTTCATCTTCATTTAATTGATTTCATCGTTAACTGATTTCATCTTCATTTAACTGATTTCATCGTTAACTGATTTCATCGTTAACTGATTCCATCGTTAACTGATTTCATCGTTAACTGATTTCATCTTCATTTAACTGATTTCATCGTTAACTGATTTCATCTTCATTTAACTGATTTCATCGTTAACTGATTTCATCTTTAACTGATTTCATCGTTAACTGATTTCATCTTCATTTAACTGATTTCATCGTTAACTGATTTCATCGTTAACTGATTTCATCTTTAACTGATTTCATCGTTAACTGATTTCATCTTCATTTAACTGATTTCATCGTTAACTGATTTCATCGTTAACTGATTTCATCTTCATTTAACTGATTTCATCGTTAACTGATTTCATCGTTAACTGATTCCATCGTTAACTGATTTCATCTTTAACTGATTTCATCGTTAACTGATTCCATCGTTAACTGATTCCATCGTTAACTGATTTCATCGTTAACTGATTCCATCGTTAACTGATTTCATCTTCATTTAACTGATTTCATCGTTAACTGATTTCATCTTCATTTAACTGATTTCATCGTTAACTGATTTCATCGTTAACTGATTTCATCTTCATTTAACTGATTTCATCGTTAACTGATTTCATCGTTAACTGATTTCATCGTTAACTGATTTCATCTTCATTTAACTGATTTCATCGTTAACTGATTTCATCGTTAACTGATTTCATCTTCATTTAACTGATTTCATCGTTAACTGATTTCATCGTTAACTGATTTCATCGTTAACTGATTTCATCTTCATTTAACTGATTTCATCGTTAACTGATTTCATCGTTAACTGATTTCATCTTCATTTAACTGATTTCATCGTTAACTGATTTCATCTTCATTTAACTGATTTCATCGTTAACTGATTTCATCGTTAACTGATTCCATCATTAACTGATTTCATCTTTAACTGATTTCATCGTTAACTGATTCCATCGTTAACTGATTCCATCGTTAACTGATTTCATCGTTAACTGATTTCATCTTCATTTAACTGATTTCATCTTCATTTAACTGATTTCATCGTTAACTGATTTCATCTTCATTTAACTGATTTCATCGTTAACTGATTTCATCTTCATTTAACTGATTTCATCGTTAACTGATTTCATCGTTAACTGATTCCATCGTTAACTGATTTCATCTTCATTTAACTGATTTCATCGTTAACTGATTTCATCTTCATTTAACTGATTCCATCGTTAACTGATTTCATCGTTAACTGATTTCATCGTTAACTGATTTCATCTTCATTTAACTGATTTCATCGTTAACTGATTTCATCGTTAACTGATTTCATCTTCATTTAACTGATTTCATCTTCATTTAACTGATTTCATCGTTAACTGATTTCATCGTTAACTGATTTCATCGTTAACTGATTTCATCTTCATTTAACTGATTTCATCATTAATTGATTTCATCGTTAACTGATTTCATCGTTAACTGATTTCATCTTCATTTAACTGATTTCATCGTTAACTGATTTCATCGTTAACTGATTTCATCTTTAACTGATTTCATCTTCATTTAACTGATTTCATCGTTAACTGATTTCATCGTTAACTGATTTCATCTTCATTTAACTGATTTCATCGTTAACTGATTTCATCGTTAACTGATTTCATCTTCATTTAACTGATTCCATCGTTAACTGATTTCATCGTTAACTGATTTCATCTTTAACTGATTTCATCGTTAACTGATTTCATCTTCATTCAACTGATTTCATCGTTAACTGATTTCGTCTTCATTTAACTGATTTCATCGTTAACTGATTCCATCGTTAACTGATTTCATCGTTAACTGATTTCATCTTCATTTAACTGATTTCATCGTTAACTGATTTCATCGTTAACTGATTTCATCGTTAACTGATTTCATCTTCATTTAACTGATTTCATCGTTAACTGATTTCATCTTCATTTAACTGATTCCATCGTTAACTGATTTCATCGTTAACTGATTTCATCGTTAACTGATTTCATCTTCATTTAACTGATTTCATCGTTAACTGATTTCATCGTTAACTGATTTCATCTTCATTTAACTGATTTCATCTTCATTTAACTGATTTCATCGTTAACTGATTTCATCGTTAACTGATTTCATCGTTAACTGATTTCATCTTCATTTAACTGATTTCATCATTAATTGATTTCATCGTTAACTGATTTCATCGTTAACTGATTTCATCTTCATTTAACTGATTTCATCGTTAACTGATTTCATCGTTAACTGATTTCATCTTTAACTGATTTCATCTTCATTTAACTGATTTCATCGTTAACTGATTTCATCTTCATTTAATTGATTTCATCGTTAACTGATTTCATCTTCATTTAACTGATTTCATCGTTAACTGATTTCATCGTTAACTGATTCCATCGTTAACTGATTTCATCGTTAACTGATTTCATCTTCATTTAACTGATTTCATCGTTAACTGATTTCATCTTCATTTAACTGATTTCATCGTTAACTGATTTCATCTTTAACTGATTTCATCGTTAACTGATTTCATCTTCATTTAACTGATTTCATCGTTAACTGATTTCATCGTTAACTGATTTCATCTTTAACTGATTTCATCGTTAACTGATTTCATCTTCATTTAACTGATTTCATCGTTAACTGATTTCATCGTTAACTGATTTCATCTTCATTTAACTGATTTCATCGTTAACTGATTTCATCGTTAACTGATTTCATCTTCATTTAACTGATTTCATCGTTAACTGATTTCATCGTTAACTGATTTCATCTTCATTTAACTGATTTCATCGTTAACTGATTTCATCGTTAACTGATTTCATCGTTAACTGATTTCATCTTCATTTAACTGATTCCATCGTTAACTGATTTCATCGTTAACTGATTTCATCGTTAACTGATTTCATCTTCATTTAACTGATTTCATCGTTAACTGATTTCATCGTTAACTGATTTCATCTTCATTTAACTGATTTCATCGTTAACTGATTTCATCGTTAACTGATTTCATCTTCATTTAACTGATTTCATCGTTAACTGATTTCATCGTTAACTGATTTCATCGTTAACTGATTTCATCTTCATTTAACTGATTCCATCGTTAACTGATTTCATCGTTAACTGATTTCATCGTTAACTGATTTCATCTTCATTTAACTGATTTCATCGTTAACTGATTTCATCGTTAACTGATTTCATCTTCATTTAACTGATTTCATCTTCATTTAACTGATTTCATCGTTAACTGATTTCATCGTTAACTGATTTCATCGTTAACTGATTTCATCTTCATTTAACTGATTTCATCATTAATTGATTTCATCGTTAACTGATTTCATCGTTAACTGATTTCATCTTCATTTAACTGATTTCATCGTTAACTGATTTCATCGTTAACTGATTTCATCTTTAACTGATTTCATCTTCATTTAACTGATTTCATCGTTAACTGATTTCATCGTTAACTGATTTCATCTTCATTTAACTGATTTCATCGTTAACTGATTTCATCGTTAACTGATTTCATCTTCATTTAACTGATTCCATCGTTAACTGATTTCATCGTTAACTGATTTCATCTTTAACTGATTTCATCGTTAACTGATTTCATCTTCATTCAACTGATTTCATCGTTAACTGATTTCGTCTTCATTTAATTGATTTCATCGTTAACTGATTTCATCTTCATTTAACTGATTTCATCGTTAACTGATTTCATCGTTAACTGATTCCATCGTTAACTGATTTCATCGTTAACTGATTTCATCTTCATTTAACTGATTTCATCGTTAACTGATTTCATCTTTAACTGATTTCATCGTTAACTGATTTCATCTTCATTTAACTGATTTCATCGTTAACTGATTCCATCGTTAACTGATTTCATCGTTAACTGATTTCATCTTTAACTGATTTCATCGTTAACTGATTTCATCTTCATTTAACTGATTTCATCGTTAACTGATTTCATCGTTAACTGATTTCATCTTTAACTGATTTCATCGTTAACTGATTTCATCTTCATTTAACTGATTTCATCGTTAACTGATTTCATCTTCATTTAATTGATTTCATCGTTAACTGATTTCATCGTTAACTGATTTCATCTTCATTTAACTGATTTCATCGTTAACTGATTCCATCGTTAACTGATTTCATCGTTAACTGATTTCATCTTCATTTAACTGATTTCATCGTTAACTGATTTCATCTTCATTTAACTGATTTCATCGTTAACTGATTTCATCGTTAACTGATTTCATCTTTAACTGATTTCATCGTTAACTGATTTCATCTTCATTTAACTGATTTCATCGTTAACTGATTTCATCTTCATTTAACTGATTTCATCGTTAACTGATTTCATCGTTAACTGATTTCATCTTCATTTAACTGATTTCATCGTTAACTGATTCCATCGTTAACTGATTTCATCGTTAACTGATTTCATCTTCATTTAACTGATTTCATCGTTAACTGATTTCATCTTCATTTAACTGATTTCATCGTTAACTGATTTCATCGTTAACTGATTTCATCGTTAACTGATTTCATCTTTAACTGATTTCATCGTTAACTGATTTCATCTTCATTTAACTGATTTCATCTTCATTTAACTGATTTCATCGTTAACTGATTCCATCGTTAACTGATTTCATCTTTAACTGATTTCATCGTTAACTGATTTCATCTTCATTTAACTGATTTCATCGTTAACTGATTTCATCTTCATTTAACTGATTTCATCGTTAAGTGATTTCATCGTTAACTGATTTCATCGTTAACTGATTTCATCGTTAACTGATTTCATCTTCATTTAACTGATTTCATCGTTAACTGATTTCATCGTTAACTGATTTCATCTTCATTTAACTGATTTCATCGTTAACTGATTTCATCGTTAACTGATTCCATCGTTAACTGATTTCATCGTTAACTGATTCCATCGTTAACTGATTTCATCGTTAACTGATTTCATCTTCATTTAACTGATTTCATCGTTAACTGATTTCATCTTCATTTAACTGATTTCATCGTTAACTGATTTCATCGTTAACTGATTTCATCGTTAACTGATTTCATCTTCATTTAACTGATTTCATCGTTAACTGATTTCATCTTCATTTAACTGATTTCATCGTTAACTGATTTCATCGTTAACTGATTTCATCTTCATTTAACTGATTCCATCGTTAACTGATTTCATCGTTAACTGATTTCATCGTTAACTGATTTCATCTTCATTTAACTGATTTCATCGTTAACTGATTTCATCGTTAACTGATTTCATCTTCATTTAACTGATTTCATCGTTAACTGATTTCATCGTTAACTGATTTCATCTTCATTTAACTGATTTCATTTTCATTCTTCATTTAACTGATTTCATCGTTAACTGATTTCATCGTTAACTGATTTCATCTTCATTTAACTGATTTCATCGTTAACTGATTTCATCGTTAACTGATTTCATCTTCATTTAAATGATTTCATCGTTAACTGATTTCATCTTCATTTAACTGATTCCATCGTTAACTGATTTCATCGTTAACTGATTTCATCTTCATTTAACTGATTTCATCGTTAACTGATTTCATCGTTAACTGATTTCATCTTCATTTAACTGATTTCATCTTCATTTAACTGATTTCATCGTTAACTGATTCCATCGTTAACTGATTTCATCGTTAACTGATTTCATCTTCATTTAACTGATTTCATCGTTAACTGATTTCATCTTCATTTTACTGATTCCATCGTTAACTGATTTAATCGTTAACTGATTTCATCGTTAACTGATTTCATCTTCATTTAACTGATTTCATCGTTAACTGATTTCATCGTTAACTGATTTCATCGTTAACTGATTTCATCTTCATTTAACTGATTCCATCGTTAACTGATTTCATCGTTAACTGATTTCATCTTTAACTGATTTCATCGTTAACTGATTTCATCTTCATTTAACTGATTTCATCGTTAACTGATTTCATCGTTAACTGATTCCATCGTTAACTGATTTCATCTTCATTTAACTGATTTCATCGTTAACTGATTTCATCGTTAACTGATTTCATCTTCATTTAACTGATTTCATCGTTAACTGATTTCATCTTCATTTAACTGATTTCATCGTTAACTGATTTCATCGTTAACTGATTTCATCTTCATTTAACTGATTTCATCTTCATTTAACTGATTTCATCGTTAACTGATTTCATCTTCATTTAACTGATTCCATCGTTAACTGATTTCATCGTTAACTGATTTCATCTTCATTTAACTGATTTCATCTTCATTTAACTGATTTCATCGTTAACTGATTCCATCGTTAACTGATTTCATCTTTAACTGATTTCATCGTTAACTGATTTCATCTTCATTTAACTGATTTCATCGTTAACTGATTTCATCGTTAACTGATTTCATCTTCATTTAACTGATTTCATCGTTAACTGATTTCATCGTTAACTGATTTCATCATTAACTGATTTCATCGTTAACTGATTTCATCTTCATTTAACTGATTTCATCTTCATTTAACTGATTCCATCGTTAACTGATTTCATCTTTAACTGATTTCATCGTTAACTGATTTCATCTTCATTTAACTGATTTCATCGTTAACTGATTTCATCGTTAACTGATTTCATCGTTAACTGATTTCATCTTCATTTAACTGATTCCATCGTTAACTAATTTCATCTTTAACTGATTTCATCGTTAACTGATTTCATCTTCATTTAACTGATTTCATCGTTAACTGATTTCATCGTTAACTGATTTCATCTTCATTTAACTGATTCCATCGTTAACTAATTTCATCTTTAACTGATTTCATCGTTAACTGATTTCATCTTCATTTAACTGATTTCATCTTTAACTGATTTCATCGTTAACTGATTTCATCTTCATTTAACTGATTCCATCGTTAACTGATTTCATCTTTAACTGATTTCATCGTTAACTGATTTCATCGTTAACTGATTTCATCTTCATTTAACTGATTCCATCATTAACTGATTTCATCGTTAACTGATTTCATCGTTAACTGATTTCATCTTCATTTAACTGATTTCATCGTTAACTGATTTCATCTTCATTTAACTGATTCCATCGTTAACTGATTTCATCTTTAACTAATTTCATCGTTAACTGATTTCATCGTTAACTGATTTCATCTTCATTTAACTGATTTCATCGTTAACTGATTTCATCGTTAACTGATTTCATCTTCATTTAACTGATTCCATCGTTAACTGATTTCATCTTTAACTGATTTCATCTTTAACTGATTTCATCGTTAACTGATTTCATTTTCATTCTTCATTTAACTGATTTCATCGTTAACTGATTTCATCTTTAACTGATTTCATCGTTAACTGATTTCATCTTCATTTAACTGATTTCATCTTCATTTAACTGATTTCATCGTTAACTGATTTCATCTTCATTTAACTGATTTCATCTTCATTTAACTGATTTCATCGTTAACTGATTTCATCTTCATTTAACTGATTCCATCGTTAACTGATTTCATCGTTAACTGATTTCATCGTTAACTGATTTCATCTTCATTTAACTGATTTCATTTTCATTCTTCATTTAACTGATTTCATCGTTAACTGATTTCATCTTTAACTGATTTCATCGTTAACTGATTTCATCTTCATTTAACTGATTTCATCGTTAACTGATTTCATCTTCATTTAACTGATTTCATCGTTAACTGATTTCATCGTTAACTGATTTCATCGTTAACTGATTTCATCTTCATTTAACTGATTTCATCGTTAACTGATTCCATCGTTAACTGATTCCATCGTTAACTGATTTCATCGTTAACTGATTTCATCGTTAACTGATTTCATCTTCATTTAACTGATTTCATCGTTAACTGATTTCATCGTTAACTGATTTCATCTTCATTTAACTGATTTCATTTTCATTCTTCATTTAACTGATTTCATCGTTAACTGATTTCATCTTCATTTAACTGATTTCATCGTTAACTGATTTCATCGTTAACTGATTTCATCGTTAACTGATTTCATCTTCATTTAACTGATTCCATCGTTAACTGATTTCATCGTTAACTGATTTCATCTTCATTTAACTGATTTCATCGTTAACTGATTTCATCGTTAACTGATTCCATCGTTAACTGATTTCATCGTTAACTGATTTCATCGTTAACTGATTTCATCTTCATTTAACTGATTTCATCGTTAACTGATTTCATCGTTAACTGATTTCATCTTCATTTAACTGATTCCATCGTTAACTGATTTCATCGTTAACTGATTTCATCGTTAACTGATTTCATCGTTAACTGATTTCATCTTTAACTGATTTCATCTTCATTTAACTGATTTCATCGTTAACTGATTTCATCGTTAACTGATTTCATCTTCATTTAACTGATTTCATCGTTAACTGATTTCATCGTTAACTGATTCCATCGTTAACTGATTTCATCGTTAACTGATTTCATCTTCATTTAACTGATTTCATCGTTAACTGATTTCATCGTTAACTGATTTCATCTTTAACTGATTTCATCGTTAACTGATTTCATCTTCATTTAACTGATTTCATCGTTAACTGATTTCATCTTCATTTAATTGATTTCATCGTTAACTGATTTCATCGTTAACTGATTTCATCGTTAACTGATTTCATCTTCATTTAACTGATTTCATCGTTAACTGATTTCATCGTTAACTGATTCCATCGTTAACTGATTTCATCGTTAACTGATTTCATCTTCATTTAACTGATTTCATCGTTAACTGATTTCATCGTTAACTGATTTCATCTTTAACTGATTTCATCTTCATTTAACTGATTTCATCGTTAACTGATTTCATCGTTAACTGATTTCATCTTTAACTGATTTCATCGTTAACTGATTTCATCTTCATTTAACTGATTTCATCGTTAACTGATTTCATCGTTAACTGATTTCATCTTCATTTAACTGATTTCATCGTTAACTGATTTCATCGTTAACTGATTCCATCGTTAACTGATTTCATCGTTAACTGATTTCATCGTTAACTGATTTCATCTTCATTTAACTGATTTCATCGTTAAGTGATTTCATCGTTAACTGATTTCATCGTTAACTGATTTCATCGTTAACTGATTTCATCTTCATTTAACTGATTTCATCGTTAACTGATTTCATCTTCATTTAACTGATTTCATTGTTAACTGATTTCATCGTTAACTGATTTCATCTTCATTTAACTGATTTCATCGTTAACTGATTTCATCGTTAACTGATTCCATCGTTAACTGATTTCATCGTTAACTGATTTCATCGTTAACTGATTTCATCTTCATTTAACTGATTTCATTTTCATTCTTCATTTAACTGATTTCATCGTTAACTGATTTCATCGTTAACTGATTTCATCTTCATTTAACTGATTTCATCGTTAACTGATTTCATCGTTAACTGATTTCATCGTTAACTGATTTCATCTTCATTTAACTGATTTCATCGTTAACTGATTTCATCTTCATTTAATTGATTTCATCGTTAACTGATTTCATCATTAACTGATTTCATCGTTAACTGATTTCATCTTCATTTAACTGATTTCATCGTTAACTGATTTCATCGTTAACTGATTTCATCTTCATTTAACTGATTCCATCGTTAACTGATTTCATCGTTAACTGATTTCATCTTTAACTGATTTCATCGTTAACTGATTTCATCTTCATTCAACTGATTTCATCGTTAACTGATTTCGTCTTCATTTAACTGATTTCATCGTTAACTGATTCCATCGTTAACTGATTTCATCGTTAACTGATTTCATCTTCATTTAACTGATTTCATCGTTAACTGATTTCATCGTTAACTGATTTCATCGTTAACTGATTTCATCTTCATTTAACTGATTTCATCGTTAACTGATTTCATCTTCATTTAACTGATTCCATCGTTAACTGATTTCATCGTTAACTGATTTCATCGTTAACTGATTTCATCTTCATTTAACTGATTTCATCGTTAACTGATTTCATCGTTAACTGATTTCATCTTCATTTAACTGATTTCATCTTCATTTAACTGATTTCATCGTTAACTGATTTCATCGTTAACTGATTTCATCGTTAACTGATTTCATCTTCATTTAACTGATTTCATCATTAATTGATTTCATCGTTAACTGATTTCATCGTTAACTGATTTCATCTTCATTTAACTGATTTCATCGTTAACTGATTTCATCGTTAACTGATTTCATCGTTAACTGATTTCATCTTCATTTAACTGATTTCATCATTAATTGATTTCATCGTTAACTGATTTCATCGTTAACTGATTTCATCTTCATTTAACTGATTTCATCGTTAACTGATTTCATCGTTAACTGATTTCATCTTTAACTGATTTCATCTTCATTTAACTGATTTCATCGTTAACTGATTTCATCTTCATTTAATTGATTTCATCGTTAACTGATTTCATCTTCATTTAACTGATTTCATCGTTAACTGATTTCATCGTTAACTGATTCCATCGTTAACTGATTTCATCGTTAACTGATTTCATCTTCATTTAACTGATTTCATCGTTAACTGATTTCATCTTCATTTAACTGATTTCATCGTTAACTGATTTCATCTTTAACTGATTTCATCGTTAACTGATTTCATCTTCATTTAACTGATTTCATCGTTAACTGATTTCATCGTTAACTGATTTCATCTTTAACTGATTTCATCGTTAACTGATTTCATCTTCATTTAACTGATTTCATCGTTAACTGATTTCATCGTTAACTGATTTCATCTTCATTTAACTGATTTCATCGTTAACTGATTTCATCGTTAACTGATTTCATCTTCATTTAACTGATTTCATCGTTAACTGATTTCATCGTTAACTGATTTCATCTTCATTTAACTGATTTCATCGTTAACTGATTTCATCGTTAACTGATTTCATCGTTAACTGATTTCATCTTCATTTAACTGATTCCATCGTTAACTGATTTCATCGTTAACTGATTTCATCGTTAACTGATTTCATCGTTAACTGATTTCATCTTCATTTAACTGATTCCATCGTTAACTGATTTCATCGTTAACTGATTTCATCGTTAACTGATTTCATCGTTAACTGATTTCATCTTCATTTAACTGATTTCATCGTTAACTGATTTCATCGTTAACTGATTTCATCTTCATTTAACTGATTTCATCTTCATTTAACTGATTTCATCGTTAACTGATTTCATCGTTAACTGATTTCATCGTTAACTGATTTCATCTTCATTTAACTGATTTCATCATTAATTGATTTCATCGTTAACTGATTTCATCTTTAACTGATTTCATCTTCATTTAACTGATTTCATCGTTAACTGATTTCATCGTTAACTGATTTCATCTTCATTTAACTGATTTCATCGTTAACTGATTTCATCGTTAACTGATTTCATCTTCAACTGATTTCATCGTTAACTGATTTCATCTTCATTTAACTGATTTCATCTTCATTTAACTGATTTCATCGTTAACTGATTCCATCGTTAACTGATTTCATCTTCATTTAACTGATTTCATCTTCATTTAACTGATTTCATCGTTAACTGATTCCATCGTTAAATGATTTCATCTTTAACTGATTTCATCGTTAACTGATTTCATCTTCATTTAACTGATTTCATCGTTAACTGATTTCATCTTCATTTAACTGATTTCATCGTTAAGTGATTTCATCGTTAACTGATTTCATCGTTAACTGATTTCATCGTTAACTGATTTCATCTTCATTTAACTGATTTCATCGTTAACTGATTTCATCGTTAACTGATTTCATCTTCATTTAACTGATTTCATCGTTAACTGATTTCATCGTTAACTGATTCCATCGTTAACTGATTTCATCGTTAACTGATTCCATCGTTAACTGATTTCATCGTTAACTGATTTCATCTTCATTTAACTGATTTCATCGTTAACTGATTTCATCTTCATTTAACTGATTTCATCGTTAACTGATTTCATCGTTAACTGATTTCATCGTTAACTGATTTCATCTTCATTTAACTGATTTCATCGTTAACTGATTTCATCTTCATTTAACTGATTTCATCGTTAACTGATTTCATCGTTAACTGATTTCATCTTCATTTAACTGATTCCATCGTTAACTGATTTCATCGTTAACTGATTTCATCGTTAACTGATTTCATCTTCATTTAACTGATTTCATCGTTAACTGATTTCATCGTTAACTGATTTCATCTTCATTTAACTGATTTCATCGTTAACTGATTTCATCGTTAACTGATTTCATCTTCATTTAACTGATTTCATTTTCATTCTTCATTTAACTGATTTCATCGTTAACTGATTTCATCGTTAACTGATTTCATCTTCATTTAACTGATTTCATCGTTAACTGATTTCATCGTTAACTGATTTCATCTTCATTTAAATGATTTCATCGTTAACTGATTTCATCTTCATTTAACTGATTCCATCGTTAACTGATTTCATCGTTAACTGATTTCATCTTCATTTAACTGATTTCATCGTTAACTGATTTCATCGTTAACTGATCTCATCGTTAACTGATTCCATCGTTAACTGATTTCACCGTGAACTGATTTCATCTTCATTTAACTGATTCCATCGTTAACTGATTTCATCGTTAACTGATTTCATCGTTAACTGATTTCATCTTCATTTAACTGATTTCATTTTCATTCTTCATTTAACTGATTTCATCGTTAACTGATTTCATCGTTAACTGATTTCATCTTCATTTAACTGATTTCATCGTTAACTGATTTCATCGTTAACTGATTTCATCTTCATTTAACTGATTTCATCGTTAACTGATTTCATCGTTAACTGATTTCATCTTCATTTAACTGATTTCATCTTCATTTAACTGATTTCATCGTTAACTGATTCCATCGTTAACTGATTTCATCGTTAACTGATTTCATCTTCATTTAACTGATTTCATCGTTAACTGATTTCATCTTCATTTAACTGATTCCATCGTTAACTGATTTAATCGTTAACTGATTTCATCGTTAACTGATTTCATCTTCATTTAACTGATTTCATCGTTAACTGATTTCATCGTTAACTGATTTCATCGTTAACTGATTTCATCTTCATTTAACTTATTCCATCGTTAACTGATTTCATCGTTAACTGATTTCATCTTTAACTGATTTCAACGTTAACTGATTTCATCTTCATTTAACTGATTTCATCGTTAACTGATTTCATCGTTAACTGATTCCATCGTTAACTGATTTCATCTTCATTTAACTGATTTCATCGTTAACTGATTTCATCGTTAACTGATTTCATCTTCATTTAACTGATTTCATCGTTAACTGATTTCATCTTCATTTAACTGATTTCATCGTTAACTGATTTCATCGTTAACTGATTTCATCTTCATTTAACTGATTTCATCTTCATTTAACTGATTTCATCGTTAACTGATTTCATCTTCATTTAACTGATTCCATCGTTAACTGATTTCATCGTTAACTGATTTCATCTTCATTTAACTGATTTCATCTTCATTTAACTGATTTCATCGTTAACTGATTCCATCGTTAACTGATTTCATCTTTAACTGATTTCATCGTTAACTGATTTCATCTTCATTTAACTGATTTCATCGTTAACTGATTTCATCGTTAACTGATTTCATCTTCATTTAACTGATTTCATCGTTAACTGATTTCATCGTTAACTGATTTCATCATTAACTGATTTCATCGTTAACTGATTTCATCTTCATTTAACTGATTTCATCTTCATTTAACTGATTCCATCGTTAACTGATTTCATCTTTAACTGATTTCATCGTTAACTGATTTCATCTTCATTTAACTGATTTCATCGTTAACTGATTTCATCGTTAACTGATTTCATCGTTAACTGATTTCATCTTCATTTAACTGATTCCATCGTTAACTAATTTCATCTTTAACTGATTTCATCGTTAACTGATTTCATCTTCATTTAACTGATTTCATCGTTAACTGATTTCATCGTTAACTGATTTCATCTTCATTTAACTGATTCCATCGTTAACTAATTTCATCTTTAACTGATTTCATCGTTAACTGATTTCATCTTCATTTAACTGATTTCATCTTTAACTGATTTCATCGTTAACTGATTTCATCTTCATTTAACTGATTCCATCGTTAACTGATTTCATCTTTAACTGATTTCATCGTTAACTGATTTCATCGTTAACTGATTTCATCTTCATTTAACTGATTCCATCATTAACTGATTTCATCGTTAACTGATTTCATCGTTAACTGATTTCATCTTCATTTAACTGATTTCATCGTTAACTGATTTCATCTTCATTTAACTGATTCCATCGTTAACTGATTTCATCTTTAACTAATTTCATCGTTAACTGATTTCATCGTTAACTGATTTCATCTTCATTTAACTGATTTCATCGTTAACTGATTTCATCGTTAACTGATTTCATCTTCATTTAACTGATTCCATCGTTAACTGATTTCATCTTTAACTGATTTCATCTTTAACTGATTTCATCGTTAACTGATTTCATTTTCATTCTTCATTTAACTGATTTCATCGTTAACTGATTTCATCTTTAACTGATTTCATCGTTAACTGATTTCATCTTCATTTAACTGATTTCATCTTCATTTAACTGATTTCATCGTTAACTGATTTCATCTTCATTTAACTGATTTCATCTTCATTTAACTGATTTCATCGTTAACTGATTTCATCTTCATTTAACTGATTCCATCGTTAACTGATTTCATCGTTAACTGATTTCATCGTTAACTGATTTCATCTTCATTTAACTGATTTCATTTTCATTCTTCATTTAACTGATTTCATCGTTAACTGATTTCATCTTTAACTGATTTCATCGTTAACTGATTTCATCTTCATTTAACTGATTTCATCGTTAACTGATTTCATCTTCATTTAACTGATTTCATCGTTAACTGATTTCATCGTTAACTGATTTCATCGTTAACTGATTTCATCTTCATTTAACTGATTTCATCGTTAACTGATTCCATCGTTAACTGATTCCATCGTTAACTGATTTCATCGTTAACTGATTTCATCGTTAACTGATTTCATCTTCATTTAACTGATTTCATCGTGAACTGATTTCATCGTTAACTGATTTCATCTTCATTTAACTGATTTCATTTTCATTCTTCATTTAACTGATTTCATCGTTAACTGATTTCATCTTCATTTAACTGATTTCATCGTTAACTGATTTCATCGTTAACTGATTTCATCGTTAACTGATTTCATCTTCATTTAACTGATTCCATCGTTAACTGATTTCATCGTTAACTGATTTCATCTTCATTTAACTGATTTCATCGTTAACTGATTTCATCGTTAACTGATTCCATCGTTAACTGATTTCATCGTTAACTGATTTCATCGTTAACTGATTTCATCTTCATTTAACTGATTTCATCGTTAACTGATTTCATCTTCATTTAACTGATTTCATCGTTAACTGATTTCATCGTTAACTGATTTCATCTTCATTTAACTGATTCCATCGTTAACTGATTTCATCGTTAACTGATTTCATCGTTAACTGATTTCATCTTTAACTGATTTCATCTTCATTTAACTGATTTCATCGTTAACTGATTTCATCGTTAACTGATTTCATCTTCATTTAACTGATTTCATCGTTAACTGATTTCATCGTTAACTGATTCCATCGTTAACTGATTTCATCGTTAACTGATTTCATCTTCATTTAACTGATTTCATCGTTAACTGATTTCATCGTTAACTGATTTCATCTTTAACTGATTTCATCGTTAACTGATTTCATCTTCATTTAACTGATTTCATCGTTAACTGATTTCATCTTCATTTAATTGATTTCATCGTTAACTGATTTCATCGTTAACTGATTTCATCGTTAACTGATTTCATCTTCATTTAACTGATTTCATCGTTAACTGATTTCATCGTTAACTGATTCCATCGTTAACTGATTTCATCGTTAACTGATTTCATCTTCATTTAACTGATTTCATCGTTAACTGATTTCATCGTTAACTGATTTCATCTTTAACTGATTTCATCTTCATTTAACTGATTCCATCGTTAACTGATTTCATCTTTAACTGATTTCATCGTTAACTGATTTCATCGTTAACTGATTTCATCTTCATTTAACTGATTCCATCATTAACTGATTTCATCGTTAACTGATTTCATCGTTAACTGATTTCATCTTCATTTAACTGATTTCATCGTTAACTGATTTCATCTTCATTTAACTGATTCCATCGTTAACTGATTTCATCTTTAACTAATTTCATCGTTAACTGATTTCATCGTTAACTGATTTCATCTTCATTTAACTGATTTCATCGTTAACTGATTTCATCGTTAACTGATTTCATCTTCATTTAACTGATTCCATCGTTAACTGATTTCATCTTTAACTGATTTCATCTTTAACTGATTTCATCGTTAACTGATTTCATTTTCATTCTTCATTTAACTGATTTCATCGTTAACTGATTTCATCTTTAACTGATTTCATCGTTAACTGATTTCATCTTCATTTAACTGATTTCATCTTCATTTAACTGATTTCATCGTTAACTGATTTCATCTTCATTTAACTGATTTCATCTTCATTTAACTGATTTCATCGTTAACTGATTTCATCTTCATTTAACTGATTCCATCGTTAACTGATTTCATCGTTAACTGATTTCATCGTTAACTGATTTCATCTTCATTTAACTGATTTCATTTTCATTCTTCATTTAACTGATTTCATCGTTAACTGATTTCATCTTTAACTGATTTCATCGTTAACTGATTTCATCTTCATTTAACTGATTTCATCGTTAACTGATTTCATCTTCATTTAACTGATTTCATCGTTAACTGATTTCATCGTTAACTGATTTCATCGTTAACTGATTTCATCTTCATTTAACTGATTTCATCGTTAACTGATTCCATCGTTAACTGATTTCATCGTTAACTGATTTCATCGTTAACTGATTTCATCGTTAACTGATTTCATCTTCATTTAACTGATTCCATCGTTAACTGATTCCATCGTTAACTGATTTCATCGTTAACTGATTTCATCGTTAACTGATTTCATCTTCATTTAACTGATTTCATCGTTAACTGATTTCATCGTTAACTGATTTCATCTTCATTTAACTGATTTCATTTTCATTCTTCATTTAACTGATTTCATCGTTAACTGATTTCATCTTCATTTAACTGATTTCATCGTTAACTGATTTCATCGTTAACTGATTTCATCGTTAACTGATTTCATCTTCATTTAACTGATTCCATCGTTAACTGATTTCATCGTTAACTGATTTCATCTTCATTTAACTGATTTCATCGTTAACTGATTTCATCGTTAACTGATTCCATCGTTAACTGATTTCATCGTTAACTGATTTCATCGTTAACTGATTTCATCTTCATTTAACTGATTTCATCGTTAACTGATTTCATCTTCATTTAACTGATTTCATCGTTAACTGATTTCATCGTTAACTGATTTCATCTTCATTTAACTGATTCCATCGTTAACTGATTTCATCGTTAACTGATTTCATCGTTAACTGATTTCATCTTTAACTGATTTCATCTTCATTTAACTGATTTCATCGTTAACTGATTTCATCGTTAACTGATTTCATCTTCATTTAACTGATTTCATCGTTAACTGATTTCATCGTTAACTGATTCCATCGTTAACTGATTTCATCTTCATTTAACTGATTTCATCTTCATTTAACTGATTCCATCGTTAACTGATTTCATCGTTAACTGATTTCATCGTTAACTGATTTCATCTTTAACTGATTTCATCTTCATTTAACTGATTTCATCGTTAACTGATTTCATCGTTAACTGATTTCATCTTCATTTAACTGATTTCATCGTTAACTGATTTCATCGTTAACTGATTCCATCGTTAACTGATTTCATCGTTAACTGATTTCATCTTCATTTAACTGATTTCATCGTTAACTGATTTCATCGTTAACTGATTTCATCTTTAACTGATTTCATCGTTAACTGATTTCATCTTCATTTAACTGATTTCATCGTTAACTGATTTCATCTTCATTTAATTGATTTCATCGTTAACTGATTTCATCGTTAACTGATTTCATCGTTAACTGATTTCATCTTCATTTAACTGATTTCATCGTTAACTGATTTCATCGTTAACTGATTCCATCGTTAACTGATTTCATCGTTAACTGATTTCATCTTCATTTAACTGATTTCATCGTTAACTGATTTCATCGTTAACTGATTTCATCTTTAACTGATTTCATCTTCATTTAACTGATTTCATCGTTAACTGATTTCATCGTTAACTGATTTCATCTTTAACTGATTTCATCGTTAACTGATTTCATCTTTAACTGATTTCATCGTTAACTGATTTCATCTTCATTTAACTGATTTCATCGTTAACTGATTTCATCGTTAACTGATTTCATCGTTAACTGATTTCATCGTTAACTGATTTCATCTTCATTTAACTGATTTCATCGTTAACTGATTTCATCGTTAACTGATTTCATCTTCATTTAACTGATTTCATCGTTAACTGATTTCATCTTCATTTAACTGATTTCATCGTTAACTGATTTCATCGTTAACTGATTTCATCGTTAACTGATTTCATCGTTAACTGATTTCATCTTCATTTAACTGATTTCATCGTTAACTGATTTCATCTTCATTTAACTGATTTCATCGTTAACTGATTTCATCGTTAACTGATTTCATCTTCATTTAACTGATTTCATCGTTAACTGATTTCATCGTTAACTGATTCCATCGTTAACTGATTTCATCGTTAACTGATTTCATCGTTAACTGATTTCATCTTCATTTAACTGATTTCATCGTTAAGTGATTTCATCGTTAACTGATTTCATCGTTAACTGATTTCATCGTTAACTGATTTCATCTTCATTTAACTGATTTCATCGTTAACTGATTTCATCGTTAACTGATTTCATCTTCATTTAACTGATTTCATCGTTAACTGATTTCATCGTTAACTGATTTCATCTTCATTTAACTGATTTCATCTTCATTTAACTGATTTCATCGTTAACTGATTTCATCGTTAACTGATTTCATCTTCATTTAACTGATTTCATCATTAATTGATTTCATCGTTAACTGATTTCATCGTTAACTGATTTCATCTTCATTTAACTGATTTCATCGTTAACTGATTTCATCGTTAACTGATTTCATCTTTAACTGATTTCATCTTCATTTAACTGATTTCATCGTTAACTGATTTCATCGTTAACTGATTTCATCTTCATTTAACTGATTTCATCGTTAACTGATTTCATCGTTAACTGATTTCATCTTCAACTGATTTCATCGTTAACTGATTTCATCTTCATTTAACTGATTTCATCTTCATTTAACTGATTTCATCGTTAACTGATTCCATCGTTAAATGATTTCATCTTTAACTGATTTCATCGTTAACTGATTTCATCTTCATTTAACTGATTTCATCGTTAACTGATTTCATCTTCATTTAACTGATTTCATCGTTAAGTGATTTCATCGTTAACTGATTTCATCGTTAACTGATTTCATCGTTAACTGATTTCATCTTCATTTAACTGATTTCATCGTTAACTGATTTCATCGTTAACTGATTTCATCTTCATTTAACTGATTTCATCGTTAACTGATTTCATCGTTAACTGATTCCATCGTTAACTGATTTCATCGTTAACTGATTCCATCGTTAACTGATTTCATCGTTAACTGATTTCATCTTCATTTAACTGATTTCATCGTTAACTGATTTCATCTTCATTTAACTGATTTCATCGTTAACTGATTTCATCGTTAACTGATTTCATCGTTAACTGATTTCATCTTCATTTAACTGATTTCATCGTTAACTGATTTCATCTTCATTTAACTGATTTCATCGTTAACTGATTTCATCGTTAACTGATTTCATCTTCATTTAACTGATTCCATCGTTAACTGATTTCATCGTTAACTGATTTCATCGTTAACTGATTTCATCTTCATTTAACTGATTTCATCGTTAACTGATTTCATCGTTAACTGATTTCATCTTCATTTAACTGATTTCATCGTTAACTGATTTCATCGTTAACTGATTTCATCTTCATTTAACTGATTTCATTTTCATTCTTCATTTAACTGATTTCATCGTTAACTGATTTCATCGTTAACTGATTTCATCTTCATTTAACTGATTTCATCGTTAACTGATTTCATCGTTAACTGATTTCATCTTCATTTAAATGATTTCATCGTTAACTGATTTCATCTTCATTTAACTGATTCCATCGTTAACTGATTTCATCGTTAACTGATTTCATCTTCATTTAACTGATTTCATCGTTAACTGATTTCATCGTTAACTGATTCCATCGTTAACTGATTTCACCGTGAACTGATTTCATCTTCATTTAACTGATTCCATCGTTAACTGATTTCATCGTTAACTGATTTCATCGTTAACTGATTTCATCTTCATTTAACTGATTTCATTTTCATTCTTCATTTAACTGATTTCATCGTTAACTGATTCCATCGTTAACTGATTTCATCGTTAACTGATTTCATCTTCATTTAACTGATTTCATCGTTAACTGATTTCATCTTCATTTAACTGATTCCATCGTTAACTGATTTAATCGTTAACTGATTTCATCGTTAACTGATTTCATCTTCATTTAACTGATTTCATCGTTAACTGATTTCATCGTTAACTGATTTCATCGTTAACTGATTTCATCTTCATTTAACTGATTCCATCGTTAACTGATTTCATCGTTAACTGATTTCATCTTTAACTGATTTCAACGTTAACTGATTTCATCTTCATTTAACTGATTTCATCGTTAACTGATTTCATCGTTAACTGATTCCATCGTTAACTGATTTCATCTTCATTTAACTGATTTCATCGTTAACTGATTTCATCGTTAACTGATTTCATCTTCATTTAACTGATTTCATCGTTAACTGATTTCATCTTCATTTAACTGATTTCATCGTTAACTGATTTCATCGTTAACTGATTTCATCTTCATTTAACTGATTTCATCTTCATTTAACTGATTTCATCGTTAACTGATTTCATCTTCATTTAACTGATTCCATCGTTAACTGATTTCATCGTTAACTGATTTCATCTTCATTTAACTGATTTCATCTTCATTTAACTGATTTCATCGTTAACTGATTCCATCGTTAACTGATTTCATCTTTAACTGATTTCATCGTTAACTGATTTCATCTTCATTTAACTGATTTCATCGTTAACTGATTTCATCGTTAACTGATTTCATCTTCATTTAACTGATTTCATCGTTAACTGATTTCATCGTTAACTGATTTCATCATTAACTGATTTCATCGTTAACTGATTTCATCTTCATTTAACTGATTTCATCTTCATTTAACTGATTCCATCGTTAACTGATTTCATCTTTAACTGATTTCATCGTTAACTGATTTCATCTTCATTTAACTGATTTCATCGTTAACTGATTTCATCGTTAACTGATTTCATCGTTAACTGATTTCATCTTCATTTAACTGATTCCATCGTTAACTAATTTCATCTTTAACTGATTTCATCGTTAACTGATTTCATCTTCATTTAACTGATTTCATCGTTAACTGATTTCATCGTTAACTGATTTCATCTTCATTTAACTGATTCCATCGTTAACTAATTTCATCTTTAACTGATTTCATCGTTAACTGATTTCATCTTCATTTAACTGATTTCATCTTTAACTGATTTCATCGTTAACTGATTTCATCTTCATTTAACTGATTCCATCGTTAACTGATTTCATCTTTAACTGATTTCATCGTTAACTGATTTCATCGTTAACTGATTTCATCTTCATTTAACTGATTCCATCATTAACTGATTTCATCGTTAACTGATTTCATCGTTAACTGATTTCATCTTCATTTAACTGATTTCATCGTTAACTGATTTCATCTTCATTTAACTGATTCCATCGTTAACTGATTTCATCTTTAACTAATTTCATCGTTAACTGATTTCATCGTTAACTGATTTCATCTTCATTTAACTGATTTCATCGTTAACTGATTTCATCGTTAACTGATTTCATCTTCATTTAACTGATTCCATCGTTAACTGATTTCATCTTTAACTGATTTCATCTTTAACTGATTTCATCGTTAACTGATTTCATTTTCATTCTTCATTTAACTGATTTCATCGTTAACTGATTTCATCTTTAACTGATTTCATCGTTAACTGATTTCATCTTCATTTAACTGATTTCATCTTCATTTAACTGATTTCATCGTTAACTGATTTCATCTTCATTTAACTGATTTCATCTTCATTTAACTGATTTCATCGTTAACTGATTTCATCTTCATTTAACTGATTCCATCGTTAACTGATTTCATCGTTAACTGATTTCATCGTTAACTGATTTCATCTTCATTTAACTGATTTCATTTTCATTCTTCATTTAACTGATTTCATCGTTAACTGATTTCATCTTTAACTGATTTCATCGTTAACTGATTTCATCTTCATTTAACTGATTTCATCGTTAACTGATTTCATCTTCATTTAACTGATTTCATCGTTAACTGATTTCATCGTTAACTGATTTCATCTTCATTTAACTGATTTCATCGTTAACTGATTTCATCGTTAACTGATTTCATCGTTAACTGATTTCATCTTCATTTAACTGATTCCATCGTTAACTAATTTCATCTTTAACTGATTTCATCGTTAACTGATTTCATCTTCATTTAACTGATTTCATCGTTAACTGATTTCATCGTTAACTGATTTCATCTTCATTTAACTGATTCCATCGTTAACTAATTTCATCTTTAACTGATTTCATCGTTAACTGATTTCATCTTCATTTAACTGATTTCATCTTTAACTGATTTCATCGTTAACTGATTTCATCTTCATTTAACTGATTCCATCGTTAACTGATTTCATCTTTAACTGATTTCATCGTTAACTGATTTCATCGTTAACTGATTTCATCTTCATTTAACTGATTCCATCATTAACTGATTTCATCGTTAACTGATTTCATCGTTAACTGATTTCATCTTCATTTAACTGATTTCATCGTTAACTGATTTCATCTTCATTTAACTGATTCCATCGTTAACTGATTTCATCTTTAACTAATTTCATCGTTAACTGATTTCATCGTTAACTGATTTCATCTTCATTTAACTGATTTCATCGTTAACTGATTTCATCGTTAACTGATTTCATCTTCATTTAACTGATTCCATCGTTAACTGATTTCATCTTTAACTGATTTCATCTTTAACTGATTTCATCGTTAACTGATTTCATTTTCATTCTTCATTTAACTGATTTCATCGTTAACTGATTTCATCTTTAACTGATTTCATCGTTAACTGATTTCATCTTCATTTAACTGATTTCATCTTCATTTAACTGATTTCATCGTTAACTGATTTCATCTTCATTTAACTGATTTCATCTTCATTTAACTGATTTCATCGTTAACTGATTTCATCTTCATTTAACTGATTCCATCGTTAACTGATTTCATCGTTAACTGATTTCATCGTTAACTGATTTCATCTTCATTTAACTGATTTCATTTTCATTCTTCATTTAACTGATTTCATCGTTAACTGATTTCATCTTTAACTGATTTCATCGTTAACTGATTTCATCTTCATTTAACTGATTTCATCGTTAACTGATTTCATCTTCATTTAACTGATTTCATCGTTAACTGATTTCATCGTTAACTGATTTCATCGTTAACTGATTTCATCTTCATTTAACTGATTTCATCGTTAACTGATTCCATCGTTAACTGATTCCATCGTTAACTGATTTCATCGTTAACTGATTTCATCGTTAACTGATTTCATCTTCATTTAACTGATTTCATCGTTAACTGATTTCATCGTTAACTGATTTCATCTTCATTTAACTGATTTCATTTTCATTCTTCATTTAACTGATTTCATCGTTAACTGATTTCATCTTCATTTAACTGATTTCATCGTTAACTGATTTCATCGTTAACTGATTTCATCGTTAACTGATTTCATCTTCATTTAACTGATTCCATCGTTAACTGATTTCATCGTTAACTGATTTCATCTTCATTTAACTGATTTCATCGTTAACTGATTTCATCGTTAACTGATTCCATCGTTAACTGATTTCATCGTTAACTGATTTCATCGTTAACTGATTTCATCTTCATTTAACTGATTTCATCGTTAACTGATTTCATCTTCATTTAACTGATTTCATCGTTAACTGATTTCATCGTTAACTGATTTCATCTTCATTTAACTGATTCCATCGTTAACTGATTTCATCGTTAACTGATTTCATCGTTAACTGATTTCATCTTTAACTGATTTCATCTTCATTTAACTGATTTCATCGTTAACTGATTTCATCGTTAACTGATTTCATCTTCATTTAACTGATTTCATCGTTAACTGATTTCATCGTTAACTGATTCCATCGTTAACTGATTTCATCGTTAACTGATTTCATCTTCATTTAACTGATTTCATCGTTAACTGATTTCATCGTTAACTGATTTCATCTTTAACTGATTTCATCGTTAACTGATTTCATCTTCATTTAACTGATTTCATCGTTAACTGATTTCATCTTCATTTAATTGATTTCATCGTTAACTGATTTCATCGTTAACTGATTTCATCGTTAACTGATTTCATCTTCATTTAACTGATTTCATCGTTAACTGATTTCATCGTTAACTGATTCCATCGTTAACTGATTTCATCGTTAACTGATTTCATCTTCATTTAACTGATTTCATCGTTAACTGATTTCATCGTTAACTGATTTCATCTTTAACTGATTTCATCTTCATTTAACTGATTTCATCGTTAACTGATTTCATCGTTAACTGATTTCATCTTTAACTGATTTCATCGTTAACTGATTTCATCTTCATTTAACTGATTTCATCGTTAACTGATTTCATCTTCATTTAATTGATTTCATCGTTAACTGATTTCATCGTTAACTGATTTCATCGTTAACTGATTTCATCTTCATTTAACTGATTTCATCGTTAACTGATTTCATCGTTAACTGATTCCATCGTTAACTGATTTCATCGTTAACTGATTTCATCTTCATTTAACTGATTTCATCGTTAACTGATTTCATCGTTAACTGATTTCATCTTTAACTGATTTCATCTTCATTTAACTGATTTCATCGTTAACTGATTTCATCGTTAACTGATTTCATCTTCATTTAACTGATTTCATCGTTAACTGATTTCATCGTTAACTGATTTCATCTTCATTTAACTGATTTCATCGTTAACTGATTTCATCGTTAACTGATTCCATCGTTAACTGATTTCATCGTTAACTGATTTCATCGTTAACTGATTTCATCTTCATTTAACTGATTTCATCGTTAAGTGATTTCATCGTTAACTGATTTCATCGTTAACTGATTTCATCGTTAACTGATTTCATCTTCATTTAACTGATTTCATCGTTAACTGATTTCATCGTTAACTGATTTCATCTTCATTTAACTGATTTCATTGTTAACTGATTTCATCGTTAACTGATTTCATCTTCATTTAACTGATTTCATCGTTAACTGATTTCATCGTTAACTGATTCCATCGTTAACTGATTTCATCGTTAACTGATTTCATCGTTAACTGATTTCATCTTCATTTAACTGATTTCATTTTCATTCTTCATTTAACTGATTTCATCGTTAACTGATTTCATCGTTAACTGATTTCATCTTCATTTAACTGATTTCATCGTTAACTGATTTCATCGTTAACTGATTTCATCGTTAACTGATTTCATCTTCATTTAACTGATTTCATCGTTAACTGATTTCATCTTCATTTAATTGATTTCATCGTTAACTGATTTCATCGTTAACTGATTTCATCGTTAACTGATTTCATCTTCATTTAACTGATTTCATCGTTAACTGATTTCATCGTTAACTGATTTCATCGTTAACTGATTTCATCTTCATTTAACTGATTTCATCGTTAACTGATTTCATCGTTAACTGATTTCATCGTTAACTGATTTCATCTTCATTTAACTGATTTCATCGTTAACTGATTTCATCGTTAACTGATTTCATCTTTAACTGATTTCATCGTTAACTGATTTCATCTTCATTTAACTGATTTCATCGTTAACTGATTTCATCGTTAACTGATTTCATCTTTAACTGATTTCATCGTTAACTGATTTCATCTTCATTTAACTGATTTCATCGTTAACTGATTTCATCTTCATTTAACTGATTTCATCGTTAACTGATTTCATCGTTAACTGATTTCATCTTCATTTAACTGATTCCATCGTTAACTGATTTCATCGTTAACTGATTTCATCGTTAACTGATTTCATCTTCATTTAACTGATTTCATCGTTAACTGATTTCATCGTTAACTGATTTCATCGTTAACTGATTTCATCGTTAACTGATTTCATCTTCATTTAACTGATTTCATCGTTAACTGATTTCATCGTTAACTGATTTCATCTTCATTTAACTGATTTCATCGTTAACTGATTTCATCGTTAACTGATTCCATCGTTAACTGATTTCATCGTTAACTGATTTCATCGTTAACTGATTTCATCTTCATTTAACTGATTTCATCGTTAACTGATTTCATCTTCATTTAACTGATTTCATCGTTAACTGATTTCATCGTTAACTGATTTCATCGTTAACTGATTTCATCGTTAACTGATTTCATCTTCATTTAACTGATTTCATTTTCATTCTTCATTTAACTGATTTCATCGTTAACTGATTTCATCTTCATTTAATTGATTTCATCGTTAACTGATTTCATCGTTAACTGATTTCATCGTTAACTGATTTCATCTTCATTTAACTGATTTCATCGTTAACTGATTTCATCGTTAACTGATTTCATCGTTAACTGATTTCATCTTCATTTAACTGATTTCATCGTTAACTGATTTCATCGTTAACTGATTTAATCTTTAACTGATTTCATCGTTAACTGATTTCATCTTCATTTAACTGATTTCATCGTTAACTGATTTCATCGTTAACTGATTTCATCGTTAACTGATTTCATCGTTAACTGATTTCATCTTCATTTAACTGATTTCATCGTTAACTGATTTCATCGTTAACTGATTTCATCTTCATTTAACTGATTTCATCGTTAACTGATTTCATCGTTAACTGATTCCATCGTTAACTGATTTCATCGTTAACTGATTTCATCGTTAACTGATTTCATCGTTAACTGATTTCATCTTCATTTAACTGATTTCATCGTTAACTGATTTCATCGTTAACTGATTTCATCTTCATTTAACTGATTTCATCGTTAACTGATTTCATCGTTAACTGATTTCATCTTCATTTAACTGATTTCATCATTAACTGATTTCATCGTTAACTGATTCCATCGTTAACTGATTTCATCTTTAACTGATTTCATCGTTAACTGATTTCATCTTCATTTAACTGATTTCATCGTTAAGTGATTTCATCGTTAACTGATTTCATCTTCATTTAACTGATTTCATTGTTAACTGATTTCATCGTTAACTGATTTCATCTTCATTTAACTGATTTCATCGTTAACTGATTTCATCGTTAACTGATTCCATCGTTAACTGATTTCATCGTTAACTGATTCCATCGTTAACTGATTTCATCGTTAACTGATTTCATCGTTAACTGATTTCATCTTCATTTAACTGATTTCATCGTTAACTGATTTCATCTTCATTTAACTGATTTCATTTTCATTCTTCATTTAATTGATTTCATCGTTAACTGATTTCATCGTTAACTGATTTCATCGTTAACTGATTTCATCTTCATTTAACTGATTTCATCGTTAACTGATTTCATCGTTAACTGATTTCATCGTTAACTGATTTCATCTTCATTTAACTGATTTCATCGTTAACTGATTTCATCGTTAACTGATTTCATCGTTAACTGATTTCATCTTCATTTAACTGATTTCATCGTTAACTGATTTCATCGTTAACTGATTTCATCTTTAACTGATTTCATCGTTAACTGATTTCATCTTCATTTAACTGATTTCATCGTTAACTGATTTCATCGTTAACTGATTTCATCTTTAACTGATTTCATCGTTAACTGATTTCATCTTCATTTAACTGATTTCATCGTTAACTGATTTCATCTTTAACTGATTTCATCGTTAACTGATTTCATCTTCATTTAACTGATTTCATCGTTAACTGATTTCATCTTCATTTAACTGATTTCATCGTTAACTGATTTCATCGTTAACTGATTTCATCTTCATTTAACTGATTCCATCGTTAACTGATTTCATCGTTAACTGATTTCATCGTTAACTGATTTCATCTTCATTTAACTGATTTCATCGTTAACTGATTTCATCGTTAACTGATTTCATCGTTAACTGATTTCATCTTCATTTAACTGATTTCATCGTTAACTGATTTCATCGTTAACTGATTTCATCTTCATTTAACTGATTTCATCGTTAACTGATTTCATCGTTAACTGATTCCATCGTTAACTGATTTCATCGTTAACTGATTTCATCGTTAACTGATTTCATCTTCATTTAACTGATTTCATCGTTAACTGATTTCATCGTTAACTGATTTCATCGTTAACTGATTTCATCGTTAACTGATTTCATCTTCATTTAACTGATTTCATTTTCATTCTTCATTTAACTGATTTCATCGTTAACTGATTTCATCTTCATTTAATTGATTTCATCGTTAACTGATTTCATCGTTAACTGATTTCATCGTTAACTGATTTCATCTTCATTTAACTGATTTCATCGTTAACTGATTTCATCGTTAACTGATTTCATCGTTAACTGATTTCATCTTCATTTAACTGATTTCATCGTTAACTGATTTCATCGTTAACTGATTTAATCTTTAACTGATTTCATCGTTAACTGATTTCATCTTCATTTAACTGATTTCATCGTTAACTGATTTCATCGTTAACTGATTTCATCTTTAACTGATTTCATCGTTAACTGATTTCATCTTCATTTAACTGATTTCATCGTTAACTGATTTCATCGTTAACTGATTTCATCTTCATTTAACTGATTTCATCGTTAACTGATTTCATCGTTAACTGATTCCATCGTTAACTGATTTCATCGTTAACTGATTTCATCGTTAACTGATTTCATCTTCATTTAACTGATTTCATCGTTAACTGATTTCATCGTTAACTGATTTCATCTTCATTTAACTGATTTCATCGTTAACTGATTTCATCGTTAACTGATTTCATCTTCATTTAACTGATTTCATCGTTAACTGATTTCATCGTTAACTGATTCCATCGTTAACTGATTTCATCTTTAACTGATTTCATCGTTAACTGATTTCATCTTCATTTAACTGATTTCATCGTTAAGTGATTTCATCGTTAACTGATTTCATCTTCATTTAACTGATTTCATTGTTAACTGATTTCATCGTTAACTGATTTCATCTTCATTTAACTGATTTCATCGTTAACTGATTTCATCGTTAACTGATTCCATCGTTAACTGATTTCATCGTTAACTGATTCCATCGTTAACTGATTTCATCGTTAACTGATTTCATCGTTAACTGATTTCATCTTCATTTAACTGATTTCATCGTTAACTGATTTCATCTTCATTTAACTGATTTCATTTTCATTCTTCATTTAACTGATTTCATCGTTAACTGATTTCATCTTCATTTAACTGATTTCATCGTTAACTGATTTCATCGTTAACTGATTTCATCTTCTTTTAACTGATTTCATCGTTAACTGATTCCATCGTTAACTGATTTCATCGTTAACTGATTTCATCGTTAACTGATTTCATCTTCATTTAACTGATTTCATTTTCATTCTTCATTTAACTGATTTCATCGTTAACTGATTTCATCGTTAACTGATTTCATCTTCATTTAACTGATTTCATCGTTAACTGATTTCATCGTTAACTGATTTCATCGTTAACTGATTTCATCTTCATTTAACTGATTTCATCGTTAACTGATTTCATCTTCATTTAATTGATTTCATCGTTAACTGATTTCATCGTTAACTGATTTCATCGTTAACTGATTTCATCTTCATTTAACTGATTTCATCGTTAACTGATTTCATCGTTAACTGATTTCATCGTTAACTGATTTCATCTTCATTTAACTGATTTCATCGTTAACTGATTTCATCGTTAACTGATTTCATCGTTAACTGATTTCATCTTCATTTAACTGATTTCATCGTTAACTGATTTCATCGTTAACTGATTTCATCTTTAACTGATTTCATCGTTAACTGATTTCATCTTCATTTAACTGATTTCATCGTTAACTGATTTCATCGTTAACTGATTTCATCTTTAACTGATTTCATCGTTAACTGATTTCATCTTCATTTAACTGATTTCATCGTTAACTGATTTCATCTTCATTTAACTGATTTCATCGTTAACTGATTTCATCGTTAACTGATTTCATCTTCATTTAACTGATTTCATCGTTAACTGATTTCATCGTTAACTGATTCCATCGTTAACTGATTTCATCGTTAACTGATTTCATCTTCATTTAACTGATTTCATCGTTAACTGATTTCATCTTCATTTAACTGATTTCATCGTTAACTGATTTCATCGTTAACTGATTTCATCGTTAACTGATTTCATCTTCATTTAACTGATTTCATTTTCATTCTTCATTTAACTGATTTCATCGTTAACTGATTTCATCTTCATTTAATTGATTTCATCGTTAACTGATTTCATCGTTAACTGATTTCATCGTTAACTGATTTCATCTTCATTTAACTGATTTCATCGTTAACTGATTTCATCGTTAACTGATTTCATCGTTAACTGATTTCATCGTTAACTGATTTCATCGTTAACTGATTTCATCTTCATTTAACTGATTTCATCGTTAACTGATTTCATCGTTAACTGATTTCATCGTTAACTGATTTCATCTTCATTTAACTGATTTCATCGTTAACTGATTTCATCGTTAACTGATTTAATCTTTAACTGATTTCATCGTTAACTGATTTCATCTTCATTTAACTGATTTCATCGTTAACTGATTTCATCGTTAACTGATTTCATCTTTAACTGATTTCATCGTTAACTGATTTCATCTTCATTTAACTGATTTCATCGTTAACTGATTTCATCGTTAACTGATTTCATCGTTAACTGATTTCATCTTCATTTAACTGATTTCATCGTTAACTGATTTCATCGTTAACTGATTTCATCTTCATTTAACTGATTTCATCGTTAACTGATTTCATCGTTAACTGATTCCATCGTTAACTGATTTCATCGTTAACTGATTTCATCGTTAACTGATTTCATCTTCATTTAACTGATTTCATCGTTAACTGATTTCATCGTTAACTGATTTCATCGTTAACTGATTTCATCGTTAACTGATTTCATCTTCATTTAACTGATTTCATTTTCATTCTTCATTTAACTGATTTCATCGTTAACTGATTTCATCTTCATTTAATTGATTTCATCGTTAACTGATTTCATCGTTAACTGATTTCATCGTTAACTGATTTCATCGTTAACTGATTTCATCTTCATTTAACTGATTTCATCGTTAACTGATTTCATCGTTAACTGATTTCATCGTTAACTGATTTCATCTTCATTTAACTGATTTCATCGTTAACTGATTTCATCGTTAACTGATTTAATCTTTAACTGATTTCATCGTTAACTGATTTCATCTTCATTTAACTGATTTCATCGTTAACTGATTTCATCGTTAACTGATTTCATCTTTAACTGATTTCATCGTTAACTGATTTCATCTTCATTTAACTGATTTCATCGTTAACTGATTTCATCGTTAACTGATTTCATCTTCATTTAACTGATTTCATCGTTAACTGATTTCATCGTTAACTGATTCCATCGTTAACTGATTTCATCGTTAACTGATTTCATCGTTAACTGATTTCATCGTTAACTGATTTCATCTTCATTTAACTGATTTCATCGTTAACTGATTTCATCGTTAACTGATTTCATCTTCATTTAACTGATTTCATCGTTAACTGATTTCATCGTTAACTGATTTCATCTTCATTTAACTGATTTCATCGTTAACTGATTTCATCGTTAACTGATTCCATCGTTAACTGATTTCATCTTTAACTGATTTCATCGTTAACTGATTTCATCTTCATTTAACTGATTTCATCGTTAAGTGATTTCATCGTTAACTGATTTCATCTTCATTTAACTGATTTCATTGTTAACTGATTTCATCGTTAACTGATTTCATCTTCATTTAACTGATTTCATCGTTAACTGATTTCATCGTTAACTGATTCCATCGTTAACTGATTTCATCGTTAACTGATTCCATCGTTAACTGATTTCATCGTTAACTGATTTCATCGTTAACTGATTTCATCTTCATTTAACTGATTTCATCGTTAACTGATTTCATCTTCATTTAACTGATTTCATTTTCATTCTTCATTTAACTGATTTCATCGTTAACTGATTTCATCTTCATTTAACTGATTTCATCGTTAACTGATTTCATCGTTAACTGATTTCATCTTCTTTTAACTGATTTCATCGTTAACTGATTCCATCGTTAACTGATTTCATCGTTAACTGATTTCATCGTTAACTGATTTCATCTTCATTTAACTGATTTCATTTTCATTCTTCATTTAACTGATTTCATCGTTAACTGATTTCATCGTTAACTGATTTCATCTTCATTTAACTGATTTCATCGTTAACTGATTTCATCGTTAACTGATTTCATCGTTAACTGATTTCATCTTCATTTAACTGATTTCATCGTTAACTGATTTCATCTTCATTTAATTGATTTCATCGTTAACTGATTTCATCGTTAACTGATTTCATCTTCATTTAACTGATTTCATCGTTAACTGATTTCATCGTTAACTGATTTCATCGTTAACTGATTTCATCTTCATTTAACTGATTTCATCGTTAACTGATTTCATCGTTAACTGATTTCATCGTTAACTGATTTCATCTTCATTTAACTGATTTCATCGTTAACTGATTTCATCGTTAACTGATTTCATCTTTAACTGATTTCATCGTTAACTGATTTCATCTTCATTTAACTGATTTCATCGTTAACTGATTTCATCGTTAACTGATTTCATCTTTAACTGATTTCATCGTTAACTGATTTCATCTTCATTTAACTGATTTCATCGTTAACTGATTTCATCTTCATTTAACTGATTTCATCGTTAACTGATTTCATCGTTAACTGATTTCATCTTCATTTAACTGATTCCATCGTTAACTGATTTCATCGTTAACTGATTTCATCGTTAACTGATTTCATCTTCATTTAACTGATTTCATCGTTAACTGATTTCATCGTTAACTGATTTCATCGTTAACTGATTTCATCTTCATTTAACTGATTTCATCGTTAACTGATTTCATCGTTAACTGATTTCATCTTCATTTAACTGATTTCATCGTTAACTGATTTCATCGTTAACTGATTCCATCGTTAACTGATTTCATCGTTAACTGATTTCATCGTTAACTGATTTCATCTTCATTTAACTGATTTCATCGTTAACTGATTTCATCTTCATTTAACTGATTTCATCGTTAACTGATTTCATCGTTAACTGATTTCATCGTTAACTGATTTCATCTTCATTTAACTGATTTCATTTTCATTCTTCATTTAACTGATTTCATCGTTAACTGATTTCATCTTCATTTAACTGATTTCATCGTTAACTGATTTCATCGTTAACTGATTTCATCTTCTTTTAACTGATTTCATCGTTAACTGATTTCATCTTCATTTAATTGATTTCATCGTTAACTGATTTCATCGTTAACTGATTTCATCTTCATTTAACTGATTCCATCGTTAACTGATTTCATCGTTAACTGATTTCATCGTTAACTGATTTCATCTTCATTTAACTGATTTCATCGTTAACTGATTTCATCGTTAACTGATTTCATCTTCATTTAACTGATTTCATTTTCATTCTTCATTTAACTGATTTCATCGTTAACTGATTTCATCTTCATTTAACTGATTTCATCGTTAACTGATTTCATCGTTAACTGATTTCATCTTCATTTAACTGATTCCATCGTTAACTGATTTCATCGTTAACTGATTTCATCTTCATTTAACTGATTTCATCGTTAACTGATTTCATCGTTAACTGATTCCATCGTTAACTGATTTCATCGTTAACTGATTTCATCGTTAACTGATTTCATCGTTAACTGATTTCATCGTTAACTGATTTCATCTTCATTTAACTGATTTCATCGTTAACTGATTTCATCGTTAACTGATTTCATCTTCATTTAACTGATTTCATCGTTAACTGATTTCATCGTTAACTGATTTCATCTTCATTTAACTGATTTCATCGTTAACTGATTTCATCGTTAACTGATTTAATCTTTAACTGATTTCATCGTTAACTGATTTCATCTTCATTTAACTGATTTCATCGTTAACTGATTTCATCGTTAACTGATTTCATCTTTAACTGATTTCATCGTTAACTGATTTCATCTTCATTTAACTGATTTCATCGTTAACTGATTTCATCGTTAACTGATTTCATCTTCATTTAACTGATTTCATCGTTAACTGATTTCATCGTTAACTGATTCCATCGTTAACTGATTTCATCGTTAACTGATTTCATCGTTAACTGATTTCATCTTCATTTAACTGATTTCATCGTTAAGTGATTTCATCGTTAACTGATTTCATCGTTAACTGATTTCATCGTTAACTGATTTCATCTTCATTTAACTGATTTCATTGTTAACTGATTTCATCGTTAACTGATTTCATCTTCATTTAACTGATTTCATCGTTAACTGATTTCATCGTTAACTGATTCCATCGTTAACTGATTTCATCGTTAACTGATTTCATCGTTAACTGATTTCATCTTCATTTAACTGATTTCATCGTTAACTGATTTCATCTTCATTTAACTGATTTCATTTTCATTCTTCATTTAACTGATTTCATCGTTAACTGATTTCATCTTCATTTAACTGATTTCATCGTTAACTGATTTCATCGTTAACTGATTTCATCTTCTTTTAACTGATTTCATCGTTAACTGATTTCATCTTCATTTAATTGATTTCATCGTTAACTGATTTCATCGTTAACTGATTTCATCTTCATTTAACTGATTCCATCGTTAACTGATTTCATCGTTAACTGATTTCATCGTTAACTGATTTCATCTTCATTTAACTGATTTCATCGTTAACTGATTTCATCGTTAACTGATTTCATCTTCATTTAACTGATTTCATTTTCATTCTTCATTTAACTGATTTCATCGTTAACTGATTTCATCTTCATTTAACTGATTTCATCGTTAACTGATTTCATCGTTAACTGATTTCATCTTCATTTAACTGATTCCATCGTTAACTGATTTCATCGTTAACTGATTTCATCTTCATTTAACTGATTTCATCGTTAACTGATTTCATCGTTAACTGATTCCATCGTTAACTGATTTCATCGTTAACTGATTTCATCGTTAACTGATTTCATCTTCATTTAACTGATTTCATCGTTAACTGATTTCATCTTCATTTAACTGATTTCATCGTTAACTGATTTCACCGTTAACTGATTTCATCTTCATTTAACTGATTTCATCGTTAACTGATTTCATCGTTAACTGATTTCATCTTCATTTAACTGATTTCATCGTTAACTGATTTCATCGTTAACTGATTTCATCTTCATTTAACTGATTCCATCGTTAACTGATTTCATCGTTAACTGATTTCATCGTTAACTGATTTCATCTTCATTTAACTGATTTCATCGTTCACTGATTTCATCTTTAACTGATTTCATCTTCATTTAACTGATTTCATTTTCATTCTTCATTTAACTGATTTCATCGTTAACTGATTTCATCTTCATTTAACTGATTTCATCGTTAACTGATTTCATCGTTAACTGATTTCATCTTTAACTGATTTCATCGTTAACTGATTTCATCTTCATTTAACTGATTTCATCGTTAACTGATTTCATCTTCATTTAATTGATTTCATCGTTAACTGATTTCATCGTTAACTGATTTCATCGTTAACTGATTTCATCTTCATTTAACTGATTTCATCGTTAACTGATTTCATCGTTAACTGATTCCATCGTTAACTGATTTCATCATTAACTGATTTCATCTTCATTTAACTGATTTCATCGTTAACTGATTTCATCGTTAACTGATTTCATCTTTAACTGATTTCATCGTTAACTGATTTCATCGTTAACTGATTTCATCGTTAACTGATTTCATCTTTAACTGATTTCATCGTTAACTGATTTCATCTTCATTTAACTGATTTCATCGTTAACTGATTTCATCGTTAACTGATTTCATCTTCATTTAACTGATTTCATCGTTAACTGATTTCATCGTTAACTGATTCCATCGTTAACTGATTTCATCGTTAACTGATTTCATCTTCATTTAACTGATTTCATCGTTAAGTGATTTCATCGTTAACTGATTTCATCGTTAACTGATTTCATCGTTAACTGATTTCATCTTCATTTAACTGATTTCATTGTTAACTGATTTCATCGTTAACTGATTTCATCTTCATTTAACTGATTTCATCGTTAACTGATTTCATCGTTAACTGATTCCATCGTTAACTGATTTCATCGTTAACTGATTTCATCGTTAACTGATTTCATCTTCATTTAACTGATTTCATTTTCATTCTTCATTTAACTGATTTCATCGTTAACTGATTTCATCGTTAACTGATTTCATCTTCATTTAACTGATTTCATCGTTAACTGATTTCATCGTTAACTGATTTCATCTTTAACTGATTTCATCGTTAACTGATTTCATCTTCATTTAACTGATTTCATCGTTAACTGATTTCATCTTCATTTAATTGATTTCATCGTTAACTGATTTCATCGTTAACTGATTTCATCGTTAACTGATTTCATCTTCATTTAACTGATTTCATCGTTAACTGATTTCATCGTTAACTGATTTCATCTTCATTTAACTGATTTCATCGTTAACTGATTTCATCGTTAACTGATTTCATCGTTAACTGATTTCATCTTCATTTAAATGATTTCATCGTTAACTGATTTCATCGTTAACTGATTTCATCTTTAACTGATTTCATCGTTAACTGATTTCATCTTCATTTAACTGATTTCATCGTTAACTGATTTCATCATTAACTGATTTCATCTTTAACTGATTTCATCGTTAACTGATTTCATCTTCATTTAACTGATTTCATCGTTAACTGATTTCATCTTCATTTAACTGATTTCATCGTTAACTGATTTCATCGTTAACTGATTTCATCTTCATTTAACTGATTCCATCGTTAACTGATTTCATCGTTAACTGATTTCATCGTTAACTGATTTCATCTTCATTTAACTGATTTCATCGTTAACTGATTTCATCGTTAACTGATTTCATCTTTAACTGATTTCATCGTTAACTGATTTCATCTTCATTTAACTGATTTCATCGTTAACTGATTTCATCGTTAACTGATTTCATCTTCATTTAACTGATTTCATCGTTAACTGATTTCATCGTTAACTGATTCCATCGTTAACTGATTTCATCGTTAACTGATTTCATCTTCATTTAACTGATTTCATCGTTAACTGATTTCATCTTCATTTAACTGATTTCATCGTTAACTGATTTCATCGTTAACTGATTTCATCGTTAACTGATTTCATCTTCATTTAACTGATTTCATTTTCATTCTTCATTTAACTGATTTCATCGTTAACTGATTTCATCTTCATTTAATTGATTTCATCGTTAACTGATTTCATCGTTAACTGATTTCATCGTTAACTGATTTCATCGTTAACTGATTTCATCTTCATTTAACTGATTTCATCGTTAACTGATTTCATCGTTAACTGATTTCATCTTCATTTAACTGATTTCATCGTTAACTGATTTCATCGTTAACTGATTTCATCTTCATTTAACTGATTTCATCGTTAACTGATTTCATCGTTAACTGATTTCATCTTTAACTGATTTCATCGTTAACTGATTTCATCTTCATTTAACTGATTTCATCGTTAACTGATTTCATCGTTAACTGATTTCATCTTTAACTGATTTCATCGTTAACTGATTTCATCTTCATTTAACTGATTTCATCGTTAACTGATTTCATCGTTAACTGATTTCATCGTTAACTGATTTCATCTTCATTTAACTGATTCCATCGTTAACTGATTTCATCGTTAACTGATTTCATCGTTAACTGATTTCATCTTCATTTAACTGATTTCATCGTTAACTGATTTCATCGTTAACTGATTTCATCTTTAACTGATTTCATCGTTAACTGATTTCATCTTCATTTAACTGATTTCATCGTTAACTGATTTCATCTTCATTTAACTGATTTCATCGTTAACTGATTTCATCGTTAACTGATTCCATCGTTAACTGATTTCATCGTTAACTGATTTCATCTTCATTTAACTGATTTCATCTTCATTTAACTGATTTCATCGTTAACTGATTTCATCGTTAACTGATTTCATCGTTAACTGATTTCATCTTCATTTAACTGATTTCATCGTTAACTGATTTCATCGTTAACTGATTTCATCGTTAACTGATTTCATCGTTAACTGATTTCATCTTCATTTAACTGATTTCATCGTTAACTGATTTCATCTTCATTTAATTGATTTCATCGTTAACTGATTTCATCGTTAACTGATTTCATCGTTAACTGATTTCATCGTTAACTGATTTCATCGTTAACTGATTTCATCTTCATTTAACTGATTTCATCGTTAACTGATTTCATCGTTAACTGATTCCATCGTTAACTGATTTCATCGTTAACTGATTTCATCTTCATTTAACTGATTTCATCGTTAACTGATTTCATCTTCATTTAACTGATTTCATCGTTAACTGATTTCATCTTCATTTAACTGATTTCATCGTTAACTGATTTCATCGTTAACTGATTTCATCTTCATTTAACTGATTCCATCGTTAACTGATTTCATCGTTAACTGATTTCATCGTTAACTGATTTCATCTTCATTTAACTGATTTCATCGTTAACTGATTTCATCGTTAACTGATTTCATCTTTAACTGATTTCATCGTTAACTGATTTCATCTTCATTTAACTGATTTCATCGTTAACTGATTTCATCGTTAACTGATTTCATCGTTAACTGATTTCATCGTTAACTGATTTCATCTTCATTTAACTGATTTCATCGTTAACTGATTTCATCTTCATTTAACTGATTTCATCGTTAACTGATTTCATCGTTAACTGATTTCATCGTTAACTGATTTCATCTTCATTTAACTGATTTCATTTTCATTCTTCATTTAACTGATTTCATCGTTAACTGATTTCATCTTCATTTAATTGATTTCATCGTTAACTGATTTCATCGTTAACTGATTTCATCGTTAACTGATTTCATCTTCATTTAACTGATTTCATCGTTAACTGATTTCATCGTTAACTGATTTCATCTTCATTTAACTGATTTCATCGTTAACTGATTTCATCGTTAACTGATTTCATCTTCATTTAATTGATTTCATCGTTAACTGATTTCATCGTTAACTGATTTCATCGTTAACTGATTTCATCTTCATTTAACTGATTTCATCGTTAACTGATTTCATCGTTAACTGATTTCATCGTTAACTGATTTCATCGTTAACTGATTTCATCGTTAACTGATTTCATCTTCATTTAACTGATTTCATCGTTAACTGATTTCATCGTTAACTGATTTCATCTTTAACTGATTTCATCGTTAACTGATTTCATCTTCATTTAACTGATTTCATCGTTAACTGATTTCATCTTTAACTGATTTCATCGTTAACTGATTTCATCTTCATTTAACTGATTTCATCGTTAACTGATTTCATCGTTAACTGATTTCATCTTTAACTGATTTCATCGTTAACTGATTTCATCTTCATTTAACTGATTTCATCGTTAACTGATTTCATCTTCATTTAACTGATTTCATCTTCATTTAACTGATTTCATCGTTAACTGATTTCATCGTTAACTGATTTCATCGTTAACTGATTTCATCTTCATTTAACTGATTTCATCGTTAACTGATTTCATCTTCATTTAATTGATTTCATCGTTAACTGATTTCATCGTTAACTGATTTCATCGTTAACTGATTTCATCTTCATTTAACTGATTTCATCGTTAACTGATTCCATCGTTAACTGATTTCATCTTCATTTAACTGATTTCATCGTTAACTGATTTCATCGTTAACTGATTTCATCGTTAACTGATTTCATCTTCATTTAACTGATTTCATCGTTAACTGATTTCATCGTTAACTGATTCCATCGTTAACTGATTTCATCTTTAACTGATTTCATCGTTAACTGATTTCATCTTCATTTAACTGATTTCATCGTTAAGTGATTTCATCGTTAACTGATTTCATCTTCATTTAACTGATTTCATTGTTAACTGATTTCATCGTTAACTGATTTCATCTTCATTTAACTGATTCCATCGTTAACTGATTTCATCGTTAACTGATTTCATCGTTAACTGATTTCATCTTTAACTGATTTCATCTTCATTTAACTGATTTCATCGTTAACTGATTTCATCGTTAACTGATTTCATCTTCATTTAACTGATTCCATCGTTAACTGATTTCATCGTTAACTGATTTCATCGTTAACTGATTTCATCTTTAACTGATTTCATCGTTAACTGATTTCATCTTCATTTAACTGATTTCATCGTTAACTGATTTCATCTTCATTTAATTGATTTCATCGTTAACTGATTTCATCGTTAACTGATTTCATCGTTAACTGATTTCATCTTAATTTAACTGATTTCATCGTTAACTGATTTCATCGTTAACTGATTCCATCGTTAACTGATTTCATCGTTAACTGATTTCATCTTCATTTAACTGATTCCATCGTTAACTGATTTCATCGTTAACTGATTTCATCTTCATTTAACTGATTTCATCGTTAACTGATTTCATCGTTAACTGATTTCATCTTTAACTGATTTCATCGTTAACTGATTTCATCTTCATTTAACTGATTTCATCGTTAACTGATTTCATCTTCATTTAACTGATTCCATCGTTAACTGATTTCATCGTTAACTGATTTCATCGTTAACTGATTTCATCTTTAACTGATTTCATCGTTAACTGATTTCATCTTCATTTAACTGATTTCATCGTTAACTGATTTCATCGTTAACTGATTTCATCTTCATTTAACTGATTTCATCGTTAACTGATTTCATCGTTAACTGATTCCATCGTTAACTGATTTCATCGTTAACTGATTTCATCTTCATTTAACTGATTTCATCGTTAACTGATTTCATCTTCATTTAACTGATTTCATCGTTAACTGATTTCATCTTCATTTAACTGATTTCATCGTTAACTGATTTCATCGTTAACTGATTTCATCGTTAACTGATTTCATCTTCATTTAACTGATTCCATCGTTAACTGATTTCATCGTTAACTGATTTCATCGTTAACTGATTTCATCTTCATTTAACTGATTTCATCGTTAACTGATTTCATCGTTAACTGATTTCATCTTTAACTGATTTCATCGTTAACTGATTTCATCTTCATTTAACTGATTTCATCGTTAACTGATTTCATCGTTAACTGATTTCATCGTTAACTGATTTCATCTTCATTTAACTGATTTCATCGTTAACTGATTTCATCGTTAACTGATTCCATCGTTAACTGATTTCATCGTTAACTGATTTCATCTTCATTTAACTGATTTCATCGTTAACTGATTTCATCTTCATTTAACTGATTTCATCGTTAACTGATTTCATCGTTAACTGATTTCATCTTCATTTAACTGATTTCATTTTCATTCTTCATTTAACTGATTTCATCGTTAACTGATTTCATCTTCATTTAATTGATTTCATCGTTAACTGATTTCATCGTTAACTGATTTCATCGTTAACTGATTTCATCTTCATTTAACTGATTTCATCGTTAACTGATTTCATCGTTAACTGATTTCATCTTCATTTAACTGATTTCATCGTTAACTGATTTCATCGTTAACTGATTTCATCGTTAACTGATTTCATCTTCATTTAACTGATTTCATCGTTAACTGATTTCATCGTTAACTGATTTCATCTTTAACTGATTTCATCGTTAACTGATTTCATCTTCATTTAACTGATTTCATCGTTAACTGATTTCATCGTTAACTGATTTCATCTTTAACTGATTTCATCGTTAACTGATTTCATCTTCATTTAACTGATTTCATCGTTAACTGATTTCATCGTTAACTGATTTCATCTTCATTTAACTGATTTCATCGTTAACTGATTTCATCGTTAACTGATTCCATCGTTAACTGATTTCATCGTTAACTGATTTCATCTTCATTTAACTGATTTCATCGTTAACTGATTTCATCGTTAACTGATTTCATCTTCATTTAACTGATTTCATCGTTAACTGATTTCATCGTTAACTGATTCCATCGTTAACTGATTTCATCTTTAACTGATTTCATCGTTAACTGATTTCATCTTCATTTAACTGATTTCATCGTTAAGTGATTTCATCGTTAACTGATTTCATCGTTAACTGATTTCATCGTTAACTGATTTCATCTTCATTTAACTGATTTCATTGTTAACTGATTTCATCGTTAACTGATTTCATCTTCATTTAACTGATTTCATCGTTAACTGATTTCATCGTTAACTGATTCCATCGTTAACTGATTTCATCGTTAACTGATTCCATCGTTAACTGATTTCATCGTTAACTGATTTCATCGTTAACTGATTTCATCTTCATTTAACTGATTTCATCGTTAACTGATTTCATCTTCATTTAACTGATTTCATTTTCATTCTTCATTTAACTGATTTCATCGTTAACTGATTTCATCTTCATTTAACTGATTTCATCGTTAACTGATTTCATCGTTAACTGATTTCATCTTCTTTTAACTGATTTCATCGTTAACTGATTTCATCTTCATTTAATTGATTTCATCGTTAACTGATTTCATCGTTAACTGATTTCATCTTCATTTAACTGATTTCATCGTTAACTGATTTCATCGTTAACTGATTTCATCTTCATTTAACTGATTTCATCGTTAACTGATTTCATCTTCATTTAACTGATTTCATCGTTAACTGATTTCATCGTTAACTGATTTCATCTTCATTTAACTGATTCCATCGTTAACTGATTTCATCGTTAACTGATTTCATCGTTAACTGATTTCATCTTCATTTAACTGATTTCATCGTTAACTGATTTCATCGTTAACTGATTTCATCTTCATTTAACTGATTTCATTTTCATTCTTCATTTAACTGATTTCATCGTTAACTGATTTCATCTTCATTTAACTGATTTCATCGTTAACTGATTTCATCTTCATTTAACTGATTCCATCGTTAACTGATTTCATCGTTAACTGATTTCATCTTCATTTAACTGATTTCATCGTTAACTGATTTCATCGTTAACTGATTCCATCGTTAACTGATTTCATCGTTAACTGATTTCATCGTTAACTGATTTCATCTTCATTTAACTGATTTCATCGTTAACTGATTTCATCTTCATTTAACTGATTTCATCGTTAACTGATTTCATCGTTAACTGATTTCATCGTTAACTGATTTCATCTTCATTTAACTGATTCCATCGTTAACTGATTCCATCGTTAACTGATTTCATCGTTAACTGATTTCATCTTTAACTGATTTCATCGTTAACTGATTTCATCTTCATTTAACTGATTTCATCGTTAACTGATTTCATCGTTAACTGATTTCATCGTTAACTGATTTCATCTTCATTTAACTGATTTCATCGTTAACTGATTTCATCTTCATTTAACTGATTTCATCGTTAACTGATTTCATCGTTAACTGATTTCATCGTTAACTGATTTCATCTTCATTTAACTGATTTCATCGTTAACTGATTTCATCGTTAACTGATTTCATCTTTAACTGATTTCATCGTTAACTGATTTCATCTTCATTTAACTGATTTCATCGTTAACTGATTTCATCTTCATTTAATTGATTTCATTGTTAACTGATTTCATCGTTAACTGATTTCATCTTCATTTAACTGATTTCATCGTTAACTGATTCCATCGTTAACTGATTTCATCATTAACTGATTTCATCTTCATTTAACTGATTTCATCGTTAACTGATTTCATCGTTAACTGATTTCATCTTTAACTGATTTCATCGTTAACTGATTTCATCTTCATTTAACTGATTTCATCGTTAACTGATTTCATCGTTAACTGATTTCATCTTTAACTGATTTCATCGTTAACTGATTTCATCTTCATTTAACTGATTTCATCGTTAACTGATTTCATCGTTAACTGATTTCATCTTCATTTAACTGATTTCATCGTTAACTGATTTCATCGTTAACTGATTCCATCGTTAACTGATTTCATCTTTAACTGATTTCATCGTTAACTGATTTCATCTTCATTTAACTGATTTCATCGTTAAGTGATTTCATCGTTAACTGATTTCATCGTTAACTGATTTCATCGTTAACTGATTTCATCTTCATTTAACTGATTTCATTGTTAACTGATTTCATCGTTAACTGATTTCATCTTCATTTAACTGATTTCATCGTTAACTGATTTCATCGTTAACTGATTCCATCGTTAACTGATTTCATCGTTAACTGATTTCATCTTCATTTAACTGATTTCATTTTCATTCTTCATTTAACTGATTTCATCGTTAACTGATTTCATCGTTAACTGATTTCATCTTCATTTAACTGATTTCATCGTTAACTGATTTCATCGTTAACTGATTTCATCTTTAACTGATTTCATCGTTAACTGATTTCATCTTCATTTAACTGATTTCATCGTTAACTGATTTCATCTTCATTTAATTGATTTCATCGTTAACTGATTTCATCGTTAACTGATTTCATCTTCATTTAACTGATTTCATCGTTAACTGATTTCATCGTTAACTGATTTCATCTTCATTTAACTGATTTCATCGTTAACTGATTTCATCGTTAACTGATTTCATCGTTAACTGATTTCATCTTCATTTAAATGATTTCATCGTTAACTGATTTCATCGTTAACTGATTTCATCTTTAACTGATTTCATCGTTAACTGATTTCATCTTCATTTAACTGATTTCATCGTTAACTGATTTCATCGTTAACTGATTTCATCTTTAACTGATTTCATCTTCATTTAACTGATTTCATCGTTAACTGATTTCATCTTCATTTAACTGATTTCATCGTTAACTGATTTCATCGTTAACTGATTTCATCGTTAACTGATTTCATCTTCATTTAACTGATTCCATCGTTAACTGATTTCATCTTCATTTAACTGATTCCATCGTTAACTGATTTCATCGTTAACTGATTTCATCGTTAACTGATTTCATCGTTAACTGATTTCATCTTCATTTAACTGATTTCATCGTTAACTGATTTCATCTTCATTTAACTGATTTCATCGTTAACTGATTTCATCTTCATTTAACTGATTTCATCGTAAACTGATTTCATCGTTAACTGATTTCATCGTTAACTGATTTCATCTTCATTTAACTGATTTCATCGTTAACTGATTTCATCGTTAACTGATTTCATCGTTAACTGATTTCATCTTCATTTAACTGATTTCATCGTTAACTGATTTCATCGTTAACTGATTTCATCTTCATTTAACTGATTTCATTTTCATTCTTCATTTAACTGATTTCATCGTTAACTGATTTCATCTTCATTTAACTGATTTCATCGTTAACTGATTTCATCGTTAACTGATTTCATCGTTAACTGATTTCATCTTCATTTAACTGATTCCATCGTTAACTGATTTCATCTTCATTTAACTGATTTCATTTTCATTCTTCATTTAACTGATTTCATCGTTAACTGATTTCATCTTCATTTAACTGATTTCATCGTTAACTGATTTCATCGTTAACTGATTTCATCGTTAACTGATTTCATCTTCATTTAACTGATTCCATCGTTAACTGATTTCATCGTTAACTGATTTCATCGTTAACTGATTTCATCTTTAACTGATTTCATCGTTAACTGATTTCATCTTCATTTAACTGATTTCATCGTTAACTGATTTCATCGTTAACTGATTTCATCTTCATTTAACTGATTTCATCGTTAACTGATTTCATCGTTAACTGATTTCATCGTTAACTGATTTCATCTTCATTTAACTGATTTCATCGTTAACTGATTTCATCGTTAACTGATTTCATCTTTAACTGATTTCATCGTTAACTGATTTCATCTTCATTTAACTGATTTCATCGTTAACTGATTTCATCTTCATTTAACTGATTTCATCGTTAACTGATTTCATCTTCATTTAACTGATTTCATCGTAAACTGATTTCATCGTTAACTGATTTCATCGTTAACTGATTTCATCTTCATTTAACTGATTTCATCGTTAACTGATTTCATCGTTAACTGATTTCATCGTTAACTGATTTCATCTTCATTTAACTGATTTCATCGTTAACTGATTTCATCGTTAACTGATTTCATCTTCATTTAACTGATTTCATTTTCATTCTTCATTTAACTGATTTCATCGTTAACTGATTTCATCTTCATTTAACTGATTTCATCGTTAACTGATTTCATCGTTAACTGATTTCATCGTTAACTGATTTCATCTTCATTTAACTGATTCCATCGTTAACTGATTTCATCGTTAACTGATTTCATCGTTAACTGATTTCATCTTTAACTGATTTCATCGTTAACTGATTTCATCTTCATTTAACTGATTTCATCGTTAACTGATTTCATCGTTAACTGATTTCATCTTCATTTAACTGATTTCATCGTTAAGTGATTTCATCGTTAACTGATTTCATCGTTAACTGATTTCATCGTTAACTGATTTCATCTTCATTTAACTGATTTCATTGTTAACTGATTTCATCGTTAACTGATTTCATCTTCATTTAACTGATTTCATCGTTAACTGATTTCATCGTTAACTGATTCCATCGTTAACTGATTTCATCGTTAACTGATTTCATCTTCATTTAACTGATTTCATTTTCATTCTTCATTTAACTGATTTCATCGTTAACTGATTTCATCGTTAACTGATTTCATCTTCATTTAACTGATTTCATCGTTAACTGATTTCATCGTTAACTGATTTCATCTTTAACTGATTTCATCGTTAACTGATTTCATCTTCATTTAACTGATTTCATCGTTAACTGATTTCATCTTCATTTAATTGATTTCATCGTTAACTGATTTCATCGTTAACTGATTTCATCGTTAACTGATTTCATCTTCATTTAACTGATTTCATCGTTAACTGATTTCATCGTTAACTGATTTCATCTTCATTTAACTGATTTCATCGTTAACTGATTTCATCGTTAACTGATTTCATCGTTAACTGATTTCATCTTCATTTAAATGATTTCATCGTTAACTGATTTCATCGTTAACTGATTTCATCTTTAACTGATTTCATCGTTAACTGATTTCATCTTCATTTAACTGATTTCATCGTTAACTGATTTCATCGTTAACTGATTTCATCTTTAACTGATTTCATCGTTAACTGATTTCATCTTCATTTAACTGATTTCATCGTTAACTGATTTCATCTTCATTTAACTGATTTCATCGTTAACTGATTTCATCGTTAACTGATTTCATCGTTAACTGATTTCATCTTCATTTAACTGATTCCATCGTTAACTGATTTCATCTTCATTTAACTGATTCCATCGTTAACTGATTTCATCGTTAACTGATTTCATCGTTAACTGATTTCATCTTCATTTAACTGATTTCATCGTTAACTGATTTCATCTTCATTTAACTGATTTCATCGTTAACTGATTTCATCGTTAACTGATTTCATCTTCATTTAACTGATTCCATCGTTAACTGATTTCATCGTTAACTGATTTCATCGTTAACTGATTTCATCTTCATTTAACTGATTTCATCGTTAACTGATTTCATCGTTAACTGATTTCATCTTCATTTAACTGATTTCATTTTCATTCTTCATTTAACTGATTTCATCGTTAACTGATTTCATCTTCATTTAACTGATTTCATCGTTAACTGATTTCATCGTTAACTGATTTCATCGTTAACTGATTTCATCTTCATTTAACTGATTCCATCGTTAACTGATTTCATCGTTAACTGATTTCATCTTCATTTAACTGATTTCATCGTTAACTGATTTCATCGTTAACTGATTCCATCGTTAACTGATTTCATCGTTAACTGATTTCATCTTCATTTAACTGATTTCATCGTTAACTGATTTCATCTTCATTTAACTGATTTCATCGTTAACTGATTTCATCGTTAACTGATTTCATCTTCATTTAACTGATTCCATCGTTAACTGATTTCATCGTTAACTGATTTCATCGTTAACTGATTTCATCTTTAACTGATTTCATCGTTAACTGATTTCATCTTCATTTAACTGATTTCATCGTTAACTGATTTCATCGTTAACTGATTTCATCTTCATTTAACTGATTTCATCGTTAACTGATTTCATCGTTAACTGATTTCATCTTCATTTAACTGATTTCATCTTCATTTAACTGATTTCATCTTCATTTAACTGATTTCATCGTTAACTGATTTCATCGTTAACTGATTTCATCGTTAACTGATTTCATCTTCATTTAACTGATTTCATTTTCATTCTTCATTTAACTGATTTCATCGTTAACTGATTTCATCTTCATTTAACTGATTTCATCGTTAACTGATTTCATCGTTAACTGATTTCATCGTTAACTGATTTCATCTTCATTTAACTGATTTCATCGTTAACTGATTTCATCTTCATTTAATTGATTTCATCGTTAACTGATTTCATCGTTAACTGATTTCATCGTTAACTGATTTCATCTTCATTTAACTGATTTCATCGTTAACTGATTTCATTGTTAACTGATTTCATCGTTAACTGATTTCATCTTCATTTAACTGATTCCATCGTTAACTGATTTCATCGTTAACTGATTTCATCGTTAACTGATTTCATCTTTAACTGATTTCATCTTCATTTAACTGATTTCATCGTTAACTGATTTCATCGTTAACTGATTTCATCGTTAACTGATTTCATCGTTAACTGATTTCATCGTTAACTGATTTCATCTTCATTTAACTGATTTCATCGTTAACTGATTTCATCGTTAACTGATTCCATCGTTAACTGATTTCATCGTTAACTGATTTCATCTTCATTTAACTGATTTAATTTTCATTCTTCATTTAACTGATTTCATCGTTAACTGATTTCATCTTCATTTAACTGATTTCATCGTTAACTGATTTCATCGTTAACTGATTTCATCTTTAACTGATTTCATCGTTAACTGATTTCATCTTCATTTAACTGATTTCATCGTTAACTGATTTCATCTTCATTTAATTGATTTCATCGTTAACTGATTTCATCGTTAACTGATTTCATCGTTAACTGATTTCATCTTCATTTAACTGATTTCATCGTTAACTGATTTCATCGTTAACTGATTCCATCGTTAACTGATTTCATCGTTAACTGATTTCATCTTCATTTAACTGATTTCATCGTTAACTGATTTCATCGTTAACTGATTTCATCTTTAACTGATTTCATCGTTAACTGATTTCATCTTCATTTAACTGATTTCATCGTTAACTGATTTCATCGTTAACTGATTTCATCTTTAACTGATTTCATCGTTAACTGATTTCATCTTCATTTAACTGATTTCATCGTTAACTGATTTCATCGTTAACTGATTTCATCTTCATTTAACTGATTTCATCGTTAACTGATTTCATCGTGAACTGATTCCATCGTTAACTGATTTCATCTTTAACTGATTTCATCGTGAACTGATTTCATCTTCATTTAACTGATTTCATCGTTAAGTGATTTCATCGTTAACTGATTTCATCGTTAACTGATTTCATCGTTAACTGATTTCATCTTCATTTAACTGATTTCATCGTTAACTGATTTCATCGTTAACTGATTTCATCTTCATTTAACTGATTTCATCGTTAACTGATTTCATCGTTAACTGATTCCATCGTTAACTGATTTCATCGTTAACTGATTTCATCTTCATTTAACTGATTTAATTTTCATTCTTCATTTAACTGATTTCATCGTTAACTGATTTCATCTTCATTTAACTGATTTCATCGTTAACTGATTTCATCGTTAACTGATTTCATCTTTAACTGATTTCATCGTTAACTGATTTCATCTTCATTTAACTGATTTCATCGTTAACTGATTTCATCTTCATTTAATTGATTTCATCGTTAACTGATTTCATCGTTAACTGATTCCATCGTTAACTGATTTCATCGTTAACTGATTTCATCTTCATTTAACTGATTTCATCGTTAACTGATTTCATCGTTAACTGATTTCATCTTTAACTGATTTCATCGTTAACTGATTTCATCTTCATTTAACTGATTTCATCGTTAACTGATTTCATCGTTAACTGATTTCATCTTTAACTGATTTCATCGTTAACTGATTTCATCTTCATTTAACTGATTTCATCGTTAACTGATTTCATCGTTAACTGATTTCATCTTCATTTAACTGATTTCATCGTTAACTGATTTCATCGTTAACTGATTCCATCGTTAACTGATTTCATCTTTAACTGATTTCATCGTTAACTGATTTCATCGTTAACTGATTTCATCGTTAACTGATTTCATCGTTAACTGATTTCATCTTTAACTGATTTCATCGTTAACTGATTTCATCTTCATTTAACTGATTTCATCGTTAACTGATTTCATCTTCATTTAATTGATTTCATCGTTAACTGATTTCATCGTTAACTGATTTCATCGTTAACTGATTTCATCTTTAACTGATTTCATCGTTAACTGATTTCATCTTCATTTAACTGATTTCATCGTTAACTGATTTCATCGTTAACTGATTTCATCGTTAACTGATTTCATCGTTAACTGATTTCATCTTCATTTAACTGATTTCATCGTTAACTGATTTCATCTTCATTTAACTGATTTCATCGTTAACTGATTTCATCTTCATTTAACTGATTTCATCGTTAACTGATTTCATCGTTAACTGATTTCATCGTTAACTGATTTCATCTTCATTTAACTGATTCCATCGTTAACTGATTTCATCGTTAACTGATTTCATCGTTAACTGATTTCATCTTCATTTAACTGATTTCATCGTTAACTGATTTCATCGTTAACTGATTTCATCTTTAACTGATTTCATCGTTAACTGATTTCATCTTCATTTAACTGATTTCATCGTTAACTGATTTCATCGTTAACTGATTTCATCGTTAACTGATTTCATCTTCATTTAACTGATTTCATCGTTAACTGATTTCATCGTTAACTGATTCCATCGTTAACTGATTTCATCGTTAACTGATTTCATCTTCATTTAACTGATTTCATCGTTAACTGATTTCATCTTCATTTAACTGATTTCATCGTTAACTGATTTCATCGTTAACTGATTTCATCGTTAACTGATTTCATCTTCATTTAACTGATTTCATTTTCATTCTTCATTTAACTGATTTCATCGTTAACTGATTTCATCTTCATTTAATTGATTTCATTGTTAACTGATTTCATCGTGAACTGATTTCATCGTTAACTGATTTCATCTTCATTTAACTGATTTCATCGTTAACTGATTTCATCGTTAACTGATTTCATCGTTAACTGATTTCATCTTCATTTAACTGATTTCATCGTTAACTGATTTCATCGTTAACTGATTTCATCGTTAACTGATTTCATCGTTAACTGATTTCATCTTCATTTAACTGATTTCATCGTTAACTGATTTCATCGTTAACTGATTTCATCGTTAACTGATTTCATCTTCATTTAACTGATTTCATCGTTAACTGATTTCATCTTCATTTAACTGATTTCATCGTTAACTGATTTCATCGTTAACTGATTCCATCGTTAACTGATTTCATCGTTAACTGATTTCATCGTTAACTGATTTCATCTTCATTTAACTGATTTCATCGTTAACTGATTTCATCGTTAACTGATTTCATCTTCATTTAACTGATTTCATCGTTAACTGATTTCATCGTTAACTGATTTCATCTTCATTTAACTGATTTCATCGTTAACTGATTTCATCTTCATTTAACTGATTTCATCGTTAACTGATTTCATCGTTAACTGATTTCATCGTTAACTGATTTCATCTTCATTTAATTGATTTCATTGTTAACTGATTTCATCGTTAACTGATTTCATCGTTAACTGATTTCATCTTCATTTAACTGATTTCATCGTTAACTGATTTCATCTTCATTTAACTGATTTCATCGTTAACTGATTTCATCGTTAACTGATTTCATCTTCATTTAACTGATTTCATCGTTAACTGATTTCATCGTTAACTGATTTCATCTTCATTTAACTGATTTCATCGTTAACTGATTTCATCGTTAACTGATTTCATCGTTAACTGATTTCATCTTCATTTAACTGATTTCATCGTTAACTGATTTCATCGTTAACTGATTTCATCGTTAACTGATTTCATCGTTAACTGATTTCATCTTCATTTAACTGATTTCATCGTTAACTGATTTCATCGTTAACTGATTTCATCGTTAACTGATTTCATCTTCATTTAACTGATTTCATCGTTAACTGATTTCATCTTCATTTAACTGATTTCATCGTTAACTGATTTCATCGTTAACTGATTCCATCGTTAACTGATTTCATCGTTAACTGATTTCATCGTTAACTGATTTCATCTTCATTTAACTGATTTCATCGTTAACTGATTTCATCGTTAACTGATTTCATCTTCATTTAACTGATTTCATCGTTAACTGATTTCATCGTTAACTGATTTCATCTTCATTTAACTGATTTCATCGTTAACTGATTTCATCTTCATTTAACTGATTTCATCGTTAACTGATTTCATCGTTAACTGATTCCATCGTTAACTGATTTCGTCTTTAACTGATTTCATCGTTAACTGATTTCATCTTCATTTAACTGATTTCATCGTTAAGTGATTTCATCGTTAACTGATTTCATCGTTAACTGATTTCATCGTTAACTGATTTCATCTTCATTTAACTGATTTCATTGTTAACTGATTTCATCGTTAACTGATTTCATCTTCATTTAACTGATTTCATCGTTAACTGATTTCATCGTTAACTGATTCCATCGTTAACTGATTTCATCGTTAACTGATTCCATCGTTAACTGATTTCATCGTTAACTGATTTCATCGTTAACTGATTTCATCTTCATTTAACTGATTTCATCGTTAACTGATTTCATCTTCATTTAACTGATTTCATTTTCATTCTTCATTTAACTGATTTCATCGTTAACTGATTTCATCTTCATTTAACTGATTTCATCGTTAACTGATTTCATCGTTAACTGATTTCATCTTCTTTTAACTGATTTCATCGTTAACTGATTTCATCTTCATTTAATTGATTTCATCGTTAACTGATTTCATCGTTAACTGATTTCATCTTCATTTAACTGATTTCATCGTTAACTGATTTCATCGTTAACTGATTTCATCTTCATTTAACTGATTTCATCGTTAACTGATTTCATCGTTAACTGATTTCATCTTCATTTAACTGATTCCATCGTTAACTGATTTCATCGTTAACTGATTTCATCGTTAACTGATTTCATCGTTAACTGATTTCATCTTCATTTAACTGATTTCATCGTTAACTGATTTCATCGTTAACTGATTTCATCTTCATTTAACTGATTCCATCGTTAACTGATTTCATCGTTAACTGATTTCATCTTCATTTAACTGATTCCATCGTTAACTGATTTCATCGTTAACTGATTTCATCTTTAACTGATTTCATCGTTAACTGATTTCATCTTCATTTAACTGATTTCATCGTTAACTGATTTCATCGTTAACTGATTTCATCGTTAACTGATTTCATCTTCATTTAACTGATTTCATCGTTAACTGATTTCATCGTTAACTGATTTCATCGTTAACTGATTTCATCTTCATTTAACTGATTTCATCGTTAACTGATTTCATCGTTAACTGATTTCATCTTCATTTAACTGATTTCATTTTCATTCTTCATTTAACTGATTTCATCGTTAACTGATTTCATCTTCATTTAACTGATTTCATCGTTAACTGATTTCATCGTTAACTGATTTCATCTTTAACTGATTTCATCGTTAACTGATTTCATCTTCATTTAACTGATTTCATCGTTAACTGATTTCATCTTCATTTAATTGATTTCATCGTTAACTGATTTCATCGTTAACTGATTTCATCGTTAACTGATTTCATCTTCATTTAACTGATTTCATCGTTAACTGATTTCATCGTTAACTGATTCCATCGTTAACTGATTTCATCATTAACTGATTTCATCTTCATTTAACTGATTTCATCGTTAACTGATTTCATCGTTAACTGATTTCATCTTTAACTGATTTCATCGTTAACTGATTTCATCTTCATTTAACTGATTTCATCGTTAACTGATTTCATCGTTAACTGATTTCATCTTTAACTGATTTCATCGTTAACTGATTTCATCCTCATTTAACTGATTTCATCGTTAACTGATTTCATCGTTAACTGATTTCATCTTCATTTAACTGATTTCATCGTTAACTGATTCCATCGTTAACTGATTTCATCTTTAACTGATTTCATCGTTAACTGATTTCATCTTCATTTAACTGATTTCATCGTTAACTGATTTCATCGTTAACTGATTTCATCTTCATTTAACTGATTTCATTGTTAACTGATTTCATCGTTAACTGATTTCATCTTCATTTAACTGATTTCATCGTTAACTGATTTCATCGTTAACTGATTCCATCGTTAACTGATTTCATCTTCATTTAACTGATTTCATTTTCATTCTTCATTTAACTGATTTCATCTTCATTTAATTGATTTCATCGTTAACTGATTTCATCGTTAACTGATTTCATCTTCATTTAACTGATTTCATCGTTAACTGATTTCATCGTTAACTGATTTCATCTTCATTTAACTGATTTCATCGTTAACTGATTTCATCTTCATTTAACTGATTTCATCGTTAACTGATTTCATCTTCATTTAACTGATTTCATCGTTAACTGATTTCATCGTTAACTGATTTCATCGTTAACTGATTTCATCTTCATTTAACTGATTTCATCGTTAACTGATTTCATCGTTAACTGATTTCATCTTCATTTAACTGATTCCATCGTTAACTGATTTCATCGTTAACTGATTTCATCTTCATTTAACTGATTTCATCGTTAACTGATTCCATCGTTAACTGATTTCATCGTTAACTGATTTCATCTTCATTTAACTGATTTCATCGTTAACTGATTTCATCTTCATTTAACTGATTTCATCGTTAACTGATTTCATCGTTAACTGATTTCATCTTCATTTAACTGATTCCATCGTTAACTGATTTCATCGTTAACTGATTTCATCTTCATTTAACTGATTTCATCGTTAACTGATTTCATCTTCATTTAACTGATTTCATCGTTAACTGATTTCATCTTCATTTAACTGATTTCATCGTTAACTGATTTCATCGTTAACTGATTTCATCGTTAACTGATTTCATCTTCATTTAACTGATTTCATCGTTAACTGATTTCATCTTCATTTAACTGATTTCATCGTTAACTGATTTCATCGTTAACTGATTTCATCGTTAACTGATTTCATCTTCATTTAACTGATTTCATTTTCATTCTTCATTTAACTGATTTCATCGTTAACTGATTTCATCTTCATTTAACTGATTTCATCGTTAACTGATTTCATCGTTAACTGATTTCATCTTTAACTGATTTCATCGTTAACTGATTTCATCTTCATTTAACTGATTTCATCGTTAACTGATTTCATCTTCATTTAATTGATTTCATCGTTAACTGATTTCATCGTTAACTGATTTCATCGTTAACTGATTTCATCTTCATTTAACTGATTTCATCGTTAACTGATTTCATCGTTAACTGATTCCATCGTTAACTGATTTCATCATTAACTGATTTCATCTTCATTTAACTGATTTCATCGTTAACTGATTTCATCGTTAACTGATTTCATCTTTAACTGATTTCATCGTTAACTGATTTCATCTTCATTTAACTGATTTCATCGTTAACTGATTTCATCGTTAACTGATTTCATCTTTAACTGATTTCATCGTTAACTGATTTCATCTTCATTTAACTGATTTCATCGTTAACTGATTTCATCGTTAACTGATTTCATCTTCATTTAACTGATTTCATCGTTAACTGATTTCATCGTTAACTGATTCCATCGTTAACTGATTTCATCTTTAACTGATTTCATCGTTAACTGATTTCATCTTCATTTAACTGATTTCATCGTTAAGTGATTTCATCGTTAACTGATTTCATCGTTAACTGATTTCATCGTTAACTGATTTCATCTTCATTTAACTGATTTCATTGTTAACTGATTTCATCGTTAACTGATTTCATCTTCATTTAACTGATTTCATCGTTAACTGATTTCATCGTTAACTGATTCCATCGTTAACTGATTTCATCGTTAACTGATTTCATCGTTCACTGATTTCATCTTCATTTAACTGATTTCATTTTCATTCTTCATTTAACTGATTTCATCGTTAACTGATTTCATCGTTAACTGATTTCATCTTCATTTAACTGATTTCATCGTTAACTGATTTCATCGTTAACTGATTTCATCGTTAACTGATTTCATCTTCATTTAACTGATTTCATTTTCATTCTTCATTTAACTGATTTCATCGTTAACTGATTTCATCTTCATTTAATTGATTTCATCGTTAACTGATTTCATCGTTAACTGATTTCATCGTTAACTGATTTCATCTTCATTTAACTGATTTCATCGTTAACTGATTTCATCGTTAACTGATTTCATCTTCATTTAACTGATTTCATCGTTAACTGATTTCATCGTTAACTGATTTCATCTTCATTTAACTGATTTCATCGTTAACTGATTTCATCTTCATTTAACTGATTTCATCGTTAACTGATTTCATCTTCATTTAATTGATTTCATCGTTAACTGATTTCATCGTTAACTGATTTCATCGTTAACTGATTTCATCTTCATTTAACTGATTTCATCGTTAACTGATTTCATCGTTAACTGATTTCATCTTCATTTAACTGATTTCATCGTTAACTGATTTCATCTTTAACTGATTTCATCGTTAACTGATTTCATCTTCATTTAACTGATTTCATCGTTAACTGATTTCATCGTTAACTGATTTCATCTTTAACTGATTTCATCGTTAACTGATTTCATCTTCATTTAACTGATTTCATCGTTAACTGATTTCATCTTCATTTAACTGATTTCATCGTTAACTGATTTCATCGTTAACTGATTTCATCGTTAACTGATTTCATCTTCATTTAACTGATTCCATCGTTAACTGATTTCATCGTTAACTGATTTCATCGTTAACTGATTTCATCTTCATTTAACTGATTTCATCGTTAACTGATTTCATCGTTAACTGATTTCATCGTTAACTGATTTCATCTTCATTTTACTGATTTCATCGTTAACTGATTTCATCGTTAACTGATTTCATCGTTAACTGATTTCATCTTCATTTAACTGATTTCATCGTTAACTGATTTCATCGTTAACTGATTCCATCGTTAACTGATTTCATCGTTAACTGATTTCATCTTCATTTAACTGATTTCATCGTTAACTGATTTCATCTTCATTTAACTGATTTCATCGTTAACTGATTTCATCGTTAACTGATTTCATCGTTAACTGATTTCATCTTCATTTAACTGATTTCATCGTTAACTGATTTCATCGTTAACTGATTTCATCTTTAACTGATTTCATCGTTAACTGATTTCATCTTCATTTAACTGATTTCATCGTTAACTGATTTCATCTTCATTTAATTGATTTCATCGTTAACTGATTTCATCGTTAACTGATTTCATCGTTAACTGATTTCATCTTCATTTAACTGATTTCATCGTTAACTGATTCCATCGTTAACTGATTTCATCTTCATTTAACTGATTTCATCGTTAACTGATTTCATCGTTAACTGATTTCATCTTCATTTAACTGATTTCATCGTTAACTGATTTCATCGTTAACTGATTTCATCGTTAACTGATTTCATCTTCATTTAACTGATTTCATCGTTAACTGATTTCATCGTTAACTGATTTCATCGTTAACTGATTTCATCTTCATTTAACTGATTTCATCGTTAACTGATTTCATCGTTAACTGATTCCATCGTTAACTGATTTCATCTTTAACTGATTTCATCGTTAACTGATTTCATCTTCATTTAACTGATTTCATCGTTAAGTGATTTCATCGTTAACTGATTTCATCTTCATTTAACTGATTTCATTGTTAACTGATTTCATCGTTAACTGATTTCATCTTCATTTAACTGATTCCATCGTTAACTGATTTCATCGTTAACTGATTTCATCGTTAACTGATTTCATCTTTAACTGATTTCATCTTCATTTAACTGATTTCATCGTTAACTGATTTCATCGTTAACTGATTTCATCGTTAACTGATTTCATCTTCATTTAACTGATTTCATCGTTAACTGATTTCATCGTTAACTGATTCCATCGTTAACTGATTTCATCGTTAACTGATTTCATCTTCATTTAACTGATTTAATTTTCATTCTTCATTTAACTGATTTCATCGTTAACTGATTTCATCTTCATTTAACTGATTTCATCGTTAACTGATTTCATCGTTAACTGATTTCATCTTTAACTGATTTCATCGTTAACTGATTTCATCTTCATTTAACTGATTTCATCGTTAACTGATTTCATCTTCATTTAATTGATTTCATCGTTAACTGATTTCATCGTTAACTGATTTCATCGTTAACTGATTTCATCTTCATTTAACTGATTTCATCGTTAACTGATTTCATCGTTAACTGATTCCATCGTTAACTGATTTCATCGTTAACTGATTTCATCTTCATTTAACTGATTTCATCGTTAACTGATTTCATCGTTAACTGATTTCATCTTTAACTGATTTCATCGTTAACTGATTTCATCTTCATTTAACTGATTTCATCGTTAACTGATTTCATCGTTAACTGATTTCATCTTTAACTGATTTCATCGTTAACTGATTTCATCTTCATTTAACTGATTTCATCGTTAACTGATTTCATCGTTAACTGATTTCATCTTCATTTAACTGATTTCATCGTTAACTGATTTCATCGTTAACTGATTCCATCGTTAACTGATTTCATCTTTAACTGATTTCATCGTTAACTGATTTCATCTTCATTTAACTGATTTCATCGTTAAGTGATTTCATCGTTAACTGATTTCATCGTTAACTGATTTCATCGTTAACTGATTTCATCTTCATTTAACTGATTTCATCTTCATTTAACTGATTTCATCGTTAACTGATTTCATCGTTAACTGATTTCATCTTCATTTAACTGATTTCATTGTTAACTGATTTCATCGTTAACTGATTTCATCTTCATTTAACTGATTTCATCGTTAACTGATTTCATCGTTAACTGATTCCATCGTTAACTGATTTCATCGTTAACTGATTTCATCTTCATTTAACTGATTTCATTTTCATTCTTCATTTAACTGATTTCATCGTTAACTGATTTCATCGTTAACTGATTTCATCTTCATTTAACTGATTTCATCGTTAACTGATTTCATCGTTAACTGATTTCATCTTTAACTGATTTCATCGTTAACTGATTTCATCTTCATTTAACTGATTTCATCGTTAACTGATTTCATCTTCATTTAATTGATTTCATCGTTAACTGATTTCATCGTTAACTGATTTCATCGTTAACTGATTTCATCTTCATTTAACTGATTTCATCGTTAACTGATTTCATCGTTAACTGATTTCATCGTTAACTGATTTCATCTTCATTTAACTGATTTCATCGTTAACTGATTTCATCGTTAACTGATTTCATCTTCATTTAACTGATTTCATCGTTAACTGATTTCATCGTTAACTGATTTCATCTTTAACTGATTTCATCGTTAACTGATTTCATCTTCATTTAACTGATTTCATCGTTAACTGATTTCATCGTTAACTGATTTCATCGTTAACTGATTTCATCTTTAACTGATTTCATCGTTAACTGATTTCATCTTCATTTAACTGATTTCATCGTTAACTGATTTCATCTTCATTTAATTGATTTCATCGTTAACTGATTTCATCGTTAACTGATTTCATCGTTAACTGATTTCATCTTCATTTAACTGATTTCATCGTTAACTGATTTCATCGTTAACTGATTTCATCTTCATTTAAATGATTTCATCGTTAACTGATTTCATCGTTAACTGATTTCATCTTTAACTGATTTCATCGTTAACTGATTTCATCTTCATTTAACTGATTTCATCGTTAACTGATTTCATCGTTAACTGATTTCATCTTTAACTGATTTCATCGTTAACTGATTTCATCTTCATTTAACTGATTTCATCGTTAACTGATTTCATCTTCATTTAACTGATTTCATCGTTAACTGATTTCATCGTTAACTGATTTCATCGTTAACTGATTTCATCTTCATTTAACTGATTCCATCGTTAACTGATTTCATCGTTAACTGATTTCATCGTTAACTGATTTCATCTTCATTTAACTGATTTCATTTTCATTCTTCATTTAACTGATTTCATCGTTAACTGATTTCATCTTCATTTAACTGATTTCATCGTTAACTGATTTCATCGTTAACTGATTTCATCGTTAACTGATTTCATCTTTAACTGATTTCATCGTTAACTGATTTCATCTTCATTTAACTGATTTCATCGTTAACTGATTTCATCTTCATTTAATTGATTTCATCGTTAACTGATTTCATCGTTAACTGATTTCATCGTTAACTGATTTCATCTTCATTTAACTGATTTCATCGTTAACTGATTTCATCGTTAACTGATTTCATCTTCATTTAACTGATTTCATCTTCATTTAACTGATTTCATCGTTAACTGATTTCATCGTTAACTGATTCCATCGTTAACTGATTTCATCTTTAACTGATTTCATCGTTAACTGATTTCATCTTCATTTAACTGATTTCATCGTTAAGTGATTTCATCGTTAACTGATTTCATCTTCATTTAACTGATTTCATTGTTAACTGATTTCATCGTTAACTGATTTCATCTTCATTTAACTGATTTCATCGTTAACTGATTTCATCGTTAACTGATTCCATCGTTAACTGATTTCATCGTTAACTGATTTCATCTTCATTTAACTGATTTCATCGTTAACTGATTTCATCTTCATTTAACTGATTTCATTTTCATTCTTCATTTAACTGATTTCATCGTTAACTGATTTCATCTTCATTTAACTGATTTCATCGTTAACTGATTTCATCGTTAACTGATTTCATCTTCATTTAACTGATTTCATCGTTAACTGATTTCATCGTTAACTGATTCCATCGTTAACTGATTTCATCTTTAACTGATTTCATCGTTAACTGATTTCATCTTCATTTAACTGATTTCATCGTTAAGTGATTTCATCGTTAACTGATTTCATCTTCATTTAACTGATTTTATTGTTAACTGATTTCATCGTTAACTGATTTCATCTTCATTTAACTGATTTCATCGTTAACTGATTTCATCGTTAACTGATTCCATCGTTAACTGATTTCATCGTTAACTGATTTCATCTTTAACTGATTTCATCGATTTCATCGATGATTCATCAGATGATTTCATCTTTAACTGATTTCATCGTTAACTGATTTCATCTTCATTTAACTGATTTCATCGTTAACTGATTTCATCGTTAACTGATTTCATCGTTAACTGATTTCATCGTTAACTGATTTCATCGTTAACTGATTTCATCGTTAACTGATTTCATCTTCATTTAACTGATTTCATCGTTAACTGATTTCATCTTCATTTAATTGATTTCATCGTTAACTGATTTCATCGTTAACTGATTTCATCGTTAACTGATTTCATCTTCATTTAACTGATTTCATCGTTAACTGATTCCATCGTTAACTGATTTCATCTTCATTTAACTGATTTCATCGTTAACTGATTTCATCGTTAACTGATTTCATCGTTAACTGATTTCATCTTCATTTAACTGATTTCATCGTTAACTGATTTCATCGTTAACTGATTCCATCGTTAACTGATTTCATCTTTAACTGATTTCATCGTTAACTGATTTCATCTTCATTTAACTGATTTCATCGTTAAGTGATTTCATCGTTAACTGATTTCATCTTCATTTAACTGATTTCATTGTTAACTGATTTCATCGTTAACTGATTTCATCTTCATTTAACTGATTTCATCGTTAACTGATTTCATCGTTAACTGATTTCATCGTTAACTGATTCCATCGTTAACTGATTCCATCGTTAACTGATTTCATCGTTAACTGATTTCATCTTCATTTAACTGATTTCATCGTTAACTGATTTCATCTTCATTTAACTGATTTCATTTTCATTCTTCATTTAACTGATTTCATCGTTAACTGATTTCATCTTCATTTAACTGATTTCATCGTTAACTGATTTCATCGTTAACTGATTTCATCTTCTTTTAACTGATTTCATCGTTAACTGATTTCATCTTCATTTAATTGATTTCATCGTTAACTGATTTCATCGTTAACTGATTTCATCTTCATGTAACTGATTTCATCGTTAACTGATTTCATCGTTAACTGATTTCATCTTCATTTAACTGATTTCATCGTTAACTGATTTCATCTTCATTTAACTGATTTCATCGTTAACTGATTTCATCGTTAACTGATTTCATCGTTAACTGATTTCATCTTCATTTAACTGATTTCATCGTTAACTGATTTCATCGTTAACTGATTTCATCGTTAACTGATTTCATCGTTAACTGATTTCATCTTCATTTAACTGATTCCATCGTTAACTGATTTCATCGTTAACTGATTTCATCGTTAACTGATTTCATCTTTAACTGATTTCATCGTTAACTGATTTCATCTTCATTTAACTGATTTCATCGTTAACTGATTTCATCGTTAACTGATTTCATCGTTAACTGATTTCATCTTCATTTAACTGATTCCATCGTTAACTGATTTCATCGTTAACTGATTTCATCGTTAACTGATTTCATCTTCATTTAACTGATTTCATCGTTAACTGATTTCATCGTTAACTGATTTCATCTTTAACTGATTTCATCGTTAACTGATTTCATCTTCATTTAACTGATTTCATCGTTAACTGATTTCATCGTTAACTGATTTCATCTTCATTTAACTGATTTCATCGTTAACTGATTCCATCGTTAACTGATTTCATCGTTAACTGATTTCATCTTTAACTGATTTCATCGTTAACTGATTTCATCTTCATTTAACTGATTTCATCGTTAAGTGATTTCATCGTTAACTGATTTCATCTTCATTTAACTGATTTCATTGTTAACTGATTTCATCGTTAACTGATTTCATCTTCATTTAACTGATTTCATCGTTAACTGATTTCATCGTTAACTGATTTCATCGTTAACTGATTCCATCGTTAACTGATTTCATCTTCATTTAACTGATTTCATCGTTAACTGATTTCATCTTCATTTAACTGATTTCATTTTCATTCTTCATTTAACTGATTTCATCGTTAACTGATTTCATCTTCATTTAACTGATTTCATCGTTAACTGATTTCATCGTTAACTGATTTCATCTTCTTTTAACTGATTTCATCGTTAACTGATTTCATCTTCATTTAATTGATTTCATCGTTAACTGATTTCATCGTTAACTGATTTCATCTTCATGTAACTGATTTCATCGTTAACTGATTTCATCGTTAACTGATTTCATCTTCATTTAACTGATTTCATCGTTAACTGATTTCATCTTCATTTAACTGATTTCATCGTTAACTGATTTCATCGTTAACTGATTTCATCTTCATTTAACTGATTCCATCGTTAACTGATTTCATCGTTAACTGATTTCATCTTTAACTGATTTCATCGTTAACTGATTTCATCTTCATTTAACTGATTTCATCGTTAACTGATTTCATCGTTAACTGATTTCATCTTCATTTAACTGATTCCATCGTTAACTGATTTCATCGTTAACTGATTTCATCGTTAACTGATTTCATCGTTAACTGATTTCATCGTTAACTGATTTCATCTTTAACTGATTTCATCGTTAACTGATTTCATCTTCATTTAACTGATTTCATCGTTAACTGATTTCATCTTCATTTAACTGATTTCATCGTTAACTGATTTCATCTTCATTTAACTGATTTCATCGTTAACTGATTTCATCGTTAACTGATTTCATCTTTAACTGATTTCATCGTTAACTGTTTTCATCTTCATTTAACTGATTTCATCGTTAACTGATTTCATCTTCATTTAACTGATTCCATCGTTAACTGATTTCATCGTTAACTGATTTCATCTTCATTTAACTGATTTCATCGTTAACTGATCTCATCGTTAACTGATTCCATCGTTAACTGATTTCACCGTGAACTGATTTCATCTTCATTTAACTGATTCCATCGTTAACTGATTTCATCGTTAACTGATTTCATCGTTAACTGATTTCATCTTTAACTGATTTCATCGTTAACTGATTTCATCTTCATTTAACTGATTTCATTTTCATTCTTCATTTAACTGATTTCATCGTTAACTGATTTCATCGTTAACTGATTTCATCTTCATTTAACTGATTTCATCGTTAACTGATTTCATCGTTAATTGATTTCATCGTTAACTGATTTCATCTTCATTCTTCATTTAACTGATTTCATCGTTAACTGATTTCATCGTTAACTGATTTCATCTTCATTTAACTGATTTCATCGTTAACTGATTTCATCTTCATTCTTCATTTAACTGATTTCATCTTTAACTGATTTCATCGTTAACTGATTTCATCTTCATTTAACTGATTTCATCGTTAATTGATTTCATCGTTAACTGATTTCATCGTTAACTGATTTCATCTTCATTTAACTGATTTCATCGTTAACTGATTTCATTGTTAACTGATTTCATCTTTAACTGATTTCATCTTCATTTAACTGATTTCATCGTTAACTGATTTCATCTTCATTTAACTGATTTCATCTTCATTTAACTGATTTCATCGTTAACTGATTTCATCGTTAACTGATTTCATCTTCATTTAACTGATTCCATCGTTAACTGATTTCATCGTTAACTGATTTCATCTTTAACTGATTTCATCGTTAACTGATTTCATCTTCATTTAACTGATTTCATCGTTAACTGATTTCATCGTTAACTGATTTCATCTTTAACTGATTTCATCGTTAACTGATTTCATCTTCATTTAACTGATTTCATCGTTAACTGATTTCATCTTCATTTAACTGATTCCATCGTTAACTGATTCCATCGTTAACTGATTTCATCGTTAACTGATTTCATCTTCATTTAACTGATTTCATCGTTAACTGATTTCATCGTTAACTGATTTCATCTTCATTTAACTGATTTCATCGTTAACTGATTTCATCGTTAACTGATTTCATCTTCATTTAACTGATTTCATCGTTAACTGATTTCATCTTCATTTAACTGATTCCATCGTTAACTGATTTCATCGTTAACTGATTTCATCTTCATTTAACTGATTTCATCGTTAACTGATTTCATCGTTAACTGATCTCATCGTTAACTGATTCCATCGTTAACTGATTTCACCGTGAACTGATTTCATCTTCATTTAACTGATTCCATCGTTAACTGATTTCATCGTTAACTGATTTCATCGTTAACTGATTTCATCGTTAACTGATTTCATCTTCATTTAACTGATTTCATTTTCATTCTTCATTTAACTGATTTCATCGTTAACTGATTTCATCTTCATTTAACTGATTTCATCGTTAACTGATTTCATCGTTAACTGATTTCATCTTTAACTGATTTCATCGTTAACTGATTTCATCTTTAACTGATTTCATCGTTAACTGATTTCATCTTCATTTAACTGATTTCATCGTTAACTGATTTCATCGTTAACTGATTTCATCTTTAACTGATTTCATCTTTAACTGATTTCATCTTCATTTAACTGATTTCATCGTTAACTGATTTCATCTTCATTTAATTGATTTCATCGTTAACTGATTTCATCGTTAACTGATTTCATCGTTAACTGATTTCATCGTTAACTGATTTCATCTTCATTTAACTGATTTCATCGTTAACTGATTTCATCGTTAACTGATTCCATCGTTAACTGATTTCATCGTTAACTGATTTCATCTTCATTTAACTGATTTCATCGTTAACTGATTTCATCGTTAACTGATTTCATCGTTAACTGATTTCATCTTCATTTAACTGATTTCATCGTTAACTGATTTCATCGTTAACTGATTCCATCGTTAACTGATTTCATCTTTAACTGATTTCATCGTTAACTGATTCCATCTTCATTTAACTGATTTCATCGTTAACTGATTTCATCTTCATTTAACTGATTTCATCGTTAAGTGATTTCATCGTTAACTGATTTCATCGTTAACTGATTTCATCTTCATTTAACTGATTTCATCGTTAACTGATTTCATCGTTAACTGATTTCATCTTCATTTAACTGATTTCATCGTTAACTGATTTCATCTTCATTTAATTGATTTCATCGTTAACTGATTTCATCGTTAACTGATTTCATCGTTAACTGATTTCATCTTCATTTAACTGATTTCATCGTTAACTGATTTCATCGTTAACTGATTCCATCGTTAACTGATTTCATCGTTAACTGATTTCATCTTCATTTAACTGATTTCATCGTTAACTGATTTCATCGTTAACTGATTTCATCTTTAACTGATTTCATCGTTAACTGATTTCATCTTCATTTAACTGATTTCATCGTTAACTGATTTCATCGTTAACTGATTTCATCTTTAACTGATTTCATCGTTAACTGATTTCATCTTCATTTAACTGATTTCATCGTTAACTGATTTCATCGTTAACTGATTTCATCTTCATTTAACTGATTTCATCGTTAACTGATTTCATCGTTAACTGATTCCATCGTTAACTGATTTCATCTTTAACTGATTTCATCGTTAACTGATTTCATCTTCATTTAACTGATTTCATCGTTAAGTGATTTCATCGTTAACTGATTTCATCGTTAACTGATTTCATCGTTAACTGATTTCATCTTCATTTAACTGATTTCATCTTCATTTAACTGATTTCATCGTTAACTGATTTCATCGTTAACTGATTTCATCTTCATTTAACTGATTTCATTGTTAACTGATTTCATCGTTAACTGATTTCATCTTCATTTAACTGATTTCATCGTTAACTGATTTCATCGTTAACTGATTCCATCGTTAACTGATTTCATCGTTAACTGATTTCATCTTCATTTAACTGATTTCATTTTCATTCTTCATTTAACTGATTTCATCGTTAACTGATTTCATCGTTAACTGATTTCATCTTCATTTAACTGATTTCATCGTTAACTGATTTCATCGTTAACTGATTTCATCTTTAACTGATTTCATCGTTAACTGATTTCATCTTCATTTAACTGATTTCATCGTTAACTGATTTCATCTTCATTTAATTGATTTCATCGTTAACTGATTTCATCGTTAACTGATTTCATCGTTAACTGATTTCATCTTCATTTAACTGATTTCATCGTTAACTGATTTCATCGTTAACTGATTTCATCGTTAACTGATTTCATCTTCATTTAACTGATTTCATCGTTAACTGATTTCATCGTTAACTGATTTCATCTTCATTTAACTGATTTCATCGTTAACTGATTTCATCGTTAACTGATTTCATCTTTAACTGATTTCATCGTTAACTGATTTCATCTTCATTTAACTGATTTCATCGTTAACTGATTTCATCGTTAACTGATTTCATCGTTAACTGATTTCATCTTTAACTGATTTCATCGTTAACTGATTTCATCTTCATTTAACTGATTTCATCGTTAACTGATTTCATCTTCATTTAATTGATTTCATCGTTAACTGATTTCATCGTTAACTGATTTCATCGTTAACTGATTTCATCTTCATTTAACTGATTTCATCGTTAACTGATTTCATCGTTAACTGATTTCATCTTCATTTAAATGATTTCATCGTTAACTGATTTCATCGTTAACTGATTTCATCTTTAACTGATTTCATCGTTAACTGATTTCATCTTCATTTAACTGATTTCATCGTTAACTGATTTCATCGTTAACTGATTTCATCTTTAACTGATTTCATCGTTAACTGATTTCATCTTCATTTAACTGATTTCATCGTTAACTGATTTCATCTTCATTTAACTGATTTCATCGTTAACTGATTTCATCGTTAACTGATTTCATCGTTAACTGATTTCATCTTCATTTAACTGATTCCATCGTTAACTGATTTCATCGTTAACTGATTTCATCGTTAACTGATTTCATCTTCATTTAACTGATTTCATTTTCATTCTTCATTTAACTGATTTCATCGTTAACTGATTTCATCTTCATTTAACTGATTTCATCGTTAACTGATTTCATCGTTAACTGATTTCATCGTTAACTGATTTCATCTTTAACTGATTTCATCGTTAACTGATTTCATCTTCATTTAACTGATTTCATCGTTAACTGATTTCATCTTCATTTAATTGATTTCATCGTTAACTGATTTCATCGTTAACTGATTTCATCGTTAACTGATTTCATCTTCATTTAACTGATTTCATCGTTAACTGATTTCATCGTTAACTGATTTCATCTTCATTTAACTGATTTCATCTTCATTTAACTGATTTCATCGTTAACTGATTTCATCGTTAACTGATTCCATCGTTAACTGATTTCATCTTTAACTGATTTCATCGTTAACTGATTTCATCTTCATTTAACTGATTTCATCGTTAAGTGATTTCATCGTTAACTGATTTCATCTTCATTTAACTGATTTCATTGTTAACTGATTTCATCGTTAACTGATTTCATCTTCATTTAACTGATTTCATCGTTAACTGATTTCATCGTTAACTGATTCCATCGTTAACTGATTTCATCGTTAACTGATTTCATCTTCATTTAACTGATTTCATCGTTAACTGATTTCATCTTCATTTAACTGATTTCATTTTCATTCTTCATTTAACTGATTTCATCGTTAACTGATTTCATCTTCATTTAACTGATTTCATCGTTAACTGATTTCATCGTTAACTGATTTCATCTTCATTTAACTGATTTCATCGTTAACTGATTTCATCGTTAACTGATTCCATCGTTAACTGATTTCATCTTTAACTGATTTCATCGTTAACTGATTTCATCTTCATTTAACTGATTTCATCGTTAAGTGATTTCATCGTTAACTGATTTCATCTTCATTTAACTGATTTTATTGTTAACTGATTTCATCGTTAACTGATTTCATCTTCATTTAACTGATTTCATCGTTAACTGATTTCATCGTTAACTGATTCCATCGTTAACTGATTTCATCGTTAACTGATTTCATCTTTAACTGATTTCATCGATTTCATCGATGATTCATCAGATGATTTCATCTTTAACTGATTTCATCGTTAACTGATTTCATCTTCATTTAACTGATTTCATCGTTAACTGATTTCATCGTTAACTGATTTCATCGTTAACTGATTTCATCGTTAACTGATTTCATCTTTAACTGATTTCATCGTTAACTGATTTCATCTTCATTTAACTGATTTCATCGTTAACTGATTTCATCTTCATTTAATTGATTTCATCGTTAACTGATTTCATCGTTAACTGATTTCATCGTTAACTGATTTCATCTTCATTTAACTGATTTCATCGTTAACTGATTCCATCGTTAACTGATTTCATCTTCATTTAACTGATTTCATCGTTAACTGATTTCATCGTTAACTGATTTCATCGTTAACTGATTTCATCTTCATTTAACTGATTTCATCGTTAACTGATTTCATCGTTAACTGATTCCATCGTTAACTGATTTCATCTTTAACTGATTTCATCGTTAACTGATTTCATCTTCATTTAACTGATTTCATCGTTAAGTGATTTCATCGTTAACTGATTTCATCTTCATTTAACTGATTTCATTGTTAACTGATTTCATCGTTAACTGATTTCATCTTCATTTAACTGATTTCATCGTTAACTGATTTCATCGTTAACTGATTTCATCGTTAACTGATTCCATCGTTAACTGATTCCATCGTTAACTGATTTCATCGTTAACTGATTTCATCTTCATTTAACTGATTTCATCGTTAACTGATTTCATCTTCATTTAACTGATTTCATTTTCATTCTTCATTTAACTGATTTCATCGTTAACTGATTTCATCTTCATTTAACTGATTTCATCGTTAACTGATTTCATCGTTAACTGATTTCATCTTCTTTTAACTGATTTCATCGTTAACTGATTTCATCTTCATTTAATTGATTTCATCGTTAACTGATTTCATCGTTAACTGATTTCATCTTCATGTAACTGATTTCATCGTTAACTGATTTCATCGTTAACTGATTTCATCTTCATTTAACTGATTTCATCGTTAACTGATTTCATCTTCATTTAACTGATTTCATCGTTAACTGATTTCATCGTTAACTGATTTCATCGTTAACTGATTTCATCTTCATTTAACTGATTTCATCGTTAACTGATTTCATCGTTAACTGATTTCATCGTTAACTGATTTCATCGTTAACTGATTTCATCTTCATTTAACTGATTCCATCGTTAACTGATTTCATCGTTAACTGATTTCATCGTTAACTGATTTCATCTTTAACTGATTTCATCGTTAACTGATTTCATCTTCATTTAACTGATTTCATCGTTAACTGATTTCATCGTTAACTGATTTCATCGTTAACTGATTTCATCTTCATTTAACTGATTCCATCGTTAACTGATTTCATCGTTAACTGATTTCATCGTTAACTGATTTCATCTTCATTTAACTGATTTCATCGTTAACTGATTTCATCGTTAACTGATTTCATCTTTAACTGATTTCATCGTTAACTGATTTCATCTTCATTTAACTGATTTCATCGTTAACTGATTTCATCGTTAACTGATTTCATCTTCATTTAACTGATTTCATCGTTAACTGATTCCATCGTTAACTGATTTCATCGTTAACTGATTTCATCTTTAACTGATTTCATCGTTAACTGATTTCATCTTCATTTAACTGATTTCATCGTTAAGTGATTTCATCGTTAACTGATTTCATCTTCATTTAACTGATTTCATTGTTAACTGATTTCATCGTTAACTGATTTCATCTTCATTTAACTGATTTCATCGTTAACTGATTTCATCGTTAACTGATTTCATCGTTAACTGATTCCATCGTTAACTGATTTCATCTTCATTTAACTGATTTCATCGTTAACTGATTTCATCTTCATTTAACTGATTTCATTTTCATTCTTCATTTAACTGATTTCATCGTTAACTGATTTCATCTTCATTTAACTGATTTCATCGTTAACTGATTTCATCGTTAACTGATTTCATCTTCTTTTAACTGATTTCATCGTTAACTGATTTCATCTTCATTTAATTGATTTCATCGTTAACTGATTTCATCGTTAACTGATTTCATCTTCATGTAACTGATTTCATCGTTAACTGATTTCATCGTTAACTGATTTCATCTTCATTTAACTGATTTCATCGTTAACTGATTTCATCTTCATTTAACTGATTTCATCGTTAACTGATTTCATCGTTAACTGATTTCATCTTCATTTAACTGATTCCATCGTTAACTGATTTCATCGTTAACTGATTTCATCTTTAACTGATTTCATCGTTAACTGATTTCATCGTTAACTGATTTCATCTTCATTTAACTGATTCCATCGTTAACTGATTTCATCGTTAACTGATTTCATCGTTAACTGATTTCATCGTTAACTGATTTCATCGTTAACTGATTTCATCTTTAACTGATTTCATCGTTAACTGATTTCATCTTCATTTAACTGATTTCATCGTTAACTGATTTCATCTTCATTTAACTGATTTCATCGTTAACTGATTTCATCTTCATTTAACTGATTTCATCGTTAACTGATTTCATCGTTAACTGATTTCATCTTTAACTGATTTCATCGTTAACTGTTTTCATCTTCATTTAACTGATTTCATCGTTAACTGATTTCATCTTCATTTAACTGATTCCATCGTTAACTGATTTCATCGTTAACTGATTTCATCTTCATTTAACTGATTTCATCGTTAACTGATCTCATCGTTAACTGATTCCATCGTTAACTGATTTCACCGTGAACTGATTTCATCTTCATTTAACTGATTCCATCGTTAACTGATTTCATCGTTAACTGATTTCATCGTTAACTGATTTCATCTTTAACTGATTTCATCGTTAACTGATTTCATCTTCATTTAACTGATTTCATTTTCATTCTTCATTTAACTGATTTCATCGTTAACTGATTTCATCGTTAACTGATTTCATCTTCATTTAACTGATTTCATCGTTAACTGATTTCATCGTTAATTGATTTCATCGTTAACTGATTTCATCTTCATTCTTCATTTAACTGATTTCATCGTTAACTGATTTCATCGTTAACTGATTTCATCTTCATTTAACTGATTTCATCGTTAACTGATTTCATCTTCATTCTTCATTTAACTGATTTCATCTTTAACTGATTTCATCGTTAACTGATTTCATCTTCATTTAACTGATTTCATCGTTAATTGATTTCATCGTTAACTGATTTCATCGTTAACTGATTTCATCTTCATTTAACTGATTTCATCGTTAACTGATTTCATTGTTAACTGATTTCATCTTTAACTGATTTCATCTTCATTTAACTGATTTCATCTTCATTTAACTGATTTCATCGTTAACTGATTTCATCTTCATTTAACTGATTTCATCTTCATTTAACTGATTTCATCGTTAACTGATTTCATCGTTAACTGATTTCATCTTCATTTAACTGATTCCATCGTTAACTGATTTCATCGTTAACTGATTTCATCTTTAACTGATTTCATCGTTAACTGATTTCATCTTCATTTAACTGATTTCATCGTTAACTGATTTCATCGTTAACTGATTTCATCTTTAACTGATTTCATCGTTAACTGATTTCATCTTCATTTAACTGATTTCATCGTTAACTGATTTCATCTTCATTTAACTGATTCCATCGTTAACTGATTCCATCGTTAACTGATTTCATCGTTAACTGATTTCATCTTCATTTAACTGATTTCATCGTTAACTGATTTCATCGTTAACTGATTTCATCTTCATTTAACTGATTTCATCGTTAACTGATTTCATCGTTAACTGATTTCATCTTCATTTAACTGATTTCATCGTTAACTGATTTCATCTTCATTTAACTGATTCCATCGTTAACTGATTTCATCGTTAACTGATTTCATCTTCATTTAACTGATTTCATCGTTAACTGATTTCATCGTTAACTGATCTCATCGTTAACTGATTCCATCGTTAACTGATTTCACCGTGAACTGATTTCATCTTCATTTAACTGATTCCATCGTTAACTGATTTCATCGTTAACTGATTTCATCGTTAACTGATTTCATCGTTAACTGATTTCATCTTCATTTAACTGATTTCATTTTCATTCTTCATTTAACTGATTTCATCGTTAACTGATTTCATCTTCATTTAACTGATTTCATCGTTAACTGATTTCATCGTTAACTGATTTCATCTTTAACTGATTTCATCGTTAACTGATTTCATCTTTAACTGATTTCATCGTTAACTGATTTCATCTTCATTTAACTGATTTCATCGTTAACTGATTTCATCGTTAACTGATTTCATCTTTAACTGATTTCATCTTTAACTGATTTCATCTTCATTTAACTGATTTCATCGTTAACTGATTTCATCTTCATTTAATTGATTTCATCGTTAACTGATTTCATCGTTAACTGATTTCATCGTTAACTGATTTCATCGTTAACTGATTTCATCTTCATTTAACTGATTTCATCGTTAACTGATTTCATCGTTAACTGATTCCATCGTTAACTGATTTCATCGTTAACTGATTTCATCTTCATTTAACTGATTTCATCGTTAACTGATTTCATCGTTAACTGATTTCATCGTTAACTGATTTCATCTTCATTTAACTGATTTCATCGTTAACTGATTTCATCGTTAACTGATTCCATCGTTAACTGATTTCATCTTTAACTGATTTCATCGTTAACTGATTCCATCTTCATTTAACTGATTTCATCGTTAACTGATTTCATCTTCATTTAACTGATTTCATCGTTAAGTGATTTCATCGTTAACTGATTTCATCGTTAACTGATTTCATCTTCATTTAACTGATTTCATCGTTAACTGATTTCATCGTTAACTGATTTCATCTTCATTTAACTGATTTCATCGTTAACTGATTTCATCGTTAACTGATTTCATCGTTAACTGATTTCATCTTCATTTAACTGATTTCATCGTTAACTGATTTCATCGTTAACTGATTTCATCGTTAACTGATTTCATCTTCATTCTTCATTTAACTGATTTCATCGTTAACTGATTTCATCGTTAACTGATTTCATCTTCATTTAACTGATTTCATCGTTAATTGATTTCATCGTTAACTGATTTCATCGTTAACTGATTTCATCTTCATTTAACTGATTTCATCGTTAACTGATTTCATCGTTAACTGATTTCATCTTCATTTAACTGATTTCATCTTTAACTGATTTCATCGTTAACTGATTTCATCTTCATTTAACTGATTTCATCGTTAACTGATTTCATCTTTAACTGATTTCATCGTTAACTGATTTCATCTTCATTTAACTGATTTCATCGTTAACTGATTTCATCTTCATTTAATTGATTTCATCGTTAACTGATTTCATCGTTAACTGATTTCATCGTTAACTGATTTCATCTTCATTTAACTGATTTCATCGTTAACTGATTTCATCGTTAACTGATTCCATCGTTAACTGATTTCATCGTTAACTGATTTCATCGTTAACTGATTTCATCTTCATTTAACTGATTTCATCGTTAACTGATTTCATCTTCATTTAACTGATTTCATCGTTAACTGATTTCATCGTTAACTGATTTCATCTTCATTTAACTGATTTCATCTTCATTTAACTGATTTCATCTTCATTTAACTGATTTCATCGTTAACTGATTCCATCGTTAACTGATTTCATCTTTAACTGATTTCATCGTTAACTGATTTCATCTTCATTTAACTGATTTCATCGTTAACTGATTTCATCTTCATTTAACTGATTCCATCGTTAACTGATTCCATCGTTAACTGATTTCATCGTTAACTGATTCCATCGTTAACTGATTTCATCGTTAACTGATTTCATCGTTAACTGATTTCATCTTCATTTAACTGATTTCATCGTTAACTGATTTCATCTTCATTTAACTGATTTCATCGTTAACTGATTTCATCTTCATTTAACTGATTCCATCGTTAACTGATTTCATCGTTAACTGATTTCATCTTCATTTAACTGATTTCATCGTTAACTGATTTCATCTTCATTTAACTGATTCCATCGTTAACTGATTTCATCGTTAACTGATTCCATCGTTAACTGATTTCATCGTTAACTGATTTCATCTTCATTTAACTGATTCCATCGTTAACTGATTTCATCGTTAACTGATTTCATCGTTAACTGATTTCATCTTCATTTAACTGATTTCATCGTTAACTGATTTCATCTTCATTTAACTGATTTCATCGTTAACTGATTCCATCGTTAACTGATTTCATCGTTAACTGATTTCATCTTCATTTAACTGATTTCATCGTTAACTGATTTCATCGTTAACTGATTTCATCTTCATTTAACTGATTCCATCGTTAACTGATTTCATCGTTTACTGATTTCATCGTTAACTGATTTCATCTTCATTTAACTGATTTCATTTTCATTCTTCATTTAACTGATTTCATCGTTAACTGATTTCATCGTTAACTGATTTCATCTTCATTTAACTGATTTCATCGTTAACTGATTTCATCGTTAACTGATTTCATCTTTAACTGATTTCATCGTTAACTGATTTCATCTTCATTTAACTGATTTCATCGTTGACTGATTTCATCTTCATTTAACTGATTCCATCGTTAACTGATTTCATCTTCATTTAACTGATTCCATCGTTAACTGATCTCATCGTTAACTGATTCCATCGTTAACTGATTTCACCGTTAACTGATTTCACCGTTAACTGATTTCATCTTCATTTAACTGATTCCATCGTTAACAGATTTCATCTTTAACTGATTTCATCGTTAACTGATTTCATCTTTAACTGATTTCATCGTTAACTGATTTCATCTTCATTTAACTGATTTCATCGTTAACTGATTTCATCGTTAACTGATTTCATCGTTAACTGATTTCATCTTCATTTAACTGATTTCATTTTCATTCTTCATTTAACTGATTTCATCGTTAACTGATTTCATCGTTAACTGATTTCATCGTTAACTGATTTCATCTTCATTTAACTGATTTCATCGTTAACTGATTTCATCGTTAACTGATTTCATCTTTAACTGATTTCATCGTTAACTGATTTCATCTTCATTTAACGGATTTCATCGTTAACGGATCTCATCGTTAACGGATTTCATCGTTAACGGATTTCATCGTTAACGGATTCCATCGTTAACGGATTTCATCGTTAACTGATTTCATCTTCATTTAACTGATTTCATCGTTAACTGATTTCATCTTCATTTAACTGATTTCATCGTTAACTGATTTCATCGTTAACTGATTTCATCGTTTACTGATTTCATCGTTAACTGATTTCATCTTCATTTAACTGATTTCATTTTCATTCTTCATTTAACTGATTTCATCGTTAACTGATTTCATCGTTAACTGATTTCATCTTCATTTAACTGATTTCATCGTTAACTGATTTCATCGTTAACTGATTTCATCGTTAACTGATTTCATCTTCATTTAACTGATTTCATCTGTAACTGATTTCATCGTTAACTGATTTCATCTTCATTTAACTGATTTCATCTTCATTTAACTGATTTCATCGTTAACTGATGTCATCTTCATTTAACTGATTTCATCTTCATTTAACTGATTTCATCGTTAACTGATTTCATCTTCATTTAACTGATTTCATCGTTAACTGATTTCATTGTTAACTGATTTCATCTTTAACTGATTTCATCGTTAACTGATTTCATCTTCATTTAACTGATTTCATCGTTAACTGATTTCATCGTTAACTGATTTCATCTTCATTTAACTGATTCCATCGTTAACTGATTTCATCTTTAACTGATTTCATCGTTAACTGATTTCATCTTCATTTAACTGATTTCATCGTTAACTGATTTCATCGTTAACTGATTTCATCTTCATTTAACTGATTCCATCGTTAACTGATTTCATCTTTAACTGATTTCATCTTCATTTAACTGATTTCATCGTTAACTGATTTCATCGTTAACTGATTTAATCTTTAACTGATTTCATCGTTAACTGATTTAATCTTCATGTAACTGATTTCATCTGTAACTGATTTCATCTTTAACTGATTTCATCGTTAACTGATTTCATCTTCATTTAACTGATTTCATCTTCATTTAACTGATTTCATCGTTAACTGATTTCATCTTCATTTAACTGATTCCATCGTTAACTGATTTCATCGTTAACTGATTTCATCTTCATTTAACTGATTTCATCGTTAACTGATTTCATCTTCATTTAACTGATTTCATCGTTAACTGATTTCATCGTTAACTGATTCCATCGTTAACTGATTTCATCGTTAACTGATTTCATATTCATTTAACTGATTTCATCGTTAACTGATTTCATCGTTAACTGATTTCATCGTTAACTGATTTCATCTTCATTTAACTGATTCCATCGTTAACTGATTTCATCGTTAACTGATTTCATCTTCATTTAACTGATTTCATCGTTGACTGATTTCATCGTTAACTGATTTCATCGTTAACTGATTCCATCGTTAACTGATTTCATCGTTAACTGATTTCATCTTCATTTAACTGATTTCATCGTTAACTGATTTCATCGTTAACTGATTTCATCGTTAACTGATTTCATCTTCATTTAACTGATTCCATCGTTAACTGATTTCATCGTTTACTGATTTCATCGTTAACTGATTTCATCTTCATTTAACTGATTTCATTTTCATTCTTCATTTAACTGATTTCATCGTTAACTGATTTCATCGTTAACTGATTTCATCTTCATTTAACTGATTTCATCGTTAACTGATTTCATCGTTAACTGATTTCATCGTTAACTGATTTCATCTTCATTTAACTGATTTCATCTTCATTTAACTGATTTCATCTTCATTTAACTGATTTCATCGTTAACTGATTTCATCTTTTACTGATTTCATCGTTAACTGATTTCATCTTTAACTGATTTCATCGTTAACTGATTTCATCTTCATTTAACTGATTTCATCGTTGACTGATTTCATCTTCATTTAACTGATTCCATCGTTAACTGATTTCATCTTCATTTAACTGATTCCATCATTAACTGATCTCATCGTTAACTGATTTCATCGTTAACTGATTCCATCGTTAACTGATTTCACCGTTAACTGATTTCACCGTTAACTGATTTCATCTTCATTTAACTGATTCCATCGTTAACAGATTTCATCTTTAACTGATTTCATCGTTAACTGATTTCATCTTTAACTGATTTCATCGTTAACTGATTTCATCTTCATTTAACTGATTTCATCGTTAACTGATTTCATCGTTAACTGATTTCATCGTTAACTGATTTCATCTTCATTTAACTGATTTCATTTTCATTCTTCATTTAACTGATTTCATCGTTAACTGATTTCATCGTTAACTGATTTCATCTTCATTTAACTGATTTCATCGTTAACTGATTTCGTCGTTAACTGATTTCATCTTTAACTGATTTCATCGTTAACTGATTTCATCTTCATTTAACTGATTTCATCGTTAACGGATTTCATCGTTTACTGATTTCATCTTCATTTAACTGATTTCATCGTTAACTGATTTCATCGTTAACTGATTTCATCTTTAACTGATTTCATCGTTAACTGATTTCATCTTCATTTAACTGATTTCATCGTTAACTGATTTCATCGTTAACTGATTTCATTTTCATTCTTCATTTAACTGATTTCATCGTTAACGGATTTCATCGTTAACGGATTTCATCGTTAACGGATTCCATCGTTAACGGATTTCATCGTTAACGGATTTCATCGTTAACTGATTTCATCTTCATTTAACTGATTTCATCGTTAACTGATTTCATCTTCATTTAACTGATTTCATCGTTAACTGATTTCATCGTTAACTGATTTCATTTTCATTCTTCATTTAACTGATTTTATCGTTAACTGATTTCAACTTCATGTAAATGATTTCATCTGTAACTGATTTCATCGTTAACTGATTTCATCTTCATTTAACTGATTTCATCTGTAACTGATTTCATCGTTAACTGATTTCATCTTCATTGAACTGATTTCATCTTCATTTAACTGATTTCATCGTTAACTGATGTCATCTTCATTTAACTGATTTCATCGTTAACTGATTTCATCGTTAACTGATTTAATCTTCATGTAACTGATTTCATCTGTAACTGATTTCATCGTTAACTGATTTCATCTTCATTTAACTGATTTCATCTTCATTTAACTGATTTCATCGTTAACTGATTTCATCTTCATTTAACTGATTTCATCGTTAACTGATTTCATTGTTAACTGATTTCATCTTTAACTGATTTCATCGTTAACTGATTTCATCTTCATTTAACTGATTTCATCGTTAACTGATTTCATCGTTAACTGATTTCATCTTCATTTAACTGATTCCATCGTTAACTGATTTCATCTTTAACTGATTTCATCGTTAACTGATTTCATCTTCATTTAACTGATTTCATCGTTAACTGATTTCATCGTTAACTGATTTCATCTTCATTTAACTGATTCCATCGTTAACTGATTTCATCTTTAACTGATTTCATCATTAACTGATTTCATCTTCATTTAACTGATTTCATCGTTAACTGATTTCATCGTTAACTGATTTAATCTTTAACTGATTTCATCGTTAACTGATTTAATCTTCATGTAACTGATTTCATCTGTAACTGATTTCATCTTTAACTGATTTCATCGTTAACTGATTTCATCTTCATTTAACTGATTTCATCTTCATTTAACTGATTTCATCGTTAACTGATTTCATCTTCATTTAACTGATTCCATCGTTAACTGATTTCATCGTTAACTGATTTCATCGTTAACTGATTTCATCTTCATTTAACTGATTTCATCGTTAACTGATTTCATCTTCATTTAACTGATTTCATCGTTAACTGATTTCATCGTTAACTGATTCCATCGTTAACTGATTTCATCGTTAACTGATTTCATATTCATTTAACTGATTTCATCGTTAACTGATTTCATCTTTAACTGATTTCATCGTTAACTGATTTCATCGTTAACTGATTTCATCTTCATTTAACTGATTTCATCGTTAACTGATTTCATCGTTAACTGATTTCATCTTCATTTAACTGATTTCATCGTTAACTGATTTCATCGTTAACTGATTTCATCTTCATTTAACTGATTTCATCGTTAACTGATTTCATCGTTAACTGATTTCATCTTCATTTAACTGATTTCATCGTTAACTGATTTCATCTTCATTTAACTGATTCCATCGTTAACTGATTTCATCGTTAACTGATTTCATCTTCATTTAACTGATTTCATCGTTAACTGATTTCATCGTTAACTGATCTCATCGTTAACTGATTCCATCGTGAACTGATTTCACCGTGAACTGATTTCATCTTCATTTAACTGATTCCATCGTTAACTGATTTCATCGTTAACTGATTTCATCGTTAACTGATTTCATCGTTAACTGATTTCATCTTCATTTAACTGATTTCATTTTCATTCTTCATTTAACTGATTTCATCGTTAACTGATTTCATCTTCATTTAACTGATTTCATCGTTAACTGATTTCATCGTTAACTGATTTCATCTTCATTTAACTGATTTCATCGTTAACTGATTTCATCGTTAACTGATTTCATCTTTAACTGATTTCATCGTTAACTGATTTCATCTTCATTTAACTGATTTCATCGTTAACTGATTTCATCTTCATTTAATTGATTTCATCGTTAACTGATTTCATCGTTAACTGATTTCATCGTTAACTGATTTCATCTTCATTTAACTGATTTCATCGTTAACTGATTTCATCGTTAACTGATTTCATCGTTAACTGATTTCATCGTTAACTGATTTCATCGTTAACTGATTTCATCTTCATTTAACTGATTTCATCGTTAACTGATTTCATCGTTAACTGATTCCATCGTTAACTGATTTCATCTTTAACTGATTTCATCGTTAACTGATTTCATCTTCATTTAACTGATTTCATCGTTAACTGATTTCATCTTCATTTAACTGATTTCATCGTTAAGTGATTTCATCGTTAACTGATTTCATCGTTAACTGATTTCATCTTCATTTAACTGATTTCATCGTTAACTGATTTCATCGTTAACTGATTTCATCTTCATTTAACTGATTTCATCGTTAACTGATTTCATCGTTAACTGATTTCATCGTTAACTGATTTCATCGTTAACTGATTTCATCTTCATTTAACTGATTTCATCGTTAACTGATTTCATCGTTAACTGATTTCATCTTCATTCTTCATTTAACTGATTTCATCGTTAACTGATTTCATCGTTAACTGATTTCATCTTCATTTAACTGATTTCATCGTTAATTGATTTCATCGTTAACTGATTTCATCGTTAACTGATTTCATCTTCATTTAACTGATTTCATCGTTAACTGATTTCATCGTTAACTGATTTCATCTTTAACTGATTTCATCTTCATTTAACTGATTTCATCGTTAACTGATTTCATCGTTAACTGATTTCATCTTCATTTAACTGATTTCATCTTCATTTAACTGATTTCATCGTTAACTGATTTCATCGTTAACTGATTTCATCTTTAACTGATTTCATCGTTAACTGATTTCATCTTCATTTAACTGATTCCATCGTTAACTGATTTCATCGTTAACTGATTTCATCTTCATTTAACTGATTTCATCGTTAACTGATTTCATCGTTAACTGATTTCATCTTTAACTGATTTCATCGTTAACTGATTTCATCTTCATTTAACTGATTTCATCTTCATTTAACTGATTTCATCGTTAACTGATTCCATCGTTAACTGATTTCATCGTTAACTGATTTCATCTTCATTTAACTGATTTCATCTTTAACTGATTTCATCGTTAACTGATTTCATCTTCATTTAACTGATTTCATCGTTAACTGATTTCATCGTTAACTGATTTCATCTTTAACTGATTTCATCGTTAACTGATTTCATCTTCATTTAACTGATTTCATCGTTAACTGATTTCATCTTCATTTAATTGATTTCATCGTTAACTGATTTCATCGTTAACTGATTTCATCTTCATTTAACTGATTTCATCGTTAACTGATTTCATCGTTAACTGATTCCATCGTTAACTGATTTCATCGTTAACTGATTTCATCGTTAACTGATTTCATCTTCATTTAACTGATTTCATCGTTAACTGATTTCATCGTTAACTGATTTCATCTTCATTTAACTGATTTCATCGTTAACTGATTTCATCGTTAACTGATTTCATCTTCATTTAACTGATTTCATCTTCATTTAACTGATTTCATCGTTAACTGATTCCATCGTTAACTGATTTCATCTTTAACTGATTTCATCGTTAACTGATTTCATCTTCATTTAACTGATTTCATCGTTAACTGATTTCATCTTCATTTAACTGATTTCATCGTTAAGTGATTTCATCGTTAACTGATTTCATCGTTAACTGATTTCATCGTTAACTGATTTCATCGTTAACTGATTTCATCTTCATTTAACTGATTTCATCGTTAACTGATTTCATCGTTAACTGATTCCATCGTTAACTGATTTCATCTTTAACTGATTTCATCGTTAACTGATTTCATCTTCATTTAACTGATTTCATCGTTAACTGATTTCATCTTCATTTAACTGATTTCATCGTTAAGTGATTTCATCGTTAACTGATTTCATCGTTAACTGATTTCATCTTCATTTAACTGATTTCATCGTTAACTGATTTCATCGTTAACTGATTTCATCTTCATTTAACTGATTTCATCGTTAACTGATTTCATCGTTAACTGATTTCATCGTTAACTGATTTCATCTTCATTTAACTGATTTCATCGTTAACTGATTTCATCGTTAACTGATTTCATCGTTAACTGATTTCATCTTCATTCTTCATTTAACTGATTTCATCGTTAACTGATTTCATCGTTAACTGATTTCATCTTCATTTAACTGATTTCATCGTTAATTGATTTCATCGTTAACTGATTTCATCGTTAACTGATTTCATCTTCATTTAACTGATTTCATCGTTAACTGATTTCATCGTTAACTGATTTCATCTTTAACTGATTTCATCTTCATTTAACTGATTTCATCGTTAACTGATTTCATCGTTAACTGATTTCATCTTCATTTAACTGATTTCATCTTCATTTAACTGATTTCATCGTTAACTGATTTCATCGTTAACTGATTTCATCTTTAACTGATTTCATCGTTAACTGATTTCATCTTCATTTAACTGATTCCATCGTTAACTGATTTCATCGTTAACTGATTTCATCTTCATTTAACTGATTTCATCGTTAACTGATTTCATCGTTAACTGATTTCATCTTTAACTGATTTCATCGTTAACTGATTTCATCTTCATTTAACTGATTTCATCTTCATTTAACTGATTTCATCGTTAACTGATTCCATCGTTAACTGATTTCATCGTTAACTGATTTCATCTTCATTTAACTGATTTCATCTTTAACTGATTTCATCGTTAACTGATTTCATCTTCATTTAACTGATTTCATCGTTAACTGATTTCATCGTTAACTGATTTCATCTTTAACTGATTTCATCGTTAACTGATTTCATCTTCATTTAACTGATTTCATCGTTAACTGATTTCATCTTCATTTAATTGATTTCATCGTTAACTGATTTCATCGTTAACTGATTTCATCTTCATTTAACTGATTTCATCGTTAACTGATTTCATCGTTAACTGATTCCATCGTTAACTGATTTCATCGTTAACTGATTTCATCGTTAACTGATTTCATCTTCATTTAACTGATTTCATCGTTAACTGATTTCATCGTTAACTGATTTCATCTTCATTTAACTGATTTCATCGTTAACTGATTTCATCGTTAACTGATTTCATCTTCATTTAACTGATTTCATCTTCATTTAACTGATTTCATCGTTAACTGATTCCATCGTTAACTGATTTCATCTTTAACTGATTTCATCGTTAACTGATTTCATCTTCATTTAACTGATTTCATCGTTAACTGATTTCATCTTCATTTAACTGATTTCATCGTTAAGTGATTTCATCGTTAACTGATTTCATCGTTAACTGATTTCATCGTTAATTGATTTCATCTTCATTTAACTGATTTCATCGTTAACTGATTTCATCTTCATTTAACTGATTTCATCGTTAACTGATTTCATCGTTAACTGATTCCATCGTTAACTGATTTCATCGTTAACTGATTCCATCGTTAACTGATTTCATCGTTAACTGATTTCATCTTCATTTAACTGATTTCATCTTCATTTAACTGATTTCATCGTTAACTGATTTCATCTTCATTTAACTGATTTCATCGTTAACTGATTTCATCTTCATTTAACTGATTTCATCGTTAACTGATTTCATCTTCATTTAACTGATTCCATCGTTAACTGATTTCATCGTTAACTGATTTCATCTTCATTTAACTGATTTCATCGTTAACTGATTTCATCGTTAACTGATTTCATCTTCATTTAACTGATTCCATCGTTAACTGATTTCATCGTTAACTGATTCCATCGTTAACTGATTTCATCGTTAACTGATTTCATCTTCATTTAACTGATTCCATCGTTAACTGATTTCATCGTTAACTGATTTCATCGTTAACTGATTTCATCTTCATTTAACTGATTTCATCGTTAACTGATTTCATCTTCATTTAACTGATTTCATCGTTAACTGATTCCATCGTTAACTGATTTCATCGTTAACTGATTTCATCTTCATTTAACTGATTTCATCGTTAACTGATTTCATCGTTAACTGATTTCATCTTCATTTAACTGATTCCATCGTTAACTGATTTCATCGTTTACTGATTTCATCGTTAACTGATTTCATCTTCATTTAACTGATTTCATTTTCATTCTTCATTTAACTGATTTCATCGTTAACTGATTTCATCGTTAACTGATTTCATCTTCATTTAACTGATTTCATCGTTAACTGATTTCATCGTTAACTGATTTCATCTTCATTTAACTGATTTCATCGTTAACTGATTTCATCGTTAACTGATTTCATCTTTTACTGATTTCATCGTTAACTGATTTCATCTTTAACTGATTTCATCGTTAACTGATTTCATCTTCATTTAACTGATTTCATCGTTGACTGATTTCATCTTCATTTAACTGATTCCATCGTTAACTGATTTCATCTTCATTTAACTGATTCCATCGTTAACTGATCTCATCGTTAACTGATTCCATCGTTAACTGATTTCACCGTTAACTGATTTCACCGTTAACTGATTTCATCTTTAACTGATTTCATCGTTAACTGATTTCATCTTCATTTAACTGATTTCATCTTCATTTAACTGATTTCATCGTTAACTGATTCCATCGTTAACTGATTTCATCGTTAACTGATTTCATCTTCATTTAACTGATTTCATCTTTAACTGATTTCATCGTTAACTGATTTCATCTTCATTTAACTGATTTCATCGTTAACTGATTTCATCGTTAACTGATTTCATCTTTAACTGATTTCATCGTTAACTGATTTCATCTTCATTTAACTGATTTCATCGTTAACTGATTTCATCTTCATTTAATTGATTTCATCGTTAACTGATTTCATCGTTAACTGATTTCATCTTCATTTAACTGATTTCATCGTTAACTGATTTCATCGTTAACTGATTCCATCGTTAACTGATTTCATCGTTAACTGATTTCATCGTTAACTGATTTCATCTTCATTTAACTGATTTCATCGTTAACTGATTTCATCGTTAACTGATTTCATCTTCATTTAACTGATTTCATCGTTAACTGATTTCATCGTTAACTGATTTCATCTTCATTTAACTGATTTCATCTTCATTTAACTGATTTCATCGTTAACTGATTCCATCGTTAACTGATTTCATCTTTAACTGATTTCATCGTTAACTGATTTCATCTTCATTTAACTGATTTCATCGTTAACTGATTTCATCTTCATTTAACTGATTTCATCGTTAAGTGATTTCATCGTTAACTGATTTCATCGTTAACTGATTTCATCGTTAACTGATTTCATCTTCATTTAACTGATTTCATCGTTAACTGATTTCATCGTTAACTGATTTCATCGTTAACTGATTTCATCTTCATTCTTCATTTAACTGATTTCATCGTTAACTGATTTCATCGTTAACTGATTTCATCTTCATTTAACTGATTTCATCGTTAATTGATTTCATCGTTAACTGATTTCATCGTTAACTGATTTCATCTTCATTTAACTGATTTCATCGTTAACTGATTTCATCGTTAACTGATTTCATCTTTAACTGATTTCATCTTCATTTAACTGATTTCATCGTTAACTGATTTCATCGTTAACTGATTTCATCTTCATTTAACTGATTTCATCTTCATTTAACTGATTTCATCGTTAACTGATTTCATCGTTAACTGATTTCATCTTTAACTGATTTCATCGTTAACTGATTTCATCTTCATTTAACTGATTCCATCGTTAACTGATTTCATCGTTAACTGATTTCATCTTCATTTAACTGATTTCATCGTTAACTGATTTCATCGTTAACTGATTTCATCTTTAACTGATTTCATCGTTAACTGATTTCATCTTCATTTAACTGATTTCATCTTCATTTAACTGATTTCATCGTTAACTGATTCCATCGTTAACTGATTTCATCGTTAACTGATTTCATCTTCATTTAACTGATTTCATCTTTAACTGATTTCATCGTTAACTGATTTCATCTTCATTTAACTGATTTCATCGTTAACTGATTTCATCGTTAACTGATTTCATCTTTAACTGATTTCATCGTTAACTGATTTCATCTTCATTTAACTGATTTCATCGTTAACTGATTTCATCTTCATTTAATTGATTTCATCGTTAACTGATTTCATCGTTAACTGATTTCATCTTCATTTAACTGATTTCATCGTTAACTGATTTCATCGTTAACTGATTCCATCGTTAACTGATTTCATCGTTAACTGATTTCATCGTTAACTGATTTCATCTTCATTTAACTGATTTCATCGTTAACTGATTTCATCGTTAACTGATTTCATCTTCATTTAACTGATTTCATCGTTAACTGATTTCATCGTTAACTGATTTCATCTTCATTTAACTGATTTCATCTTCATTTAACTGATTTCATCGTTAACTGATTCCATCGTTAACTGATTTCATCTTTAACTGATTTCATCGTTAACTGATTTCATCTTCATTTAACTGATTTCATCGTTAACTGATTTCATCTTCATTTAACTGATTTCATCGTTAAGTGATTTCATCGTTAACTGATTTCATCGTTAACTGATTTCATCGTTAATTGATTTCATCTTCATTTAACTGATTTCATCGTTAACTGATTTCATCTTCATTTAACTGATTTCATCGTTAACTGATTTCATCGTTAACTGATTCCATCGTTAACTGATTTCATCGTTAACTGATTCCATCGTTAACTGATTTCATCGTTAACTGATTTCATCGTTAACTGATTTCATCTTCATTTAACTGATTTCATCGTTAACTGATTTCATCTTCATTTAACTGATTTCATCGTTAACTGATTTCATCTTCATTTAACTGATTTCATCGTTAACTGATTTCATCTTCATTTAACTGATTCCATCGTTAACTGATTTCATCGTTAACTGATTTCATCTTCATTTAACTGATTTCATCGTTAACTGATTTCATCGTTAACTGATTTCATCTTCATTTAACTGATTCCATCGTTAACTGATTTCATCGTTAACTGATTCCATCGTTAACTGATTTCATCGTTAACTGATTTCATCTTCATTTAACTGATTCCATCGTTAACTGATTTCATCGTTAACTGATTTCATCGTTAACTGATTTCATCTTCATTTAACTGATTTCATCGTTAACTGATTTCATCTTCATTTAACTGATTTCATCGTTAACTGATTCCATCGTTAACTGATTTCATCGTTAACTGATTTCATCTTCATTTAACTGATTTCATCGTTAACTGATTTCATCGTTAACTGATTTCATCTTCATTTAACTGATTCCATCGTTAACTGATTTCATCGTTTACTGATTTCATCGTTAACTGATTTCATCTTCATTTAACTGATTTCATTTTCATTCTTCATTTAACTGATTTCATCGTTAACTGATTTCATCGTTAACTGATTTCATCTTCATTTAACTGATTTCATCGTTAACTGATTTCATCGTTAACTGATTTCATCTTCATTTAACTGATTTCATCGTTAACTGATTTCATCGTTAACTGATTTCATCTTTTACTGATTTCATCGTTAACTGATTTCATCTTTAACTGATTTCATCGTTAACTGATTTCATCTTCATTTAACTGATTTCATCGTTGACTGATTTCATCTTCATTTAACTGATTCCATCGTTAACTGATTTCATCTTCATTTAACTGATTCCATCGTTAACTGATCTCATCGTTAACTGATTCCATCGTTAACTGATTTCACCGTTAACTGATTTCACCGTTAACTGATTTCATCTTCATTTAACTGATTCCATCGTTAACAGATTTCATCTTTAACTGATTTCATCGTTAACTGATTTCATCGTTAACTGATTTCATCGTTAACTGATTTCATCTTCATTTAACTGATTTCATCGTTAACTGATTTCATCGTTAACTGATTTCATCGTTAACTGATTTCATCTTCATTTTACTGATTTCATTTTCATTCTTCATTTAACTGATTTCATCGTTAACTGATTTCATCGTTAACTGATTTCATCGTTAACTGATTTCATCTTCATTTAACTGATTTCATCGTTAACTGATTTCATCTTTAACTGATTTCATCGTTAACTGATTTCATCTTCATTTAACTGATTTCATCGTTAACTGATTTCATCGTTTACTGATTTCATCTTCATTTAACTGATTTCATCGTTAACTGATTTCATCGTTAACTGATTTCATCTTTAACTGATTTCATCGTTAACTGATTTCATCTTCATTTAACTGATTTCATCGTTAACGGATCTCATCGTTAACGGATTTCATCGTTAACGGATTCCATCGTTAACGGATTTCATCGTTAACTGATTTCATCTTCATTTAACTGATTTCATCGTTAACTGATTTCATCTTCATTTAACTGATTTCATCGTTAACTGATTTCATCGTTAACTGATTTCATTTTCATTCTTCATTTAACTGATTTCATCGTTAACTGATTTCATCTTTAACTGATTTTATCGTTAACTGATTTCATCTTCATGTAACTGATTTCATCTGTAACTGATTTCATCGTTAACTGATTTCATCTTCATTTAACTGATTTCATCTGTAACTGATTTCATCGTTAACTGATTTCATCTTCATTTAACTGATTTCATCTTCATTTAACTGATTTAATCGTTAACTGATGTCATCTTCATTTAACTGATTTCATCGTTAACTGATTTCATCGTTACCTGATTTCATCTTCATTTAACTGATTCCATCGTTAACTGATTTCATCGTTAACTGATTTCATCTTTAACTGATTTCATCTTCATTTAACTGATTTCATCTTCATTTAACTGATTTCATCGTTAACTGATTCCATCGTTAACTGATTTCATCTTCATTTAACTGATTTCATCGTTAACTGATTTCATCTTCATTTAACTGATTTCATCGTTAACTGATTTCATCGTTAACTGATTTCATCGTTAACTGATTTCATCTTCATTTAACTGATTTCATCGTTAACTGATTTCATCTTCATTTAACTGATTCCATCGTTAACTGATTTCATCGTTAACTGATTTCATCTTCATTTAACTGATTTCATCGTTAACTGATTTCATCGTTAACTGATTTCATCTTCATTTAACTGATTCCATCGTTAACTGATTTCATCGTTAACTGATTTCATCGTTAACTGATTTCATCTTCATTTAACTGATTTCATCGTTAACTGATTTCATCGTTAACTGATTCCATCGTTAACTGATTTCATCGTTAACTGATTTCATCTTCATTTAACTGATTTCATCGTTAACTGATTTCATCGTAAACTGATTTCATCGTTAACTGATTTCATCTTCATTTAACTGATTCCATCGTTAACTGATTTCATCGTTTACTGATTTCATCGTTAACTGATTTCATCTTCATTTAACTGATTTCATTTTCATTCTTCATTTAACTGATTTCATCGTTAACTGATTTCATCGTTAACTGATTTCATCTTCATTTAACTGATTTCATCGTTAACTGATTTCATCGTTAACTGATTTCATCTTCATTTAACTGATTTCATCGTTAACTGATTTCATCGTTAACTGATTTCATCTTTTACTGATTTCATCGTTAACTGATTTCATCTTTAACTGATTTCATCGTTAACTGATTTCATCTTCATTTAACTGATTTCATCGTTGACTGATTTCATCTTCATTTAACTGATTCCATCGTTAACTGATTTCATCTTCATTTAACTGATTCCATCGTTAACTGATCTCATCGTTAACTGATTTCATCGTTAACTGATTCCATCGTTAACTGATTTCACCGTTAACTGATTTCACCGTTAACTGATTTCATCTTCATTTAACTGATTCCATCGTTAACAGATTTCATCTTTAACTGATTTCATCGTTAACTGATTTCATCTTTAACTGATTTCATCTTCATTTAACTGATTTCATCGTTAACTGATTTCATCGTTAACTGATTTCATCGTTAACTGATTTCATCTTCATTTAACTGATTTCATTTTCATTCTTCATTTAACTGATTTCATCGTTAACTGATTTCATCGTTAACTGATTTCATCGTTAACTGATTTCATCTTCATTTAACTGATTTCATCGTTAACTGATTTCGTCGTTAACTGATTTCATCTTTAACTGATTTCATCGTTAACTGATTTCATCTTCATTTAACTGATTTCATCGTTAACTGATTTCATCGTTTACTGATTTCATCTTCATTTAACTGATTTCATCGTTAACTGATTTCATCTTTAACTGATTTCATCGTTAACTGATTTCATCTTCATTTAACTGATTTCATCGTTAACTGATCTCATCGTTAACGGATTTCATCGTTAACGGATTTCATCGTTAACGGATTCCATCGTTAACGGATTTCATCGTTAACGGATTTCATCGTTAACTGATTTCATCTTCATTTAACTGATTTCATCGTTAACTGATTTCATCTTCATTTAACTGATTTCATCGTTAACTGATTTCATTTTCATTCTTCATTTAACTGATTTCATCGTTAACTGATTTCATCTTTAACTGATTTTATCGTTAACTGATTTCAACTTCATGTAAATGATTTCATCTGTAACTGATTTCATCGTTAACTGATTTCATCTTCATTTAACTGATTTCATCTTCATTTAACTGATTTCATCGTTAACTGATTTCATCTTCATTTAACTGATTTCATCTTCATTTAACTGATTTCATCGTTAACTGATGTCATCTTCATTTAACTGATTTCATCGTTAACTGATTTCATCGTTAACTGATTTAATCTTCATGTAACTGATTTCATCTGTAACTGATTTCATCGTTAACTGATTTCATCTTCATTTAACTGATTTCATCTTCATTTAACTGATTTCATCGTTAACTGATTTCATCTTCATTTAACTGATTTCATCGTTAACTGATTTCATTGTTAACTGATTTCATCTTTAACTGATTTCATCGTTAACTGATTTCATCTTCATTTAACTGATTTCATCGTTAACTGATTTCATCGTTAACTGATTTCATCTTCATTTAACTGATTCCATCGTTAACTGATTTCATCTTTAACTGATTTCATCGTTAACTGATTTCATCTTCATTTAACTGATTTCATCGTTAACTGATTTCATCGTTAACTGATTTCATCTTCATTTAACTGATTCCATCGTTAACTGATTTCATCTTTAACTGATTTCATCATTAACTGATTTCATCTTCATTTAACTGATTTCATCGTTAACTGATTTCATCGTTAACTGATTTAATCTTTAACTGATTTCATCGTTAACTGATTTAATCTTCATGTAACTGATTTCATCTGTAACTGATTTCATCTTTAACTGATTTCATCGTTAACTGATTTCATCTTCATTTAACTGATTTCATCTTCATTTAACTGATTTCATCGTTAACTGATTTCATCTTCATTTAACTGATTCCATCGTTAACTGATTTCATCGTTAACTGATTTCATCGTTAACTGATTTCATCTTCATTTAACTGATTTCATCGTTAACTGATTTCATCTTCATTTAACTGATTTCATCGTTAACTGATTTCATCGTTAACTGATTCCATCGTTAACTGATTTCATCGTTAACTGATTTCATATTCATTTAACTGATTTCATCGTTAACTGATTTCATCGTTAACTGATTTCATCGTTAACTGATTTCATCTTCATTTAACTGATTCCATCGTTAACTGATTTCATCGTTAACTGATTTCATCGTTAACTGATTTCATCTTCATTTAACTGATTTCATCGTTAACTGATTTCATCGTTAACTGATTTCATCGTTAACTGATTCCATCGTTAACTGATTTCATCGTTAACTGATTTCATCTTCAATTAACTGATTTCATCGTTAACTGATTTCATCGTTAACTGATTTCATCGTTAACTGATTTCATCTTCATTTAACTGATTTCATTTTCATTCTTCATTTAACTGATTTCATCGTTAACTGATTTCATCGTTAACTGATTTCATCTTCATTTAACTGATTTCATCGTTAACTGATTTCATCGTTAACTGATTTCATCTTCATTTAACTGATTTCATCGTTAACTGATTTCATCGTTAACTGATTTCATCTTTTAGTGATTTCATCGTTAACTGATTTCATCTTTAACTGATTTCATCGTTAACTGATTTCATCTTCATTTAACTGATTTCATCGTTGACTGATTTCATCTTCATTTAACTGATTCCATCGTTAACTGATTTCATCTTCATTTAACTGATTCCATCGTTAACTGATCTCATCGTTAACTGATTTCATCGTTAACTGATTCCATCGTTAACTGATTTCACCGTTAACTGATTTCACCGTTAACTGATTTCATCTTCATTTAACTGATTCCATCGTTAACAGATTTCATCGTTAACTGATTTCATCGTTAACTGATTTCATCGTTAACTGATTTCATCTTCATTTAACTGATTTCATCGTTAACTGATTTCATCGTTAACTGATTTCATCGTTAACTGATTTCATCTTCATTTAACTGATTTCATTTTCATTCTTCATTTAACTGATTTCATCGTTAACTGATTTCATCGTTAACTGATTTCATCGTTAACTGATTTCATCTTCATTTAACTGATTTCATCGTTAACTGATTTCGTCGTTAACTGATTTCATCTTTAACTGATTTCATCGTTAACTGATTTCATCTTCATTTAACTGATTTCATCGTTAACTGATTTCATCGTTTACTGATTTCATCTTCATTTAACTGATTTCATCGTTAACTGATTTCATCGTTAACTGATTTCATCTTTAACTGATTTCATCGTTAACTGATTTCATCTTCATTTAACTGATTTCATCGTTAACTGATCTCATCGTTAACGGATTTCATCGTTAACGGATTCCATCGTTAACGGATTTCATCGTTAACGGATTTCATCGTTAACTGATTTCATCTTCATTTAACTGATTTCATCGTTAACTGATTTCATCTTCATTTAACTGATTTCATCGTTAACTGATTTCATCGTTAACTGATTTCATTTTCATTCTTCATTTAACTGATTTCATCGTTAACTGATTTCATCTTTAACTGATTTTATCGTTAACTGATTTCAACTTCATGTAAATGATTTCATCTCTAACTGATTTCATCGTTAACTGATTTCATCTTCATTTAACTGATTTCATCTGTAACTGATTTCATCGTTAACTGATTTCATCTTCATTTAACTGATTTCATCTTCATTTAACTGATTTCATCGTTAACTGATGTCATCTTCATTTAACTGATTTCATCGTTAACTGATTTCACCGTTAACTGATTTAATCTTCATGTAACTGATTTCATCTGTAACTGATTTCATCGTTAACTGATTTCATCTTCATTTAACTGATTTCATCTTCATTTAACTGATTTCATCGTTAACTGATTTCATCTTCATTTAACTGATTTCATCGTTAACTGATTTCATTGTTAACTGATTTCATCTTTAACTGATTTCATCGTTAACTGATTTCATCTTCATTTAACTGATTTCATCGTTAACTGATTTCATCGTTAACTGATTTCATCTTCATTTAACTGATTCCATCGTTAACTGATTTCATCTTTAACTGATTTCATCGTTAACTGATTTCATCTTCATTTAACTGATTTCATCGTTAACTGATTTCATCGTTAACTGATTTCATCTTCATTTAACTGATTCCATCGTTAACTGATTTCATCTTTAACTGATTTCATCATTAACTGATTTCATCGTTAACTGATTTCATCTTCATTTAACTGATTTCATCGTTAATTGATTTCATCGTTCACTGATTTCATCGTTAACTGATTTCATCTTCATTCTTCATTTAACTGATTTCATCTTTAACTGATTTCATCGTTAACTGATTTCATCTTCATTTAACTGATTTCATCGTTAATTGATTTCATCGTTAACTGATTTCATCGTTAATTGATTTCATCGTTAACTGATTTCATCTTCATTTAACTGATTTCATCGTTAACTGATTTCATCTTCATTCTTCATTTAACTGATTTCATCTTTAACTGATTTCATCGTTAACTGATTTCATCTTCATTTAACTGATTTCATCGTTAATTGATTTCATCGTTAACTGATTTCATCGTTAACTGATTTCATCTTCATTTAACTGATTTCATCGTTAACTGATTTCATCGTTAACTGATTTCATCTTTAACTGATTTCATCGTTAACTGATTTCATCTTCATTTAACTGATTTCATCGTTAACTGATTTCATCTTCATTTAATTGATTTCATCGTTAACTGATTTCATCTTCATTTAACTGATTTCATCGTTAACTGATTTCATCTTCATTTAACTGATTTCATCTTCATTTAACTGATTTCATCGTTAACTGATTTCATCGTTAATTGATTTCATCTTTAACTGATTTCATCGTTAACTGATTTCATCTTCATTTAACTGATTTCATCGTTAACTGATTTCATCTTCATTTAATTGATTTCATCGTTAACTGATTTCATCGTTAACTGATTTCATCGTTAACTGATTTCATCGTTAACTGATTTCATCTTCATTTAACTGATTTCATCGTTAACTGATTTCATCGTTAACTGATTTCATCTTCATTTAACTGATTTCATTTTCATTCTTCATTTAACTGATTTCATCGTTAACTGATTTCATCTTCATTTAATTGATTTCATCGTTAACTGATTTCATCGTTAACTGATTTCATCGTTAACTGATTTCATCTTCATTTAACTGATTTCATCGTTAACTGATTTCATCGTTAACTGATTTCATCGTTAACTGATTTCATCTTCATTTAACTGATTTCATCGTTAACTGATTTCATCGTTAACTGATTTCATCTTCATTTAACTGATTTCATCGTTAACTGATTTCATCGTTAATTGATTTCATCGTTAACTGATTTCATTTTCATTCTTCATTTAACTGATTTCATCGTTAACTGATTTCATCGTTAACTGATTTCATCTTCATTTAACTGATTTCATCGTTAACTGATTTCATCGTTAATTGATTTCATCGTTAACTGATTTCATCTTCATTCTTCATTTAACTGATTTCATCGTTAACTGATTTCATCTTCATTTAACTGATTTCATCGTTAACTGATTTCATCGTTAACTGATTTCATCGTTAACTGATTTCATCTTCATTTAACTGATTTCATCATTAACTGATTTCATCTTCATTCTTCATTTAACTGATTTCATCTTTAACTGATTTCATCGTTAACTGATTTCATCTTCATTTAACTGATTTCATCGTTAATTGATTTCATCGTTAACTGATTTCATCGTTAACTGATTTCATCGTTAACTGATTTCATCTTCATTTAACTGATTTCATCGTTAATTGATTTCATCGTTAACTGATTTCATCGTTAATTGATTTCATCGTTAACTGATTTCATCTTCATTTAACTGATTTCATCGTTAACTGATTTCATCTTCATTCTTCATTTAACTGATTTCATCTTTAACTGATTTCATCGTTAACTGATTTCATCTTCATTTAACTGATTTCATCGTTAATTGATTTCATCGTTAACTGATTTCATCGTTAATTGATTTCATCGTTAACTGATTTCATCTTCATTTAACTGATTTCATCGTTAACTGATTTCATCTTCATTCTTCATTTAACTGATTTCATCTTTAACTGATTTCATCGTTAACTGATTTCATCTTCATTTAACTGATTTCATCGTTAATTGATTTCATCGTTAACTGATTTCATCGTTAATTGATTTCATCGTCAACTGATTTCATCTTCATTTAACTGATTTCATCGTTAACTGATTTCATCTTCATTCTTCATTTAACTGATTTCATCTTTAACTGATTTCATCGTTAACTGATTTCATCTTCATTTAACTGATTTCATCGTTAATTGATTTCATCGTTAACTGATTTCATCGTTAACTGATTTCATCTTCATTTAACTGATTTCATCGTTAACTGATTTCATCGTTAACTGATTTCATCTTTAACTGATTTCATCTTCATTTAACTGATTTCATCGTTAACTGATTTCATCGTTAACTGATTTCATCGTTAACTGATTTCATCTTCATTTAACTGATTTCATCTTCATTTAACTGATTTCATCGTTAACTGATTTCATCGTTAACTGATTTCATCTTCATTTAATTGATTTCATCGTTAACTGATTTCATCGTTAACTGATTTCATCGTTAACTGATTTCATCTTCATTTAACTGATTTCATCGTTAACTGATTTCATCGTTAACTGATTTCATCGTTAACTGATTTCATCTTCATTTAACTGATTTCATCGTTAACTGATTTCATCGTTAACTGATTTCATCTTCATTTAACTGATTTCATCGTTAACTGATTTCATCGTTAATTGATTTCATCGTTAACTGATTTCATTTTCATTCTTCATTTAACTGATTTCATCGTTAACTGATTTCATCGTTAACTGATTTCATCTTCATTTAACTGATTTCATCGTTAACTGATTTCATCGTTAATTGATTTCATCGTTAACTGATTTCATCTTCATTCTTCATTTAACTGATTTCATCGTTAACTGATTTCATCTTCATTTAACTGATTTCATCGTTAACTGATTTCATCGTTAACTGATTTCATCGTTAACTGATTTCATCTTCATTTAACTGATTTCATCGTTAACTGATTTCATCTTTAACTGATTTCATCGTTAACTGATTTCATCGTTAACTGATTTCATCTTCATTTAACTGATTTCATTGTTAACTGATTTCATCGTTAATTGATTTCATCGTTGACTGATTTCATCTTCATTTAACTGATTTCATCGTTAACTGATTTCATCGTTAACTGATTTCATCGTTAACTGATTTCATCGTTAACTGATTTCATCTTCATTTAACTGATTTCATTGTTAACTGATTTCATCGTTAACTGATTTCATCTTCATTTAATTGATTTCATCGTTAACTGATTTCATCTTCATTTAATTGATTTCATCGTTAACTGATTTCATCGTTAACTGATTTCATCGTTAACTGATTTCATCTTCATTTAACTGATTTCATCGTTAACTGATTTCATCGTTAACTGATTTCATCTTCATTTAACTGATTTCATCGTTAACTTATTTCATCGTTAACTGATTTCATCGTTAACTGATTTCATCGTTAACTGATTTCATCTTCATTTAACTGATTTCATTGTTAACTGATTTCATCTTCATTTAACTGATTTCATCGTTAACTGATTTCATCGTTAACTGATTTCATCGTTAACTGATTTCATCTTCATTTAACTGATTTCATTTTCATTCTTCATTTAACTGATTTCATCGTTAACTGATTTCATCTTCATTTAACTGATTTCATCGTTAACTGATTTCATCGTTAACTGATTTCATCGTTAACTGATTTCATCTTTAACTGATTTCATCGTTAACTGATTTCATCTTCATTTAACTGATTTCATCGTTAACTGATTTCATCTTCATTCAATTGATTTCATCGTTAACTGATTTCATCGTTAACTGATTTCATCGTTAACTGATTTCATCTTCATTTAACTGATTTCATCGTTAACTGATTTCATCGTTAACTGATTTCATCTTCATTTAACTGATTTCATTTTCATTCTTCATTTAACTGATTTCATCGTTAACTGATTTCATCTTCATTTAATTGATTTCATCGTTAACTGATTTCATCGTTAACTGATTTCATCGTTAACTGATTTCATCTTCATTTAACTGATTTCATCGTTAACTGATTTCATCTTCATTTAACTGATTTCATCGTTAACTGATTTCATCGTTAACTGATTTCATCGTTAACTGATTTCATCTTCATTTAACTGATTTCATCGTTAACTGATTTCATCGTTAACTGATTTCATCTTCATTTAACTGATTTCATCTTCATTTAACTGATTTCATCGTTAACTGATTTCATCGTTAATTGATTTCATCGTTAACTGATTTCATTTTCATTCTTCATTTAACTGATTTCATCGTTAACTGATTTCATCGTTAACTGATTTCATCTTCATTTAACTGATTTCATCGTTAACTGATTTCATCGTTAATTGATTTCATCGTTAACTGATTTCATCTTCATTCTTCATTTAACTGATTTCATCGTTAACTGATTTCATCTTCATTTAACTGATTTCATCGTTAACTGATTTCATCGTTAACTGATTTCATCGTTAACTGATTTCATCTTCATTTAACTGATTTCATCATTAACTGATTTCATCTTCATTCTTCATTTAACTGATTTCATCTTTAACTGATTTCATCGTTAACTGATTTCATCTTCATTTAACTGATTTCATCGTTAATTGATTTCATCGTTAACTGATTTCATCGTTAACTGATTTCATCGTTAACTGATTTCATCTTCATTTAACTGATTTCATCGTTAATTGATTTCATCGTTAACTGATTTCATCGTTAATTGATTTCATCGTTAACTGATTTCATCTTCATTTAACTGATTTCATCGTTAACTGATTTCATCTTCATTCTTCATTTAACTGATTTCATCTTTAACTGATTTCATCGTTAACTGATTTCATCTTCATTTAACTGATTTCATCGTTAATTGATTTCATCGTTAACTGATTTCATCGTTAATTGATTTCATCGTTAACTGATTTCATCTTCATTTAACTGATTTCATCGTTAACTGATTTCATCTTCATTCTTCATTTAACTGATTTCATCTTTAACTGATTTCATCGTTAACTGATTTCATCTTCATTTAACTGATTTCATCGTTAATTGATTTCATCGTTAACTGATTTCATCGTTAATTGATTTCATCGTCAACTGATTTCATCTTCATTTAACTGATTTCATCGTTAACTGATTTCATCTTCATTCTTCATTTAACTGATTTCATCTTTAACTGATTTCATCGTTAACTGATTTCATCTTCATTTAACTGATTTCATCGTTAATTGATTTCATCGTTAACTGATTTCATCGTTAACTGATTTCATCTTCATTTAACTGATTTCATCGTTAACTGATTTCATCGTTAACTGATTTCATCTTTAACTGATTTCATCTTCATTTAACTGATTTCATCGTTAACTGATTTCATCGTTAACTGATTTCATCGTTAACTGATTTCATCTTCATTTAACTGATTTCATCTTCATTTAACTGATTTCATCGTTAACTGATTTCATCGTTAACTGATTTCATCTTCATTTAATTGATTTCATCGTTAACTGATTTCATCGTTAACTGATTTCATCGTTAACTGATTTCATCTTCATTTAACTGATTTCATCGTTAACTGATTTCATCGTTAACTGATTTCATCGTTAACTGATTTCATCTTCATTTAACTGATTTCATCGTTAACTGATTTCATCGTTAACTGATTTCATCTTCATTTAACTGATTTCATCGTTAACTGATTTCATCGTTAATTGATTTCATCGTTAACTGATTTCATTTTCATTCTTCATTTAACTGATTTCATCGTTAACTGATTTCATCGTTAACTGATTTCATCTTCATTTAACTGATTTCATCGTTAACTGATTTCATCGTTAATTGATTTCATCGTTAACTGATTTCATCTTCATTCTTCATTTAACTGATTTCATCGTTAACTGATTTCATCTTCATTTAACTGATTTCATCGTTAACTGATTTCATCGTTAACTGATTTCATCGTTAACTGATTTCATCTTCATTTAACTGATTTCATCGTTAACTGATTTCATCTTTAACTGATTTCATCGTTAACTGATTTCATCGTTAACTGATTTCATCTTCATTTAACTGATTTCATTGTTAACTGATTTCATCGTTAATTGATTTCATCGTTGACTGATTTCATCTTCATTTAACTGATTTCATCGTTAACTGATTTCATCGTTAACTGATTTCATCGTTAACTGATTTCATCTTCATTTAACTGATTTCATTGTTAACTGATTTCATCGTTAACTGATTTCATCTTCATTTAATTGATTTCATCGTTAACTGATTTCATCTTCATTTAATTGATTTCATCGTTAACTGATTTCATCGTTAACTGATTTCATCGTTAACTGATTTCATCTTCATTTAACTGATTTCATCGTTAACTGATTTCATCGTTAACTGATTTCATCTTCATTTAACTGATTTCATCGTTAACTTATTTCATCGTTAACTGATTTCATCGTTAACTGATTTCATCGTTAACTGATTTCATCTTCATTTAACTGATTTCATTGTTAACTGATTTCATCTTCATTTAACTGATTTCATCGTTAACTGATTTCATCGTTAACTGATTTCATCGTTAACTGATTTCATCTTCATTTAACTGATTTCATTTTCATTCTTCATTTAACTGATTTCATCGTTAACTGATTTCATCTTCATTTAACTGATTTCATCGTTAACTGATTTCATCGTTAACTGATTTCATCGTTAACTGATTTCATCTTTAACTGATTTCATCGTTAACTGATTTCATCTTCATTTAACTGATTTCATCGTTAACTGATTTCATCTTCATTCAATTGATTTCATCGTTAACTGATTTCATCGTTAACTGATTTCATCGTTAACTGATTTCATCTTCATTTAACTGATTTCATCGTTAACTGATTTCATCGTTAACTGATTTCATCTTCATTTAACTGATTTCATTTTCATTCTTCATTTAACTGATTTCATCGTTAACTGATTTCATCTTCATTTAATTGATTTCATCGTTAACTGATTTCATCGTTAACTGATTTCATCGTTAACTGATTTCATCTTCATTTAACTGATTTCATCGTTAACTGATTTCATCTTCATTTAACTGATTTCATCGTTAACTGATTTCATCGTTAACTGATTTCATCTTCATTTAACTGATTTCATCGTTAACTGATTTCATCGTTAACTGATTTCATCGTTAACTGATTTCATCGTTAACTGATTTCATCTTCATTTAACTGATTTCATCGTTAACTGATTTCATCGTTAACTGATTTCATCGTTAACTGATTTCATCTTCATTTAACTGATTTCATCGTTAACTGATTTCATCGTTAACTGATTTCATCTTCATTTAACTGATTTCATCGTTAACTGATTTCATCGTTAATTGATTTCATCGTTAACTGATTTCATTTTCATTCTTCATTTAACTGATTTCATCGTTAACTGATTTCATCGTTAACTGATTTCATCTTCATTTAACTGATTTCATCGTTAACTGATTTCATCGTTAATTGATTTCATCGTTAACTGATTTCATCTTCATTCTTCATTTAACTGATTTCATCGTTAACTGATTTCATCTTCATTTAACTGATTTCATCGTTAACTGATTTCATCGTTAACTGATTTCATCGTTAACTGATTTCATCTTCATTTAACTGATTTCATCGTTAACTGATTTCATCTTCATTCTTCATTTAACTGATTTCATCTTTAACTGATTTCATCGTTAACTGATTTCATCTTCATTTAACTGATTTCATCGTTAATTGATTTCATCGTTAACTGATTTCATCGTTAACTGATTTCATCTTCATTTAACTGATTTCATCGTTAACTGATTTCATCGTTAACTGATTTCATCTTTAACTGATTTCATCTTCATTTAACTGATTTCATCGTTAACTGATTTCATCGTTAACTGATTTCATCGTTAACTGATTTCATCTTCATTTAACTGATTTCATTGTTAACTGATTTCATCGTTAACTGATTTCATCTTCATTTAACTGATTTCATCGTTAACTGATTTCATCGTTAACTGATTTCATCGTTAACTGATTTCATCTTCATTTAACTGATTTCATTTTCATTCTTCATTTAACTGATTTCATCGTTAACTGATTTCATCTTCATTTAACTGATTTCATCGTTAACTGATTTCATCGTTAACTGATTTCATCTTTAACTGATTTCATCGTTAACTGATTTCATCTTCATTTAACTGATTTCATCGTTAACTGATTTCATCTTCATTTAATTGATTTCATCGTTAACTGATTTCATCGTTAACTGATTTCATCTTCATTTAACTGATTTCATCGTTAACTGATTTCATCGTTAACTGATTTCATCGTTAACTGATTTCATCGTTAACTGATTTCATCTTCATTTAACTGATTTCATCGTTAACTGATTTCATCTTCATTTAATTGATTTCATCGTTAACTGATTTCATCGTTAACTGATTTCATCGTTAACTGATTTCATCTTCATTTAACTGATTTCATCGTTAACTGATTTCATCGTTAACTGATTTCATCTTCATTTAACTGATTTCATCGTTAACTGATTTCATCGTTAATTGATTTCATCGTTAACTGATTTCATTTTCATTCTTCATTTAACTGATTTCATCCTTAACTGATTTCATCGTTAACTGATTTCATCTTCATTTAACTGATTTCATCGTTAACTGATTTCATCGTTAACTGATTTCATCGTTAACTGATTTCATCTTCATTTAACTGATTTCATCGTTAACTGATTTCATCGTTAATTGATTTCATCGTTAACTGATTTCATTTTCATTCTTCATTTAACTGATTTCATCGTTAACTGATTTCATCGTTAACTGATTTCATCTTCATTTAACTGATTTCATCGTTAACTGATTTCATCGTTAATTGATTTCATCGTTAACTGATTTCATCTTCATTCTTCATTTAACTGATTTCATCGTTAACTGATTTCATCTTCATTTAACTGATTTCATCGTTAACTGATTTCATCGTTAACTGATTTCATCTTCATTTAACTGATTTCATCGTTAACTGATTTCATCTTCATTCTTCATTTAACTGATTTCATCTTTAACTGATTTCATCGTTAACTGATTTCATCTTCATTTAACTGATTTCATCGTTAATTGATTTCATCGTTAACTGATTTCATCGTTAACTGATTTCATCTTCATTTAACTGATTTCATCGTTAACTGATTTCATCGTTAACTGATTTCATCTTCATTTAACTGATTTCATCGTTAACTGATTTCATCGTTAACTGATTTCATCGTTAACTGATTTCATCTTCATTTAACTGATTTCATTGTTAACTGATTTCATCGTTAACTGATTTCATCTTCATTTAACTGATTTCATCGTTAACTGATTTCATCGTTAACTGATTTCATCTTCATTTAACTGATTTCATTTTCATTCTTCATTTAACTGATTTCATCGTTAACTGATTTCATCTTCATTTAACTGATTTCATCGTTAACTGATTTCATCGTTAACTGATTTCATCGTTAACTGATTTCATCTTTAACTGATTTCATCGTTAACTGATTTCATCTTCATTTAACTGATTTCATCGTTAACTGATTTCATCTTCATTTAATTGATTTCATCGTTAACTGATTTCATCGTTAACTGATTTCATCGTTAACTGATTTCATCTTTAACTGATTTCATCGTTAACTGATTTCATCTTCATTTAACTGATTTCATCGTTAACTGATTTCATCTTCATTTAATTGATTTCATCGTTAACTGATTTCATCGTTAACTGATTTCATCGTTAACTGATTTCATCTTCATTTAACTGATTTCATCGTTAACTGATTTCATCGTTAACTGATTTCATCTTCATTTAACTGATTTCATCGTTAACTGATTTCATCGTTAATTGATTTCATCGTTAACTGATTTCATTTTCATTCTTCATTTAACTGATTTCATCGTTAACTGATTTCATCGTTAACTGATTTCATCTTTAACTGATTTCATCGTTAACTGATTTCATCTTCATTTAACTGATTTCATCGTTAACTGATTTCATCTTCATTTAACTGATTTCATCGTTAACTGATTTCATCGTTAACTGATTTCATCGTTAACTGATTTCATCTTTAACTGATTTCATCGTTAACTGATTTCATCTTCATTTAACTGATTTCATCGTTAACTGATTTCATCTTCATTTAACTGATTTCATCGTTAACTGATTTCATCGTTAACTGATTTCATCTTCATTTAACTGATTTCATCGTTAACTGATTTCATCGTTAATTGATTTCATCGTTAACTGATTTCATTTTCATTCTTCATTTAACTGATTTCATCGTTAACTGATTTCATCGTTAACTGATTTCATCTTCATTTAACTGATTTCATCGTTAACTGATTTCATCGTTAACTGATTTCATCTTCATTTAACTGATTTCATCGTTAACTGATTTCATCGTTAATTGATTTCATCGTTAACTGATTTCATTTTCATTCTTCATTTAACTGATTTCATCGTTAACTGATTTCATCGTTAACTGATTTCATCTTCATTTAACTGATTTCATCGTTAACTGATTTCATCGTTAATTGATTTCATCGTTAACTGATTTCATCTTCATTCTTCATTTAACTGATTTCATCGTTAACTGATTTCATCTTCATTTAACTGATTTCATCGTTAACTGATTTCATCGTTAACTGATTTCATCTTCATTTAACTGATTTCATTGTTAACTGATTTCATCGTTAACTGATTTCATCTTCATTTAACTGATTTCATCGTTAACTGATTTCATCGTTAACTGATTTCATCGTTAACTGATTTCATCTTCATTTAACTGATTTCATTTTCATTCTTCATTTAACTGATTTCATCGTTAACTGATTTCATCTTCATTTAACTGATTTCATCGTTAACTGATTTCATCGTTAACTGATTTCATCGTTAACTGATTTCATCTTTAACTGATTTCATCGTTAACTGATTTCATCTTCATTTAACTGATTTCATCGTTAACTGATTTCATCTTCATTTAATTGATTTCATCGTTAACTGATTTCATCGTTAACTGATTTCATCGTTAACTGATTTCATCTTCATTTAACTGATTTCATCGTTAACTGATTTCATCGTTAACTGATTTCATCTTCATTTAACTGATTTCATTTTCATTCTTCATTTAACTGATTTCATCGTTAACTGATTTCATCTTCATTTAATTGATTTCATCGTTAACTGATTTCATCGTTAACTGATTTCATCGTTAACTGATTTCATCTTCATTTAACTGATTTCATCGTTAACTGATTTCATCGTTAACTGATTTCATCTTCATTTAACTGATTTCATCGTTAACTGATTTCATCGTTAACTGATTTCAACTTCATTTAACTGATTTCATCGTTAACTGATTTCATCTTCATTTAACTGATTTCATCGTTAACTGATTTCATCGTTAATTGATTTCATCGTTAACTGATTTCATTTTCATTCTTCATTTAACTGATTTCATCGTTAACTGATTTCATCGTTAACTGATTTCATCTTCATTTAACTGATTTCATCGTTAACTGATTTCATCGTTAATTGATTTCATCGTTAACTGATTTCATCTTCATTCTTCATTTAACTGATTTCATCGTTAACTGATTTCATCTTCATTTAACTGATTTCATCGTTAACTGATTTCATCGTTAACTGATTTCATCTTCATTTAACTGATTTCATCGTTAACTGATTTCATCTTCATTCTTCATTTAACTGATTTCATCTTTAACTGATTTCATCGTTAACTGATTTCATCTTCATTTAACTGATTTCATCGTTAATTGATTTCATCGTTAACTGATTTCATCTTCATTTAACTGATTTCATCGTTAACTGATTTCATCTTCATTCTTCATTTAACTGATTTCATCTTTAACTGATTTCATCGTTAACTGATTTCATCGTTAACTGATTTCATCTTCATTTAACTGATTTCATCTTCATTTAACTGATTTCATCGTTAACTGATTTCATCGTTAACTGATTTCATCTTCATTTAATTGATTTCATCGTTAACTGATTTCATCGTTAACTGATTTCATCGTTAACTGATTTCATCTTCATTCTTCATTTAACTGATTTCATCGTTAACTGATTTCATCTTCATTTAACTGATTTCATCGTTAACTGATTTCATCGTTAACTGATTTCATCGTTAACTGATTTCATCTTCATTTAACTGATTTCATCGTTAACTGATTTCATCTTCATTCTTCATTTAACTGATTTCATCTTTAACTGATTTCATCGTTAACTGATTTCATCTTCATTTAACTGATTTCATCGTTAATTGATTTCATCTTCATTTAACTGATTTCATCGTTAACTGATTTCATCTTCATTTAACTGATTTCATCGTTAACTGATTTCATCTTCATTTAACTGATTTCATCGTTAACTGATTTCATCGTTAACTGATTTCATCTTTAACTGATTTCATCTTCATTTAACTGATTTCATCGTTAACTGATTTCATCGTTAACTGATTTCATCGTTAACTGATTTCATCTTCATTTAACTGATTTCATCTTCATTTAACTGATTTCATCGTTAACTGATTTCATCGTTAACTGATTTCATCTTCATTTAATTGATTTCATCGTTAACTGATTTCATCGTTAACTGATTTCATCGTTAACTGATTTCATCTTCATTTAACTGATTTCATCGTTAACTGATTTCATCGTTAACTGATTTCATCTTCATTTAATTGATTTCATCTTCATTTAACTGATTTCATCGTTAACTGATTTCATCGTTAACTGATTTCATCTTCATTTAACTGATTTCATCGTTAACTGATTTCATCGTTAATTGATTTCATCGTTAACTGATTTCATTTTCATTCTTCATTTAACTGATTTCATCGTTAACTGATTTCATCGTTAACTGATTTCATCTTCATTTAACTGATTTCATCGTTAACTGATTTCATCGTTAATTGATTTCATCGTTAACTGATTTCATCTTCATTCTTCATTTAACTGATTTCATCGTTAACTGATTTCATCTTCATTTAACTGATTTCATCGTTAACTGATTTCATCGTTAACTGATTTCATCGTTAACTGATTTCATCTTCATTTAACTGATTTCATCGTTAACTGATTTCATCTTCATTCTTCATTTAACTGATTTCATCTTTAACTGATTTCATCGTTAACTGATTTCATCTTCATTTAACTGATTTCATCGTTAATTGATTTCATCGTTAACTGATTTCATCGTTAACTGATTTCATCTTCATTTAACTGATTTCATCGTTAACTGATTTCATCGTTAACTGATTTCATCTTTAACTGATTTCATCTTCATTTAACTGATTTCATCGTTAACTGATTTCATCGTTAACTGATTTCATCGTTAACTGATTTCATCTTCATTTAACTGATTTCATTGTTAACTGATTTCATCGTTAACTGATTTCATCTTCATTTAACTGATTTCATCGTTAACTGATTTCATCGTTAACTGATTTCATCTTCATTTAACTGATTTCATTTTCATTCTTCATTTAACTGATTTCATCGTTAACTGATTTCATCTTCATTTAACTGATTTCATCGTTAACTGATTTCATCGTTAACTGATTTCATCGTTAACTGATTTCATCTTTAACTGATTTCATCGTTAACTGATTTCATCTTCATTTAACTGATTTCATCGTTAACTGATTTCATCTTCATTTAATTGATTTCATCGTTAACTGATTTCATCGTTAACTGATTTCATCTTCATTTAACTGATTTCATCGTTAACTGATTTCATCGTTAACTGATTTCATCTTTAACTGATTTCATCTTTAACTGATTTCATCGTTAACTGATTTCATCTTCATTTAACTGATTTCATCGTTAACTGATTTCATCTTCATTTAATTGATTTCATCGTTAACTGATTTCATCGTTAACTGATTTCATCGTTAACTGATTTCATCTTCATTTAACTGATTTCATCGTTAACTGATTTCATCGTTAACTGATTTCATCTTCATTTAACTGATTTCATCGTTAACTGATTTCATCGTTAATTGATTTCATCGTTAACTGATTTCATCTTCATTTAACTGATTTCATCGTTAACTGATTTCATCGTTAACTGATTTCATCTTTAACTGATTTCATCTTCATTTAACTGATTTCATCGTTAACTGATTTCATCGTTAACTGATTTCATCTTCATTTAATTGATTTCATCGTTAACTGATTTCATCGTTAACTGATTTCATCGTTAACTGATTTCATCTTCATTTAACTGATTTCATCGTTAACTGATTTCATCGTTAACTGATTTCATCGTTAACTGATTTCATCTTCATTTAACTGATTTCATCGTTAACTGATTTCATCGTTAACTGATTTCATCTTCATTTAACTGATTTCATCGTTAACTGATTTCATCGTTAATTGATTTCATCGTTAACTGATTTCATTTTCATTCTTCATTTAACTGATTTCATCGTTAACTGATTTCATCGTTAACTGATTTCATCTTCATTTAACTGATTTCATCGTTAACTGATTTCATCGTTAATTGATTTCATCGTTAACTGATTTCATCTTCATTCTTCATTTAACTGATTTCATCGTTAACTGATTTCATCTTCATTTAACTGATTTCATCGTTAACTGATTTCATCGTTAACTGATTTCATCGTTAACTGATTTCATCTTCATTTAACTGATTTCATCGTTAACTGATTTCATCGTTAACTGATTTCATCGTTAACTGATTTCATCTTCATGTAACTGATTTCATCTTCATTTAACTGATTTCATCTTTAACTGATTTCATCGTTAACTGATTTCATCTTCATTTAACTGATTTCATCGTTAATTGATTTCATCGTTAACTGATTTCATCGTTAACTGATTTCATCTTCATTTAACTGATTTCATCGTTAACTGATTTCATCGTTAACTGATTTCATCTTTAACTGATTTCATCTTCATTTAACTGATTTCATCGTTAACTGATTTCATCGTTAACTGATTTCATCGTTAACTGATTTCATCTTCATTTAACTGATTTCATTGTTAACTGATTTCATCGTTAACTGATTTCATCTTCATTTAACTGATTTCATCGTTAACTGATTTCATCGTTAACTGATTTCATCGTTAACTGATTTCATCTTCATTTAACTGATTTCATTTTCATTCTTCATTTAACTGATTTCATCGTTAACTGATTTCATCTTCATTTAACTGATTTCATCGTTAACTGATTTCATCGTTAACTGATTTCATCGTTAACTGATTTCATCTTTAACTGATTTCATCGTTAACTGATTTCATCTTCATTTAACTGATTTCATCGTTAACTGATTTCATCTTCATTTAATTGATTTCATCGTTAACTGATTTCATCGTTAACTGATTTCATCGTTAACTGATTTCATCTTCATTTAACTGATTTCATCGTTAACTGATTTCATCGTTAACTGATTTCATCGTTAACTGATTTCATCTTCATTTAACTGATTTCATCTTCATTTAACTGATTTCATCGTTAACTGATTTCATCGTTAACTGATTTCATCTTCATTTAATTGATTTCATCGTTAACTGATTTCATCGTTAACTGATTTCATCGTTAACTGATTTCATCTTCATTTAACTGATTTCATCGTTAACTGATTTCATCGTTAACTGATTTCATCTTCATTTAATTGATTTCATCGTTAACTGATTTCATCGTTAACTGATTTCATCGTTAACTGATTTCATCGTTAACTGATTTCATCTTCATTTAACTGATTTCATCGTTAACTGATTTCATCGTTAACTGATTTCATCTTCATTTAACTGATTTCATCGTTAACTGATTTCATCGTTAATTGATTTCATCGTTAACTGATTTCATTTTCATTCTTCATTTAACTGATTTCATCGTTAACTGATTTCATCGTTAACTGATTTCATCTTCATTTAACTGATTTCATCGTTAACTGATTTCATCGTTAATTGATTTCATCGTTAACTGATTTCATCTTCATTCTTCATTTAACTGATTTCATCGTTAACTGATTTCATCTTCATTTAACTGATTTCATCGTTAACTGATTTCATCGTTAACTGATTTCATCGTTAACTGATTTCATCTTCATTTAACTGATTTCATCGTTAACTGATTTCATCGTTAACTGATTTCATCGTTAACTGATTTCATCTTCATGTAACTGATTTCATCTTCATTTAACTGATTTCATCTTTAACTGATTTCATCGTTAACTGATTTCATCTTCATTTAACTGATTTCATCGTTAATTGATTTCATCGTTAACTGATTTCATCTTTAACTGATTTCATCTTCATTTAACTGATTTCATCGTTAACTGATTTCATCGTTAACTGATTTCATCGTTAACTGATTTCATCTTCATTTAACTGATTTCATTGTTAACTGATTTCATCGTTAACTGATTTCATCTTCATTTAACTGATTTCATCGTTAACTGATTTCATCGTTAACTGATTTCATCGTTAACTGATTTCATCTTCATTTAACTGATTTCATTTTCATTCTTCATTTAACTGATTTCATCGTTAACTGATTTCATCTTCATTTAACTGATTTCATCGTTAACTGATTTCATCGTTAACTGATTTCATCGTTAACTGATTTCATCTTTAACTGATTTCATCGTTAACTGATTTCATCTTCATTTAACTGATTTCATCGTTAACTGATTTCATCTTCATTTAATTGATTTCATCGTTAACTGATTTCATCGTTAACTGATTTCATCGTTAACTGATTTCATCTTCATTTAACTGATTTCATCGTTAACTGATTTCATCGTTAACTGATTTCATCGTTAACTGATTTCATCTTCATTTAACTGATTTCATCTTCATTTAACTGATTTCATCGTTAACTGATTTCATCGTTAACTGATTTCATCTTCATTTAATTGATTTCATCGTTAACTGATTTCATCGTTAACTGATTTCATCGTTAACTGATTTCATCTTCATTTAACTGATTTCATCGTTAACTGATTTCATCGTTAACTGATTTCATCTTCATTTAATTGATTTCATCGTTAACTGATTTCATCGTTAACTGATTTCATCGTTAACTGATTTCATCGTTAACTGATTTCATCTTCATTTAACTGATTTCATCGTTAACTGATTTCATCGTTAACTGATTTCATCGTTAACTGATTTCATCTTCATTTAACTGATTTCATTGTTAACTGATTTCATCGTTAACTGATTTCATCTTCATTTAACTGATTTCATCGTTAACTGATTTCATCGTTAATTGATTTCATCGTTAACTGATTTCATCTTCATTCTTCATTTAACTGATTTCATCGTTAACTGATTTCATCTTCATTTAACTGATTTCATCGTTAACTGATTTCATCGTTAACTGATTTCATCGTTAACTGATTTCATCTTCATTTAACTGATTTCATCGTTAACTGATTTCATCTTCATTCTTCATTTAACTGATTTCATCTTTAACTGATTTCATCGTTAACTGATTTCATCTTCATTTAACTGATTTCATCGTTAATTGATTTCATCGTTAACTGATTTCATCGTTAACTGATTTCATCTTCATTTAACTGATTTCATCGTTAACTGATTTCATCGTTAACTGATTTCATCTTTAACTGATTTCATCTTCATTTAACTGATTTCATCGTTAACTGATTTCATCGTTAACTGATTTCATCGTTAACTGATTTCATCTTCATTTAACTGATTTCATTGTTAACTGATTTCATCGTTAACTGATTTCATCTTCATTTAACTGATTTCATCGTTAACTGATTTCATCGTTAACTGATTTCATCGTTAACTGATTTCATATTCATTTAACTGATTTCATTTTCATTCTTCATTTAACTGATTTCATCGTTAACTGATTTCATCTTCATTTAACTGATTTCATCGTTAACTGATTTCATCGTTAACTGATTTCATCTTTAACTGATTTCATCGTTAACTGATTTCATCTTCATTTAACTGATTTCATCGTTAACTGATTTCATCGTTAACTGATTTCATCGTTAACTGATTTCATCTTCATTTAACTGATTTCATCGTTAACTGATTTCATCGTTAACTGATTTCATCGTTAACTGATTTCATCTTTAACTGATTTCATCGTTAACTGATTTCATCTTCATTTAACTGATTTCATCGTTAACTGATTTCATCTTCATTTAATTGATTTCATCGTTAACTGATTTCATCGTTAACTGATTTCATCGTTAACTGATTTCATCTTCATTTAACTGATTTCATCGTTAACTGATTTCATCGTTAACTGATTTCATCTTCATTTAACTGATTTCATCGTTAACTGATTTCATCTTCATTTAATTGATTTCATCGTTAACTGATTTCATCGTTAACTGATTTCATCGTTAACTGATTTCATCTTCATTTAACTGATTTCATCGTTAACTGATTTCATCGTTAACTGATTCCATCGTTAACTGATTTCATCGTTAACTGATTTCATCTTCATTTAACTGATTTCATCGTTAACTGATTTCATCGTTAACTGATTTCATCGTTAACTGATTTCATCTTCATTTAACTGATTTCATTGTTAACTGATTTCATCGTTAACTGATTTCATCTTCATTTAACTGATTTCATCGTTAACTGATTTCATCGTTAACTGATTTCATCGTTAACTGATTTCATCTTCATTTAACTGATTTCATTTTCATTCTTCATTTAACTGATTTCATCGTTAACTGATTTCATCTTCATTTAACTGATTTCATCGTTAACTGATTTCATCGTTAACTGATTTCATCGTTAACTGATTTCATCGTTAACTGATTTCATCTTCATTTAACTGATTTCATCGTTAACTGATTTCATCTTCATTTAATTGATTTCATCGTTAACTGATTTCATCGTTAACTGATTTCATCGTTAACTGATTTCATCTTCATTTAACTGATTTCATCGTTAACTGATTTCATCGTTAACTGATTTCATCTTCATTTAACTGATTTCATTTTCATTCTTCATTTAACTGATTTCATCGTTAACTGATTTCATCTTCATTTAATTGATTTCATCGTTAACTGATTTCATCGTTAACTGATTTCATCGTTAACTGATTTCATCTTCATTTAACTGATTTCATCGTTAACTGATTTCATCGTTAACTGATTTCATCGTTAACTGATTTCATCTTCATTTAACTGATTTCATCGTTAACTGATTTCATCGTTAACTGATTTCATCTTCATTTAACTGATTTCATCGTTAACTGATTTCATCGTTAATTGATTTCATCGTTAACTGATTTCATTTTCATTCTTCATTTAACTGATTTCATCGTTAACTGATTTCATCGTTAACTGATTTCATCTTCATTTAACTGATTTCATCGTTAACTGATTTCATCGTTAATTGATTTCATCGTTAACTGATTTCATCTTCATTCTTCATTTAACTGATTTCATCGTTAACTGATTTCATCTTCATTTAACTGATTTCATCGTTAACTGATTTCATCGTTAACTGATTTCATCGTTAACTGATTTCATCTTCATTTAACTGATTTCATCGTTAACTGATTTCATTTTCATTCTTCATTTAACTGATTTCATCGTTAACTGATTTCATCTTTAACTGATTTCATCGTTAACTGATTTCATCGTTAACTGATTTCATCTTCATTTAACTGATTTCATCGTTAACTGATTTCATCGTTAACTGATTTCATCTTTAACTGATTTCATCGTTAACTGATTTCATCTTCATTTAACTGATTTCATCGTTAACTGATTTCATCTTCATTTAACTGATTTCATCGTTAACTGATTTCATCGTTAACTGATTTCATCGTTAACTGATTTCATCTTCATTTAACTGATTCCATCGTTAACTGATTTCATCGTTAACTGATTTCATCGTTAACTGATTTCATCTTCATTTAACTGATTTCATCGTTAACTGATTTCATCGTTAACTGATTTCATCTTTAACTGATTTCATCGTTAACTGATTTCATCTTCATTTAACTGATTTCATCGTTAACTGATTTCATCGTTAACTGATTTCATCGTTAACTGATTTCATCTTCATTTAACTGATTTCATCGTTAACTGATTTCATCGTTAACTGATTCCATCGTTAACTGATTTCATCGTTAACTGATTTCATCTTCATTTAACTGATTTCATCGTTAACTGATTTCATCTTCATTTAACTGATTTCATCGTTAACTGATTTCATCGTTAACTGATTTCATCGTTAACTGATTTCATCTTCATTTAACTGATTTCATTTTCATTCTTCATTTAACTGATTTCATCGTTAACTGATTTCATCTTCATTTAACTGATTTCATCGTTAACTGATTTCATCTTCATTTAACTGATTTCATCGTTAACTGATTTCATCTTCATTTAATTGATTTCATCGTTAACTGATTTCATCGTTAACTGATTTCATCGTTAACTGATTTCATCGTTAACTGATTTCATCTTCATTTAACTGATTTCATCGTTAACTGATTTCATCGTTAACTGATTCCATCGTTAACTGATTTCATCGTTAACTGATTTCATCTTCATTTAACTGATTTCATCGTTAACTGATTTCATCGTTAACTGATTTCATCTTCATTTAACTGATTTCATCGTTAACTGATTTCATCGTTAACTGATTTCATCGTTAACTGATTTCATCGTTAACTGATTTCATCTTCATTTAACTGATTTCATCGTTAACTGATTTCATCGTTAACTGATTTCATCTTCATTTAACTGATTTCATCGTTAACTGATTTCATCGTTAACTGATTCCATCGTTAACTGATTTCATCTTTAACTGATTTCATCGTTAACTGATTTCATCTTCATTTAACTGATTTCATCGTTAACTGATTTCATCTTCATTCAACTGATTTCATCGTTAACTGATTTCGTCTTCATTTAACTGATTTCATCGTTAACTGATTTCATCTTTAACTGATTTCATCGTTAACTGATTTCATCTTCATTTAACTGATTTCATCGTTAACTGATTTCATCGTTAACTGATTTCATCTTCATTTAACTGATTTCATCGTTAACTGATTTCATCGTTAACTGATTTCATCGTTAACTGATTTCATCTTCATTTAACTGATTTCATCGTTCACTGATTTCATCGTTAACTGATTTCATCTTCATTTAACTGATTTCATCGTTAACTGATTTCATCGTTAACTGATTTCATCGTTAACTGATTTCATCTTCATTTAACTGATTTCATCGTTAACTGATTTCATCTTCATTCAACTGATTTCATCGTTAACTGATTTCGTCTTCATTTAACTGATTTCATCGTTAACTGATTTCATCTTTAACTGATTTCATCGTTAACTGATTTCATCTTCATTTAACTGATTTCATCGTTAACTGATTTCATCGTTAACTGATTTCATCGTTAACTGATTTCATCTTCATTTAACTGATTCCATCGTTAACTGATTTCATCGTTAACTGATTTCATCTTCATTTAACTGATTTCATCGTTAACTTATTTCATCGTTAACTGATTCCATCGTTAACTGATTTCATCTTTAACTGATTTCATCGTTAACTGATTTCATCTTCATTTAACTGATTTCATCGTTAACTGATTTCATCTTCATTTAATTGATTTCATCGTTAACTGATTTCATCCTTAACTGATTTCATCTTCATTTAACTGATTTCATCGTTAACTGATTTCATCGTTAACTGATTTCATCTTCATTTAACTGATTTCATCGTTAACTGATTTCATCGTTAACTGATTTCATCTTCATTTAACTGATTTCATCGTTAACTGATTTCATCTTCATTTAACTGATTTCATCGTTAACTGATTTCATCGTTAACTGATTTCATCTTCATTTAACTGATTTCATCGTTAACTGATTTCATCGTTAACTGATTTCATCTTCATTTAACTGATTTCATCGTTAACTGATTTCATCGTTAACTGATTTCATCTTTAACTGATTTCATCTTTAACTGATTTCATCGTTAACTGATTTCATCTTCATTTAACTGATTTCATCGTTAACTGATTTCATCTTCATTTAACTGATTTCATCGTTAACTGATTTCATCGTTAACTGATTTCATCTTCATTTAACTGATTTCATCGTTAACTGATTTCATCGTTAACTGATTTCATCTTTAACTGATTTCATCGTTAACTGATTTCATCTTCATTTAACTGATTTCATCGTTAACTGATTTCATCGTTAACTGATTTCATCTTCATTTAACTGATTTCATCGTTAACTGATTTCATCTTTAACTGATTTCATCGTTAACTGATTTCATCTTCATTTAACTGATTTCATCGTTAACTGATTTCATCGTTAACTGATTTCATCTTCATTTAACTGATTTCATCTTCATTTAACTGATTTCATCGTTAACTGATTTCATCTTCATTTAACTGATTTCATCGTTAACTGATTTCATCGTTAACTGATTTCATCTTCATTTAACTGATTCCATCGTTAACTGATTTCATCGTTAACTGATTTCATCTTCATTTAACTGATTCCATCGTTAACTGATTTCATCGTTAACTGATTTCATCGTTAACTGATTTCATCTTCATTTAACTGATTTCATCGTTAACTGATTTCATCTTCATTTAACTGATTTCATCGTTAACTGATTTCATCGTTAACTGATTTCATCTTCATTTAACTGATTTCATCGTTAACTGATTTCATCGTTAACTGATTCCATCGTTAACTGATTTCATCTTCATTTAACTGATTTCATCGTTAACTGATTTCATCTTCATTTAACTGATTCCATCGTTAACTGATTCCATCGTTAACTGATTTCATCGTTAACTGATTTCATCTTCATTTAACTGATTTCATTTTCATTCTTCATTTAACTGATTTCATCGTTAACTGATTTCATCTTCATTTAACTGATTTCATCGTTAACTGATTTCATCTTCATTTAACTGATTTCATCTTCATTTAACTGATTTCATCGTTAACTGATTTCATCTTCATTTAACTGATTTCATCGTTAACTGATTTCATCGTTAACTGATTTCATCTTCATTTAACTGATTTCATCGTTAACTGATTTCATCGTTAACTGATTCCATCGTTAACTGATTTCATCTTCATTTAACTGATTTCATCGTTAACTGATTTCATCTTCATTTAACTGATTCCATCGTTAACTGATTCCATCGTTAACTGATTTCATCGTTAACTGATTTCATCTTCATTTAACTGATTTCATTTTCATTCTTCATTTAACTGATTTCATCGTTAACTGATTTCATCTTCATTTAACTGATTTCATCGTTAACTGATTTCATCGTTAACTGATTTCATCTTCATTTAACTGATTTCATCGTTAACTGATTTCATCGTTAACTGATTCCATCGTTAACTGATTTCATCTTCATTTAACTGATTTCATCGTTAACTGATTTCATCTTCATTTAACTGATTCCATCGTTAACTGATTCCATCGTTAACTGATTTCATCGTTAACTGATTTCATCTTCATTTAACTGATTTCATTTTCATTCTTCATTTAACTGATTTCATCGTTAACTGATTTCATCTTCATTTAACTGATTTCATCGTTAACTGATTTCATCGTTAACTGATTTCATCTTCATTTAACTGATTTCATCGTTAACTGATTTCATCGTTAACTGATTTCATCTTCATTTAACTGATTTCATCGTTAACTGATTTCATCGTTAACTGATTTCATCGTTAACTGATTTCATCTTCATTTAACTGATTTCATCGTTAACTGATTTCATCTTTAACTGATTTCATCGTTAACTGATTTCATCGTTAACTGATTTCATCTTCATTTAACTGATTTCATCGTTAACTGATTTCATCGTTAACTGATTTCATCTTTAACTGATTTCATCGTTAACTGATTTCATCTTCATTTAACTGATTTCATCGTTAACTGATTTCATCTTCATTTAACTGATTTCATCGTTAACTGATTTCATCGTTAACTGATTTCATCGTTAACTGATTTCATCTTCATTTAACTGATTCCATCGTTAACTGATTTCATCGTTAACTGATTTCATCTTCATTTAACTGATTTCATCGTTAACTGATTTCATCGTTAACTGATTTCATCTTTAACTGATTTCATCGTTAACTGATTTCATCTTCATTTAACTGATTTCATCGTTAACTGATTTCATCGTTAACTGATTTCATCGTTAACTGATTTCATCTTCATTTAACTGATTTCATCGTTAACTGATTTCATCGTTAACTGATTCCATCGTTAACTGATTTCATCGTTAACTGATTTCATCTTCATTTAACTGATTTCATCGTTAACTGATTTCATCGTTAACTGATTTCATCTTCATTTAACTGATTTCATCGTTAACTGATTTCATCGTTAACTGATTTCATCTTCATTTAACTGATTTCATCGTTAACTGATTTCATCGTTAATTGATTTCATCGTTAACTGATTTCATTTTCATTCTTCATTTAACTGATTTCATCGTTAACTGATTTCATCGTTAACTGATTTCATCTTCATTTAACTGATTTCATCGTTAATTGATTTCATCGTTAACTGATTTCATCTTCATTCTTCATTTAACTGATTTCATCGTTAACTGATTTCATCTTCATTTAACTGATTTCATCGTTAACTGATTTCATCGTTAACTGATTTCATCGTTAACTGATTTCATCTTCATTTAACTGATTTCATCGTTAACTGATTTCATCTTCATTCTTCATTTAACTGATTTCATCTTTAACTGATTTCATCGTTAACTGATTTCATCTTCATTTAACTGATTTCATCGTTAATTGATTTCATCGTTAACTGATTTCATCGTTAACTGATTTCATCTTCATTTAACTGATTTCATCGTTAACTGATTTCATCGTTAACTGATTTCATCTTTAACTGATTTCATCTTCATTTAACTGATTTCATCGTTAACTGATTTCATCGTTAACTGATTTCATCGTTAACTGATTTCATCGTTAACTGATTTCATCTTCATTTAACTGATTTCATTGTTAACTGATTTCATCGTTAACTGATTTCATCGTTAACTGATTTCATCTTCATTTAACTGATTTCATTGTTAACTGATTTCATCGTTAACTGATTTCATCTTCATTTAACTGATTTCATCGTTAACTGATTTCATCGTTAACTGATTTCATCGTTAACTGATTTCATCTTCATTTAACTGATTTCATCGTTAACTGATTTCATCGTTAACTGATTTCATCGTTAACTGATTTCATTTTCATTCTTCATTTAACTGATTTCATCGTTAACTGATTTCATCTTCATTTAACTGATTTCATCGTTAACTGATTTCATCGTTAACTGATTTCATCGTTAACTGATTTCATCTTTAACTGATTTCATCGTTAACTGATTTCATCTTCATTTAACTGATTTCATCGTTAACTGATTTCATCTTCATTTAATTGATTTCATCGTTAACTGATTTCATCGTTAACTGATTTCATCGTTAACTGATTTCATCGTTAACTGATTTCATCTTCATTTAACTGATTTCATCGTTAACTGATTTCATCGTTAACTGATTTCATCTTTAACTGATTTCATCGTTAACTGATTTCATCTTCATTTAACTGATTTCATCGTTAACTGATTTCATCTTCATTTAATTGATTTCATCGTTAACTGATTTCATCGTTAACTGATTTCATCGTTAACTGATTTCATCTTCATTTAACTGATTTCATCGTTAACTGATTTCATCGTTAACTGATTTCATCTTCATTTAACTGATTTCATCGTTAACTGATTTCATCTTCATTTAATTGATTTCATCGTTAACTGATTTCATCGTTAACTGATTTCATCGTTAACTGATTTCATCTTCATTTAACTGATTTCATCGTTAACTGATTTCATCGTTAACTGATTCCATCGTTAACTGATTTCATCGTTAACTGATTTCATCTTCATTTAACTGATTTCATCGTTAACTGATTTCATCGTTAACTGATTTCATCGTTAACTGATTTCATCTTCATTTAACTGATTTCATTGTTAACTGATTTCATCGTTAACTGATTTCATCTTCATTTAACTGATTTCATCGTTAACTGATTTCATCGTTAACTGATTTCATCGTTAACTGATTTCATCTTCATTTAACTGATTTCATTTTCATTCTTCATTTAACTGATTTCATCGTTAACTGATTTCATCTTCATTTAACTGATTTCATCGTTAACTGATTTCATCGTTAACTGATTTCATCGTTAACTGATTTCATCTTTAACTGATTTCATCGTTAACTGATTTCATCTTCATTTAACTGATTTCATCGTTAACTGATTTCATCTTCATTTAATTGATTTCATCGTTAACTGATTTCATCGTTAACTGATTTCATCGTTAACTGATTTCATCTTCATTTAACTGATTTCATCGTTAACTGATTTCATCGTTAACTGATTTCATCGTTAACTGATTTCATCTTCATTTAACTGATTTCATCGTTAACTGATTTCATCGTTAACTGATTTCATCTTCATTTAACTGATTTCATCGTTAACTGATTTCATCGTTAATTGATTTCATCGTTAACTGATTTCATTTTCATTCTTCATTTAACTGATTTCATCGTTAACTGATTTCATCGTTAACTGATTTCATCTTCATTTAACTGATTTCATCGTTAACTGATTTCATCGTTAATTGATTTCATCGTTAACTGATTTCATCTTCATTCTTCATTTAACTGATTTCATCGTTAACTGATTTCATCTTCATTTAACTGATTTCATCGTTAACTGATTTCATCGTTAACTGATTTCATCGTTAACTGATTTCATCTTCATTTAACTGATTTCATCGTTAACTGATTTCATCTTCATTCTTCATTTAACTGATTTCATCGTTAACTGATTTCATCTTTAACTGATTTCATCGTTAACTGATTTCATCGTTAACTGATTTCATCTTCATTTAACTGATTTCATCGTTAACTGATTTCATCGTTAACTGATTTCATCTTTAACTGATTTCATCGTTAACTGATTTCATCTTCATTTAACTGATTTCATCGTTAACTGATTTCATCTTCATTTAACTGATTTCATCGTTAACTGATTTCATCGTTAACTGATTTCATCTTCATTTAACTGATTTCATCGTTAACTGATTTCATCGTTAACTGATTTCATCGTTAACTGATTTCATCTTCATTTAACTGATTTCATCGTTAACTGATTTCATCGTTAACTGATTTCATCTTCATTTAACTGATTTCATCGTTAACTGATTTCATCGTTAATTGATTTCATCGTTAACTGATTTCATTTTCATTCTTCATTTAACTGATTTCATCGTTAACTGATTTCATCGTTAACTGATTTCATCTTCATTTAACTGATTTCATCGTTAACTGATTTCATCGTTAATTGATTTCATCGTTAACTGATTTCATCTTCATTCTTCATTTAACTGATTTCATCGTTAACTGATTTCATCTTCATTTAACTGATTTCATCGTTAACTGATTTCATCGTTAACTGATTTCATCGTTAACTGATTTCATCTTCATTTAACTGATTTCATCGTTAACTGATTTCATCTTCATTCTTCATTTAACTGATTTCATCGTTAACTGATTTCATCTTTAACTGATTTCATCGTTAACTGATTTCATCGTTAACTGATTTCATCTTCATTTAACTGATTTCATCGTTAACTGATTTCATCGTTAACTGATTTCATCTTTAACTGATTTCATCGTTAACTGATTTCATCTTCATTTAACTGATTTCATCGTTAACTGATTTCATCTTCATTTAACTGATTTCATCGTTAACTGATTTCATCGTTAACTGATTTCATCTTCATTTAACTGATTCCATCGTTAACTGATTTCATCGTTAACTGATTTCATCGTTAACTGATTTCATCTTCATTTAACTGATTTCATCGTTAACTGATTTCATCGTTAACTGATTTCATCGTTAACTGATTTCATCGTTAACTGATTTCATCTTCATTTAACTGATTTCATCGTTAACTGATTTCATCGTTAACTGATTCCATCGTTAACTGATTTCATCGTTAACTGATTTCATCTTCATTTAACTGATTTCATCGTTAACTGATTTCATCGTTAACTGATTTCATCGTTAACTGATTTCATCTTCATTTAACTGATTTCATTGTTAACTGATTTCATCGTTAACTGATTTCATCTTCATTTAACTGATTTCATCGTTAACTGATTTCATCGTTAACTGATTTCATCGTTAACTGATTTCATCTTCATTTAACTGATTTCATTTTCATTCTTCATTTAACTGATTTCATCGTTAACTGATTTCATCTTCATTTAACTGATTTCATCGTTAACTGATTTCATCGTTAACTGATTTCATCGTTAACTGATTTCATCTTTAACTGATTTCATCGTTAACTGATTTCATCTTCATTTAACTGATTTCATCGTTAACTGATTTCATCTTCATTTAATTGATTTCATCGTTAACTGATTTCATCGTTAACTGATTTCATCGTTAACTGATTTCATCTTCATTTAACTGATTTCATCGTTAACTGATTTCATCGTTAACTGATTTCATCGTTAACTGATTTCATCTTCATTTAACTGATTTCATCGTTAACTGATTTCATCGTTAACTGATTTCATCTTCATTTAACTGATTTCATCGTTAACTGATTTCATCGTTAATTGATTTCATCGTTAACTGATTTCATTTTCATTCTTCATTTAACTGATTTCATCGTTAACTGATTTCATCGTTAACTGATTTCATCTTCATTTAACTGATTTCATCGTTAACTGATTTCATCGTTAATTGATTTCATCGTTAACTGATTTCATCTTCATTCTTCATTTAACTGATTTCATCGTTAACTGATTTCATCTTCATTTAACTGATTTCATCGTTAACTGATTTCATCGTTAACTGATTTCATCGTTAACTGATTTCATCTTCATTTAACTGATTTCATCGTTAACTGATTTCATCTTCATTCTTCATTTAACTGATTTCATCGTTAACTGATTTCATCTTTAACTGATTTCATCGTTAACTGATTTCATCGTTAACTGATTTCATCTTCATTTAACTGATTTCATCGTTAACTGATTTCATCGTTAACTGATTTCATCTTTAACTGATTTCATCGTTAACTGATTTCATCTTCATTTAACTGATTTCATCGTTAACTGATTTCATCTTCATTTAACTGATTTCATCGTTAACTGATTTCATCGTTAACTGATTTCATCTTCATTTAACTGATTCCATCGTTAACTGATTTCATCGTTAACTGATTTCATCGTTAACTGATTTCATCTTCATTTAACTGATTTCATCGTTAACTGATTTCATCGTTAACTGATTTCATCTTTAACTGATTTCATCGTTAACTGATTTCATCTTCATTTAACTGATTTCATCGTTAACTGATTTCATCGTTAACTGATTTCATCGTTAACTGATTTCATCTTCATTTAACTGATTTCATCGTTAACTGATTTCATCGTTAACTGATTCCATCGTTAACTGATTTCATCGTTAACTGATTTCATCTTCATTTAACTGATTTCATCGTTAACTGATTTCATCTTCATTTAACTGATTTCATCGTTAACTGATTTCATCGTTAACTGATTTCATCGTTAACTGATTTCATCTTCATTTAACTGATTTCATTTTCATTCTTCATTTAACTGATTTCATCGTTAACTGATTTCATCTTCATTTAACTGATTTCATCGTTAACTGATTTCATCTTCATTTAACTGATTTCATCGTTAACTGATTTCATCTTCATTTAATTGATTTCATCGTTAACTGATTTCATCGTTAACTGATTTCATCGTTAACTGATTTCATCTTCATTTAACTGATTTCATCGTTAACTGATTTCATCGTTAACTGATTCCATCGTTAACTGATTTCATCGTTAACTGATTTCATCTTCATTTAACTGATTTCATCGTTAACTGATTTCATCGTTAACTGATTTCATCTTCATTTAACTGATTTCATCGTTAACTGATTTCATCTTTAACTGATTTCATCGTTAACTGATTTCATCGTTAACTGATTTCATCTTCATTTAACTGATTTCATCGTTAACTGATTTCATCGTTAACTGATTTCATCTTCATTTAACTGATTTCATCTTCATTTAACTGATTTCATCGTTAACTGATTTCATCGTTAACTGATTTCATCTTCATTTAACTGATTTCATCGTTAACTGATTTCATCGTTAACTGATTCCATCGTTAACTGATTTCATCTTTAACTGATTTCATCGTTAACTGATTTCATCTTCATTTAACTGATTTCATCGTTAACTGATTTCATCTTCATTCAACTGATTTCATCGTTAACTGATTTCGTCTTCATTTAACTGATTTCATCGTTAACTGATTTCATCTTTAACTGATTTCATCGTTAACTGATTTCATCTTCATTTAACTGATTTCATCGTTAACTGATTTCATCGTTAACTGATTTCATCTTCATTTAACTGATTTCATCGTTAACTGATTTCATCTTCATTTAACTGATTCCATCGTTAACTGATTCCATCGTTAACTGATTTCATCGTTAACTGATTTCATCTTCATTTAACTGATTTCATCGTTAACTGATTTCATCGTTAACTGATTTCATCTTCATTTAACTGATTTCATCTTCATTTAACTGATTTCATCGTTAACTGATTTCATCGTTAACTGATTTCATCGTTAACTGATTTCATCTTCATTTAACTGATTTCATCATTAATTGATTTCATCGTTAACTGATTTCATCGTTAACTGATTTCATCTTCATTTAACTGATTTCATCGTTAACTGATTTCATCGTTAACTGATTTCATCTTTAACTGATTTCATCTTCATTTAACTGATTTCATCGTTAACTGATTTCATCTTCATTTAATTGATTTCATCGTTAACTGATTTCATCTTCATTTAACTGATTTCATCGTTAACTGATTTCATCGTTAACTGATTCCATCGTTAACTGATTTCATCGTTAACTGATTTCATCTTCATTTAACTGATTTCATCGTTAACTGATTTCATCTTCATTTAACTGATTTCATCGTTAACTGATTTCATCTTTAACTGATTTCATCGTTAACTGATTTCATCTTCATTTAACTGATTTCATCGTTAACTGATTTCATCGTTAACTGATTTCATCTTTAACTGATTTCATCGTTAACTGATTTCATCTTCATTTAACTGATTTCATCGTTAACTGATTTCATCGTTAACTGATTTCATCTTCATTTAACTGATTTCATCGTTAACTGATTTCATCGTTAACTGATTCCATCGTTAACTGATTTCATCTTTAACTGATTTCATCGTTAACTGATTCCATCGTTAACTGATTTCATCGTTAACTGATTCCATCGTTAACTGATTTCATCTTCATTTAACTGATTTCATCGTTAACTGATTTCATCTTCATTTAACTGATTTCATCGTTAACTGATTTCATCGTTAACTGATTTCATCTTCATTTAACTGATTTCATCGTTAACTGATTTCATCGTTAACTGATTTCATCGTTAACTGATTTCATCTTCATTTAACTGATTTCATCGTTAACTGATTTCATCGTTAACTGATTTCATCTTCATTTAACTGATTTCATCGTTAACTGATTTCATCGTTAACTGATTTCATCGTTAACTGATTTCATCTTCATTTAACTGATTCCATCGTTAACTGATTTCATCGTTAACTGATTTCATCGTTAACTGATTTCATCTTCATTTAACTGATTTCATCGTTAACTGATTTCATCGTTAACTGATTTCATCTTCATTTAACTGATTTCATCTTCATTTAACTGATTTCATCGTTAACTGATTTCATCGTTAACTGATTTCATCGTTAACTGATTTCATCTTCATTTAACTGATTTCATCATTAATTGATTTCATCGTTAACTGATTTCATCGTTAACTGATTTCATCTTCATTTAACTGATTTCATCGTTAACTGATTTCATCGTTAACTGATTTCATCTTTAACTGATTTCATCTTCATTTAACTGATTTCATCGTTAACTGATTTCATCGTTAACTGATTTCATCTTCATTTAACTGATTTCATCGTTAACTGATTTCATCGTTAACTGATTTCATCTTCATTTAACTGATTCCATCGTTAACTGATTTCATCGTTAACTGATTTCATCTTTAACTGATTTCATCGTTAACTGATTTCATCTTCATTCAACTGATTTCATCGTTAACTGATTTTGTCTTCATTTAATTGATTTCATCGTTAACTGATTTCATCTTCATTTAACTGATTTCATCGTTAACTGATTTCATCGTTAACTGATTCCATCGTTAACTGATTTCATCGTTAACTGATTTCATCTTCATTTAACTGATTTCATCGTTAACTGATTTCATCTTCATTTAACTGATTTCATCGTTAACTGATTTCATCTTTAACTGATTTCATCTTTAACTGATTTCATCGTTAACTGATTTCATCTTCATTCAACTGATTTCATCGTTAACTGATTTCGTCTTCATTTAACTGATTTCATCGTTAACTGATTCCATCGTTAACTGATTTCATCTTCATTTAACTGATTTCATCGTTAACTGATTTCATCTTCATTTAACTGATTCCATCATTAACTGATTTCATCGTTAACTGATTTCATCTTTAACTGATTTCATCGTTAACTGATTTCATCTTCATTCAACTGATTTCATCGTTAACTGATTTCGTCTTCATTTAACTGATTTCATCGTTAACTGATTCCATCGTTAACTGATTTCATCTTCATTTAACTGATTTCATCGTTAACTGATTTCATCGTTAACTGATTTCATCGTTAACTGATTTCATCTTCATTTAACTGATTTCATCGTTAACTGATTTCATCGTTAACTGATTTCATCTTCATTTAACTGATTTCATCGTTAACTGATTTCATCGTTAACTGATTTCATCGTTAACTAATTTCATCTTCATTTAACTGATTTCATCATTAATTGATTTCATCGTTAACTGATTTCATCGTTAACTGATTTCATCTTCATTTAACTGATTTCATCGTTAACTGATTTCATCGTTAACTGATTTCATCTTTAACTGATTTCATCTTCATTTAACTGATTTCATCGTTAACTGATTTCATCTTCATTTAATTGATTTCATCGTTAACTGATTTCATCTTCATTTAACTGATTTCATCGTTAACTGATTTCATCGTTAACTGATTCCATCGTTAACTGATTTCATCGTTAACTGATTTCATCTTCATTTAACTGATTTCATCGTTAACTGATTTCATCTTCATTTAACTGATTTCATCGTTAACTGATTTCATCTTTAACTGATTTCATCGTTAACTGATTTCATCTTCATTTAACTGATTTCATCGTTAACTGATTTCATCGTTAACTGATTTCATCTTTAACTGATTTCATCGTTAACTGATTTCATCTTCATTTAACTGATTTCATCGTTAACTGATTTCATCGTTAACTGATTTCATCTTCATTTAACTGATTTCATCGTTAACTGATTTCATCGTTAACTGATTTCATCTTCATTTAACTGATTTCATCGTTAACTGATTTCATCGTTAACTGATTTCATCTTCATTTAACTGATTTCATCGTTAACTGATTTCATCGTTAACTGATTTCATCGTTAACTGATTTCATCTTCATTTAACTGATTCCATCGTTAACTGATTTCATCGTTAACTGATTTCATCGTTAACTGATTTCATCTTCATTTAACTGATTTCATCGTTAACTGATTTCATCGTTAACTGATTTCATCTTCATTTAACTGATTTCATCTTCATTTAACTGATTTCATCGTTAACTGATTTCATCGTTAACTGATTTCATCGTTAACTGATTTCATCTTCATTTAACTGATTTCATCATTAATTGATTTCATCGTTAACTGATTTCATCGTTAACTGATTTCATCTTCATTTAACTGATTTCATCGTTAACTGATTTCATCGTTAACTGATTTCATCTTTAACTGATTTCATCTTCATTTAACTGATTTCATCGTTAACTGATTTCATCGTTAACTGATTTCATCTTCATTTAACTGATTTCATCGTTAACTGATTTCATCGTTAACTGATTTCATCTTCATTTAACTGATTCCATCGTTAACTGATTTCATCGTTAACTGATTTCATCTTTAACTGATTTCATCGTTAACTGATTTCATCTTCATTTAACTGATTTCATCGTTAACTGATTCCATCGTTAACTGATTTCATCGTTAACTGATTTCATCTTCATTTAACTGATTTCATCGTTAACTGATTTCATCTTCATTTAACTGATTTCATCGTTAACTGATTTCATCGTTAACTGATTTCATCTTTAACTGATTTCATCGTTAACTGATTTCATCTTCATTTAACTGATTTCATCGTTAACTGATTTCATCTTCATTTAACTGATTTCATCGTTAACTGATTTCATCGTTAACTGATTTCATCTTCATTTAACTGATTTCATCGTTAACTGATTCCATCGTTAACTGATTTCATCGTTAACTGATTTCATCTTCATTTAACTGATTTCATCGTTAACTGATTTCATCTTCATTTAACTGATTTCATCGTTAACTGATTTCATCGTTAACTGATTTCATCGTTAACTGATTTCATCTTTAACTGATTTCATCGTTAACTGATTTCATCTTCATTTAACTGATTTCATCTTCATTTAACTGATTTCATCGTTAACTGATTCCATCGTTAACTGATTTCATCTTTAACTGATTTCATCGTTAACTGATTTCATCTTCATTTAACTGATTTCATCGTTAACTGATTTCATCTTCATTTAACTGATTTCATCGTTAAGTGATTTCATCGTTAACTGATTTCATCGTTAACTGATTTCATCGTTAACTGATTTCATCTTCATTTAACTGATTTCATCGTTAACTGATTTCATCGTTAACTGATTTCATCTTCATTTAACTGATTTCATCGTTAACTGATTTCATCGTTAACTGATTCCATCGTTAACTGATTTCATCGTTAACTGATTCCATCGTTAACTGATTTCATCGTTAACTGATTTCATCTTCATTTAACTGATTTCATCGTTAACTGATTTCATCTTCATTTAACTGATTTCATCGTTAACTGATTTCATCGTTAACTGATTTCATCGTTAACTGATTTCATCTTCATTTAACTGATTTCATCGTTAACTGATTTCATCTTCATTTAACTGATTTCATCGTTAACTGATTTCATCGTTAACTGATTTCATCTTCATTTAACTGATTCCATCGTTAACTGATTTCATCGTTAACTGATTTCATCGTTAACTGATTTCATCTTCATTTAACTGATTTCATCGTTAACTGATTTCATCGTTAACTGATTTCATCTTCATTTAACTGATTTCATCGTTAACTGATTTCATCGTTAACTGATTTCATCTTCATTTAACTGATTTCATTTTCATTCTTCATTTAACTGATTTCATCGTTAACTGATTTCATCGTTAACTGATTTCATCTTCATTTAACTGATTTCATCGTTAACTGATTTCATCGTTAACTGATTTCATCTTCATTTAAATGATTTCATCGTTAACTGATTTCATCTTCATTTAACTGATTCCATCGTTAACTGATTTCATCGTTAACTGATTTCATCTTCATTTAACTGATTTCATCGTTAACTGATTTCATCGTTAACTGATCTCATCGTTAACTGATTCCATCGTTAACTGATTTCACCGTGAACTGATTTCATCTTCATTTAACTGATTCCATCGTTAACTGATTTCATCGTTAACTGATTTCATCGTTAACTGATTTCATCTTCATTTAACTGATTTCATTTTCATTCTTCATTTAACTGATTTCATCGTTAACTGATTTCATCGTTAACTGATTTCATCTTCATTTAACTGATTTCATCGTTAACTGATTTCATCGTTAACTGATTTCATCTTCATTTAACTGATTTCATCGTTAACTGATTTCATCGTTAACTGATTTCATCTTCATTTAACTGATTTCATCTTCATTTAACTGATTTCATCGTTAACTGATTCCATCGTTAACTGATTTCATCGTTAACTGATTTCATCTTCATTTAACTGATTTCATCGTTAACTGATTTCATCTTCATTTAACTGATTCCATCGTTAACTGATTTAATCGTTAACTGATTTCATCGTTAACTGATTTCATCTTCATTTAACTGATTTCATCGTTAACTGATTTCATCGTTAACTGATTTCATCGTTAACTGATTTCATCTTCATTTAACTGATTCCATCGTTAACTGATTTCATCGTTAACTGATTTCATCTTTAACTGATTTCATCGTTAACTGATTTCATCTTCATTTAACTGATTTCATCGTTAACTGATTTCATCGTTAACTGATTCCATCGTTAACTGATTTCATCTTCATTTAACTGATTTCATCGTTAACTGATTTCATCGTTAACTGATTTCATCTTCATTTAACTGATTTCATCGTTAACTGATTTCATCTTCATTTAACTGATTTCATCGTTAACTGATTTCATCGTTAACTGATTTCATCTTCATTTAACTGATTTCATCTTCATTTAACTGATTTCATCTTCATTTAACTGATTTCATCGTTAACTGATTCCATCGTTAACTGATTTCATCTTTAACTGATTTCATCGTTAACTGATTTCATCTTCATTTAACTGATTTCATCGTTAACTGATTTCATCGTTAACTGATTTCATCTTCATTTAACTGATTTCATCGTTAACTGATTTCATCGTTAACTGATTTCATCATTAACTGATTTCATCGTTAACTGATTTCATCTTCATTTAACTGATTTCATCTTCATTTAACTGATTCCATCGTTAACTGATTTCATCGTTAACTGATTTCATCGTTAACTGATTTCATCTTCATTTAACTGATTTCATCGTTAACTGATTTCATCTTCATTTAACTGATTCCATCGTTAACTGATTCCATCGTTAACTGATTTCATCGTTAACTGATTTCATCGTTAACTGATTTCATCTTCATTTAACTGATTTCATCGTTAACTGATTTCATCGTTAACTGATTTCATCTTCATTTAACTGATTCCATCGTTAACTGATTTCATCGTTAACTGATTTCATCTTCATTTAACTTATTTCATCGTTAACTGATTTCATCGTTAACTGATTTCATCGTTAACTGATTTCATCTTTAACTGATTTCATCGTTAACTGATTTCATCTTCATTTAACTGATTCCATCGTTAACTGATTTCATCGTTAACTGATTTCATCTTCATTTAACTGATTTCATCGTTAACTGATTTCATCGTTAACTGATTTCATCGTTAACTGATTTCATCTTCATTTAACTGATTTCATCGTTAACTGATTTCATCGTTAACTGATTTCATCTTCATTTAACTGATTTCATCGTTAACTGATTTCATCGTTAACTGATTTCATCTTCATTTAACTGATTCCATCGTTAACTGATTTCATCTTTAACTGATTTCATCGTTAACTGATTTCATCTTCATTTAACTGATTTCATCGTTAACTGATTTCATCTTCATTTAACTGATTTCATCTTCATTTAACTGATTTCATCGTTAACTGATTTCATCGTTAACTGATTTCATCTTCATTTAACTGATTCCATCGTTAACTGATTTCATTGTTAACTGATTTCATCGTTAACTGATTTCATCTTCATTTAACTGATTTCATCGTTAACTGATTTCACCGTTAACTGATTTCATCGTTAACTGATTTCATCGTTAACTGATTTCATCTTCATTTAACTGATTTCATCGTTAACTGATTTCATCGTTAACTGATTTCATCTTCATTTAACTGATTCCATCGTTAACTGATTTCATCTTTAACTGATTTCATCGTTAACTGATTTCATCGTTAACTGATTTCATCTTCATTTAACTGATTCCATCATTAACTGATTTCATCGTTAACTGATTTCATCTTCATTTAACTGATTTCATCGTTAACTGATTTCATCTTCATTTAACTGATTCCATCGTTAACTGATTTCATCTTTAACTAATTTCATCGTTAACTGATTTCATCGTTAACTGATTTCATCTTCATTTAACTGATTTCATCGTTAACTGATTTCATCGTTAACTGATTTCATCTTCATTTAACTGATTCCATCGTTAACTGATTTCATCGTTAACTGATTTCATCTTTAACTGATTTCATCGTTAACTGATTTCATCTTCATTAACTGATTTCATCTTCATTTAACTGATTTCATCGTTAACTGATTTCATCTTCATTTAACTGATTTCATCTTCATTTAACTGATTTCATCGTTAACTGATTTCATCTTCATTTAACTGATTCCATCGTTAACTGATTTCATCGTTAACTGATTTCATCGTTAACTGATTTCATCTTCATTTAACTGATTTCATTTTCATTCTTCATTTAACTGATTTCATCGTTAACTGATTTCATCTTTAACTGATTTCATCGTTAACTGATTTCATCTTCATTTAACTGATTTCATCGTTAACTGATTTCATCTTCATTTAACTGATTTCATCGTTAACTGATTTCATCGTTAACTGATTTCATCTTCATTTAACTGATTTCATCGTTAACTGATTCCATCGTTAACTGATTCCATCGTTAACTGATTTCATCGTTAACTGATTTCATCGTTAACTGATTTCATCTTCATTTAACTGATTTCATCGTTAACTGATTTCATCGTTAACTGATTTCATCTTCATTTAACTGATTTCATTTTCATTCTTCATTTAACTGATTTCATCGTTAACTGATTTCATCTTCATTTAACTGATTTCATCGTTAACTGATTTCATCGTTAACTGATTTCATCGTTAACTGATTTCATCTTCATTTAACTGATTCCATCGTTAACTGATTTCATCGTTAACTGATTTCATCTTCATTTAACTGATTTCATCGTTAACTGATTTCATCGTTAACTGATTCCATCGTTAACTGATTTCATCGTTAACTGATTTCATCGTTAACTGATTTCATCTTCATTTAACTGATTTCATCGTTAACTGATTTCATCTTCATTTAACTGATTTCATCGTTAACTGATTTCATCGTTAACTGATTTCATCTTCATTTAACTGATTCCATCGTTAACTGATTTCATCGTTAACTGATTTCATCGTTAACTGATTTCATCTTTAACTGATTTCATCTTCATTTAACTGATTTCATCGTTAACTGATTTCATCGTTAACTGATTTCATCTTCATTTAACTGATTTCATCGTTAACTGATTTCATCGTTAACTGATTCCATCGTTAACTGATTTCATCGTTAACTGATTTCATCTTCATTTAACTGATTTCATCGTTAACTGATTTCATCGTTAACTGATTTCATCTTTAACTGATTTCATCGTTAACTGATTTCATCTTCATTTAACTGATTTCATCGTTAACTGATTTCATCTTCATTTAATTGATTTCATCGTTAACTGATTTCATCGTTAACTGATTTCATCGTTAACTGATTTCATCTTCATTTAACTGATTTCATCGTTAACTGATTTCATCGTTAACTGATTCCATCGTTAACTGATTTCATCGTTAACTGATTTCATCTTCATTTAACTGATTTCATCGTTAACTGATTTCATCGTTAACTGATTTCATCTTTAACTGATTTCATCTTCATTTAACTGATTTCATCGTTAACTGATTTCATCGTTAACTGATTTCATCTTTAACTGATTTCATCGTTAACTGATTTCATCTTCATTTAACTGATTTCATCGTTAACTGATTTCATCGTTAACTGATTTCATCTTCATTTAACTGATTTCATCGTTAACTGATTTCATCGTTAACTGATTCCATCGTTAACTGATTTCATCGTTAACTGATTTCATCGTTAACTGATTTCATCTTCATTTAACTGATTTCATCGTTAACTGATTTCATCTTCATTTAACTGATTTCATCGTTAACTGATTTCATCGTTAACTGATTTCATCGTTAACTGATTTCATCGTTAACTGATTTCATCTTCATTTAACTGATTTCATTTTCATTCTTCATTTAACTGATTTCATCGTTAACTGATTTCATCTTCATTTAATTGATTTCATCGTTAACTGATTTCATCGTTAACTGATTTCATCGTTAACTGATTTCATCGTTAACTGATTTCATCTTCATTTAACTGATTTCATCGTTAACTGATTTCATCGTTAACTGATTTCATCGTTAACTGATTTCATCTTCATTTAACTGATTTCATCGTTAACTGATTTCATCGTTAACTGATTTAATCTTTAACTGATTTCATCGTTAACTGATTTCATCTTCATTTAACTGATTTCATCGTTAACTGATTTCATCGTTAACTGATTTCATCTTTAACTGATTTCATCGTTAACTGATTTCATCTTCATTTAACTGATTTCATCGTTAACTGATTTCATCGTTAACTGATTTCATCTTCATTTAACTGATTTCATCGTTAACTGATTTCATCGTTAACTGATTCCATCGTTAACTGATTTCATCGTTAACTGATTTCATCGTTAACTGATTTCATCTTCATTTAACTGATTTCATCGTTAACTGATTTCATCGTTAACTGATTTCATCTTCATTTAACTGATTTCATCGTTAACTGATTTCATCGTTAACTGATTCCATCGTTAACTGATTTCATCTTTAACTGATTTCATCGTTAACTGATTTCATCTTCATTTAACTGATTTCATCGTTAAGTGATTTCATCGTTAACTGATTTCATCTTCATTTAACTGATTTCATTGTTAACTGATTTCATCGTTAACTGATTTCATCTTCATTTAACTGATTTCATCGTTAACTGATTTCATCGTTAACTGATTCCATCGTTAACTGATTCCATCGTTAACTGATTTCATCGTTAACTGATTTCATCTTCATTTAACTGATTTCATCGTTAACTGATTTCATCTTCATTTAACTGATTTCATTTTCATTCTTCATTTAATTGATTTCATCGTTAACTGATTTCATCGTTAACTGATTTCATCGTTAACTGATTTCATCTTCATTTAACTGATTTCATCGTTAACTGATTTCATCGTTAACTGATTTCATCGTTAACTGATTTCATCTTCATTTAACTGATTTCATCGTTAACTGATTTCATCGTTAACTGATTTCATCGTTAACTGATTTCATCTTCATTTAACTGATTTCATCGTTAACTGATTTCATCGTTAACTGATTTAATCTTTAACTGATTTCATCGTTAACTGATTTCATCTTCATTTAACTGATTTCATCGTTAACTGATTTCATCGTTAACTGATTTCATCTTTAACTGATTTCATCGTTAACTGATTTCATCTTCATTTAACTGATTTCATCGTTAACTGATTTCATCTTCATTTAACTGATTTCATCGTTAACTGATTTCATCGTTAACTGATTTCATCTTCATTTAACTGATTCCATCGTTAACTGATTTCATCGTTAACTGATTTCATCGTTAACTGATTTCATCTTCATTTAACTGATTTCATCGTTAACTGATTTCATCGTTAACTGATTTCATCGTTAACTGATTTCATCTTCATTTAACTGATTTCATCGTTAACTGATTTCATCGTTAACTGATTTCATCTTCATTTAACTGATTTCATCGTTAACTGATTTCATCGTTAACTGATTCCATCGTTAACTGATTTCATCGTTAACTGATTTCATCTTCATTTAACTGATTTCATCGTTAACTGATTTCATCTTCATTTAACTGATTTCATCGTTAACTGATTTCATCGTTAACTGATTTCATCGTTAACTGATTTCATCTTCATTTAACTGATTTCATTTTCATTCTTCATTTAACTGATTTCATCGTTAACTGATTTCATCTTCATTTAATTGATTTCATCGTTAACTGATTTCATCGTTAACTGATTTCATCGTTAACTGATTTCATCGTTAACTGATTTCATCTTCATTTAACTGATTTCATCGTTAACTGATTTCATCGTTAACTGATTTCATCTTCATTTAACTGATTTCATCGTTAACTGATTTCATCGTTAACTGATTTAATCTTTAACTGATTTCATCGTTAACTGATTTCATCTTCATTTAACTGATTTCATCGTTAACTGATTTCATCGTTAACTGATTTCATCTTTAACTGATTTCATCGTTAACTGATTTCATCTTCATTTAACTGATTTCATCGTTAACTGATTTCATCGTTAACTGATTTCATCTTCATTTAACTGATTTCATCGTTAACTGATTTCATCGTTAACTGATTTCATCGTTAACTGATTCCATCGTTAACTGATTTCATCGTTAACTGATTTCATCGTTAACTGATTTCATCGTTAACTGATTTCATCTTCATTTAACTGATTTCATCGTTAACTGATTTCATCGTTAACTGATTTCATCTTCATTTAACTGATTTCATCGTTAACTGATTTCATCGTTAACTGATTTCATCTTCATTTAACTGATTTCATCGTTAACTGATTTCATCGTTAACTGATTCCATCGTTAACTGATTTCATCTTTAACTGATTTCATCGTTAACTGATTTCATCTTCATTTAACTGATTTCATCGTTAAGTGATTTCATCGTTAACTGATTTCATCTTCATTTAACTGATTTCATTGTTAACTGATTTCATCGTTAACTGATTTCATCTTCATTTAACTGATTTCATCTTCATTTAACTGATTTCATCGTTAACTGATTTCATCGTTAACTGATTCCATCGTTAACTGATTTCATCGTTAACTGATTCCATCGTTAACTGATTTCATCGTTAACTGATTTCATCGTTAACTGATTTCATCTTCATTTAACTGATTTCATCGTTAACTGATTTCATCTTCATTTAACTGATTTCATTTTCATTCTTCATTTAACTGATTTCATCGTTAACTGATTTCATCTTCATTTAACTGATTTCATCGTTAACTGATTTCATCGTTAACTGATTTCATCTTCTTTTAACTGATTTCATCGTTAACTGATTCCATCGTTAACTGATTTCATCGTTAACTGATTTCATCGTTAACTGATTTCATCTTCATTTAACTGATTTCATTTTCATTCTTCATTTAACTGATTTCATCGTTAACTGATTTCATCGTTAACTGATTTCATCTTCATTTAACTGATTTCATCGTTAACTGATTTCATCGTTAACTGATTTCATCGTTAACTGATTTCATCTTCATTTAACTGATTTCATCGTTAACTGATTTCATCTTCATTTAATTGATTTCATCGTTAACTGATTTCATCGTTAACTGATTTCATCGTTAACTGATTTCATCTTCATTTAACTGATTTCATCGTTAACTGATTTCATCGTTAACTGATTTCATCGTTAACTGATTTCATCTTCATTTAACTGATTTCATCGTTAACTGATTTCATCGTTAACTGATTTCATCGTTAACTGATTTCATCTTCATTTAACTGATTTCATCTTTAACTGATTTCATCGTTAACTGATTTCATCTTCATTTAACTGATTTCATCGTTAACTGATTTCATCGTTAACTGATTTCATCTTTAACTGATTTCATCGTTAACTGATTTCATCTTCATTTAACTGATTTCATCGTTAACTGATTTCATCTTCATTTAACTGATTTCATCGTTAACTGATTTCATCGTTAACTGATTTCATCTTCATTTAACTGATTCCATCGTTAACTGATTTCATCGTTAACTGATTTCATCGTTAACTGATTTCATCTTCATTTAACTGATTTCATCGTTAACTGATTTCATCGTTAACTGATTTCATCTTCATTTAACTGATTTCATCGTTAACTGATATCATCGTTAACTGATTTCATCTTCATTTAACTGATTTCATCGTTAACTGATTTCATCGTTAACTGATTCCATCGTTAACTGATTTCATCGTTAACTGATTTCATCGTTAACTGATTTCATCTTCATTTAACTGATTTCATCGTTAACTGATTTCATCTTCATTTAACTGATTTCATCGTTAACTGATTTCATCGTTAACTGATTTCATCTTCATTTAACTGATTTCATTTTCATTCTTCATTTAACTGATTTCATCGTTAACTGATTTCATCTTCATTTAATTGATTTCATCGTTAACTGATTTCATCGTTAACTGATTTCATCGTTAACTGATTTCATCTTCATTTAACTGATTTCATCGTTAACTGATTTCATCGTTAACTGATTTCATCGTTAACTGATTTCATCTTCATTTAACTGATTTCATCGTTAACTGATTTCATCGTTAACTGATTTCATCGTTAACTGATTTCATCTTCATTTAACTGATTTCATCGTTAACTGATTTCATCGTTAACTGATTTAATCTTTAACTGATTTCATCGTTAACTGATTTCATCTTCATTTAACTGATTTCATCGTTAACTGATTTCATCGTTAACTGATTTCATCTTTAACTGATTTCATCGTTAACTGATTTCATCTTCATTTAACTGATTTCATCGTTAACTGATTTCATCGTTAACTGATTTCATCTTCATTTAACTGATTTCATCGTTAACTGATTTCATCGTTAACTGATTCCATCGTTAACTGATTTCATCGTTAACTGATTTCATCGTTAACTGATTTCATCGTTAACTGATTTCATCTTCATTTAACTGATTTCATCGTTAACTGATTTCATCGTTAACTGATTTCATCTTCATTTAACTGATTTCATCGTTAACTGATTTCATCGTTAACTGATTTCATCTTCATTTAACTGATTTCATCGTTAACTGATTTCATCGTTAACTGATTCCATCGTTAACTGATTTCATCTTTAACTGATTTCATCGTTAACTGATTTCATCTTCATTTAACTGATTTCATCGTTAAGTGATTTCATCGTTAACTGATTTCATCGTTAACTGATTTCATCGTTAACTGATTTCATCTTCATTTAACTGATTTCATTGTTAACTGATTTCATCGTTAACTGATTTCATCTTCATTTAACTGATTTCATCGTTAACTGATTCCATCGTTAACTGATTTCATCGTTAACTGATTTCATCGTTAACTGATTTCATCTTCATTTAACTGATTTCATCGTTAACTGATTTCATCTTCATTTAACTGATTTCATTTTCATTCTTCATTTAACTGATTTCATCGTTAACTGATTTCATCTTCATTTAACTGATTTCATCGTTAACTGATTTCATCTTCTTTTAACTGATTTCATCGTTAACTGATTTCATCTTCATTTAATTGATTTCATCGTTAACTGATTTCATCGTTAACTGATTTCATCTTCATTTAACTGATTCCATCGTTAACTGATTTCATCGTTAACTGATTTCATCGTTAACTGATTTCATCTTCATTTAACTGATTTCATCGTTAACTGATTTCATCGTTAACTGATTTCATCTTCATTTAACTGATTTCATTTTCATTCTTCATTTAACTGATTTCATCGTTAACTGATTTCATCTTCATTTAACTGATTTCATCGTTAACTGATTTCATCGTTAACTGATTTCATCTTCATTTAACTGATTCCATCGTTAACTGATTTCATCGTTAACTGATTTCATCTTCATTTAACTGATTTCATCGTTAACTGATTTCATCGTTAACTGATTCCATCGTTAACTGATTTCATCGTTAACTGATTTCATCGTTAACTGATTTCATCTTCATTTAACTGATTTCATCGTTAACTGATTTCATCTTCATTTAACTGATTTCATCGTTAACTGATTTCACCGTTAACTGATTTCATCTTCATTTAACTGATTTCATCGTTAACTGATTTCATCGTTAACTGATTTCATCTTCATTTAACTGATTTCATCGTTAACTGATTTCATCGTTAACTGATTTCATCTTCATTTAACTGATTCCATCGTTAACTGATTTCATCGTTAACTGATTTCATCGTTAACTGATTTCATCTTCATTTAACTGATTTCATCGTTCACTGATTTCATCTTTAACTGATTTCATCTTCATTTAACTGATTTCATTTTCATTCTTCATTTAACTGATTTCATCGTTAACTGATTTCATCTTCATTTAACTGATTTCATCGTTAACTGATTTCATCGTTAACTGATTTCATCTTTAACTGATTTCATCGTTAACTGATTTCATCTTCATTTAACTGATTTCATCGTTAACTGATTTCATCTTCATTTAATTGATTTCATCGTTAACTGATTTCATCGTTAACTGATTTCATCGTTAACTGATTTCATCTTCATTTAACTGATTTCATCGTTAACTGATTTCATCGTTAACTGATTCCATCGTTAACTGATTTCATCATTAACTGATTTCATCTTCATTTAACTGATTTCATCGTTAACTGATTTCATCGTTAACTGATTTCATCTTTAACTGATTTCATCGTTAACTGATTTCATCGTTAACTGATTTCATCTTTAACTGATTTCATCGTTAACTGATTTCATCTTCATTTAACTGATTTCATCGTTAACTGATTTCATCGTTAACTGATTTCATCTTCATTTAACTGATTTCATCGTTAACTGATTTCATCGTTAACTGATTCCATCGTTAACTGATTTCATCGTTAACTGATTTCATCTTCATTTAACTGATTTCATCGTTAAGTGATTTCATCGTTAACTGATTTCATCGTTAACTGATTTCATCGTTAACTGATTTCATCGTTAACTGATTTCATCTTCATTTAACTGATTTCATTGTTAACTGATTTCATCGTTAACTGATTTCATCTTCATTTAACTGATTTCATCGTTAACTGATTTCATCGTTAACTGATTCCATCGTTAACTGATTTCATCGTTAACTGATTTCATCGTTAACTGATTTCATCTTCATTTAACTGATTTCATTTTCATTCTTCATTTAACTGATTTCATCGTTAACTGATTTCATCGTTAACTGATTTCATCTTCATTTAACTGATTTCATCGTTAACTGATTTCATCGTTAACTGATTTCATCTTTAACTGATTTCATCGTTAACTGATTTCATCTTCATTTAACTGATTTCATCGTTAACTGATTTCATCTTCATTTAATTGATTTCATCGTTAACTGATTTCATCGTTAACTGATTTCATCGTTAACTGATTTCATCTTCATTTAACTGATTTCATCGTTAACTGATTTCATCGTTAACTGATTTCATCTTCATTTAACTGATTTCATCGTTAACTGATTTCATCGTTAACTGATTTCATCGTTAACTGATTTCATCTTCATTTAAATGATTTCATCGTTAACTGATTTCATCGTTAACTGATTTCATCTTTAACTGATTTCATCGTTAACTGATTTCATCTTCATTTAACTGATTTCATCGTTAACTGATTTCATCATTAACTGATTTCATCTTTAACTGATTTCATCGTTAACTGATTTCATCTTCATTTAACTGATTTCATCGTTAACTGATTTCATCTTCATTTAACTGATTTCATCGTTAACTGATTTCATCGTTAACTGATTTCATCTTCATTTAACTGATTCCATCGTTAACTGATTTCATCGTTAACTGATTTCATCGTTAACTGATTTCATCTTCATTTAACTGATTTCATCGTTAACTGATTTCATCGTTAACTGATTTCATCTTTAACTGATTTCATCGTTAACTGATTTCATCTTCATTTAACTGATTTCATCGTTAACTGATTTCATCTTCATTTAACTGATTTCATCGTTAACTGATTTCATCGTTAACTGATTCCATCGTTAACTGATTTCATCGTTAACTGATTTCATCTTCATTTAACTGATTTCATCGTTAACTGATTTCATCTTCATTTAACTGATTTCATCGTTAACTGATTTCATCGTTAACTGATTTCATCGTTAACTGATTTCATCTTCATTTAACTGATTTCATTTTCATTCTTCATTTAACTGATTTCATCGTTAACTGATTTCATCTTCATTTAATTGATTTCATCGTTAACTGATTTCATCGTTAACTGATTTCATCGTTAACTGATTTCATCTTCATTTAACTGATTTCATCGTTAACTGATTTCATCGTTAACTGATTTCATCTTCATTTAACTGATTTCATCGTTAACTGATTTCATCGTTAACTGATTTCATCGTTAACTGATTTCATCTTCATTTAACTGATTTCATCGTTAACTGATTTCATCGTTAACTGATTTCATCTTTAACTGATTTCATCGTTAACTGATTTCATCTTCATTTAACTGATTTCATCGTTAACTGATTTCATCGTTAACTGATTTCATCTTTAACTGATTTCATCGTTAACTGATTTCATCTTCATTTAACTGATTTCATCGTTAACTGATTTCATCTTCATTTAACTGATTTCATCGTTAACTGATTTCATCGTTAACTGATTTCATCGTTAACTGATTTCATCTTCATTTAACTGATTCCATCGTTAACTGATTTCATCGTTAACTGATTTCATCGTTAACTGATTTCATCTTCATTTAACTGATTTCATCGTTAACTGATTTCATCGTTAACTGATTTCATCTTTAACTGATTTCATCGTTAACTGATTTCATCTTCATTTAACTGATTTCATCGTTAACTGATTTCATCTTCATTTAACTGATTTCATCGTTAACTGATTTCATCGTTAACTGATTCCATCGTTAACTGATTTCATCGTTAACTGATTTCATCTTCATTTAACTGATTTCATCTTCATTTAACTGATTTCATCGTTAACTGATTTCATCGTTAACTGATTTCATCGTTAACTGATTTCATCTTCATTTAACTGATTTCATCGTTAACTGATTTCATCGTTAACTGATTTCATCGTTAACTGATTTCATCTTCATTTAACTGATTTCATCGTTAACTGATTTCATCTTCATTTAATTGATTTCATCGTTAACTGATTTCATCGTTAACTGATTTCATCGTTAACTGATTTCATCGTTAACTGATTTCATCTTCATTTAACTGATTTCATCGTTAACTGATTTCATCGTTAACTGATTCCATCGTTAACTGATTTCATCGTTAACTGATTTCATCTTCATTTAACTGATTTCATCGTTAACTGATTTCATCTTCATTTAACTGATTTCATCGTTAACTGATTTCATCTTCATTTAACTGATTTCATCGTTAACTGATTTCATCGTTAACTGATTTCATCGTTAACTGATTTCATCTTCATTTAACTGATTCCATCGTTAACTGATTTCATCGTTAACTGATTTCATCGTTAACTGATTTCATCGTTAACTGATTTCATCTTCATTTAACTGATTTCATCGTTAACTGATTTCATCGTTAACTGATTTCATCTTTAACTGATTTCATCGTTAACTGATTTCATCTTCATTTAACTGATTTCATCGTTAACTGATTTCATCGTTAACTGATTTCATCGTTAACTGATTTCATCTTCATTTAACTGATTTCATCGTTAACTGATTTCATCTTCATTTAACTGATTTCATCGTTAACTGATTTCATCGTTAACTGATTTCATCGTTAACTGATTTCATCTTCATTTAACTGATTTCATTTTCATTCTTCATTTAACTGATTTCATCGTTAACTGATTTCATCTTCATTTAATTGATTTCATCGTTAACTGATTTCATCGTTAACTGATTTCATCGTTAACTGATTTCATCTTCATTTAACTGATTTCATCGTTAACTGATTTCATCGTTAACTGATTTCATCTTCATTTAACTGATTTCATCGTTAACTGATTTCATCGTTAACTGATTTCATCTTCATTTAATTGATTTCATCGTTAACTGATTTCATCGTTAACTGATTTCATCGTTAACTGATTTCATCTTCATTTAACTGATTTCATCGTTAACTGATTCCATCGTTAACTGATTTCATCGTTAACTGATTTCATCTTCATTTAACTGATTTCATCGTTAACTGATTTCATCTTCATTTAACTGATTTCATCGTTAACTGATTTCATCTTCATTTAACTGATTTCATCGTTAACTGATTTCATCGTTAACTGATTTCATCGTTAACTGATTTCATCTTCATTTAACTGATTCCATCGTTAACTGATTTCATCGTTAACTGATTTCATCGTTAACTGATTTCATCTTCATTTAACTGATTACATCGTTAACTGATTTCATCGTTAACTGATTTCATCTTTAACTGATTTCATCGTTAACTGATTTCATCTTCATTTAACTGATTTCATCGTTAACTGATTTCATCGTTAACTGATTTCATCGTTAACTGATTTCATCTTCATTTAACTGATTTCATCGTTAACTGATTTCATCGTTAACTGATTCCATCGTTAACTGATTTCATCGTTAACTGATTTCATCGTTAACTGATTTCATCTTCATTTAACTGATTTCATCGTTAACTGATTTCATCTTCATTTAACTGATTTCATCGTTAACTGATTTCATCGTTAACTGATTTCATCTTCATTTAACTGATTTCATTTTCATTCTTCATTTAACTGATTTCATCGTTAACTGATTTCATCTTCATTTAATTGATTTCATCGTTAACTGATTTCATCGTTAACTGATTTCATCGTTAACTGATTTCATCTTCATTTAACTGATTTCATCGTTAACTGATTTCATCGTTAACTGATTTCATCTTCATTTAACTGATTTCATCGTTAACTGATTTCATCGTTAACTGATTTCATCTTTAACTGATTTCATCGTTAACTGATTTCATCTTCATTTAACTGATTTCATCGTTAACTGATTTCATCGTTAACTGATTTCATCTTTAACTGATTTCATCGTTAACTGATTTCATCTTCATTTAACTGATTTCATCGTTAACTGATTTCATCGTTAACTGATTTCATCTTTAACTGATTTCATCGTTAACTGATTTCATCTTCATTTAACTGATTTCATCGTTAACTGATTTCATCTTCATTTAACTGATTTCATCGTTAACTGATTTCATCGTTAACTGATTTCATCTTCATTTAACTGATTCCATCGTTAACTGATTTCATCGTTAACTGATTTCATCGTTAACTGATTTCATCTTCATTTAACTGATTTCATTTTCATTCTTCATTTAACTGATTTCATCGTTAACTGATTTCATCTTCATTTAACTGATTTCATCGTTAACTGATTTCATCGTTAACTGATTTCATCGTTAACTGATTTCATCTTTAACTGATTTCATCGTTAACTGATTTCATCTTCATTTAACTGATTTCATCGTTAACTGATTTCATCTTCATTTAATTGATTTCATCGTTAACTGATTTCATCGTTAACTGATTTCATCGTTAACTGATTTCATCTTCATTTAACTGATTTCATCGTTAACTGATTTCATCGTTAACTGATTTCATCTTCATTTAACTGATTTCATCTTCATTTAACTGATTTCATCGTTAACTGATTTCATCGTTAACTGATTCCATCGTTAACTGATTTCATCTTTAACTGATTTCATCGTTAACTGATTTCATCTTCATTTAACTGATTTCATCGTTAAGTGATTTCATCGTTAACTGATTTCATCTTCATTTAACTGATTTCATTGTTAACTGATTTCATCGTTAACTGATTTCATCTTCATTTAACTGATTTCATCGTTAACTGATTTCATCGTTAACTGATTCCATCGTTAACTGATTTCATCGTTAACTGATTTCATCTTCATTTAACTGATTTCATCGTTAACTGATTTCATCTTCATTTAACTGATTTCATTTTCATTCTTCATTTAACTGATTTCATCGTTAACTGATTTCATCTTCATTTAACTGATTTCATCGTTAACTGATTTCATCGTTAACTGATTTCATCTTCATTTAACTGATTTCATCGTTAACTGATTTCATCGTTAACTGATTCCATCGTTAACTGATTTCATCTTTAACTGATTTCATCGTTAACTGATTTCATCTTCATTTAACTGATTTCATCGTTAAGTGATTTCATCGTTAACTGATTTCATCTTCATTTAACTGATTTTATTGTTAACTGATTTCATCGTTAACTGATTCCATCGTTAACTGATTTCATCGTTAACTGATTTCATCTTCATTTAACTGATTTCATCGTTAACTGATTTCATCTTCATTTAACTGATTTCATCGTTAACTGATTTCATCGTTAACTGATTTCATCTTCATTTAACTGATTTCATTTTCATTCTTCATTTAACTGATTTCATCGTTAACTGATTTCATCTTCATTTAACTGATTTCATCGTTAACTGATTTCATCTTCATTTAACTGATTTCATCGTTAACTGATTTCATCTTCATTTAATTGATTTCATCGTTAACTGATTTCATCGTTAACTGATTTCATCGTTAACTGATTTCATCTTCATTTAACTGATTTCATCGTTAACTGATTTCATCGTTAACTGATTCCATCGTTAACTGATTTCATCGTTAACTGATTTCATCTTCATTTAACTGATTTCATCGTTAACTGATTTCATCGTTAACTGATTTCATCTTCATTTAACTGATTTCATCGTTAACTGATTTCATCTTTAACTGATTTCATCGTTAACTGATTTCATCGTTAACTGATTTCATCTTCATTTAACTGATTTCATCGTTAACTGATTTCATCGTTAACTGATTTCATCTTCATTTAACTGATTTCATCGTTAACTGATTTCATCGTTAACTGATTTCATCCTCATTTAACTGATTTCATCGTTAACTGATTTCATCGTTAACTGATTCCATCGTTAACTGATTTCATCTTTAACTGATTTCATCGTTAACTGATTTCATCTTCATTTAACTGATTTCATCGTTAAGTGATTTCATCGTTAACTGATTTCATCGTTAACTGATTTCATCTTCATTTAACTGATTTCATCGTTAACTGATTTCATCGTTAACTGATTTCATCGTTAACTGATTTCATCTTCATTTAACTGATTTCATCGTTCACTGATTTCATCGTTAACTGATTTCATCTTCATTTAACTGATTTCATCGTTAACTGATTTCATCGTTAACTGATTTCATCTTCATTTAACTGATTTCATCGTTAACTGATTTCATCTTCATTTAACTGATTTCATCGTTAACTGATTTCGTCTTCATTTAACTGATTTCATCGTTAACTGATTTCGTCTTCATTTAACTGATTTCATCGTTAACTGATTTCATCGTTAACTGATTTCATCGTTAACTGATTTCATCGTTAACTGATTTCATCTTCATTTAACTGATTTCATCTTCATTTAACTGATTTCATCGTTAACTGATTTCATCGTTAACTGATTCCATCGTTAACTGATTTCATCTTTAACTGATTTCATCGTTAACTGATTTCATCTTCATTTAACTGATTTCATCGTTAACTGATTTCATCTTCATTTAATTGATTTCATCGTTAACTGATTTCATCCTTAACTGATTTCATCTTCATTTAACTGATTTCATCGTTAACTGATTTCATCGTTAACTGATTTCATCTTCATTTAATTGATTTCATCGTTAACTGATTTCATCGTTAACTGATTTCATCTTCATTTAACTGATTTCATCGTTAACTGATTTCATCGTTAACTGATTTCATCTTCATTTAACTGATTTCATCGTTAACTGATTTCATCGTTAACTGATTTCATCGTTAACTGATTTCATCTTCATTTAACTGATTTCATCGTTAACTGATTTCATCGTTAACTGATTTCATCTTTAACTGATTTCATCGTTAACTGTTTTCATCTTCATTTAACTGATTTCATCGTTAACTGATTTCATCTTCATTTAACTGATTCCATCGTTAACTGATTTCATCGTTAACTGATTTCATCTTCATTTAACTGATTTCATCGTTAACTGATCTCATCGTTAACTGATTCCATCGTTAACTGATTTCACCGTGAACTGATTTCATCTTCATTTAACTGATTCCATCGTTAACTGATTTCATCGTTAACTGATTTCATCGTTAACTGATTTCATCTTTAACTGATTTCATCGTTAACTGATTTCATCTTCATTTAACTGATTTCATTTTCATTCTTCATTTAACTGATTTCATCGTTAACTGATTTCATCGTTAACTGATTTCATCTTCATTTAACTGATTTCATCGTTAACTGATTTCATCGTTAATTGATTTCATCGTTAACTGATTTCATCTTCATTCTTCATTTAACTGATTTCATCGTTAACTGATTTCATCGTTAACTGATTTCATCTTCATTTAACTGATTTCATCGTTAACTGATTTCATCTTCATTCTTCATTTAACTGATTTCATCTTTAACTGATTTCTTCGTTAACTGATTTCATCTTCATTTAACTGATTTCATCGTTAATTGATTTCATCGTTAACTGATTTCATCGTTAACTGATTTCATCTTCATTTAACTGATTTCATCGTTAACTGATTTCATTGTTAACTGATTTCATCTTTAACTGATTTCATCTTCATTTAACTGATTTCATCTTCATTTAACTGATTTCATCGTTAACTGATTTCATCGTTAACTGATTTCATCGTTAACTGATTTCATCTTCATTTAACTGATTCCATCGTTAACTGATTTCATCGTTAACTGATTTCATCTTTAACTGATTTCATCGTTAACTGATTTCATCTTCATTTAACTGATTTCATCGTTAACTGATTTCATCGTTAACTGATTTCATCTTTAACTGATTTCATCGTTAACTGATTTCATCTTCATTTAACTGATTTCATCGTTAACTGATTTCATCTTCATTTAACTGATTCCATCGTTAACTGATTCCATCGTTAACTGATTTCATCGTTAACTGATTTCATCTTCATTTAACTGATTTCATCGTTAACTGATTTCATCGTTAACTGATTTCATCTTCATTTAACTGATTTCATCGTTAACTGATTTCATCGTTAACTGATTTCATCTTCATTTAACTGATTTCATCGTTAACTGATTTCATCTTCATTTAACTGATTCCATCGTTAACTGATTTCATCGTTAACTGATTTCATCTTCATTTAACTGATTCCATCGTTAACTGATTCCATCGTTAACTGATTTCATCGTTAACTGATTTCATCTTCATTTAACTGATTTCATCGTTAACTGATTTCATCGTTAACTGATTTCATCTTCATTTAACTGATTTCATCGTTAACTGATTTCATCGTTAACTGATTTCATCTTCATTTAACTGATTTCATCGTTAACTGATTTCATCTTCATTTAACTGATTCCATCGTTAACTGATTTCATCGTTAACTGATTTCATCTTCATTTAACTGATTTCATCGTTAACTGATTTCATCGTTAACTGATCTCATCGTTAACTGATTCCATCGTTAACTGATTTCACCGTGAACTGATTTCATCTTCATTTAACTGATTCCATCGTTAACTGATTTCATCGTTAACTGATTTCATCGTTAACTGATTTCATCGTTAACTGATTTCATCTTCATTTAACTGATTTCATTTTCATTCTTCATTTAACTGATTTCATCGTTAACTGATTTCATCTTCATTTAACTGATTTCATCGTTAACTGATTTCATCGTTAACTGATTTCATCTTTAACTGATTTCATCGTTAACTGATTTCATCTTCATTTAACTGATTTCATCGTTAACTGATTTCATCGTTAACTGATTTCATCTTTAACTGATTTCATCTTTAACTGATTTCATCTTCATTTAACTGATTTCATCGTTAACTGATTTCATCTTCATTTAATTGATTTCATCGTTAACTGATTTCATCGTTAACTGATTTCATCTTCATTTAACTGATTTCATCGTTAACTGATTTCATCGTTAACTGATTTCATCTTCATTTAACTGATTTCATCGTTAACTGATTTCATCGTTAACTGATTTCATCTTCATTTAACTGATTTCATCGTTAACTGATTTCATCTTCATTTAACTGATTCCATCGTTAACTGATTTCATCGTTAACTGATTTCATCTTCATTTAACTGATTTCATCGTTAACTGATTTCATCGTTAACTGATCTCATCGTTAACTGATTCCATCGTGAACTGATTTCACCGTGAACTGATTTCATCTTCATTTAACTGATTCCATCGTTAACTGATTTCATCGTTAACTGATTTCATCGTTAACTGATTTCATCGTTAACTGATTTCATCTTCATTTAACTGATTTCATTTTCATTCTTCATTTAACTGATTTCATCGTTAACTGATTTCATCTTCATTTAACTGATTTCATCGTTAACTGATTTCATCGTTAACTGATTTCATCGTTAACTGATTTCATCTTCATTTAACTGATTTCATCGTTAACTGATTTCATCGTTAACTGATTTCATCTTTAACTGATTTCATCGTTAACTGATTTCATCTTCATTTAACTGATTTCATCGTTAACTGATTTCATCTTCATTTAATTGATTTCATCGTTAACTGATTTCATCGTTAACTGATTTCATCGTTAACTGATTTCATCTTCATTTAACTGATTTCATCGTTAACTGCTTTCATCGTTAACTGATTCCATCGTTAACTGATTTCATCGTTAACTGATTTCATCGTTAACTGATTTCATCTTCATTTAACTGATTTCATCGTTAACTGATTTCATCGTTAACTGATTTCATCGTTAACTGATTTCATCTTCATTTAACTGATTTCATCGTTAACTGATTTCATCGTTAACTGATTCCATCGTTAACTGATTTCATCTTTAACTGATTTCATCGTTAACTGATTTCATCTTCATTTAACTGATTTCATCGTTAACTGATTTCATCTTCATTTAACTGATTTCATCGTTAAGTGATTTCATCGTTAACTGATTTCATCGTTAACTGATTTCATCTTCATTTAACTGATTTCATCGTTAACTGATTTCATCGTTAACTGATTTCATCTTCATTTAACTGATTTCATCGTTAACTGATTTCATCGTTAACTGATTTCATCGTTAACTGATTTCATCTTCATTTAACTGATTTCATCGTTAACTGATTTCATCGTTAACTGATTTCATCGTTAACTGATTTCATCTTCATTCTTCATTTAACTGATTTCATCGTTAACTGATTTCATCGTTAACTGATTTCATCTTCATTTAACTGATTTCATCGTTAATTGATTTCATCGTTAACTGATTTCATCGTTAACTGATTTCATCTTCATTTAACTGATTTCATCGTTAACTGATTTCATCGTTAACTGATTTCATCTTCATTTAACTGATTTCATCTTTAACTGATTTCATCGTTAACTGATTTCATCTTCATTTAACTGATTTCATCGTTAACTGATTTCATCTTTAACTGATTTCATCGTTAACTGATTTCATCTTCATTTAACTGATTTCATCGTTAACTGATTTCATCTTCATTTAATTGATTTCATCGTTAACTGATTTCATCGTTAACTGATTTCATCGTTAACTGATTTCATCTTCATTTAACTGATTTCATCGTTAACTGATTTCATCGTTAACTGATTCCATCGTTAACTGATTTCATCGTTAACTGATTTCATCGTTAACTGATTTCATCTTCATTTAACTGATTTCATCGTTAACTGATTTCATCGTTAACTGATTTCATCTTCATTTAACTGATTTCATCGTTAACTGATTTCATCGTTAACTGATTTCATCTTCATTTAACTGATTTCATCTTCATTTAACTGATTTCATCTTCATTTAACTGATTTCATCGTTAACTGATTCCATCGTTAACTGATTTCATCTTTAACTGATTTCATCGTTAACTGATTTCATCTTCATTTAACTGATTTCATCGTTAACTGATTTCATCTTCATTTAACTGATTCCATCGTTAACTGATTCCATCGTTAACTGATTTCATCGTTAACTGATTCCATCGTTAACTGATTTCATCGTTAACTGATTTCATCGTTAACTGATTTCATCTTCATTTAACTGATTTCATCGTTAACTGATTTCATCTTCATTTAACTGATTCCATCGTTAACTGATTTCATCGTTAACTGATTTCATCTTCATTTAACTGATTTCATCGTTAACTGATTTCATCTTCATTTAACTGATTCCATCGTTAACTGATTTCATCGTTAACTGATTCCATCGTTAACTGATTTCATCGTTAACTGATTTCATCTTCATTTAACTGATTCCATCGTTAACTGATTTCATCGTTAACTGATTTCATCGTTAACTGATTTCATCTTCATTTAACTGATTTCATCGTTAACTGATTTCATCTTCATTTAACTGATTTCATCGTTAACTGATTCCATCGTTAACTGATTTCATCGTTAACTGATTTCATCTTCATTTAACTGATTTCATCGTTAACTGATTTCATCGTTAACTGATTTCATCTTCATTTAACTGATTCCATCGTTAACTGATTTCATCGTTTACTGATTTCATCGTTAACTGATTTCATCTTCATTTAACTGATTTCATTTTCATTCTTCATTTAACTGATTTCATCGTTAACTGATTTCATCGTTAACTGATTTCATCTTCATTTAACTGATTTCATCGTTAACTGATTTCATCGTTAACTGATTTCATCTTTAACTGATTTCATCGTTAACTGATTTCATCTTCATTTAACTGATTTCATCGTTGACTGATTTCATCTTCATTTAACTGATTCCATCGTTAACTGATTTCATCTTCATTTAACTGATTCCATCGTTAACTGATCTCATCGTTAACTGATTCCATCGTTAACTGATTTCACCGTTAACTGATTTCATCTTCATTTAACTGATTCCATCGTTAACAGATTTCATCTTTAACTGATTTCATCGTTAACTGATTTCATCTTTAACTGATTTCATCGTTAACTGATTTCATCTTCATTTAACTGATTTCATCGTTAACTGATTTCATCGTTAACTGATTTCATCGTTAACTGATTTCATCTTCATTTAACTGATTTCATTTTCATTCTTCATTTAACTGATTTCATCGTTAACTGATTTCATCGTTAACTGATTTCATCGTTAACTGATTTCATCTTCATTTAACTGATTTCATCGTTAACTGATTTCGTCGTTAACTGATTTCATCTTTAACTGATTTCATCGTTAACTGATTTCATCTTCATTTAACTGATTTCATCGTTAACTGATTTCATCGTTTACTGATTTCATCTTCATTTAACTGATTTCATCGTTAACTGATTTCATCGTTAACTGATTTCATCTTTAACTGATTTCATCGTTAACTGATTTCATCTTCATTTAACGGATTTCATCGTTAACGGATCTCATCGTTAACTGATTTCATCTTCATTTAACTGATTTCATCGTTAACTTATTTCATCGTTAACGGATTTCATCGTTAACTGATTTCATCTTCATTTAACTGATTTCATCGTTAACTGATTTCATCTTCATTTAACTGATTTCATCGTTAACTGATTTCATCGTTAACTGATTTCATCGTTTACTGATTTCATCGTTAACTGATTTCATCTTCATTTAACTGATTTCATTTTCATTCTTCATTTAACTGATTTCATCGTTAACTGATTTCATCGTTAACTGATTTCATCTTCATTTAACTGATTTCATCGTTAACTGATTTCATCGTTAACTGATTTCATCGTTAACTGATTTCATCTTCATTTAACTGATTTCATCTGTAACTGATTTCATCGTTAACTGATTTCATCTTCATTTAACTGATTTCATCTTCATTTAACTGATTTCATCGTTAACTGATGTCATCTTCATTTAACTGATTTCATCTTCATTTAACTGATTTCATCGTTAACTGATTTCATCTTCATTTAACTGATTTCATTGTTAACTGATTTCATTGTTAACTGATTTCATCTTTAACTGATTTCATCGTTAACTGATTTCATCTGCATATAACTGATTTCATCGTTAACTGATTTCATCGTTAACTGATTTCATCTTCATTTAACTGATTCCATCGTTAACTGATTTCATCTTTAACTGATTTCATCGTTAACTGATTTCATCTTCATTTAACTGATTTCATCGTTAACTGATTTCATCGTTAACTGATTTCATCTTCATTTAACTGATTCCATCGTTAACTGATTTCATCTTTAACTGATTTCATCGTTAACTGATTTCATCGTTAACTGATTTCATCGTTAACTGATTTAATCTTTAACTGATTTCATCGTTAACTGATTTAATCTTCATGTAACTGATTTCATCTGTAACTGATTTCATCTTTAACTGATTTCATCGTTAACTGATTTCATCTTCATTTAACTGATTTCATCTTCATTTAACTGATTTCATCGTTAACTGATTTCATCTTCATTTAACTGATTCCATCGTTAACTGATTTCATCGTTAACTGATTTCATCGTTAACTGATTTCATCTTCATTTAACTGATTTCATCTTCATTTAACTGATTTCATCGTTAACTGATGTCATCTTCATTTAACTGATTTCATCTTCATTTAACTGATTTCATCGTTAACTGATTTCATCTTCATTTAACTGATTTCATCGTTAACTGATTTCATTGTTAACTGATTTCATCTTTAACTGATTTCATCGTTAACTGATTTCATCTTCATTTAACTGATTTCATCGTTAACTGATTTCATCGTTAACTGATTTCATCTTCATTTAACTGATTCCATCGTTAACTGATTTCATCTTTAACTGATTTCATCGTTAACTGATTTCATCTTCATTTAACTGATTTCATCGTTAACTGATTTCATCGTTAACTGATTTCATCTTCATTTAACTGATTCCATCGTTAACTGATTTCATCTTTAACTGATTTCATCGTTAACTGATTTCATCGTTAACTGATTTCATCGTTAACTGATTTAATCTTTAACTGATTTCATCGTTAACTGATTTAATCTTCATGTAACTGATTTCATCTGTAACTGATTTCATCTTTAACTCATTTCATCGTTAACTGATTTCATCTTCATTTAACTGATTTCATCTTCATTTAACTGATTTCATCGTTAACTGATTTCATCTTCATTTAACTGATTCCATCGTTAACTGATTTCATCGTTAACTGATTTCATCGTTAACTGATTTCATCTTCATTTAACTGATTTCATCGTTAACTGATTTCATCTTCATTTAACTGATTTCATCGTTAACTGATTTCATCGTTAACTGATTCCATCGTTAACTGATTTCATCGTTAACTGATTTCATATTCATTTAACTGATTTCATCGTTAACTGATTTCATCGTTAACTGATTTCATCGTTAACTGATTTCATCTTCATTTAACTGATTCCATCGTTAACTGATTTCATCGTTAACTGATTTCATCGTTAACTGATTCCATCGTTAACTGATTTCATCGTTAACTGATTTCATCTTCATTTAACTGATTTCATCGTTAACTGATTTCATCGTTAACTGATTTCATCGTTAACTGATTTCATCTTCATTTAACTGATTCCATCGTTAACTGATTTCATCGTTTACTGATTTCATCGTTAACTGATTTCATCTTCATTTAACTGATTTCATTTTCATTCTTCATTTAACTGATTTCATCGTTAACTGATTTCATCGTTAACTGATTTCATCTTCATTTAACTGATTTCATCGTTAACTGATTTCATCGTTAACTGATTTCATCGTTAACTGATTTCATCTTCATTTAACTGATTTCATCTTCATTTAACTGATTTCATCTTCATTTAACTGATTTCATCGTTAACTGATTTCATCTTTTACTGATTTCATCGTTAACTGATTTCATCTTTAACTGATTTCATCGTTAACTGATTTCATCTTCATTTAACTGATTTCATCGTTGACTGATTTCATCTTCATTTAACTGATTCCATCGTTAACTGATTTCATCTTCATTTAACTGATTCCATCATTAACTGATCTCATCGTTAACTGATTTCATCGTTAACTGATTCCATCGTTAACTGATTTCACCGTTAACAGATTTCATCTTTAACTGATTTCATCGTTAACTGATTTCATCTTTAACTGATTTCATCGTTAACTGATTTCATCTTCATTTAACTGATTTCATCGTTAACTGATTTCATCGTTAACTGATTTCATCGTTAACTGATTTCATCTTCATTTAACTGATTTCATTTTCATTCTTCATTTAACTGATTTCATCGTTAACTGATTTCATCGTTAACTGATTTCATCGTTAACTGATTTCATCTTCATTTAACTGATTTCATCGTTAACTGATTTCGTCGTTAACTGATTTCATCTTTAACTGATTTCATCGTTAACTGATTTCATCTTCATTTAACTGATTTCATCGTTAACGGATTTCATCGTTTACTGATTTCATCTTCATTTAACTGATTTCATCGTTAACTGATTTCATCGTTAACTGATTTCATCTTTAACTGATTTCATCGTTAACTGATTTCATCTTCATTTAACTGATTTCATCGTTAACTGATTTCATCGTTAACTGATTTCATTTTCATTCTTCATTTAACTGATTTCATCGTTAACGGATTTCATCGTTAACGGATTTCATCGTTAACGGATTCCATCGTTAACGGATTTCATCGTTAACGGATTTCATCGTTAACTGATTTCATCTTCATTTAACTGATTTCATCGTTAACTGATTTCATCTTCATTTAACTGATTTCATCGTTAACTGATTTCATCGTTAACTGATTTCATTTTCATTCTTCATTTAACTGATTTCATCGTTAACTGATTTCATCTTTAACTGATTTTATCGTTAACTGATTTCAACTTCATGTAAATGATTTCATCTGTAACTGATTTCATCGTTAACTGATTTCATCTTCATTTAACTGATTTCATCTGTAACTGATTTCATCGTTAACTGATTTCATCTTCATTGAACTGATTTCATCTTCATTTAACTGATTTCATCGTTAACTGATGTCATCTTCATTTAACTGATTTCATCGTTAACTGATTTCATCGTTAACTGATTTAATCTTCATGTAACTGATTTCATCTGTAACTGATTTCATCGTTAACTGATTTCATCTTCATTTAACTGATTTCATCTTCATTTAACTGATTTCATCGTTAACTGATTTCATCTTCATTTAACTGATTTCATCGTTAACTGATTTCATTGTTAACTGATTTCATCTTTAACTGATTTCATCGTTAACTGATTTCATCTTCATTTAACTGATTTCATCGTTAACTGATTTCATCGTTAACTGATTTCATCTTCATTTAACTGATTCCATCGTTAACTGATTTCATCTTTAACTGATTTCATCGTTAACTGATTTCATCTTCATTTAACTGATTTCATCGTTAACTGATTTCATCGTTAACTGATTTCATCTTCATTTAACTGATTCCATCGTTAACTGATTTCATCTTTAACTGATTTCATCATTAACTGATTTCATCTTCATTTAACTGATTTCATCGTTAACTGATTTCATCGTTAACTGATTTAATCTTTAACTGATTTCATCGTTAACTGATTTAATCTTCATGTAACTGATTTCATCTGTAACTGATTTCATCTTTAACTGATTTCATCGTTAACTGATTTCATCTTCATTTAACTGATTTCATCTTCATTTAACTGATTTCATCGTTAACTGATTTCATCTTCATTTAACTGATTCCATCGTTAACTGATTTCATCGTTAACTGATTTCATCGTTAACTGATTTCATCTTCATTTAACTGATTTCATCGTTAACTGATTTCATCTTCATTTAACTGATTTCATCGTTAACTGATTTCATCGTTAACTGATTCCATCGTTAACTGATTCCATCGTTAACTGATTTCATCGTTAACTGATTTCATATTCATTTAACTGATTTCATCGTTAACTGATTTCATCTTTAACTGATTTCATCGTTAACTGATTTCATCGTTAACTGATTTCATCTTCATTTAACTGATTTCATCGTTAACTGATTTCATCGTTAACTGATTTCATCTTCATTTAACTGATTTCATCGTTAACTGATTTCATCGTTAACTGATTTCATCTTCATTTAACTGATTTCATCGTTAACTGATTTCATCGTTAACTGATTTCATCTTCATTTAACTGATTTCATCGTTAACTGATTTCATCGTTAACTGATTTCATCTTCATTTAACTGATTTCATCGTTAACTGATTTCATCTTCATTTAACTGATTCCATCGTTAACTGATTTCATCGTTAACTGATTTCATCTTCATTTAACTGATTTCATCGTTAACTGATCTCATCGTTAACTGATTCCATCGTGAACTGATTTCACCGTGAACTGATTTCATCTTCATTTAACTGATTCCATCGTTAACTGATTTCATCGTTAACTGATTTCATCGTTAACTGATTTCATCTTCATTTAACTGATTTCATTTTCATTCTTCATTTAACTGATTTCATCGTTAACTGATTTCATCTTCATTTAACTGATTTCATCGTTAACTGATTTCATCGTTAACTGATTTCATCTTCATTTAACTGATTTCATCGTTAACTGATTTCATCGTTAACTGATTTCATCTTTAACTGATTTCATCGTTAACTGATTTCATCTTCATTTAACTGATTTCATCGTTAACTGATTTCATCTTCATTTAATTGATTTCATCGTTAACTGATTTCATCGTTAACTGATTCCATCGTTAACTGATTTCATCTTTAACTGATTTCATCGTTAACTGATTTCATCTTCATTTAACTGATTTCATCGTTAACTGATTTCATCTTCATTTAACTGATTTCATCGTTAAGTGATTTCATCGTTAACTGATTTCATCGTTAACTGATTTCATCTTCATTTAACTGATTTCATCGTTAACTGATTTCATCGTTAACTGATTTCATCTTCATTTAACTGATTTCATCGTTAACTGATTTCATCGTTAACTGATTTCATCTTCATTTAACTGATTTCATCGTTAACTGATTTCATCGTTAACTGATTTCATCGTTAACTGATTTCATCGTTAACTGATTTCATCTTCATTTAACTGATTTCATCGTTAACTGATTTCATCGTTAACTGATTTCATCGTTAACTGATTTCATCTTCATTCTTCATTTAACTGATTTCATCGTTAACTGATTTCATCGTTAACTGATTTCATCTTCATTTAACTGATTTCATCGTTAATTGATTTCATCGTTAACTGATTTCATCGTTAACTGATTTCATCTTCATTTAACTGATTTCATCGTTAACTGATTTCATCGTTAACTGATTTCATCTTTAACTGATTTCATCTTCATTTAACTGATTTCATCGTTAACTGATTTCATCGTTAACTGATTTCATCTTCATTTAACTGATTTCATCTTCATTTAACTGATTTCATCGTTAACTGATTTCATCGTTAACTGATTTCATCTTTAACTGATTTCATCGTTAACTGATTTCATCTTCATTTAACTGATTCCATCGTTAACTGATTTCATCGTTAACTGATTTCATCTTCATTTAACTGATTTCATCGTTAACTGATTTCATCGTTAACTGATTTCATCTTTAACTGATTTCATCGTTAACTGATTTCATCTTCATTTAACTGATTTCATCTTCATTTAACTGATTTCATCGTTAACTGATTCCATCGTTAACTGATTTCATCGTTAACTGATTTCATCTTCATTTAACTGATTTCATCTTTAACTGATTTCATCGTTAACTGATTTCATCTTCATTTAACTGATTTCATCGTTAACTGATTTCATCGTTAACTGATTTCATCTTTAACTGATTTCATCGTTAACTGATTTCATCTTCATTTAACTGATTCCATCGTTAACAGATTTCATCTTTAACTGATTTCATCGTTAACTGATTTCATCTTTAACTGATTTCATCTTCATTTAACTGATTTCATCGTTAACTGATTTCATCGTTAACTGATTTCATCGTTAACTGATTTCATCTTCATTTAACTGATTTCATTTTCATTCTTCATTTAACTGATTTCATCGTTAACTGATTTCATCGTTAACTGATTTCATCGTTAACTGATTTCATCTTCATTTAACTGATTTCATCGTTAACTGATTTCGTCGTTAACTGATTTCATCTTTAACTGATTTCATCGTTAACTGATTTCATCTTCATTTAACTGATTTCATCGTTAACGGATTTCATCGTTTACTGATTTCATCTTCATTTAACTGATTTCATCGTTAACTGATTTCATCGTTAACTGATTTCATCTTTAACTGATTTCATCGTTAACTGATTTCATCTTCATTTAACTGATTTCATCGTTAACTGATTTCATCGTTAACTGATTTCATTTTCATTCTTCATTTAACTGATTTCATCGTTAACGGATTTCATCGTTAACGGATTTCATCGTTAACGGATTCCATCGTTAACGGATTTCATCGTTAACGGATTTCATCGTTAACTGATTTCATCTTCATTTAACTGATTTCATCGTTAACTGATTTCATCTTCATTTAACTGATTTCATCGTTAACTGATTTCATCGTTAACTGATTTCATTTTCATTCTTCATTTAACTGATTTCATCGTTAACTGATTTCATCTTTAACTGATTTTATCGTTAACTGATTTCAACTTCATGTAAATGATTTCATCTGTAACTGATTTCATCGTTAACTGATTTCATCTTCATTTAACTGATTTCATCTGTAACTGATTTCATCGTTAACTGATTTCATCTTCATTGAACTGATTTCATCTTCATTTAACTGATTTCATCGTTAACTGATGTCATCTTCATTTAACTGATTTCATCGTTAACTGATTTCATCGTTAACTGATTTAATCTTCATGTAACTGATTTCATCTGTAACTGATTTCATCGTTAACTGATTTCATCTTCATTTAACTGATTTCATCTTCATTTAACTGATTTCATCGTTAACTGATTTCATCTTCATTTAACTGATTTCATCGTTAACTGATTTCATTGTTAACTGATTTCATCTTTAACTGATTTCATCGTTAACTGATTTCATCTTCATTTAACTGATTTCATCGTTAACTGATTTCATCGTTAACTGATTTCATCTTCATTTAACTGATTCCATCGTTAACTGATTTCATCTTTAACTGATTTCATCGTTAACTGATTTCATCTTCATTTAACTGATTTCATCGTTAACTGATTTCATCGTTAACTGATTTCATCTTCATTTAACTGATTCCATCGTTAACTGATTTCATCTTTAACTGATTTCATCATTAACTGATTTCATCTTCATTTAACTGATTTCATCGTTAACTGATTTCATCGTTAACTGATTTAATCTTTAACTGATTTCATCGTTAACTGATTTAATCTTCATGTAACTGATTTCATCTGTAACTGATTTCATCTTTAACTGATTTCATCGTTAACTGATTTCATCTTCATTTAACTGATTTCATCTTCATTTAACTGATTTCATCGTTAACTGATTTCATCTTCATTTAACTGATTCCATCGTTAACTGATTTCATCGTTAACTGATTTCATCGTTAACTGATTTCATCTTCATTTAACTGATTTCATCGTTAACTGATTTCATCTTCATTTAACTGATTTCATCGTTAACTGATTTCATCGTTAACTGATTCCATCGTTAACTGATTCCATCGTTAACTGATTTCATCGTTAACTGATTTCATATTCATTTAACTGATTTCATCGTTAACTGATTTCATCTTTAACTGATTTCATCGTTAACTGATTTCATCGTTAACTGATTTCATCTTCATTTAACTGATTTCATCGTTAACTGATTTCATCGTTAACTGATTTCATCTTCATTTAACTGATTTCATCGTTAACTGATTTCATCGTTAACTGATTTCATCTTCATTTAACTGATTTCATCGTTAACTGATTTCATCGTTAACTGATTTCATCTTCATTTAACTGATTTCATCGTTAACTGATTTCATCGTTAACTGATTTCATCTTCATTTAACTGATTTCATCGTTAACTGATTTCATCTTCATTTAACTGATTCCATCGTTAACTGATTTCATCGTTAACTGATTTCATCTTCATTTAACTGATTTCATCGTTAACTGATCTCATCGTTAACTGATTCCATCGTGAACTGATTTCACCGTGAACTGATTTCATCTTCATTTAACTGATTCCATCGTTAACTGATTTCATCGTTAACTGATTTCATCGTTAACTGATTTCATCTTCATTTAACTGATTTCATTTTCATTCTTCATTTAACTGATTTCATCGTTAACTGATTTCATCTTCATTTAACTGATTTCATCGTTAACTGATTTCATCGTTAACTGATTTCATCTTCATTTAACTGATTTCATCGTTAACTGATTTCATCGTTAACTGATTTCATCTTTAACTGATTTCATCGTTAACTGATTTCATCTTCATTTAACTGATTTCATCGTTAACTGATTTCATCTTCATTTAATTGATTTCATCGTTAACTGATTTCATCGTTAACTGATTCCATCGTTAACTGATTTCATCTTTAACTGATTTCATCGTTAACTGATTTCATCTTCATTTAACTGATTTCATCGTTAACTGATTTCATCTTCATTTAACTGATTTCATCGTTAAGTGATTTCATCGTTAACTGATTTCATCGTTAACTGATTTCATCTTCATTTAACTGATTTCATCGTTAACTGATTTCATCGTTAACTGATTTCATCGTTAACTGATTTCATCTTCATTTAACTGATTTCATCGTTAACTGATTTCATCGTTAACTGATTTCATCTTCATTTAACTGATTTCATCGTTAACTGATTTCATCGTTAACTGATTTCATCGTTAACTGATTTCATCGTTAACTGATTTCATCTTCATTTAACTGATTTCATCGTTAACTGATTTCATCGTTAACTGATTTCATCGTTAACTGATTTCATCTTCATTCTTCATTTAACTGATTTCATCGTTAACTGATTTCATCGTTAACTGATTTCATCTTCATTTAACTGATTTCATCGTTAATTGATTTCATCGTTAACTGATTTCATCGTTAACTGATTTCATCTTCATTTAACTGATTTCATCGTTAACTGATTTCATCGTTAACTGATTTCATCTTTAACTGATTTCATCTTCATTTAACTGATTTCATCGTTAACTGATTTCATCGTTAACTGATTTCATCTTCATTTAACTGATTTCATCTTCATTTAACTGATTTCATCGTTAACTGATTTCATCGTTAACTGATTTCATCTTTAACTGATTTCATCGTTAACTGATTTCATCTTCATTTAACTGATTCCATCGTTAACTGATTTCATCGTTAACTGATTTCATCTTCATTTAACTGATTTCATCGTTAACTGATTTCATCGTTAACTGATTTCATCTTTAACTGATTTCATCGTTAACTGATTTCATCTTCATTTAACTGATTTCATCTTCATTTAACTGATTTCATCGTTAACTGATTCCATCGTTAACTGATTTCATCGTTAACTGATTTCATCTTCATTTAACTGATTTCATCTTTAACTGATTTCATCGTTAACTGATTTCATCTTCATTTAACTGATTTCATCGTTAACTGATTTCATCGTTAACTGATTTCATCTTTAACTGATTTCATCGTTAACTGATTTCATCTTCATTTAACTGATTTCATCGTTAACTGATTTCATCTTCATTTAATTGATTTCATCGTTAACTGATTTCATCGTTAACTGATTTCATCGTTAACTGATTTCATCTTCATTTAACTGATTTCATCGTTAACTGATTTCATCGTTAACTGATTCCATCGTTAACTGATTTCATCGTTAACTGATTTCATCGTTAACTGATTTCATCTTCATTTAACTGATTTCATCGTTAACTGATTTCATCGTTAACTGATTTCATCTTCATTTAACTGATTTCATCGTTAACTGATTTCATCGTTAACTGATTTCATCTTCATTTAACTGATTTCATCTTCATTTAACTGATTTCATCGTTAACTGATTCCATCGTTAACTGATTTCATCTTTAACTGATTTCATCGTTAACTGATTTCATCTTCATTTAACTGATTTCATCGTTAACTGATTTCATCTTCATTTAACTGATTTCATCGTTAAGTGATTTCATCGTTAACTGATTTCATCGTTAACTGATTTCATCGTTAATTGATTTCATCTTCATTTAACTGATTTCATCGTTAACTGATTTCATCTTCATTTAACTGATTTCATCGTTAACTGATTTCATCGTTAACTGATTCCATCGTTAACTGATTTCATCGTTAACTGATTCCATCGTTAACTGATTTCATCGTTAACTGATTTCATCGTTAACTGATTTCATCTTCATTTAACTGATTTCATCGTTAACTGATTTCATCTTCATTTAACTGATTTCATCGTTAACTGATTTCATCTTCATTTAACTGATTTCATCGTTAACTGATTTCATCTTCATTTAACTGATTCCATCGTTAACTGATTTCATCGTTAACTGATTTCATCTTCATTTAACTGATTTCATCGTTAACTGATTTCATCGTTAACTGATTTCATCTTCATTTAACTGATTCCATCGTTAACTGATTTCATCGTTAACTGATTCCATCGTTAACTGATTTCATCGTTAACTGATTTCATCTTCATTTAACTGATTCCATCGTTAACTGATTTCATCGTTAACTGATTTCATCGTTAACTGATTTCATCTTCATTTAACTGATTTCATCGTTAACTGATTTCATCTTCATTTAACTGATTTCATCGTTAACTGATTCCATCGTTAACTGATTTAATCGTTAACTGATTTCATCTTCATTTAACTGATTTCATCGTTAACTGATTTCATCGTTAACTGATTTCATCTTCATTTAACTGATTCCATCGTTAACTGATTTCATCGTTTACTGATTTCATCGTTAACTGATTTCATCTTCATTTAACTGATTTCATTTTCATTCTTCATTTAACTGATTTCATCGTTAACTGATTTCATCGTTAACTGATTTCATCTTCATTTAACTGATTTCATCGTTAACTGATTTCATCGTTAACTGATTTCATCTTCATTTAACTGATTTCATCGTTAACTGATTTCATCGTTAACTGATTTCATCTTTTACTGATTTCATCGTTAACTGATTTCATCTTTAACTGATTTCATCGTTAACTGATTTCATCTTCATTTAACTGATTTCATCGTTGACTGATTTCATCTTCATTTAACTGATTCCATCGTTAACTGATTTCATCTTCATTTAACTGATTCCATCGTTAACTGATCTCATCGTTAACTGATTCCATCGTTAACTGATTTCATCGTTAACTGATTTCACCGTTAACTGATTTCATCTTCATTTAACTGATTCCATCGTTAACAGATTTCATCTTTAACTGATTTCATCGTTAACTGATTTCATCGTTAACTGATTTCATCGTTAACTGATTTCATCTTCATTTAACTGATTTCATCGTTAACTGATTTCATCGTTAACTGATTTCATCGTTAACTGATTTCATCTTCATTTAACTGATTTCATTTTCATTCTTCATTTAACTGATTTCATCGTTAACTGATTTCATCGTTAACTGATTTCATCTTCATTTAACTGATTTCATCGTTAACTGATTTCATCGTTAACTGATTTCATCTTCATTTAACTGATTTCATCGTTAACTGATTTCATCGTTAACTGATTTCATCTTTTACTGATTTCATCGTTAACTGATTTCATCTTTAACTGATTTCATCGTTAACTGATTTCATCTTCATTTAACTGATTTCATCGTTGACTGATTTCATCTTCATTTAACTGATTCCATCGTTAACTGATTTCATCTTCATTTAACTGATTCCATCGTTAACTGATCTCATCGTTAACTGATTTCATCGTTAACTGATTCCATCGTTAACTGATTTCACCGTTAACTGATTTCACCGTTAACTGATTTCATCTTCATTTAACTGATTCCATCGTTAACAGATTTCATCTTTAACTGATTTCATCGTTAACTGATTTCATCTTTAACTGATTTCATCTTCATTTAACTGATTTCATCGTTAACTGATTTCATCGTTAACTGATTTCATCGTTAACTGATTTCATCTTCATTTAACTGATTTCATTTTCATTCTTCATTTAACTGATTTCATCGTTAACTGATTTCATCGTTAACTGATTTCATCTTCATTTAACTGATTTCATCGTTAACTGATTTCGTCGTTAACTGATTTCATCTTTAACTGATTTCATCGTTAACTGATTTCATCTTCATTTAACTGATTTCATCGTTAACTGATTTCATCGTTTACTGATTTCATCTTCATTTAACTGATTTCATCGTTAACTGATTTCATCTTTAACTGATTTCATCGTTAACTGATTTCATCTTCATTTAACTGATTTCATCGTTAACTGATCTCATCGTTAACTGATTTCATCGTTAACGGATTTCATCGTTAACGGATTCCATCGTTAACGGATTTCATCGTTAACTGATTTCATCTTCATTTAACTGATTTCATCGTTAACTGATTTCATCTTCATTTAACTGATTTCATCGTTAACTGATTTCATTTTCATTCTTCATTTAACTGATTTCATCGTTAACTGATTTCATCTTTAACTGATTTTATCGTTAACTGATTTCAACTTCATGTAAATGATTTCATCTGTAACTGATTTCATCGTTAACTGATTTCATCTTCATTTAACTGATTTCATCTTCATTTAACTGATTTCATCGTTAACTGATTTCATCTTCATTTAACTGATTTCATCTTCATTTAACTGATTTCATCGTTAACTGATGTCATCTTCATTTAACTGATTTCATCGTTAACTGATTTCATCGTTAACTGATTTAATCTTCATGTAACTGATTTCATCTGTAACTGATTTCATCGTTAACTGATTTCATCTTCATTTAACTGATTTCATCTTCATTTAACTGATTTCATCGTTAACTGATTTCATCTTCATTTAACTGATTTCATCGTTAACTGATTTCATTGTTAACTGATTTCATCTTTAACTGATTTCATCGTTAACTGATTTCATCTTCATTTAACTGATTTCATCGTTAACTGATTTCATCGTTAACTGATTTCATCTTCATTTAACTGATTCCATCGTTAACTGATTTCATCTTTAACTGATTTCATCGTTAACTGATTTCATCTTCATTTAACTGATTTCATCGTTAACTGATTTCATCGTTAACTGATTTCATCTTCATTTAACTGATTCCATCGTTAACTGATTTCATCTTTAACTGATTTCATCATTAACTGATTTCATCTTCATTTAACTGATTTCATCGTTAACTGATTTCATCGTTAACTGATTTAATCTTTAACTGATTTCATCGTTAACTGATTTAATCTTCATGTAACTGATTTCATCTGTAACTGATTTCATCTTTAACTGATTTCATCGTTAACTGATTTCATCTTCATTTAACTGATTTCATCTTCATTTAACTGATTTCATCGTTAACTGATTTCATCTTCATTTAACTGATTCCATCGTTAACTGATTTCATCGTTAACTGATTTCATCGTTAACTGATTTCATCTTCATTTAACTGATTTCATCGTTAACTGATTTCATCTTCATTTAACTGATTTCATCGTTAACTGATTTCATCGTTAACTGATTCCATCGTTAACTGATTTCATCGTTAACTGATTTCATATTCATTTGACTGATTTCATCGTTAACTGATTTCATCGTTAACTGATTTCATCGTTAACTGATTTCATCTTCATTTAACTGATTCCATCGTTAACTGATTTCATCGTTAACTGATTTCATCGTTAACTGATTTCATCGTTAATTGATTTCATCGTTAACTGATTTCATCTTCATTTAACTGATTTCATCGTTAACTGATTTCATCTTCATTCTTCATTTAACTGATTTCATCTTTAACTGATTTCATCGTTAACTGATTTCATCTTCATTTAACTGATTTCATCGTTAATTGATTTCATCGTTAACTGATTTCATCGTTAATTGATTTCATCGTTAACTGATTTCATCTTCATTTAACTGATTTCATCGTTAACTGATTTCATCTTCATTCTTCATTTAACTGATTTCATCTTTAACTGATTTCATCGTTAACTGATTTCATCTTCATTTAACTGATTTCATCGTTAATTGATTTCATCGTTAACTGATTTCATCGTTAATTGATTTCATCGTTAACTGATTTCATCTTCATTTAACTGATTTCATCGTTAACTGATTTCATCTTCATTCTTCATTTAACTGATTTCATCTTTAACTGATTTCATCTTTAACTGATTTCATCGTTAACTGATTTCATCTTCATTTAACTGATTTCATCGTTAATTGATTTCATCGTTAACTGATTTCATCGTTAACTGATTTCATCTTCATTTAACTGATTTCATCGTTAACTGATTTCATCGTTAACTGATTTCATCTTTAACTGATTTCATCTTCATTTAACTGATTTCATCTTCATTTAACTGATTTCATCGTTAACTGATTTCATCGTTAACTGATTTCATCTTCATTTAACTGATTTCATCTTCATTTAACTGATTTCATCGTTAACTGATTTCATCGTTAACTGATTTCATCTTCATTTAATTGATTTCATCGTTAACTGATTTCATCGTTAACTGATTTCATCGTTAACTGATTTCATCTTCATTTAACTGATTTCATCGTTAACTGATTTCATCGTTAACTGATTTCATCGTTAACTGATTTCATCTTCATTTAACTGATTTCATCGTTAACTGATTTCATCGTTAACTGATTTCATCTTCATTTAACTGATTTCATCGTTAACTGATTTCATCGTTAATTGATTTCATCGTTAACTGATTTCATTTTCATTCTTCATTTAACTGATTTCATCGTTAACTGATTTCATCGTTAACTGATTTCATCTTCATTTAACTGATTTCATCGTTAACTGATTTCATCTTCATTTAATTGATTTCATCGTTAACTGATTTCATCGTTAACTGATTTCATCGTTAACTGATTTCATCTTCATTTAACTGATTTCATCGTTAACTGATTTCATCGTTAACTGATTTCATCTTCATTTAACTGATTTCATTTTCATTCTTCATTTAACTGATTTCATCGTTAACTGATTTCATCTTCATTTAATTGATTTCATCGTTAACTGATTTCATCGTTAACTGATTTCATCGTTAACTGATTTCATCTTCATTTAACTGATTTCATCGTTAACTGATTTCATCGTTAACTGATTTCATCGTTAACTGATTTCATCTTCATTTAACTGATTTCATCGTTAACTGATTTCATCGTTAACTGATTTCATCTTCATTTAACTGATTTCATCGTTAACTGATTTCATCGTTAATTGATTTCATCGTTAACTGATTTCATTTTCATTCTTCATTTAACTGATTTCATCGTTAACTGATTTCATCGTTAACTGATTTCATCTTCATTTAACTGATTTCATCGTTAACTGATTTCATCGTTAATTGATTTCATCGTTAACTGATTTCATCTTCATTCTTCATTTAACTGATTTCATCGTTAACTGATTTCATCTTCATTTAACTGATTTCATCGTTAACTGATTTCATCGTTAACTGATTTCATCGTTAACTGATTTCATCTTCATTTAACTGATTTCATCATTAACTGATTTCATCTTCATTCTTCATTTAACTGATTTCATCTTTAACTGATTTCATCGTTAACTGATTTCATCTTCATTTAACTGATTTCATCGTTAACTGATTTCATCGTTAATTGATTTCATCGTTAACTGATTTCATCTTCATTCTTCATTTAACTGATTTCATCGTTAACTGATTTCATCTTCATTTAACTGATTTCATCGTTAACTGATTTCATCGTTAACTGATTTCATCGTTAACTGATTTCATCTTCATTTAACTGATTTCATCATTAACTGATTTCATCTTCATTCTTCATTTAACTGATTTCATCTTTAACTGATTTCATCGTTAACTGATTTCATCTTCATTTAACTGATTTCATCGTTAATTGATTTCATCGTTAACTGATTTCATCGTTAACTGATTTCATCGTTAACTGATTTCATCTTCATTTAACTGATTTCATCGTTAATTGATTTCATCGTTAACTGATTTCATCGTTAATTGATTTCATCGTTAACTGATTTCATCTTCATTTAACTGATTTCATCGTTAACTGATTTCATCTTCATTCTTCATTTAACTGATTTCATCTTTAACTGATTTCATCGTTAACTGATTTCATCTTCATTTAACTGATTTCATCGTTAATTGATTTCATCGTTAACTGATTTCATCGTTAATTGATTTCATCGTTAACTGATTTCATCTTCATTTAACTGATTTCATCGTTAACTGATTTCATCTTCATTCTTCATTTAACTGATTTCATCTTTAACTGATTTCATCGTTAACTGATTTCATCTTCATTTAACTGATTTCATCGTTAATTGATTTCATCGTTAACTGATTTCATCGTTAATTGATTTCATCGTCAACTGATTTCATCTTCATTTAACTGATTTCATCGTTAACTGATTTCATCTTCATTCTTCATTTAACTGATTTCATCGTTAACTGATTTCATCGTTAACTGATTTCATCTTCATTTAACTGATTTCATCGTTAATTGATTTCATCGTTAACTGATTTCATCGTTAACTGATTTCATCTTCATTTAACTGATTTCATCGTTAACTGATTTCATCGTTAACTGATTTCATCTTTAACTGATTTCATCTTCATTTAACTGATTTCATCGTTAACTGATTTCATCGTTAACTGATTTCATCGTTAACTGATTTCATCTTCATTTAACTGATTTCATCTTCATTTAACTGATTTCATCGTTAACTGATTTCATCTTCATTTAATTGATTTCATCGTTAACTGATTTCATCGTTAACTGATTTCATCTTCATTTAACTGATTTCATCGTTAACTGATTTCATCGTTAACTGATTTCATCGTTAACTGATTTCATCTTCATTTAACTGATTTCATCGTTAACTGATTTCATCGTTAACTGATTTCATCGTTAACTGATTTCATCTTCATTTAACTGATTTCATCGTTAACTGATTTCATCGTTAATTGATTTCATCGTTAACTGATTTCATTTTCATTCTTCATTTAACTGATTTCATCGTTAACTGATTTCATCGTTAACTGATTTCATCTTCATTTAACTGATTTCATCGTTAACTGATTTCATCGTTAATTGATTTCATCGTTAACTGATTTCATCTTCATTCTTCATTTAACTGATTTCATCGTTAACTGATTTCATCTTCATTTAACTGATTTCATCGTTAACTGATTTCATCGTTAACTGATTTCATCTTCATTTAACTGATTTCATCGTTAACTGATTTCATCTTTAACTGATTTCATCGTTAACTGATTTCATCGTTAACTGATTTCATCTTCATTTAACTGATTTCATTGTTAACTGATTTCATCGTTAATTGATTTCATCGTTGACTGATTTCATCTTCATTTAACTGATTTCATCGTTAACTGATTTCATCGTTAACTGATTTCATCGTTAACTGATTTCATCTTTAACTGATTTCATCGTTAACTGATTTCATCGTTAACTGATTTCATCTTCATTTAACTGATTTCATTGTTAACTGATTTCATCGTTAACTGATTTCATCTTCATTTAATTGATTTCATCGTTAACTGATTTCATCTTCATTTAATTGATTTCATCGTTAACTGATTTCATCGTTAACTGATTTCATCGTTAACTGATTTCATCTTCATTTAACTGATTTCATCGTTAACTGATTTCATCGTTAACTGATTTCATCTTCATTTAACTGATTTCATCGTTAACTTATTTCATCGTTAACTGATTTCATCGTTAACTGATTTCATCGTTAACTGATTTCATCTTCATTTAACTGATTTCATTGTTAACTGATTTCATCTTCATTTAACTGATTTCATCGTTAACTGATTTCATCGTTAACTGATTTCATCGTTAACTGATTTCATCTTCATTTAACTGATTTCATTTTCATTCTTCATTTAACTGATTTCATCGTTAACTGATTTCATCTTCATTTAACTGATTTCATCGTTAACTGATTTCATCGTTAACTGATTTCATCGTTAACTGATTTCATCTTTAACTGATTTCATCGTTAACTGATTTCATCTTCATTTAACTGATTTCATCGTTAACTGATTTCATCTTCATTCAATTGATTTCATCGTTAACTGATTTCATCGTTAACTGATTTCATCGTTAACTGATTTCATCTTCATTTAACTGATTTCATCGTTAACTGATTTCATCTTTAACTGATTTCATCTTCATTTAACTGATTTCATTTTCATTCTTCATTTAACTGATTTCATCGTTAACTGATTTCATCTTCATTTAATTGATTTCATCGTTAACTGATTTCATCGTTAACTGATTTCATCGTTAACTGATTTCATCTTCATTTAACTGATTTCATCGTTAACTGATTTCATCTTCATTTAACTGATTTCATCGTTAACTGATTTCATCGTTAACTGATTTCATCGTTAACTGATTTCATCTTCATTTAACTGATTTCATCGTTAACTGATTTCATCGTTAACTGATTTCATCTTCATTTAACTGATTTCATCGTTAACTGATTTCATCGTTAATTGATTTCATCGTTAACTGATTTCATTTTCATTCTTCATTTAACTGATTTCATCGTTAACTGATTTCATCGTTAACTGATTTCATCTTCATTTAACTGATTTCATCGTTAACTGATTTCATCGTTAATTGATTTCATCGTTAACTGATTTCATCTTCATTCTTCATTTAACTGATTTCATCGTTAACTGATTTCATCTTCATTTAACTGATTTCATCGTTAACTGATTTCATCGTTAACTGATTTCATCGTTAACTGATTTCATCTTCATTTAACTGATTTCATCGTTAACTGATTTCATTTTCATTCTTCATTTAACTGATTTCATCGTTAACTGATTTCATCTTCATTTAACTGATTTCATCGTTAACTGATTTCATCGTTAACTGATTTCATCGTTAACTGATTTCATCTTTAACTGATTTCATCGTTAACTGATTTCATCTTCATTTAACTGATTTCATCGTTAACTGATTTCATCTTCATTCAATTGATTTCATCGTTAACTGATTTCATCGTTAACTGATTTCATCGTTAACTGATTTCATCTTCATTTAACTGATTTCATCGTTAACTGATTTCATCGTTAACTGATTTCATCTTCATTTAACTGATTTCATTTTCATTCTTCATTTAACTGATTTCATCGTTAACTGATTTCATCTTCATTTAATTGATTTCATCGTTAACTGATTTCATCGTTAACTGATTTCATCGTTAACTGATTTCATCTTCATTTAACTGATTTCATCGTTAACTGATTTCATCTTCATTTAACTGATTTCATCGTTAACTGATTTCATCGTTAACTGATTTCATCGTTAACTGATTTCATCTTCATTTAACTGATTTCATCGTTAACTGATTTCATCGTTAACTGATTTCATCTTCATTTAACTGATTTCATCGTTAACTGATTTCATCGTTAATTGATTTCATCGTTAACTGATTTCATTTTCATTCTTCATTTAACTGATTTCATCGTTAACTGATTTCATCGTTAACTGATTTCATCTTCATTTAACTGATTTCATCGTTAACTGATTTCATCGTTAATTGATTTCATCGTTAACTGATTTCATCTTCATTCTTCATTTAACTGATTTCATCGTTAACTGATTTCATCTTCATTTAACTGATTTCATCGTTAACTGATTTCATCGTTAACTGATTTCATCGTTAACTGATTTCATCTTCATTTAACTGATTTCATCGTTAACTGATTTCATCTTCATTCTTCATTTAACTGATTTCATCTTTAACTGATTTCATCGTTAACTGATTTCATCTTCATTTAACTGATTTCATCGTTAATTGATTTCATCGTTAACTGATTTCATCGTTAACTGATTTCATCGTTAACTGATTTCATCTTCATTTAACTGATTTCATCGTTAATTGATTTCATCGTTAACTGATTTCATCGTTAATTGATTTCATCGTTAACTGATTTCATCTTCATTTAACTGATTTCATCGTTAACTGATTTCATCTTCATTCTTCATTTAACTGATTTCATCTTTAACTGATTTCATCGTTAACTGATTTCATCTTCATTTAACTGATTTCATCGTTAATTGATTTCATCGTTAACTGATTTCATCGTTAATTGATTTCATCGTTAACTGATTTCATCTTCATTTAACTGATTTCATCGTTAACTGATTTCATCTTCATTCTTCATTTAACTGATTTCATCTTTAACTGATTTCATCGTTAACTGATTTCATCTTCATTTAACTGATTTCATCGTTAACTGATTTCATCGTTAACTGATTTCATCTTCATTTAATTGATTTCATCGTTAACTGATTTCATCGTTAACTGATTTCATCGTTAACTGATTTCATCTTCATTTAACTGATTTCATCGTTAACTGATTTCATCGTTAACTGATTTCATCGTTAACTGATTTCATCTTCATTTAACTGATTTCATCGTTAACTGATTTCATCGTTAACTGATTTCATCTTCATTTAACTGATTTCATCGTTAACTGATTTCATCGTTAATTGATTTCATCGTTAACTGATTTCATTTTCATTCTTCATTTAACTGATTTCATCGTTAACTGATTTCATCGTTAACTGATTTCATCTTCATTTAACTGATTTCATCGTTAACTGATTTCATCGTTAATTGATTTCATCGTTAACTGATTTCATCTTCATTCTTCATTTAACTGATTTCATCGTTAACTGATTTCATCTTCATTTAACTGATTTCATCGTTAACTGATTTCATCGTTAACTGATTTCATCGTTAACTGATTTCATCTTCATTTAACTGATTTCATCGTTAACTGATTTCATCTTCATTCTTCATTTAACTGATTTCATCTTTAACTGATTTCATCGTTAACTGATTTCATCTTCATTTAACTGATTTCATCGTTAATTGATTTCATCGTTAACTGATTTCATCGTTAACTGATTTCATCTTCATTTAACTGATTTCATCGTTAACTGATTTCATCGTTAACTGATTTCATCTTTAACTGATTTCATCTTCATTTAACTGATTTCATCGTTAACTGATTTCATCGTTAACTGATTTCATCGTTAACTGATTTCATCTTCATTTAACTGATTTCATTGTTAACTGATTTCATCGTTAACTGATTTCATCGTTAACTGATTTCATCGTTAACTGATTTCATCGTTAACTGATTTCATCTTCATTTAACTGATTTCATTTTCATTCTTCATTTAACTGATTTCATCGTTAACTGATTTCATCTTCATTTAACTGATTTCATCGTTAACTGATTTCATCGTTAACTGATTTCATCTTTAACTGATTTCATCGTTAACTGATTTCATCTTCATTTAACTGATTTCATCGTTAACTGATTTCATCTTCATTTAATTGATTTCATCGTTAACTGATTTCATCGTTAACTGATTTCATCGTTAACTGATTTCATCTTCATTTAACTGATTTCATCGTTAACTGATTTCATCGTTAACTGATTTCATCGTTAACTGATTTCATCGTTAACTGATTTCATCTTTAACTGATTTCATCGTTAACTGATTTCATCTTCATTTAACTGATTTCATCGTTAACTGATTTCATCTTCATTTAATTGATTTCATCGTTAACTGATTTCATCGTTAACTGATTTCATCGTTAACTGATTTCATCTTCATTTAACTGATTTCATCGTTAACTGATTTCATCTTCATTTAACTGATTTCATCGTTAACTGATTTCATCGTTAATTGATTTCATCGTTAACTGATTTCATTTTCATTCTTCATTTAACTGATTTCATCGTTAACTGATTTCATCGTTAACTGATTTCATCTTCATTTAACTGATTTCATCGTTAACTGATTTCATCGTTAACTGATTTCATCTTCATTTAACTGATTTCATCGTTAACTGATTTCATCGTTAATTGATTTCATCGTTAACTGATTTCATTTTCATTCTTCATTTAACTGATTTCATCGTTAACTGATTTCATCGTTAACTGATTTCATCTTCATTTAACTGATTTCATCGTTAACTGATTTCATCGTTAATTGATTTCATCGTTAACTGATTTCATCTTCATTCTTCATTTAACTGATTTCATCGTTAACTGATTTCATCTTCATTTAACTGATTTCATCGTTAACTGATTTCATCGTTAACTGATTTCATCGTTAACTGATTTCATCTTCATTTAACTGATTTCATCGTTAACTGATTTCATCTTCATTCTTCATTTAACTGATTTCATCTTTAACTGATTTCATCGTTAACTGATTTCATCTTCATTTAACTGATTTCATCGTTAATTGATTTCATCGTTAACTGATTTCATCGTTAACTGATTTCATCTTCATTTAACTGATTTCATCGTTAACTGATTTCATCGTTAACTGATTTCATCTTTAACTGATTTCATCTTCATTTAACTGATTTCATCGTTAACTGATTTCATCGTTAACTGATTTCATCGTTAACTGATTTCATCTTCATTTAACTGATTTCATTGTTAACTGATTTCATCGTTAACTGATTTCATCTTCATTTAACTGATTTCATCGTTAACTGATTTCATCGTTAACTGATTTCATCTTCATTTAACTGATTTCATTTTCATTCTTCATTTAACTGATTTCATCGTTAACTGATTTCATCTTCATTTAACTGATTTCATCGTTAACTGATTTCATCGTTAACTGATTTCATCGTTAACTGATTTCATCTTTAACTGATTTCATCGTTAACTGATTTCATCTTCATTTAACTGATTTCATCGTTAACTGATTTCATCTTCATTTAATTGATTTCATCGTTAACTGATTTCATCGTTAACTGATTTCATCGTTAACTGATTTCATCTTCATTTAACTGATTTCATCGTTAACTGATTTCATCGTTAACTGATTTCATCGTTAACTGATTTCATCTTTAACTGATTTCATCGTTAACTGATTTCATCTTCATTTAACTGATTTCATCGTTAACTGATTTCATCTTCATTTAATTGATTTCATCGTTAACTGATTTCATCGTTAACTGATTTCATCGTTAACTGATTTCATCTTCATTTAACTGATTTCATCGTTAACTGATTTCATCGTTAACTGATTTCATCTTCATTTAACTGATTTCATCGTTAACTGATTTCATCGTTAATTGATTTCATCGTTAACTGATTTCATTTTCATTCTTCATTTAACTGATTTCATCGTTAACTGATTTCATCGTTAACTGATTTCATCTTCATTTAACTGATTTCATCGTTAACTGATTTCATCGTTAACTGATTTCATCTTCATTTAACTGATTTCATCGTTAACTGATTTCATCGTTAATTGATTTCATCGTTAACTGATTTCATTTTCATTCTTCATTTAACTGATTTCATCGTTAACTGATTTCATCGTTAACTGATTTCATCTTCATTTAACTGATTTCATCGTTAACTGATTTCATCGTTAATTGATTTCATCGTTAACTGATTTCATCTTCATTCTTCATTTAACTGATTTCATCGTTAACTGATTTCATCTTCATTTAACTGATTTCATCGTTAACTGATTTCATCGTTAACTGATTTCATCGTTAACTGATTTCATCTTCATTTAACTGATTTCATTGTTAACTGATTTCATCGTTAACTGATTTCATCTTCATTTAACTGATTTCATCGTTAACTGATTTCATCGTTAACTGATTTCATCGTTAACTGATTTCATCTTCATTTAACTGATTTCATCGTTAACTGATTTCATCGTTAACTGATTTCATCTTCATTTAACTGATTCCATCGTTAACTGATTTCATCGTTAACTGATTTCATCGTTAACTGATTTCATCGTTAACTGATTTCATCTTCATTTAACTGATTTCATCGTTAACTGATTTCATCGTTAACTGATTTCATCGTTAACTGATTTCATCGTTAACTGATTTCATCGTTAACTGATTTCATCTTCATTTAACTGATTTCATTTTCATTCTTCATTTAACTGATTTCATCGTTAACTGATTTCATCTTCATTTAACTGATTTCATCGTTAACTGATTTCATCGTTAACTGATTTCATCGTTAACTGATTTCATCTTTAACTGATTTCATCGTTAACTGATTTCATCTTCATTTAACTGATTTCATCGTTAACTGATTTCATCTTCATTTAATTGATTTCATCGTTAACTGATTTCATCGTTAACTGATTTCATCGTTAACTGATTTCATCTTCATTTAACTGATTTCATCGTTAACTGATTTCATCGTTAACTGATTTCATCTTCATTTAACTGATTTCATTTTCATTCTTCATTTAACTGATTTCATCGTTAACTGATTTCATCTTCATTTAATTGATTTCATCGTTAACTGATTTCATCGTTAACTGATTTCATCGTTAACTGATTTCATCTTCATTTAACTGATTTCATCGTTAACTGATTTCATCGTTAACTGATTTCATCTTCATTTAACTGATTTCATCGTTAACTGATTTCATCGTTAACTGATTTCATCTTCATTTAACTGATTTCATCGTTAACTGATTTCATCGTTAATTGATTTCATCGTTAACTGATTTCATTTTCATTCTTCATTTAACTGATTTCATCGTTAACTGATTTCATCGTTAACTGATTTCATCTTCATTTAACTGATTTCATCGTTAACTGATTTCATCGTTAATTGATTTCATCGTTAACTGATTTCATCTTCATTCTTCATTTAACTGATTTCATCGTTAACTGATTTCATCTTCATTTAACTGATTTCATCGTTAACTGATTTCATCGTTAACTGATTTCATCTTCATTTAACTGATTTCATCGTTAACTGATTTCATCTTCATTCTTCATTTAACTGATTTCATCTTTAACTGATTTCATCGTTAACTGATTTCATCTTCATTTAACTGATTTCATCGTTAATTGATTTCATCGTTAACTGATTTCATCTTCATTTAACTGATTTCATCGTTAACTGATTTCATCTTCATTCTTCATTTAACTGATTTCATCTTTAACTGATTTCATCGTTAACTGATTTCATCGTTAACTGATTTCATCTTCATTTAACTGATTTCATCTTCATTTAACTGATTTCATCGTTAACTGATTTCATCTTCATTTAATTGATTTCATCGTTAACTGATTTCATCGTTAACTGATTTCATCGTTAACTGATTTCATCTTCATTTAACTGATTTCATCGTTAACTGATTTCATCGTTAACTGATTTCATCGTTAACTGATTTCATCGTTAACTGATTTCATCTTCATTTAACTGATTTCATCGTTAACTGATTTCATCGTTAACTGATTTCATCTTCATTTAACTGATTTCATCGTTAACTGATTTCATCGTTAATTGATTTCATCGTTAACTGATTTCATTTTCATTCTTCATTTAACTGATTTCATCGTTAACTGATTTCATCGTTAACTGATTTCATCTTCATTTAACTGATTTCATCGTTAACTGATTTCATCGTTAATTGATTTCATCGTTAACTGATTTCATCTTCATTCTTCATTTAACTGATTTCATCGTTAACTGATTTCATCTTCATTTAACTGATTTCATCGTTAACTGATTTCATCGTTAACTGATTTCATCGTTAACTGATTTCATCTTCATTTAACTGATTTCATCGTTAACTGATTTCATCTTCATTCTTCATTTAACTGATTTCATCTTTAACTGATTTCATCGTTAACTGATTTCATCTTCATTTAACTGATTTCATCGTTAATTGATTTCATCGTTAACTGATTTCATCGTTAACTGATTTCATCTTCATTTAACTGATTTCATCGTTAACTGATTTCATCGTTAACTGATTTCATCTTCATTTAACTGATTTCATCGTTAACTGATTTCATCGTTAACTGATTTCATCGTTAACTGATTTCATCTTCATTTAACTGATTTCATCGTTAACTGATTTCATCTTCATTCTTCATTTAACTGATTTCATCTTTAACTGATTTCATCGTTAACTGATTTCATCTTCATTTAACTGATTTCATCGTTAATTGATTTCATCGTTAACTGATTTCATCGTTAACTGATTTCATCTTCATTTAACTGATTTCATTTTCATTCTTCATTTAACTGATTTCATCGTTAACTGATTTCATCTTCATTTAACTGATTTCATCGTTAACTGATTTCATCGTTAACTGATTTCATCTTTAACTGATTTCATCGTTAACTGATTTCATCTTCATTTAACTGATTTCATCGTTAACTGATTTCATCTTCATTTAATTGATTTCATCGTTAACTGATTTCATCGTTAACTGATTTCATCTTCATTTAACTGATTTCATCGTTAACTGATTTCATCGTTAACTGATTTCATCGTTAACTGATTTCATCTTTAACTGATTTCATCGTTAACTGATTTCATCTTCATTTAACTGATTTCATCGTTAACTGATTTCATCTTCATTTAATTGATTTCATCGTTAACTGATTTCATCGTTAACTGATTTCATCGTTAACTGATTTCATCTTCATTTAACTGATTTCATCGTTAACTGATTTCATCGTTAACTGATTTCATCTTCATTTAACTGATTTCATCGTTAACTGATTTCATCGTTAATTGATTTCATCGTTAACTGATTTCATCTTCATTTAACTGATTTCATCGTTAACTGATTTCATCGTTAACTGATTTCATCGTTAACTGATTTCATCTTCATTTAACTGATTTCATCGTTAACTGATTTCATCGTTAACTGATTTCATCTTCATTTAACTGATTTCATCGTTAACTGATTTCATCGTTAATTGATTTCATCGTTAACTGATTTCATTTTCATTCTTCATTTAACTGATTTCATCGTTAACTGATTTCATCGTTAACTGATTTCATCTTCATTTAACTGATTTCATCGTTAACTGATTTCATCGTTAATTGATTTCATCGTTAACTGATTTCATCTTCATTCTTCATTTAACTGATTTCATCGTTAACTGATTTCATCTTCATTTAACTGATTTCATCGTTAACTGATTTCATCGTTAATTGATTTCATCGTTAACTGATTTCATCTTCATTCTTCATTTAACTGATTTCATCGTTAACTGATTTCATCTTCATTTAACTGATTTCATCGTTAACTGATTTCATCGTTAACTGATTTCATCGTTAACTGATTTCATCTTCATTTAACTGATTTCATCGTTAACTGATTTCATCTTCATTCTTCATTTAACTGATTTCATCTTTAACTGATTTCATCGTTAACTGATTTCATCTTCATTTAACTGATTTCATCGTTAATTGATTTCATCGTTAACTGATTTCATCGTTAACTGATTTCATCGTTAACTGATTTCATCGTTAACTGATTTCATCTTTAACTGATTTCATCTTCATTTAACTGATTTCATCGTTAACTGATTTCATCGTTAACTGATTTCATCGTTAACTGATTTCATCGTTAACTGATTTCATCTTCATTTAACTGATTTCATTGTTAACTGATTTCATCGTTAACTGATTTCATCTTCATTTAACTGATTTCATCGTTAACTGATTTCATCGTTAACTGATTTCATCGTTAACTGATTTCATCTTCATTTAACTGATTTCATTTTCATTCTTCATTTAACTGATTTCATCGTTAACTGATTTCATCTTCATTTAACTGATTTCATCGTTAACTGATTTCATCGTTAACTGATTTCATCGTTAACTGATTTCATCTTTAACTGATTTCATCGTTAACTGATTTCATCTTCATTTAACTGATTTCATCGTTAACTGATTTCATCTTCATTTAATTGATTTCATCGTTAACTGATTTCATCGTTAACTGATTTCATCGTTAACTGATTTCATCTTCATTTAACTGATTTCATCGTTAACTGATTTCATCGTTAACTGATTTCATCGTTAACTGATTTCATCTTCATTTAACTGATTTCATCTTCATTTAACTGATTTCATCGTTAACTGATTTCATCGTTAACTGATTTCATCTTCATTTAATTGATTTCATCGTTAACTGATTTCATCGTTAACTGATTTCATCGTTAACTGATTTCATCTTCATTTAACTGATTTCATCGTTAACTGATTTCATCGTTAACTGATTTCATCTTCATTTAATTGATTTCATCGTTAACTGATTTCATCGTTAACTGATTTCATCGTTAACTGATTTCATCTTCATTTAACTGATTTCATCGTTAACTGATTTCATCGTTAACTGATTTCATCGTTAACTGATTTCATCTTCATTTAACTGATTTCATCGTTAACTGATTTCATCGTTAACTGATTTCATCTTCATTTAACTGATTTCATCGTTAACTGATTTCATCGTTAATTGATTTCATCGTTAACTGATTTCATTTTCATTCTTCATTTAACTGATTTCATCGTTAACTGATTTCATCGTTAACTGATTTCATCTTCATTTAACTGATTTCATCGTTAACTGATTTCATCGTTAATTGATTTCATCGTTAACTGATTAAATCTTCATTCTTCATTTAACTGATTTCATCGTTAACTGATTTCATCTTCATTTAACTGATTTCATCGTTAACTGATTTCATCGTTAACTGATTTCATCGTTAACTGATTTCATCTTCATTTAACTGATTTCATCGTTAACTGATTTCATCTTCATTCTTCATTTAACTGATTTCATCTTTAACTGATTTCATCGTTAACTGATTTCATCTTCATTTAACTGATTTCATCGTTAATTGATTTCATCGTTAACTGATTTCATCGTTAACTGATTTCATCTTCATTTAACTGATTTCATCGTTAACTGATTTCATCGTTAACTGATTTCATCTTTAACTGATTTCATCTTCATTTAACTGATTTCATCGTTAACTGATTTCATCGTTAACTGATTTCATCGTTAACTGATTTCATCTTCATTTAACTGATTTCATTGTTAACTGATTTCATCGTTAACTGATTTCATCTTCATTTAACTGATTTCATCGTTAACTGATTTCATCGTTAACTGATTTCATCGTTAACTGATTTCATATTCATTTAACTGATTTCATTTTCATTCTTCATTTAACTGATTTCATCGTTAACTGATTTCATCTTCATTTAACTGATTTCATCGTTAACTGATTTCATCGTTAACTGATTTCATCGTTAACTGATTTCATCTTTAACTGATTTCATCGTTAACTGATTTCATCTTCATTTAACTGATTTCATCGTTAACTGATTTCATCGTTAACTGATTTCATCGTTAACTGATTTCATCTTCATTTAACTGATTTCATCGTTAACTGATTTCATCGTTAACTGATTTCATCGTTAACTGATTTCATCTTTAACTGATTTCATCGTTAACTGATTTCATCTTCATTTAACTGATTTCATCGTTAACTGATTTCATCTTCATTTAATTGATTTCATCGTTAACTGATTTCATCATTAACTGATTTCATCGTTAACTGATTTCATCTTCATTTAACTGATTTCATCGTTAACTGATTTCATCGTTAACTGATTTCATCTTCATTTAACTGATTTCATCGTTAACTGATTTCATCTTCATTTAATTGATTTCATCGTTAACTGATTTCATCGTTAACTGATTTCATCGTTAACTGATTTCATCTTCATTTAACTGATTTCATCGTTAACTGATTTCATCGTTAACTGATTCCATCGTTAACTGATTTCATCGTTAACTGATTTCATCTTCATTTAACTGATTTCATCGTTAACTGATTTCATCGTTAACTGATTTCATCGTTAACTGATTTCATCTTCATTTAACTGATTTCATTGTTAACTGATTTCATCGTTAACTGATTTCATCTTCATTTAACTGATTTCATTTTCATTCTTCATTTAACTGATTTCATCGTTAACTGATTTCATCTTCATTTAACTGATTTCATCGTTAACTGATTTCATCGTTAACTGATTTCATCTTCATTTAACTGATTTCATCGTTAACTGATTTCATCTTCATTTAATTGATTTCATCGTTAACTGATTTCATCGTTAACTGATTTCATCGTTAACTGATTTCATCTTCATTTAACTGATTTCATCGTTAACTGATTTCATCGTTAACTGATTTCATCTTCATTTAACTGATTTCATTTTCATTCTTCATTTAACTGATTTCATCGTTAACTGATTTCATCTTCATTTAATTGATTTCATCGTTAACTGATTTCATCGTTAACTGATTTCATCGTTAACTGATTTCATCTTCATTTAACTGATTTCATCGTTAACTGATTTCATCGTTAACTGATTTCATCGTTAACTGATTTCATCTTCATTTAACTGATTTCATCGTTAACTGATTTCATCGTTAACTGATTTCATCTTCATTTAACTGATTTCATCGTTAACTGATTTCATCGTTAATTGATTTCATCGTTAACTGATTTCATTTTCATTCTTCATTTAACTGATTTCATCGTTAACTGATTTCATCGTTAACTGATTTCATCTTCATTTAACTGATTTCATCGTTAACTGATTTCATCGTTAATTGATTTCATCGTTAACTGATTTCATCTTCATTCTTCATTTAACTGATTTCATCGTTAACTGATTTCATCTTCATTTAACTGATTTCATCGTTAACTGATTTCATCGTTAACTGATTTCATCGTTAACTGATTTCATCTTCATTTAACTGATTTCATCGTTAACTGATTTCATCTTCATTCTTCATTTAACTGATTTCATCGTTAACTGATTTCATCTTTAACTGATTTCATCGTTAACTGATTTCATCGTTAACTGATTTCATCTTCATTTAACTGATTTCATCGTTAACTGATTTCATCTTCATTCTTCATTTAACTGATTTCATCTTTAACTGATTTCATCGTTAACTGATTTCATCTTCATTTAACTGATTTCATCGTTAACTGATTTCATCGTTAACTGATTTCATCTTCATTTAACTGATTTCATCGTTAACTGATTTCATCTTCATTTAATTGATTTCATCGTTAACTGATTTCATCCTTAACTGATTTCATCTTCATTTAACTGATTTCATCGTTAACTGATTTCATCGTTAACTGATTTCATCTTCATTTAACTGATTTCATCGTTAACTGATTTCATCGTTAACTGATTTCATCTTCATTTAACTGATTTCATCGTTAACTGATTTCATCTTCATTTAACTGATTTCATCGTTAACTGATTTCATCGTTAACTGATTTCATCTTCATTTAACTGATTTCATCTTCATTTAACTGATTTCATCGTTAACTGATTTCATCGTTAACTGATTTCATCTTCATTTAACTGATTTCATCGTTAACTGATTTCATCGTTAACTGATTTCATCTTCATTTAACTGATTTCATCGTTAACTGATTTCATCGTTAACTGATTTCATCTTTAACTGATTTCATCGTTAACTGATTTCATCTTCATTTAACTGATTTCATCGTTAACTGATTTCATCTTCATTTAACTGATTTCATCGTTAACTGATTTCATCGTTAACTGATTTCATCTTCATTTAACTGATTTCATCGTTAACTGATTTCATCGTTAACTGATTTCATCTTTAACTGATTTCATCGTTAACTGATTTCATCTTCATTTAACTGATTTCATCGTTAACTGATTTCATCGTTAACTGATTTCATCTTCATTTAACTGATTTCATCGTTAACTGATTTCATCTTTAACTGATTTCATCGTTAACTGATTTCATCTTCATTTAACTGATTTCATCGTTAACTGATTTCATCGTTAACTGATTTCATCTTCATTTAACTGATTTCATCTTCATTTAACTGATTTCATCGTTAACTGATTTCATCTTCATTTAACTGATTTCATCGTTAACTGATTTCATCGTTAACTGATTTCATCTTCATTTAACTGATTCCATCGTTAACTGATTTCATCGTTAACTGATTTCATCTTCATTTAACTGATTCCATCGTTAACTGATTTCATCGTTAACTGATTTCATCTTCATTTAACTGATTTCATCTTCATTTAACTGATTTCATCGTTAACTGATTTCATCTTCATTTAACTGATTTCATCGTTAACTGATTTCATCGTTAACTGATTTCATCTTCATTTAACTGATTTCATCGTTAACTGATTTCATCGTTAATTGATTTCATCGTTAACTGATTTCATTTTCATTCTTCATTTAACTGATTTCATCGTTAACTGATTTCATCGTTAACTGATTTCATCTTCATTTAACTGATTTCATCGTTAACTGATTTCATCGTTAATTGATTTCATCGTTAACTGATTTCATCTTCATTCTTCATTTAACTGATTTCATCGTTAACTGATTTCATCTTCATTCAACTGATTTCATCGTTAACTGATTTCGTCTTCATTTAACTGATTTCATCGTTAACTGATTTCATCTTTAACTGATTTCATCGTTAACTGATTTCATCTTCATTTAACTGATTTCATCGTTAACTGATTTCATCGTTAACTGATTTCATCTTCATTTAACTGATTCCATCGTTAACTGATTTCATCGTTAACTGATTTCATCTTCATTTAACTGATTTCATCGTTAACTTATTTCATCGTTAACTGATTCCATCGTTAACTGATTTCATCTTTAACTGATTTCATCGTTAACTGATTTCATCTTCATTTAACTGATTTCATCGTTAACTGATTTCATCTTCATTTAATTGATTTCATCGTTAACTGATTTCATCCTTAACTGATTTCATCTTCATTTAACTGATTTCATCGTTAACTGATTTCATCGTTAACTGATTTCATCTTCATTTAACTGATTTCATCGTTAACTGATTTCATCGTTAACTGATTTCATCTTCATTTAACTGATTTCATCGTTAACTGATTTCATCTTCATTTAACTGATTTCATCGTTAACTGATTTCATCGTTAACTGATTTCATCTTCATTTAACTGATTTCATCGTTAACTGATTTCATCGTTAACTGATTTCATCTTCATTTAACTGATTTCATCGTTAACTGATTTCATCGTTAACTGATTTCATCTTTAACTGATTTCATCGTTAACTGATTTCATCTTCATTTAACTGATTTCATCGTTAACTGATTTCATCTTCATTTAACTGATTTCATCGTTAACTGATTTCATCGTTAACTGATTTCATCTTCATTTAACTGATTTCATCGTTAACTGATTTCATCGTTAACTGATTTCATCTTTAACTGATTTCATCGTTAACTGATTTCATCTTCATTTAACTGATTTCATCGTTAACTGATTTCATCGTTAACTGATTTCATCTTCATTTAACTGATTTCATCGTTAACTGATTTCATCTTTAACTGATTTCATCGTTAACTGATTTCATCTTCATTTAACTGATTTCATCGTTAACTGATTTCATCGTTAACTGATTTCATCTTCATTTAACTGATTTCATCGTTAACTGATTTCATCTTCATTTAACTGATTTCATCGTTAACTGATTTCATCGTTAACTGATTTCATCTTCATTTAACTGATTTCATCGTTAACTGATTTCATCTTCATTTAACTGATTTCATCTTCATTTAACTGATTTCATCGTTAACTGATTTCATCTTCATTTAACTGATTCCATCGTTAACTGATTCCATCGTTAACTGATTTCATCGTTAACTGATTTCATCTTCATTTAACTGATTTCATTTTCATTCTTCATTTAACTGATTTCATCGTTAACTGATTTCATCTTCATTTAACTGATTTCATCGTTAACTGATTTCATCGTTAACTGATTTCATGGTTAACTGATTTCATCTTCATTTAACTGATTTCATCGTTAACTGATTTCATCGTTAACTGATTTCATCTTTAACTGATTTCATCGTTAACTGATTTCATCTTCATTTAACTGATTTCATCGTTAACTGATTTCATCTTCATTTAACTGATTCCATCGTTAACTGATTTCATCGTTAACTGATTTCATCGTTAACTGATTTCATCTTCATTTAACTGATTTCATCGTTAACTGATCTCATCGTTAACTGATCTCATCGTTAACTGATTCCATCGTTAACTGATTTCACCGTGAACTGATTTCATCTTCATTTAACTGATTCCATCGTTAACTGATTTCATCGTTAACTGATTTCATCGTTAACTGATTTCATCTTTAACTGATTTCATCGTTAACTGATTTCATCTTCATTTAACTGATTTCATTTTCATTCTTCATTTAACTGATTTCATCGTTAACTGATTTCATCGTTAACTGATTTCATCTTCATTTAACTGATTTCATCGTTAACTGATCTCATCGTTAATTGATTTCATCGTTAACTGATTTCATCTTCATTCTTCATTTAACTGATTTCATCGTTAACTGATTTCATCGTTAACTGATTTCATCTTCATTTAACTGATTTCATCGTTAACTGATTTCATCTTCATTCTTCATTTAACTGATTTCATCTTTAACTGATTTCATCGTTAACTGATTTCATCTTCATTTAACTGATTTCATCGTTAATTGATTTCATCGTTAACTGATTTCATCGTTAACTGATTTCATCTTCATTTAACTGATTTCATCGTTAAATGATTTCATCGTTAACTGATTTCATCTTTAACTGATTTCATCTTCATTTAACTGATTTCATCGTTAACTGATTTCATCGTTAACTGATTTCATCGTTAACTGATTTCATCGTTAACTGATTTCATCTTCATTTAACTGATTCCATCGTTAACTGATTTCATCGTTAACTGATTTCATCTTTAACTGATTTCATCGTTAACTGATTTCATCTTCATTTAACTGATTTCATCGTTAACTGATTTCATCGTTAACTGATTTCATCTTTAACTGATTTCATCGTTAACTGATTTCATCTTCATTTAACTGATTTCATCGTTAACTGATTTCATCTTCATTTAACTGATTCCATCGTTAACTGATTCCATCGTTAACTGATTTCATCGTTAACTGATTTCATCTTCATTTAACTGATTTCATTTTCATTCTTCATTTAACTGATTTCATCGTTAACTGATTTCATCTTCATTTAACTGATTTCATCGTTAACTGATTTCATCGTTAACTGATTTCATCGTTAACTGATTTCATCTTCATTTAACTGATTTCATCGTTAACTGATTTCATCGTTAACTGATTTCATCTTCATTTAACTGATTTCATCGTTAACTGATTTCATCTTCATTTAACTGATTCCATCGTTAACTGATTTCATCGTTAACTGATTTCATCGTTAACTGATCTCATCGTTAACTGATTCCATCGTTAACTGATTTCACCGTGAACTGATTTCATCTTCATTTAACTGATTCCATCGTTAACTGATTTCATCGTTAACTGATTTCATCGTTAACTGATTTCATCTTCATTTAACTGATTTCATTTTCATTCTTCATTTAACTGATTTCATCGTTAACTGATTTCATCGTTAACTGATTTCATCTTCATTTAACTGATTTCATCGTTAACTGATTTCATCGTTAACTGATTTCATCTTCATTCTTCATTTAACTGATTTCATCTTTAACTGATTTCATCGTTAACTGATTTCATCTTCATTTAACTGATTTCATCGTTAATTGATTTCATCGTTAACTGATTTCATCTTTAACTGATTTCATCTTCATTTAACTGATTTCATCGTTAATTGATTTCATCGTTAACTGATTTCATCTTCATTTAACTGATTTCATCGTTAACTAATTTCATCGTTAACTGATTTCATCTTTAACTGATTTCATATTCATTTAACTGATTTCATCGTTAACTGATTTCATCGTTAACTGATTTCATCGTTAACTGATTTCATCTTCATTTAACTGATTTCATCTTCATTTAACTGATTTCATCTTCATTTAACTGATTTCATCGTTAACTGATTTCATCGTTAACTGATTTCATCTTTAACTGATTTCATCGTTAACTGATTTCATCTTCATTTAACTGATTCCATCGTTAACTGATTTCATCGTTAACTGATTTCATCTTTAACTGATTTCATCGTTAACTGATTTCATCTTTAACTGATTTCATCGTTAACTGATTTCATCTTCATTTAACTGATTTCATTGTTAACTGATTCCATCGTTAACTGATTTCATCGTTAACTGATTTCATCTTTAACTGATTTCATCGTTAACTGATTTCATCTTCATTTAACTGATTTCATCGTTAACTGATTTCATCGTTAACTGATTTCATCTTTAACTGATTTCATCGTTAACTGATTTCATCTTCATTTAATTGATTTCATCGTTAACTGATTTCATCGTTAACTGATTTCATCGTTAACTGATTTCATCTTCATTTAACTGATTTCATCGTTAACTGATTTCATCGTTAACTGATTCCATCGTTAACTGATTTCATCGTTAACTGATTTCATCGTTAACTGATTTCATCTTCATTTAACTGATTTCATCGTTAACTGATTTCATCGTTAACTGATTTCATCTTCATTTAACTGATTTCATCGTTAACTGATTTCATCGTTAACTGATTTCATCGTTAACTGATTCCATCGTTAACTGATTTCATCTTTAACTGATTTCATCGTTAACTGATTTCATCTTCATTTAACTGATTTCATCGTTAACTGATTTCATCTTCATTTAACTGATTTCATCGTTAAGTGATTTCATCGTTAACTGATTTCATCGTTAACTGATTTCATCTTCATTTAACTGATTTCATCGTTAACTGATTTCATCGTTAACTGATTTCATCTTCATTTAACTGATTTCATCGTTAACTGATTTCATCTTCATTTAACTGATTTCATCGTTAACTGATTTCATCGTTAACTGATTTCATCGTTAACTGATTTCATCTTCATTCTTCATTTAACTGATTTCATCGTTAACTGATTTCATCGTTAACTGATTTCATCTTCATTTAACTGATTTCATCGTTAATTGATTTCATCGTTAACTGATTTCATCGTTAACTGATTTCATCTTCATTTAACTGATTTCATCGTTAACTGATTTCATCGTTAACTGATTTCATCTTTAACTGATTTCATCTTCATTTAACTGATTTCATCGTTAACTGATTTCATCGTTAACTGATTTCATCTTCATTTAACTGATTTCATCTTCATTTAACTGATTTCATCGTTAACTGATTTCATCTTCATTTAACTGATTTCATCTTCATTTAACTGATTTCATCTTCATTTAACTGATTTCATCGTTAACTGATTTCATCGTTAACTGATTTCATCTTTAACTGATTTCATCGTTAACTGATTTCATCTTCATTTAACTGATTCCATCGTTAACTGATTTCATCGTTAACTGATTTCATCTTTAACTGATTTCATCGTTAACTGATTTCATCTTTAACTGATTTCATCGTTAACTGATTTCATCTTCATTTAACTGATTTCATTGTTAACTGATTCCATCGTTAACTGATTTCATCGTTAACTGATTTCATCTTTAACTGATTTCATCGTTAACTGATTTCATCTTCATTTAACTGATTTCATCGTTAACTGATTTCATCGTTAACTGATTTCATCTTTAACTGATTTCATCGTTAACTGATTTCATCTTCATTTAATTGATTTCATCGTTAACTGATTTCATCGTTAACTGATTTCATCGTTAACTGATTTCATCTTCATTTAACTGATTTCATCGTTAACTGATTTCATCGTTAACTGATTCCATCGTTAACTGATTTCATCGTTAACTGATTTCATCGTTAACTGATTTCATCTTCATTTAACTGATTTCATCGTTAACTGATTTCATCGTTAACTGATTTCATCTTCATTTAACTGATTTCATCGTTAACTGATTTCATCGTTAACTGATTTCATCGTTAACTGATTCCATCGTTAACTGATTTCATCTTTAACTGATTTCATCGTTAACTGATTTCATCTTCATTTAACTGATTTCATCGTTAACTGATTTCATCTTCATTTAACTGATTTCATCGTTAAGTGATTTCATCGTTAACTGATTTCATCGTTAACTGATTTCATCTTCATTTAACTGATTTCATCGTTAACTGATTTCATCGTTAACTGATTTCATCTTCATTTAACTGATTTCATCGTTAACTGATTTCATCTTCATTTAACTGATTTCATCGTTAACTGATTTCATCGTTAACTGATTTCATCGTTAACTGATTTCATCTTCATTCTTCATTTAACTGATTTCATCGTTAACTGATTTCATCGTTAACTGATTTCATCTTCATTTAACTGATTTCATCGTTAATTGATTTCATCGTTAACTGATTTCATCGTTAACTGATTTCATCTTCATTTAACTGATTTCATCGTTAACTGATTTCATCGTTAACTGATTTCATCTTTAACTGATTTCATCTTCATTTAACTGATTTCATCGTTAACTGATTTCATCGTTAACTGATTTCATCTTCATTTAACTGATTTCATCTTCATTTAACTGATTTCATCGTTAACTGATTTCATCTTCATTTAACTGATTTCATCGTTAACTGATTTCATCGTTAACTGATTTCATCGTTAACTGATTTCATCGTTAACTGATTCCATCGTTAACTGATTTCATCGTTAACTGATTTCATCTTCATTTAACTGATTCCATCGTTAACTGATTCCATCGTTAACTGATTTCATCGTTAACTGATTTCATCTTCATTTAACTGATTTCATTTTCATTCTTCATTTAACTGATTTCATCGTTAACTGATTTCATCTTCATTTAACTGATTTCATCGTTAACTGATTTCATCGTTAACTGATTTCATCGTTAACTGATTTCATCTTCATTTAACTGATTTCATCGTTAACTGATTTCATCGTTAACTGATTTCATCGTTAACTGATTTCATCTTCATTTAACTGATTTCATCGTTAACTGATTTCATCGTTAACTGATTCCATCGTTAACTGATTTCATCGTTAACTGATTTCATCTTCATTTAACTGATTTCATCGTTAACTGATTTCATCTTCATTTAACTGATTTCATCGTTAACTGATTTCATCGTTAACTGATTTCATCGTTAACTGATTTCATCTTCATTTAACTGATTTCATTTTCATTCTTCATTTAACTGATTTCATCGTTAACTGATTTCATCTTCATTTAACTGATTTCATCGTTAACTGATTTCATCTTCATTTAACTGATTTCATCGTTAACTGATTTCATCGTTAACTGATTTCATCGTTAACTGATTTCATCTTCATTTAACTGATTTCATCGTTAACTGATTTCATCGTTAACTGATTCCATCGTTAACTGATTTCATCGTTAACTGATTTCATCTTCATTTAACTGATTTCATCGTTAACTGATTTCATCGTTAACTGATTTCATCTTCATTTAACTGATTTCATCGTTAACTGATTTCATCTTTAACTGATTTCATCGTTAACTGATTTCATCGTTAACTGATTTCATCTTCATTTAACTGATTTCATCGTTAACTGATTTCATCGTTAACTGATTTCATCGTTAACTGATTTCATCTTCATTTAACTGATTTCATCGTTAACTGATTTCATCGTTAACTGATTTCATCTTCATTTAACTGATTTCATCGTTAACTGATTTCATCGTTAACTGATTCCATCGTTAACTGATTTCATCTTTAACTGATTTCATCGTTAACTGATTTCATCTTCATTTAACTGATTTCATCGTTAACTGATTTCATCTTCATTCAACTGATTTCATCGTTAACTGATTTCGTCTTCATTTAACTGATTTCATCGTTAACTGATTTCATCTTTAACTGATTTCATCGTTAACTGATTTCATCTTCATTTAACTGATTTCATCGTTAACTGATTTCATCTTCATTTAACTGATTTCATCGTTAACTGATTTCATCGTTAACTGATTTCATCGTTAACTGATTTCATCGTTAACTGATTTCATCGTTAACTGATTCCATCGTTAACTGATTTCATCGTTAACTGATTTCATCTTCATTTAACTGATTCCATCGTTAACTGATTCCATCGTTAACTGATTTCATCGTTAACTGATTTCATCTTCATTTAACTGATTTCATTTTCATTCTTCATTTAACTGATTTCATCGTTAACTGATTTCATCTTCATTTAACTGATTTCATCGTTAACTGATTTCATCGTTAACTGATTTCATCGTTAACTGATTTCATCTTCATTTAACTGATTTCATCGTTAACTGATTTCATCGTTAACTGATTTCATCGTTAACTGATTTCATCTTCATTTAACTGATTTCATCGTTAACTGATTTCATCGTTAACTGATTCCATCGTTAACTGATTTCATCGTTAACTGATTTCATCTTCATTTAACTGATTTCATCGTTAACTGATTTCATCTTCATTTAACTGATTTCATCGTTAACTGATTTCATCGTTAACTGATTTCATCGTTAACTGATTTCATCTTCATTTAACTGATTTCATTTTCATTCTTCATTTAACTGATTTCATCGTTAACTGATTTCATCTTCATTTAACTGATTTCATCGTTAACTGATTTCATCTTCATTTAACTGATTTCATCGTTAACTGATTTCATCGTTAACTGATTTCATCGTTAACTGATTTCATCTTCATTTAACTGATTTCATCGTTAACTGATTTCATCGTTAACTGATTCCATCGTTAACTGATTTCAACGTTAACTGATTTCATCTTCATTTAACTGATTTCATCGTTAACTGATTTCATCGTTAACTGATTTCATCTTCATTTAACTGATTTCATCGTTAACTGATTTCATCTTTAACTGATTTCATCGTTAACTGATTTCATCGTTAACTGATTTCATCTTCATTTAACTGATTTCATCGTTAACTGATTTCATCGTTAACTGATTTCATCGTTAACTGATTTCATCTTCATTTAACTGATTTCATCGTTAACTGATTTCATCGTTAACTGATTTCATCTTCATTTAACTGATTTCATCGTTAACTGATTTCATCGTTAACTGATTCCATCGTTAACTGATTTCATCTTTAACTGATTTCATCGTTAACTGATTTCATCTTCATTTAACTGATTTCATCGTTAACTGATTTCATCTTCATTCAACTGATTTCATCGTTAACTGATTTCGTCTTCATTTAACTGATTTCATCGTTAACTGATTTCATCTTTAACTGATTTCATCGTTAACTGATTTCATCTTCATTTAACTGATTTCATCATTAACTGATTTCATCGTTAACTGATTTCATCGTTAACTGATTTCATCTTCATTTAACTGATTTCATCGTTAACTGATTTCATCGTTAACTGATTTCATCTTCATTTAACTGATTTCATCGTTCACTGATTTCATCGTTAACTGATTTCATCTTCATTTAACTGATTTCATCGTTAACTGATTTCATCGTTAACTGATTTCATCTTCATTTAACTGATTTCATCGTTAACTGATTTCATCTTCATTCAACTGATTTCATCGTTAACTGATTTCGTCTTCATTTAACTGATTTCATCGTTAACTGATTTCATCTTTAACTGATTTCATCGTTAACTGATTTCGTCTTCATTTAACTGATTTCATCGTTAACTGATTTCATCGTTAACTGATTTCATCGTTAACTGATTTCATCTTCATTTAACTGATTCCATCGTTAACTGATTTCATCGTTAACTGATTTCATCTTCATTTAACAGATTTCATCGTTAACTTATTTCATCGTTAACTGATTCCATCTTTAACTGATTTCATCTTTAACTGATTTCATCGTTAACTGATTTCATCTTCATTTAACTGATTTCATCGTTAACTGATTTCATCTTCATTTAATTGATTTCATCGTTAACTGATTCCATCGTTAACTGATTTCATCGTTAACTGATTTCATCTTCATTTAACTGATTCCATCGTTAACTGATTTCATCGTTAACTGATTTCATCTTCATTTAACTGATTTCATCGTTAACTGATTTCATCGTTAACTGATCTCATCGTTAACTGATTCCATCGTTAACTGATTTCACCGTGAACTGATTTCATCTTCATTTAACTGATTCCATCGTTAACTGATTTCATCGTTAACTGATTTCATCGTTAACTGATTTCATCTTCATTTAACTGATTTCATTTTCATTCTTCATTTAACTGATTTCATCGTTAACTGATTTCATCGTTAACTGATTTCATCTTCATTTAACTGATTTCATCGTTAACTGATTTCATCGTTAACTGATTTCATCGTTAACTGATTTCATCTTCATTCTTCATTTAACTGATTTCATCTTTAACTGATTTCATCGTTAACTGATTTCATCTTCATTTAACTGATTTCATCGTTAATTGATTTCATCGTTAACTGATTTCATCTTTAACTGATTTCATCTTCATTTAACTGATTTCATCGTTAATTGATTTCATCGTTAACTGATTTCATCTTCATTTAACTGATTTCATCGTTAACTAATTTCATCGTTAACTGATTTCATCTTTAACTGATTTCATCTTCATTTAACTGATTTCATCGTTAACTGATTTCATCGTTAACTGATTTCATCGTTAACTGATTTCATCTTCATTTAACTGATTTCATCTTCATTTAACTGATTTCATCGTTAACTGATTTCATCGTTAACTGATTTCATCTTTAACTGATTTCATCGTTAACTGATTTCATCTTCATTTAACTGATTCCATCGTTAACTGATTTCATCGTTAACTGATTTCATCTTTAACTGATTTCATCGTTAACTGATTTCATCTTTAACTGATTTCATCGTTAACTGATTTCATCTTCATTTAACTGATTTCATCGTTAACTGATTCCATCGTTAACTGATTTCATCGTTAACTGATTTCATCTTTAACTGATTTCATCGTTAACTGATTTCATCTTCATTTAACTGATTTCATCGTTAACTGATTTCATCGTTAACTGATTTCATCTTTAACTGATTTCATCGTTAACTGATTTCATCTTCATTTAATTGATTTCATCGTTAACTGATTTCATCGTTAACTGATTTCATCGTTAACTGATTTCATCTTCATTTAACTGATTTCATCGTTAACTGATTTCATCGTTAACTGATTCCATCGTTAACTGATTTCATCGTTAACTGATTTCATCGTTAACTGATTTCATCTTCATTTAACTGATTTCATCGTTAACTGATTTCATCGTTAACTGATTTCATCTTCATTTAACTGATTTCATCGTTAACTGATTTCATCGTTAACTGATTTCATCGTTAACTGATTCCATCGTTAACTGATTTCATCTTTAACTGATTTCATCGTTAACTGATTTCATCTTCATTTAACTGATTTCATCGTTAACTGATTTCATCTTCATTTAACTGATTTCATCGTTAAGTGATTTCATCGTTAACTGATTTCATCGTTAACTGATTTCATCTTCATTTAACTGATTTCATCGTTAACTGATTTCATCGTTAACTGATTTCATCTTCATTTAACTGATTTCATCGTTAACTGATTTCATCTTCATTTAACTGATTTCATCGTTAACTGATTTCATCGTTAACTGATTTCATCGTTAACTGATTTCATCTTCATTCTTCATTTAACTGATTTCATCGTTAACTGATTTCATCGTTAACTGATTTCATCTTCATTTAACTGATTTCATCGTTAATTGATTTCATCGTTAACTGATTTCATCGTTAACTGATTTCATCTTCATTTAACTGATTTCATCGTTAACTGATTTCATCGTTAACTGATTTCATCTTTAACTGATTTCATCTTCATTTAACTGATTTCATCGTTAACTGATTTCATCGTTAACTGATTTCATCTTCATTTAACTGATTTCATCTTCATTTAACTGATTTCATCGTTAACTGATTTCATCTTCATTTAACTGATTTCATCGTTAACTGATTTCATCGTTAACTGATTTCATCGTTAACTGATTTCATCTTCATTTAACTGATTTCATCGTTAACTGATTTCATCGTTAACTGATTCCATCGTTAACTGATTTCATCGTTAACTGATTTCATCTTCATTTAACTGATTCCATCGTTAACTGATTCCATCGTTAACTGATTTCATCGTTAACTGATTTCATCTTCATTTAACTGATTTCATTTTCATTCTTCATTTAACTGATTTCATCGTTAACTGATTTCATCTTCATTTAACTGATTTCATCGTTAACTGATTTCATCTTCATTTAACTGATTTCATCGTTAACTGATTTCATCTTCATTTAACTGATTCCATCGTTAACTGATTCCATCGTTAACTGATTTCATCGTTAACTGATTTCATCTTCATTTAACTGATTTCATTTTCATTCTTCATTTAACTGATTTCATCGTTAACTGATTTCATCGTTAACTGATTTCATCTTCATTTAACTGATTTCATCGTTAACTGATTTCATCGTTAACTGATTTCATCGTTAACTGATTTCATCTTCATTTAACTGATTTCATCGTTAACTGATTTCATCGTTAACTGATTTCATCTTCATTTAACTGATTTCATCGTTAACTGATTTCATCTTCATTTAACTGATTCCATCGTTAACTGATTTCATCGTTAACTGATTTCTTCTTCATTTAACTGATTTCATCGTTAACTGATTTCATCGTTAACTGATCTCATCGTTAACTGATTCCATCGTTAACTGATTTCACCGTGAACTGATTTCATCTTCATTTAACTGATTCCATCGTTAACTGATTTCATCGTTAACTGATTTCATCGTTAACTGATTTCATCTTCATTTAACTGATTTCATTTTCATTCTTCATTTAACTGATTTCATCGTTAACTGATTTCATCGTTAACTGATTTCATCTTTAACTGATTTCATCGTTAACTGATTTCATCTTCATTTAACTGATTTCATCGTTAACTGATTTCATCTTCATTTAACTGATTCCATCGTTAACTGATTCCATCGTTAACTGATTTCATCGTTAACTGATTTCATCTTCATTTAACTGATTTCATTTTCATTCTTCATTTAACTGATTTCATCGTTAACTGATTTCATCGTTAACTGATTTCATCTTCATTTAACTGATTTCATCGTTAACTGATTTCATCGTTAACTGATTTCATCTTCATTTAACTGATTTCATCGTTAACTGATTTCATCGTTAACTGATTTCATCTTCATTTAACTGATTTCATCGTTAACTGATTTCATCTTCATTTAACTGATTCCATCGTTAACTGATTTCATCGTTAACTGATTTCATCTTCATTTAACTGATTTCATCGTTAACTGATTTCATCGTTAACTGATCTCATCGTTAACTGATTCCATCGTTAACTGATTTCACCGTGAACTGATTTCATCTTCATTTAACTGATTCCATCGTTAACTGATTTCATCGTTAACTGATTTCATCGTTAACTGATTTCATCTTCATTTAACTGATTTCATTTTCATTCTTCATTTAACTGATTTCATCGTTAACTGATTTCATCGTTAACTGATTTCATCGTTAACTGATTTCATCGTTAACTGATTTCATCTTCATTCTTCATTTAACTGATTTCATCTTTAACTGATTTCATCGTTGACTGATTTCATCTTCATTTAACTGATTTCATCGTTAATTGATTTCATCGTTAACTGATTTCATCTTTAACTGATTTCATCTTCATTTAACTGATTTCATCGTTAATTGATTTCATCGTTAACTGATTTCATCTTCATTTAACTGATTTCATCGTTAACTGATTTCATCGTTAACTGATTTCATCTTTAACTGATTTCATCTTCATTTAACTGATTTCATCGTTAACTGATTTCATCGTTAACTGATTTCATCTTCATTTAACTGATTTCATCGTTAACTGATTTCATCGTTAACTGATTTCATCTTTAACTGATTTCATCTTCATTTAACTGATTTCATCGTTAACTGATTTCATCGTTAACTGATTTCATCTTCATTTAACTGATTTCATCTTCATTTAACTGATTTCATCGTTAACTGATTTCATCGTTAACTGATTTCATCTTTAACTGATTTCATCGTTAACTGATTTCATCTTCATTTAACTGATTTCATCGTTAACTGATTCCATCGTTAACTGATTTCATCGTTAACTGATTTCATCGTTAACTGATTTCATCTTTAACTGATTTCATCGTTAACTGATTTCATCTTCATTTAACTGATTTCATCGTTAACTGATTTCATCTTCATTTAATTGATTTCATCGTTAACTGATTTCATCGTTAATTGATTTCATCGTTAACTGATTTCATCTTCATTTAACTGATTTCATCGTTAACTGATTTCATCGTTAACTGATTCCATCGTTAACTGATTTCATCGTTAACTGATTTCATCTTCATTTAACTGATTTCATCGTTAACTGATTTCATCGTTAACTGATTTCATCGTTAACTGATTTCATCTTCATTTAACTGATTTCATCGTTAACTGATTTCATCGTTAACTGATTTCATCGTTAACTGATTTCATCGTTAACTGATTTCATCTTCATTTAACTGATTTCATCGTTAACTGATTTCATCGTTAACTGATTTCATCTTTAACTGATTTCATCGTTAACTGATTTCATCTTCATTTAACTGATTTCATCGTTAACTGATTTCATCGTTAACTGATCTCATCGTTAACTGATTCCATCGTTAACTGATTTCATCGTTAACTGATTTCATCTTCATTTAACTGATTTCATTTTCATTCTTCATTTAACTGATTTCATCGTTAACTGATTTCATCGTTAACTGATTTCATCTTTAACTGATTTCATCGTTAACTGATTTCATCTTCATTTAACTGATTTCATCGTTAACTGATTTCATCTTCATTTAACTGATTCCATCTTTAACTGATTCCATCGTTAACTGATTTCATCGTTAACTGATTTCATCTTCATTTAACTGATTTCATTTTCATTCTTCATTTAACTGATTTCATCGTTAACTGATTTCATCGTTAACTGATTTCATCTTCATTTAACTGATTTCATCGTTAACTGATTTCATCGTTAACTGATTTCATCTTCATTTAACTGATTTCATCGTTAACTGATTTCATCGTTAACTGATTTCATCTTCATTTAACTGATTCCATCGTTAACTGATTTCATCGTTAACTGATTTCATCGTTAACTGATTTCATCTTCATTTAACTGATTTCATTTTCATTCTTCATTTAACTGATTTCATCGTTAACTGATTTCATCGTTAACTGATTTCATCGTTAACTGATTTCATCTTCATTCTTCATTTAACTGATTTCATCTTTAACTGATTTCATCGTTAACTGATTTCATCTTTAACTGATTTCATCGTTAACTGATTTCATCTTCATTTAACTGATTTCATCGTTAACTGATTCCATCGTTAACTGATTTCATCGTTAACTGATTTCATCGTTAACTGATTTCATCGTTAACTGATTTCATCTTCATTTAACTGATTTCATCGTTAACTGATTTCATCTTCATTTAATTGATTTCATCGTTAACTGATTTCATCGTTAATTGATTTCATCGTTAACTGATTTCATCTTCATTTAACTGATTTCATCGTTAACTGATTTCATCGTTAACTGATTCCATCGTTAACTGATTTCATCGTTAACTGATTTCATCGTTAACTGATTTCATCTTCATTTAACTGATTTCATCGTTAACTGATTTCATCGTTAACTGATTTCATCTTCATTTAACTGATTTCATCGTTAACTGATTTCATCGTTAACTGATTTCATCGTTAACTGATTTCATCGTTAACTGATTTCATCTTCATTTAACTGATTTCATCGTTAACTGATTTCATCGTTAACTGATTTCATCTTTAACTGATTTCATCGTTAACTGATTTCATCTTCATTTAACTGATTTCATCGTTAACTGATTTCATCGTTAACTGATCTCATCGTTAACTGATTCCATCGTTAACTGATTTCACCGTGAACTGATTTCATCTTCATTTAACTGATTCCATCGTTAACTGATTTCATCGTTAACTGATTTCATCGTTAACTGATTTCATCTTCATTTAACTGATTTCATTTTCATTCTTCATTTAACTGATTTCATCGTTAACTGATTTCATCGTTAACTGATTTCATCTTTAACTGATTTCATCGTTAACTGATTTCATCTTCATTTAACTGATTTCATCGTTAACTGATTTCATCTTCATTTAACTGATTCCATCTTTAACTGATTCCATCGTTAACTGATTTCATCGTTAACTGATTTCATCTTCATTTAACTGATTTCATTTTCATTCTTCATTTAACTGATTTCATCGTTAACTGATTTCATCGTTAACTGATTTCATCTTCATTTAACTGATTTCATCGTTAACTGATTTCATCGTTAACTGATTTCATCTTCATTTAACTGATTTCATCGTTAACTGATTTCATCGTTAACTGATTTCATCTTCATTTAACTGATTCCATCGTTAACTGATTTCATCGTTAACTGATTTCATCGTTAACTGATTTCATCTTCATTTAACTGATTTCATTTTCATTCTTCATTTAACTGATTTCATCGTTAACTGATTTCATCGTTAACTGATTTCATCGTTAACTGATTTCATCGTTAACTGATTTCATCTTCATTCTTCATTTAACTGATTTCATCTTTAACTGATTTCATCGTTAACTGATTTCATCTTCATTTAACTGATTTCATCGTTAACTGATTTCATCGTTAACTGATTTCATCTTCATTCTTCATTTAACTGATTTCATCTTTAACTGATTTCATCGTTAACTGATTTCATCTTCATTTAACTGATTTCATCGTTAATTGATTTCATCGTTAACTGATTTCATCTTTAACTGATTTCATCTTCATTTAACTGATTTCATCGTTAATTGATTTCATCGTTAACTGATTTCATCTTCATTTAACTGATTTCATCGTTAACTGATTTCATCGTTAACTGATTTCATCTTTAACTGATTTCATCTTCATTTAACTGATTTCATCGTTAACTGATTTCATCGTTAACTGATTTCATCTTCATTTAACTGATTTCATCTTCATTTAACTGATTTCATCTTCATTTAACTGATTTCATCGTTAACTGATTTCATCGTTAACTGATTTCATCTTTAACTGATTTCATCGTTAACTGATTTCATCTTCATTTAACTGATTCCATCGTTAACTGATTTCATCGTTAACTGATTTCATCTTTAACTGATTTCATCGTTAACTGATTTCATCTTCATTTAACTGATTTCATCGTTAACTGATTTCATCGTTAACTGATTTCATCTTTAACTGATTTCATCGTTAACTGATTTCATCTTCATTTAACTGATTTCATCGTTAACTGATTCCATCGTTAACTGATTTCATCGTTAACTGATTTCATCTTTAACTGATTTCATCGTTAACTGATTTCATCTTCATTTAACTGATTTCATCGTTAACTGATTTCATCTTCATTTAATTGATTTCATCGTTAACTGATTTCATCGTTAATTGATTTCATCGTTAACTGATTTCATCGTTAACTGATTTCATCGTTAACTGATTTCATCGTTAACTGATTCCATCGTTAACTGATTTCATCGTTAACTGATTTCATCGTTAACTGATTTCATCTTCATTTAACTGATTTCATCGTTAACTGATTTCATCGTTAACTGATTTCATCTTCATTTAACTGATTTCATCGTTAACTGATTTCATCGTTAACTGATTTCATCGTTAACTGATTTCATCGTTAACTGATTTCATCTTCATTTAACTGATTTCATCGTTAACTGATTTCATCGTTAACTGATTCCATCGTTAACTGATTTCATCTTTAACTGATTTCATCGTTAACTGATTTCATCTTCATTTAACTGATTTCATCGTTAACTGATTTCATCTTCATTTAACTGATTTCATCGTTAAGTGATTTCATCGTTAACTGATTTCATCGTTAACTGATTTCATCTTCATTTAACTGATTTCATCGTTAACTGATTTCATCGTTAACTGATTTCATCTTCATTTAACTGATTTCATCGTTAACTGATTTCATCTTCATTTAACTGATTTCATCGTTAACTGATTTCATCGTTAACTGATTTCATCTTCATTCTTCATTTAACTGATTTCATCGTTAACTGATTTCATCTTCATTCTTCATTTAACTGATTTCATCGTTAACTGATTTCATCGTTAACTGATTTCATCTTCATTTAACTGATTTCATCGTTAATTGATTTCATCGTTAACTGATTTCATCGTTAACTGATTTCATCTTCATTTAACTGATTTCATCGTTAACTGATTTCATCTTTAACTGATTTCATCTTTAACTGATTTCATCTTCATTTAACTGATTTCATCGTTAACTGATTTCATCGTTAACTGATTTCATCTTCATTTAACTGATTTCATCTTCATTTAACTGATTTCATCGTTAACTGATTTCATCTTCATTTAACTGATTTCATCGTTAACTGATTTCATCGTTAACTGATTTCATCTTCATTTAACTGATTTCATCGTTAACTGATTTCATCGTTAACTGATTCCATCGTTAACTGATTTCATCTTCATTTAACTGATTTCATCGTTAACTGATTTCATCTTCATTTAACTGATTCCATCGTTAACTGATTCCATCGTTAACTGATTTCATCGTTAACTGATTTCATCTTCATTTAACTGATTTCATTTTCATTCTTCATTTAACTGATTTCATCGTTAACTGATTTCATCTTCATTTAACTGATTTCATCGTTAACTGATTTCATCGTTAACTGATTTCATCTTCATTTAACTGATTTCATCGTTAACTGATTTCATCGTTAACTGATTTCATCTTTAACTGATTTCATCGTTAACTGATTTCATCTTCATTTAACTGATTTCATCGTTAACTGATTTCATCTTCATTTAACTGATTCCATCGTTAACTGATTCCATCGTTAACTGATTTCATCGTTAACTGATTTCATCTTCATTTAACTGATTTCATCGTTAACTGATCTCATCGTTAACTGATCTCATCGTTAACTGATTCCATCGTTAACTGATTTCACCGTGAACTGATTTCATCTTCATTTAACTGATTCCATCGTTAACTGATTTCATCGTTAACTGATTTCATCGTTAACTGATTTCATCGTTAACTGATTTCATCTTCATTTAACTGATTTCATTTTCATTCTTCATTTAACTGATTTCATCGTTAACTGATTTCATCGTTAACTGATTTCATCTTCATTTAACTGATTTCATCGTTAACTGATTTCATCGTTAATTGATTTCATCGTTAACTGATTTCATCTTCATTCTTCATTTAACTGATTTCATCTTCATTCTTCATTTAACTGATTTCATCTTTAACTGATTTCATCGTTAACTGATTTCATCTTCATTTAACTGATTTCATCGTTAACTGATTTCATCGTTAACTGATTTCATCGTTAACTGATTTCATCTTCATTTAACTGATTTCATCGTTAACTGATTTCATCTTCATTCTTCATTTAACTGATTTCATCTTTAACTGATTTCATCGTTAACTGATTTCATCTTCATTTAACTGATTTCATCGTTAATTGATTTCATCGTTAACTGATTTCATCGTTAACTGATTTCATCGTTAACTGATTTCATCTTCATTTAACTGATTTCATCGTTAACTGATTTCATCGTTAACTGATTTCATCTTTAACTGATTTCATCTTCATTTAACTGATTTCATCTTCATTTAACTGATTTCATCGTTAACTGATTTCATCGTTAACTGATTTCATCTTAATTTAACTGATTTCATCTTCATTTAACTGATTTCATCGTTAACTGATTTCATCGTTAACTGATTTCATCTTCATTTAACTGATTTCATCGTTAACTGATTTCATCGTTAACTGATTTCATCTTTAACTGATTTCATCGTTAACTGATTTCATCTTCATTTAACTGATTTCATCGTTAACTGATTTCATCTTCATTTAACTGATTCCATCGTTAACTGATTCCATCGTTAACTGATTTCATCGTTAACTGATTTCATCTTCATTTAACTGATTTCATTTTCATTCTTCATTTAACTGATTTCATCGTTAACTGATTTCATCGTTAACTGATTTCATCTTCATTTAACTGATTTCATCGTTAACTGATTTCATCGTTAACTGATTTCATCTTCATTTAACTGATTTCATCGTTAACTGATTTCATCGTTAACTGATTTCATCTTCATTTAACTGATTTCATCGTTAACTGATTTCATCTTCATTTAACTGATTCCATCGTTAACTGATTTCATCGTTAACTGATTTCATCTTTAACTGATTTCATCTTCATTTAACTGATTTCATCGTTAACTGATTTCATCGTTAACTGATTTCATCTTCATTTAACTGATTTCGTCTTCATTTTACTGATTTCATCGTTAACTGATTTCATCGTTAACTGATTTCATCTTTAACTGATTTCATCGTTAACTGATTTCATCTTCATTTAACTGATTCCATCGTTAACTGATTTCATCGTTAACTGATTTCATCTTTAACTGATTTCATCGTTAACTGATTTCATCTTCATTTAACTGATTTCATCGTTAACTGATTTCATCGTTAACTGATTTCATCTTTAACTGATTTCATCGTTAACTGATTTCATCTTCATTTAACTGATTTCATCGTTAACTGATTCCATCGTTAACTGATTTCATCGTTAACTGATTTCATCGTTAACTGATTTCATCGTTAACTGATTTCATCTTCATTTAACTGATTTCATCGTTAACTGATTTCATCGTTAACTGATTTCATCTTTAACTGATTTCATCGTTAACTGATTTCATCTTCATTTAACTGATTTCATCTTCATTTAACTGATTTCATCGTTAACTGATTCCATCGTTAACTGATTTCATCTTTAACTGATTTCATCGTTAACTGATTTCATCTTCATTTAACTGATTTCATCGTTAACTGATTTCATCTTCATTTAACTGATTTCATCGTTAAGTGATTTCATCGTTAACTGATTTCATCGTTAACTGATTTCATCGTTAACTGATTTCATCTTCATTTAACTGATTTCATCGTTAACTGATTTCATCGTTAACTGATTTCATCTTCATTTAACTGATTTCATCGTTAACTGATTTCATCGTTAACTGATTCCATCGTTAACTGATTTCATCGTTAACTGATTTCATCGTTAACTGATTTCATCGTTAACTGATTTCATCTTCATTTAACTGATTTCATCGTTAACTGATTTCATCTTCATTTAACTGATTTCATCGTTAACTGATTTCATCGTTAACTGATTTCATCTTCATTTAACTGATTTCATCGTTAACTGATTTCATCGTTAACTGATTTCATCGTTAACTGATTTCATCTTCATTTAACTGATTTCATCGTTAACTGATTTCATCTTCATTTAACTGATTTCATCGTTAACTGATTTCATCGTTAACTGATTTCATCTTCATTTAACTGATTTCATCGTTAACTGATTTCATCTTCATTTAACTGATTCCATCGTTAACTGATTTCATCGTTAACTGATTTCATCGTTAACTGATTTCATCTTCATTTAACTGATTTCATCGTTAACTGATTTCATCGTTAACTGATCTCATCGTTAACTGATTCCATCGTTAACTGATTTCACCGTGAACTGATTTCATCTTCATTTAACTGATTCCATCGTTAACTGATTTCATCGTTAACTGATTTCATCGTTAACTGATTTCATCTTCATTTAACTGATTTCATTTTCATTCTTCATTTAACTGATTTCATCGTTAACTGATTTCATCGTTAACTGATTTCATCGTTAACTGATTTCATCGTTAACTGATTTCATCTTCATTCTTCATTTAACTGATTTCATCTTTAACTGATTTCATCGTTAACTGATTTCATCTTCATTTAACTGATTTCATCGTTAATTGATTTCATCGTTAACTGATTTCATCGTTAACTGATTTCATCTTCATTTAACTGATTTCATCGTTAACTGATTTCATCGTTAACTGATTTCATCTTTAACTGATTTCATCTTCATTTAACTGATTTCATCTTCATTTAACTGATTTCATCGTTAACTGATTTCATCTTCATTTAACTGATTTCATCTTCATTTAACTGATTCCATCGTTAACTGATTTCATCGTTAACTGATTTCATCTTTAACTGATTTCATCGTTAACTGATTTCATCTTCATTTAACTGATTTCATCGTTAACTGATTTCATCGTTAACTGATTTCATCTTTAACTGATTTCATCGTTAACTGATTTCATCTTCATTTAACTGATTTCATCGTTAACTGATTTCATCTTCATTTAATTGATTTCATCGTTAACTGATTTCATCGTTAACTGATTTCATCGTTAACTGATTTCATCTTCATTTAACTGATTTCATCGTTAACTGATTTCATCGTTAACTGATTCCATCGTTAACTGATTTCATCGTTAACTGATTTCATCGTTAACTGATTTCATCTTCATTTAACTGATTTCATCGTTAACTGATTTCATCTTCATTTAACTGATTTCATCTTTAACTGATTTCATCATTAACTGATTTCATCGTTAACTGATTCCATCGTTAACTGATTTCATCTTTAACTGATTTCATCGTTAACTGATTTCATCTTCATTTAACTGATTTCATCGTTAACTGATTTCATCTTCATTTAACTGATTTCATCGTTAAGTGATTTCATCGTTAACTGATTTCATCGTTAACTGATTTCATCGTTAACTGATTTCATCTTCATTTAACTGATTTCATCGTTAACTGATTTCATCGTTAACTGATTTCATCTTCATTTAACTGATTTCATCGTTAACTGATTTCATCGTTAACTGATTTCATCTTCATTTAACTGATTTCATCGTTAACTGATTTCATCGTTAACTGATTTCATCGTTAACTGATTTCATCGTTAACTGATTTCATCTTCATTCTTCATTTAACTGATTTCATCGTTAACTGATTTCATCGTTAACTGATTTCATCTTCATTTAACTGATTTCATCGTTAATTGATTTCATCGTTAACTGATTTCATCGTTAACTGATTTCATCTTCATTTAACTGATTTCATCGTTAACTGATTTCATCGTTAACTGATTTCATCTTCATTTAACTGATTTCATCGTTAATTGATTTCATCGTTAACTGATTTCATCGTTAACTGATTTCATCGTTAACTGATTTCATCTTCATTTAACTGATTTCATCGTTAACTGATTTCATCGTTAACTGATTTCATCTTTAACTGATTTCATCTTCATTTAACTGATTTCATCTTCATTTAACTGATTTCATCGTTAACTGATTTCATCGTTAACTGATTTCATCTTAATTTAACTGATTTCATCTTCATTTAACTGATTTCATCGTTAACTGATTTCATCGTTAACTGATTTCATCTTCATTTAACTGATTTCATCGTTAACTGATTTCATCGTTAACTGATTTCATCGTTAACTGATTTCATCTTCATTTAACTGATTTCATCGTTAACTGATTTCATCTTCATTTAACTGATTCCATCGTTAACTGATTCCATCGTTAACTGATTTCATCGTTAACTGATTTCATCTTCATTTAACTGATTTCATCGTTAACTGATTTCATCGTTAACTGATTTCATCTTCATTTAACTGATTTCATCGTTAACTGATTTCATCGTTAACTGATTTCATCTTCATTTAACTGATTTCATCGTTAACTGATTTCATCGTTAACTGATTTCATCGTTAACTGATTTCATCTTCATTCTTCATTTAACTGATTTCATCGTTAACTGATTTCATCGTTAACTGATTTCATCTTCATTTAACTGATTTCATCGTTAATTGATTTCATCGTTAACTGATTTCATCGTTAACTGATTTCATCTTCATTTAACTGATTTCATCGTTAACTGATTTCATCGTTAACTGATTTCATCTTTAACTGATTTCATCTTCATTTAACTGATTTCATCGTTAACTGATTTCATCGTTAACTGATTTCATCGTTAACTGATTTCATCGTTAACTGATTTCATCTTCATTTAACTGATTTCATCGTTAACTGATTTCATCTTCATTCTTCATTTAACTGATTTCATCTTTAACTGATTTCATCGTTAACTGATTTAATCTTCATTTAACTGATTTCATCGTTAATTGATTTCATCGTTAACTGATTTCATCGTTAACTGATTTCATCGTTAACTGATTTCATCTTCATTTAACTGATTTCATCGTTAACTGATTTCATCGTTAACTGATTTCATCTTTAACTGATTTCATCTTCATTTAACTGATTTCATCTTCATTTAACTGATTTCATCGTTAACTGATTTCATCGTTAACTGATTTCATCTTCATTTAACTGATTTCATCGTTAACTGATTTCATCGTTAACTGATTTCATCTTCATTTAACTGATTTCATCGTTAACTGATTTCATCGTTAACTGATTTCATCGTTAACTGATTTCATCTTCATTTAACTGATTTCATCGTTAACTGATTTCATCTTCATTTAACTGATTCCATCGTTAACTGATTCCATCGTTAACTGATTTCATCGTTAACTGATTTCATCTTCATTTAACTGATTTCATTTTCATTCTTCATTTAACTGATTTCATCGTTAACTGATTTCATCGTTAACTGATTTCATCTTCATTTAACTGATTTCATCGTTAACTGATTTCATCGTTAACTGATTTCATCTTCATTTAACTGATTTCATCGTTAACTGATTTCATCGTTAACTGATTTCATCTTCATTTAACTGATTTCATCGTTAACTGATTTCATCTTCATTTAACTGATTCCATCGTTAACTGATTTCATCGTTAACTGATTTCATCTTTAACTGATTTCATCTTCATTTAACTGATTTCATCGTTAACTGATTTCATCGTTAACTGATTTCATCTTCATTTAACTGATTTCGTCTTCATTTTACTGATTTCATCGTTAACTGATTTCATCGTTAACTGATTTCATCTTTAACTGATTTCATCGTTAACTGATTTCATCTTCATTTAACTGATTCCATCGTTAACTGATTTCATCGTTAACTGATTTCATCTTTAACTGATTTCATCGTTAACTGATTTCATCTTCATTTAACTGATTTCATCGTTAACTGATTTCATCGTTAACTGATTTCATCTTTAACTGATTTCATCGTTAACTGATTTCATCTTCATTTAACTGATTTCATCGTTAACTGATTCCATCGTTAACTGATTTCATCGTTAACTGATTTCATCTTTAACTGATTTCATCGTTAACTGATTTCATCTTCATTTAACTGATTTCATCGTTAACTGATTTCATCGTTAACTGATTTCATCTTTAACTGATTTCATCGTTAACTGATTTCATCTTCATTTAACTGATTTCATCTTCATTTAACTGATTTCATCGTTAACTGATTCCATCGTTAACTGATTTCATCTTTAACTGATTTCATCGTTAACTGATTTCATCTTCATTTAACTGATTTCATCGTTAACTGATTTCATCTTCATTTAACTGATTTCATCGTTAAGTGATTTCATCGTTAACTGATTCCATCGTTAACTGATTTCATCGTTAACTGATTTCATCTTCATTTAACTGATTTCATTTTCATTCTTCATTTAACTGATTTCATCGTTAACTGATTTCATCTTCATTTAACTGATTTCATCGTTAACTGATTTCATCGTTAACTGATTTCATCTTCATTTAACTGATTTCATCGTTAACTGATTTCATCGTTAACTGATTTCATCTTCATTTAACTGATTTCATCGTTAACTGATTTCATCTTCATTTAACTGATTCCATCGTTAACTGATTTCATCGTTAACTGATTTCATCTTTAACTGATTTCATCTTCATTTAACTGATTTCATCGTTAACTGATTTCATCGTTAACTGATTTCATCTTCATTTAACTGATTTCGTCTTCATTTTACTGATTTCATCGTTAACTGATTTCATCGTTAACTGATTTCATCTTTAACTGATTTCATCGTTAACTGATTTCATCTTCATTTAACTGATTCCATCGTTAACTGATTTCATCGTTAACTGATTTCATCTTTAACTGATTTCATCGTTAACTGATTTCATCTTCATTTAACTGATTTCATCGTTAACTGATTTCATCGTTAACTGATTTCATCTTTAACTGATTTCATCGTTAACTGATTTCATCTTCATTTAACTGATTTCATCGTTAACTGATTCCATCGTTAACTGATTTCATCGTTAACTGATTTCATCTTTAACTGATTTCATCGTTAACTGATTTCATCTTCATTTAACTGATTTCATCGTTAACTGATTTCATCGTTAACTGATTTCATCTTTAACTGATTTCATCGTTAACTGATTTCATCTTCATTTAACTGATTTCATCTTCATTTAACTGATTTCATCGTTAACTGATTCCATCGTTAACTGATTTCATCTTTAACTGATTTCATCGTTAACTGATTTCATCTTCATTTAACTGATTTCATCGTTAACTGATTTCATCTTCATTTAACTGATTTCATCGTTAAGTGATTTCATCGTTAACTGATTTCATCGTTAACTGATTTCATCGTTAACTGATTTCATCTTCATTTAACTGATTTCATCGTTAACTGATTTCATCGTTAACTGATTTCATCTTCATTTAACTGATTTCATCGTTAACTGATTTCATCGTTAACTGATTCCATCGTTAACTGATTTCATCGTTAACTGATTTCATCGTTAACTGATTTCATCGTTAACTGATTTCATCGTTAACTGATTTCATCTTCATTTAACTGATTTCATCGTTAACTGATTTCATCTTCATTTAACTGATTTCATCGTTAACTGATTTCATCGTTAACTGATTTCATCGTTAACTGATTTCATCTTCATTTAACTGATTTCATCGTTAACTGATTTCATCGTTAACTGATTTCATCTTCATTTAACTGATTCCATCGTTAACTGATTTCATCGTTAACTGATTTCATCGTTAACTGATTTCATCTTCATTTAACTGATTTCATCGTTAACTGATTTCATCGTTAACTGATTTCATCTTCATTTAACTGATTTCATTTTCATTCTTCATTTAACTGATTTCATCGTTAACTGATTTCATCGTTAACTGATTTCATCTTCATTTAACTGATTTCATCGTTAACTGATTTCATCGTTAACTGATTTCATCGTTAACTGATTTCATCTTCATTTAACTGATTTCATCGTTAACTGATTTCATCGTTAACTGATTTCATCTTCATTTAACTGATTTCATCGTTAACTGATTTCATCTTCATTTAACTGATTCCATCGTTAACTGATTTCATCGTTAACTGATTTCATCGTTAACTGATTTCATCTTCATTTAACTGATTTCATCGTTAACTGATCTCATCGTTAACTGATTCCATCGTTAACTGATTTCACCGTGAACTGATTTCATCTTCATTTAACTGATTCCATCGTTAACTGATTTCATCGTTAACTGATTTCATCGTTAACTGATTTCATCTTCATTTAACTGATTTCATTTTCATTCTTCATTTAACTGATTTCATCGTTAACTGATTTCATCGTTAACTGATTTCATCGTTAACTGATTTCATCTTCATTTAACTGATTTCATCGTTAATTGATTTCATCGTTAACTGATTTCATCGTTAACTGATTTCATCTTCATTTAACTGATTTCATCGTTAACTGATTTCATCGTTAACTGATTTCATCGTTAACTGATTTCATCTTTAACTGATTTCATCTTCATTTAACTGATTTCATCTTCATTTAACTGATTTCATCGTTAACTGATTTCATCTTCATTTAACTGATTTCATCTTCATTTAACTGATTTCATCTTCATTTAACTGATTCCATCGTTAACTGATTTCATCGTTAACTGATTTCATCGTTAACTGATTTCATCGTTAACTGATTTCATCTTCATTTAACTGATTTCATCGTTAACTGATTTCATCTTTAACTGATTTCATCGTTAACTGATTTCATCTTCATTTAACTGATTTCATCGTTAACTGATTTCATCTTCATTTAATTGATTTCATCGTTAACTGATTTCATCGTTAACTGATTTCATCGTTAACTGATTTCATCTTCATTTAACTGATTTCATCGTTAACTGATTTCATCGTTAACTGATTCCATCGTTAACTGATTTCATCGTTAACTGATTTCATCGTTAACTGATTTCATCTTCATTTAACTGATTTCATCGTTAACTGATTTCATCTTCATTTAACTGATTTCATCTTTAACTGATTTCATCGTTAACTGATTTCATCGTTAACTGATTTCATCGTTAACTGATTCCATCGTTAACTGATTTCATCTTTAACTGATTTCATCGTTAACTGATTTCATCTTCATTTAACTGATTTCATCGTTAACTGATTTCATCTTCATTTAACTGATTTCATCGTTAAGTGATTTCATCGTTAACTGATTTCATCGTTAACTGATTTCATCGTTAACTGATTTCATCTTCATTTAACTGATTTCATCGTTAACTGATTTCATCGTTAACTGATTTCATCTTCATTTAACTGATTTCATCGTTAACTGATTTCATCTTCATTTAACTGATTTCATCGTTAACTGATTTCATCGTTAACTGATTTCATCGTTAACTGATTTCATCTTCATTCTTCATTTAACTGATTTCATCGTTAACTGATTTCATCGTTAACTGATTTCATCTTCATTTAACTGATTTCATCGTTAATTGATTTCATCGTTAACTGATTTCATCGTTAACTGATTTCATCTTCATTTAACTGATTTCATCGTTAACTGATTTCATCGTTAACTGATTTCATCTTTAACTGATTTCATCTTCATTTAACTGATTTCATCGTTAACTGATTTCATCGTTAACTGATTTCATCTTCATTTAACTGATTTCATCTTCATTTAACTGATTTCATCGTTAACTGATTTCATCGTTAACTGATTTCATCTTTAACTGATTTCATCGTTAACTGATTTCATCTTCATTTAACTGATTCCATCGTTAACTGATTTCATCGTTAACTGATTTCATCTTCATTTAACTGATTTCATCGTTAACTGATTTCATCGTTAACTGATTTCATCTTTAACTGATTGCATCGTTAACTGATTTCATCTTCATTTAACTGATTTCATCGTTAACTGATTCCATCGTTAACTGATTTCATCGTTAACTGATTTCATCTTTAACTGATTTCATCGTTAACTGATTTCATCTTCATTTAACTGATTTCATCGTTAACTGATTTCATCGTTAACTGATTTCATCTTTAACTGATTTCATCGTTAACTGATTTCATCTTCATTTAACTGATTTCATCGTTAACTGATTTCATCTTCATTTAATTGATTTCATCGTTAATTGATTTCATCGTTAACTGATTTCATCGTTAACTGATTTCATCTTCATTTAACTGATTTCATCGTTAACTGATTTCATCGTTAACTGATTCCATCGTTAACTGATTTCATCGTTAACTGATTTCATCGTTAACTGATTTCATCTTCATTTAACTGATTTCATCGTTAACTGATTTCATCGTTAACTGATTTCATCTTCATTTAACTGATTTCATCGTTAACTGATTCCATCGTTAACTGATTTCATCTTCATTTAACTGATTTCATCGTTAACTGATTTCATCTTCATTTAACTGATTTCATCGTTAAGTGATTTCATCGTTAACTGATTTCATCGTTAACTGATTTCATCGTTAACTGATTTCATCTTCATTTAACTGATTTCATCGTTAACTGATTTCATCGATAACTGATTTCATCGTTAACTGATTCCATCGTTAACTGATTTCATCGTTAACTGATTCCATCGTTAACTGATTTCATCGTTAACTGAATTCATCTTCATTTAACTGATTTCCTCGTTAACTGATTTCATCTTCATTTAACTGATTTCATCGTTAACTGATTTCATCTTCATTTAACTGATTTCATCGTTAACTGATTTCATCGTTAACTGATTTCATCTTCATTTAACTGATTCCATCGTTAACTGATTTCATCGTTAACTGATTTCATCTTCATTTAACTGATTTCATCGTTAACTGATTTCATCGTTAACTGATTTCATCGTTAACTGATTTCATCTTCATTTAACTGATTTCATCGTTAACTGATTTCATCGTTAACTGATTTCATCTTCATTTAACTGATTTCATCGTTAACTGATTTCATCTTCATTTAACTGATTCCATCGTTAACTGATTTCATCGTTAACTGATTTCATCGTTAACTGATTTCATCTTCATTTAACTGATTTCATCGTTAACTGATTTCATCGTTAACTGATTTCATCTTCATTTAACTGATTTCATCGTTAACTGATTTCATCGTTAACTGATTTCATCTTCATTTAACTGATTCCATCGTTAACTGATTTCATCGTTAACTGATTTCATCGTTAACTGATTTCATCTTCATTTAACTGATTTCATCGTTAACTGATTTCATCGTTAACTGATTTCATCTTCATTTAACTGATTCCATCGTTAACTGATTTCATCGTTAACTGATTTCATCGTTAACTGATTTCATCTTCATTTAACTGATTTCATCGTTAACTGATTTCATCTTCATTTAACTGATTTCATCGTTAACTGATTTCATCTTCATTTAACTGATTTCATCGTTAACTGATTTCATCTTTAACTGATTTCATCGTTAACTGATTTCATCTTCATTTAACTGATTTCATCGTTAACTGATTTCATCGTTAACTGATTTCATCTTCATTTAACTGATTTCATCGTTAACTGATTTCATCGTTAACTGATTTCATCTTCATTTAACTGATTTCATCGTTAACTGATTTCATCGTTAACTGATTTCATCTTCATTTAACTGATTTCATCTTCATTTAACTGATTTCATCGTTAACTGATTTCATCTTCATTTAACTGATTTCATCGTTAACTGATTTCATCTTCATTTAACTGATTTCATCGTTAACTGATTTCATCTTCATTTAACTGATTTCATCGTTAACTGATTTCATCGTTAACTGATTTCATCGTTAACTGATTTCATCTTCATTTAACTGATTTCATCGTTAACTGATTTCATCGTTAACTGATTTCATCGTTAACTGATTTCATCTTCATTTAACTGATTCCATCGTTAACTGATTTCATCGTTAACTGATTTCATCTTTAACTGATTTCATCTTCATTTAACTGATTTCATCGTTAACTGATTCCATCGTTAACTGATTTCATCTTTAACTGATTTCATCGTTAACTGATTTCATCTTCATTTAACTGATTTCATCGTTAACTGATTTCATCTTCATTTAATTGATTTCATCGTTAACTGATTTCATCGTTTACTGATTTCATCTTCATTTAACTGATTTCATCGTTAACTGATTCCATCGTTAACTGATTTCATCGTTAACTGATTTCATCTTCATTTAACTGATTTCATCTTCATTTAACTGATTTCATCGTTAACTGATTTCATCTTCATTTAACTGATTTCATCGTTAACTGATTTCATCGTTAACTGATTTCATCTTCATTTAACTGATTCCATCGTTAACTGATTTCATCGTTAACTGATTTCATCGTTAACTGATTTCATCTTCATTTAACTGATTTCATCGTTAACTGATTTCATCGTTAACTGATTTCATCTTTAACTGATTTCATCGTTAACTGATTTCATCTTCATTTAACTGATTCCATCGTTAACTGATTTCATCGTTAACTGATTTCATCGTTAACTGATTTCATCTTCATTTAACTGATTTCATCGTTAACTGATTTCATCGTTAACTGATTTCATCGTTAACTGATTTCATCTTCATTTAACTGATTTCATCGTTAACTGATTTCATCTTCATTTAACTGATTTCATCGTTAACTGATTTCATCGTTAACTGATTTCATCTTCATTTAACTGATTTCATCTTCATTTAACTGATTTCATCGTTAACTGATTTCATCTTCATTTAACTGATTTCATCGTTAACTGATTTCATCGTTAACTGATTTCATCTTCATTTAACTGATTCCATCGTTAACTGATTCCATCGTTAACTGATTTCATCTTCATTTAACTGATTTCATCTTCATTTAACTGATTTCATCGTTAACTGATTTCATCTTCATTTAACTGATTTCATCTTCATTTAACTGATTTCATCGTTAACTGATTTCATCTTCATTTAACTGATTTCATCGTTAACTGATTTCATCGTTAACTGATTTCATCTTTAACTGATTTCATCTTCATTTAACTGATTTCATCGTTAACTGATTTCATCTTCATTTAACTGATTTCATCGTTAACTGATTTCATCGTTAACTGATTTCATCTTCATTTAACTGATTCCATCGTTAACTGATTTCATCGTTAACTGATTTCATCTTCATTTAACTGATTTCATCGTTAACTGATTTCATCGTTAACTGATTTCATCTTTAACTGATTTCATCGTTAACTGATTTCATCTTCATTTAACTGATTCCATCGTTAACTGATTTCATCGTTAACTGATTTCATCGTTAACTGATTTCATCTTCATTTAACTGATTTCATCGTTAACTGATTTCATCGTTAACTGATTTCATCGTTAACTGATTTCATCTTCATTTAACTGATTTCATCGTTAACTGATTTCATCTTCATTTAACTGATTTCATCGTTAACTGATTTCATCGTTAACTGATTTCATCTTCATTTAACTGATTTCATCTTCATTTAACTGATTTCATCGTTAACTGATTTCATCTTCATTTAACTGATTTCATCGTTAACTGATTTCATCGTTAACTGATTTCATCGTTAACTGATTTCATCTTCATTTAACTGATTCCATCGTTAACTGATTCCATCGTTAACTGATTTCATCGTTAACTGATTTCATCTTCATTTAACTGATTTCATCGTTAACTGATTTCATCTTCATTTAACTGATTTCATCTTCATTTAACTGATTTCATCGTTAACTGATTTCATCTTCATTTAACTGATTTCATCGTTAACTGATTTCATCGTTAACTGATTTCATCGTTAACTGATTTCATCGTTAACTGATTTCATCTTCATTTAACTGATTCCATCGTTAACTGATTTCATCGTTAACTGATTTCATCATTAACTGATTTCATCTTCATTTAACTGATTTCATCTTCATTTAACTGATTTCATCGTTAACTGATTTCATCTTCATTTAACTGATTTCATCGTTAACTGATTTCATCGTTAACTGATTTCATCGTTAACTGATTTCATCTTCATTTAACTGATTTCATCGTTAACTGATTTCATCGTTAACTGATTTCATCGTTAACTGATTTCATCTTCATTTAACTGATTCCATCGTTAACTGATTCCATCGTTAACTGATTTCATCGTTAACTGATTTCATCTTCATTTAACTGATTTCATTTTCTTTCTTCATTTAACTGATTTCATCGTTAACTGATTTCATCTTCATTTAACTGATTTCATCGTTAACTGATTTCATCGTTAACTGATTTCATCTTCATTTAACTGATTTCATCGTTAACTGATTTCATCTTCATTTAACTGATTCCATCGTTAACTGATTTCATCGTTAACTGATCTCATCGTTAACTGATTCCATCGTTAACTGATTCCATCTTCATTTAACTGATTTCACCGTGAACTGATTTCATCGTTAACTGATTTCATCTTTAACTGATTTCATCGTAAACTGATTTCATCTTCATTTAACTGATTTCATCGTTAACTGATTTCATCGTTAACTGATTCCATCGTTAACTGATTTCATCTTTAACTGATTTCATCGTTAACTGATTTCATCTTCATTTAACTGATTTCATCGTTAACTGATTTCATCTTCATTTAACTGATTTCATCGTTAACTGATTTCATCGTTAACTGATTTCATCGTTAACTGATTTCATCGTTAACTGATTTCATCTTCATTTAACTGATTTCATCTTCATTTAACTGATTTCATCGTTAACTGATTTCATCGTTAACTGATTTCATCGTTAACTGATTTCATCTTCATTTAACTGATTTCATCGTTAACTGATTTCATCGTTAACTGATTTCATCGTTAACTGATTTCATCTTCATTTAACTGATTCCATCGTTAACTGATTTCATCGTTAACTGATTTCATCTTTAACTGATTTCATCTTCATTTAACTGATTTCATCGTTAACTGATTCCATCGTTAACTGATTTCATCTTTAACTGATTTCATCGTTAACTGATTTCATCTTCATTTAACTGATTTCATCGTTAACTGATTTCATCTTCATTTAATTGATTTCATCGTTAACTGATTTCATCGTTTACTGATTTCATCTTCATTTAACTGATTTCATCGTTAACTGATTCCATCGTTAACTGATTTCATCGTTAACTGATTTCATCGTTAACTGATTTCATCTTCATTTAACTGATTTCATCGTTAACTGATTTCATCGTTAACTGATTTCATCTTCATTTAACTGATTTCATCGTTAACTGATTTCATCGTTAACTGATTTCATCGTTAACTGATTTCATCTTCATTTAACTGATTTCATCGTTAACTGATTTCATCGTTAACTGATTTCATCTTTAACTGATTTCATCTTCATTTAACTGATTTCATCGTTAACTGATTTCATCTTCATTTAACTGATTTCATCGTTAACTGATTTCATCGTTAACTGATTTCATCTTCATTTAACTGATTCCATCGTTAACTGATTTCATCGTTAACTGATTTCATCTTCATTTAACTGATTTCATCGTTAACTGATTTCATCGTTAACTGATTTCATCTTTAACTGATTTCATCGTTAACTGATTTCATCTTCATTTAACTGATTCCATCGTTAACTGATTTCATCGTTAACTGATTTCATCTTCATTTAACTGATTTCATCGTTAACTGATTTCATCGTTAACTGATTTCATCGTTAACTGATTTCATCTTCATTTAACTGATTTCATCGTTAACTGATTTCATCTTCATTTAACTGATTTCATCGTTAACTGATTTCATCGTTAACTGATTTCATCTTCATTTAACTGATTTCATCTTCATTTAACTGATTTCATCGTTAACTGATTTCATCTTCATTTAACTGATTTCATCGTTAACTGATTTCATCGTTAACTGATTTCATCGTTAACTGATTTCATCTTCATTTAACTGATTCCATCGTTAACTGATTCCATCGTTAACTGATTTCATCGTTAACTGATTTCATCTTCATTTAACTGATTTCATCTTCATTTAACTGATTTCATCGTTAACTGATTTCATCTTCATTTAACTGATTTCATCCTTAACTGATTTCATCGTTAACTGATTTCATCTTTAACTGATTTCATCTTCATTTAACTGATTTCATCGTTAACTGATTTCATCTTCATTTAACTGATTTCATCGTTAACTGATTTCATCGTTAACTGATTTCATCTTCATTTAACTGATTCCATCGTTAACTGATTTCATCGTTAACTGATTTCATCTTCATTTAACTGATTTCATCGTTAACTGATTTCATCGTTAACTGATTTCATCTTTAACTGATTTCATCGTTAACTGATTTCATCTTCATTTAACTGATTCCATCGTTAACTGATTTCATCGTTAACTGATTTCATCGTTAACTGATTTCATCTTCATTTAACTGATTTCATCGTTAACTGATTTCATCGTTAACTGATTTCATCTTCATTTAACTGATTTCATCGTTAACTGATTTCATCTTCATTTAACTGATTTCATCGTTAACTGATTTCATCGTTAACTGATTTCATCTTCATTTAACTGATTTCATCTTCATTTAACTGATTTCATCGTTAACTGATTTCATCTTCATTTAACTGATTTCATCGTTAACTGATTTCATCGTTAACTGATTTCATCGTTAACTGATTTCATCTTCATTTAACTGATTCCATCGTTAACTGATTCCATCGTTAACTGATTTCATCGTTAACTGATTTCATCTTCATTTAACTGATTTCATCGTTAACTGATTTCATCTTCATTTAACTGATTTCATCTTCATTTAACTGATTTCATCGTTAACTGATTTCATCTTCATTTAACTGATTTCATCGTTAACTGATTTCATCGTTAACTGATTTCATCGTTAACTGATTTCATCTTCATTTAACTGATTCCATCGTTAACTGATTTCATCGTTAACTGATTTCATCATTAACTGATTTCATCTTCATTTAACTGATTTCATCTTCATTTAACTGATTTCATCGTTAACTGATTTCATCTTCATTTAACTGATTTCATCGTTAACTGATTTCATCGTTAACTGATTTCATCGTTAACTGATTTCATCTTCATTTAACTGATTTCATCGTTAACTGATTTCATCGTTAACTGATTTCATCGTTAACTGATTTCATCTTCATTTAACTGATTTCATCGTTAACTGATTTCATCGTTAACTGATTTCATCTTCATTTAACTGATTCCATCGTTAACTGATTCCATCGTTAACTGATTTCATCGTTAACTGATTTCATCTTCATTTAACTGATTTCATTTTCTTTCTTCATTTAACTGATTTCATCGTTAACTGATTTCATCTTCATTTAACTGATTTCATCGTTAACTGATTTCATCGTTAACTGATTTCATCTTCATTTAACTGATTTCATCGTTAACTGATTTCATCTTCATTTAACTGATTCCATCGTTAACTGATTTCATCGTTAACTGATCTCATCGTTAACTGATTCCATCGTTAACTGATTCCATCTTCATTTAACTGATTTCACCGTGAACTGATTTCATCGTTAACTGATTTCATCTTTAACTGATTTCATCGTTAACTGATTTTATCTTCATTTAACTGATTTCATCTTCATTTAACTGATTTCATCGTTAACTGATTTCATCGTTAACTGATTCCATCGTTAACTGATTTCATCTTTAACTGATTTCATCGTTAACTGATTTCATCTTCATTTAACTGATTTCATCGTTAACTGATTTCATCTTCATTTAACTGATTTCATCGTTAACTGATTTCATCGTTAACTGATTTCATCTTTAACTGATTTCATCGTTAACTGATTTCATCTTCATTTAACTGATTTAATCTTCATTTAACTGATTTCATCGTTAACTGATTTCATCTTCATTTAACTGATTCCATCGTTAACTGATTTCATCGTTAACTGATTTCATCGTTAACTGATTTCATCTTCATTTAACTGATTTCATTTTCATTCTTCATTTAAATGATTTCATCGTTAACTGATTTCATTTTTAACTGATTTCATCGTTAACTGATTTCATCTTCATTTAACTGATTTCATCGTTAACTGATTTCATCTTCATTTAACTGATTTCATCGTTAACTGATTTCATCGTTAACTGATTTCATCTTTAACTGATTTCATCGTTAACTGATTTCATCTTCATTTAACTGATTTCATCTTCATTTAACTGATTTCATCGTTAACTGATTCCATCGTTAACTGATTTCATCTTTAACTGATTTCATCGTTAACTGATTTCATCGTTAACTGATTTCATCTTCATTTAACTGATTTCATCGTTAACTGATTTCATCGTTAACTGATTTCATCTTCATTTAACTGATTCCATCGTTAACTGATTTCATCGTTAACTGATTTCATCTTCATTTAACTGATTTCATCGTTAACTGATTTCATCGTTAACTGATTTCATCTTTAACTGATTTCATCGTTAACTGATTTCATCTTCATTTAACTGATTCCATCGTTAACTGATTTCATCGTTAACTGATTTCATCGTTAACTGATTTCATCTTCATTTAACTGATTTCATCGTTAACTGATTTCATCGTTAACTGATTTCATCTTCATTTAACTGATTTCATCGTTAACTGATTTCATCTTCATTTAACTGATTTCATCGTTAACTGATTTCATCGTTAACTGATTTCATCTTCATTTAACTGATTTCATCTTCATTTAACTGATTTCATCGTTAACTGATTTCATCGTTAACTGATTTCATCTTTAACTGATTTCATCGTTAACTGATTTCATCTTCATTTAACTGATTTCATCTTCATTTAATTGATTTCATCGTTAACTGATTTCATCGTTAACTGATTTCATCGTTAACTGATTTCATCTTCATTTAACTGATTTCATCGTTAACTGATTTCATCGTTAACTGATTTCATCGTTAACTGATTTCATCTTCATTTAACTGATTCCATCGTTAACTGATTCCATCGTTAACTGATTTCATCGTTAACTGATTTCATCTTCATTTAACTGATTTCATCGTTAACTGATTTCATCTTCATTTAACTGATTTCATCTTCATTTAACTGATTTCATCGTTAACTGATTTCATCGTTAACTGATTTCATCGTTAACTGATTTCATCGTTAACTGATTTCATCTTCATTTAACTGATTCCATCGTTAACTGATTTCATCGTTAACTGATTTCATCATTAACTGATTTCATCTTCATTTAACTGATTTCATCTTCATTTAACTGATTTCATCGTTAACTGATTTCATCTTCATTTAACTGATTTCATCGTTAACTGATTTCATCGTTAACTGATTTCATCGTTAACTGATTTCATCTTCATTTAACTGATTTCATCGTTAACTGATTTCATCGTTAACTGATTTCATCGTTAACTGATTTCATCTTCATTTAACTGATTTCATCGTTAACTGATTTCATCGTTAACTGATTTCATCTTCATTTAACTGATTCCATCGTTAACTGATTCCATCGTTAACTGATTTCATCGTTAACTGATTTCATCTTCATTTAACTGATTTCATTTTCTTTCTTCATTTAACTGATTTCATCGTTAACTGATTTCATCTTCATTTAACTGATTTCATCGTTAACTGATTTCATCTTCATTTAACTGATTTCATCGTTAACTGATTTCATCTTCATTTAACTGATTCCATCGTTAACTGATTTCATCGTTAACTGATCTCATCGTTAACTGATTCCATCGTTAACTGATTCCATCTTCATTTAACTGATTTCACCGTGAACTGATTTCATCGTTAACTGATTTCATCTTTAACTGATTTCATCGTTAACTGATTTCATCTTCATTTAACTGATTTCATCTTCATTTAACTGATTTCATCGTTAACTGATTTCATCGTTAACTGATTCCATCGTTAACTGATTTCATCTTTAACTGATTTCATCGTTAACTGATTTCATCTTCATTTAACTGATTTCATCGTTAACTGATTTCATCTTCATTTAACTGATTTCATCGTTAACTGATTTCATCTTTAACTGATTTCATCGTTAACTGATTTCATCTTCATTTAACTGATTTAATCTTCATTTAACTGATTTCATCGTTAACTGATTTCATCTTCATTTAACTGATTCCATCGTTAACTGATTTCATCGTTAACTGATTTCATCGTTAACTGATTTCATCTTCATTTAACTGATTTCATTTTCATTCTTCATTTAAATGATTTCATCGTTAACTGATTTCATCGTTAACTGATTTCATCTTCATTTAACTGATTTCATCGTTAACTGATTTCATCTTCATTTAACTGATTCCATCGTTAACTGATTTCATCGTTAACTGATCTCATCGTTAACTGATTCCATCGTTAACTGATTCCATCTTCATTTAACTGATTTCACCGTGAACTGATTTCATCGTTAACTGATTTCATCTTTAACTGATTTCATCGTTAACTGATTTCATCTTCATTTAACTGATTTCATCTTCATTTAACTGATTTCATCGTTAACTGATTTCATCGTTAACTGATTCCATCGTTAACTGATTTCATCTTTAACTGATTTCATCGTTAACTGATTTCATCTTCATTTAACTGATTTCATCGTTAACTGATTTCATCTTCATTTAACTGATTTCATCGTTAACTGATTTCATCGTTAACTGATTTCATCTTTAACTGATTTCATCGTTAACTGATTTCATCTTCATTTAACTGATTTAATCTTCATTTAACTGATTTCATCGTTAACTGATTTCATCTTCATTTAACTGATTCCATCGTTAACTGATTTCATCGTTAACTGATTTCATCGTTAACTGATTTCATCTTCATTTAACTGATTTCATTTTCATTCTTCATTTAAATGATTTCATCGTTAACTGATTTCATTTTTAACTGATTTCATCGTTAACTGATTTCATCTTCATTTAACTGATTTCATCGTTAACTGATTTCATCTTCATTTAACTGATTTCATCGTTAACTGATTTCATCGTTAACTGATTTCATCTTTAACTGATTTCATCGTTAACTGATTTCATCTTCATTTAACTGATTTCATCTTCATTTAACTGATTTCATCGTTAACTGATTCCATCGTTAACTGATTTCATCTTTAACTGATTTCATCGTTAACTGATTTCATCGTTAACTGATTTCATCTTCATTTAACTGATTTCATCGTTAACTGATTTCATCGTTAACTGATTTCATCTTCATTTAACTGATTCCATCGTTAACTGATTTCATCGTTAACTGATTTCATCTTCATTTAACTGATTTCATCGTTAACTGATTTCATCGTTAACTGATTTCATCTTTAACTGATTTCATCGTTAACTGATTTCATCTTCATTTAACTGATTCCATCGTTAACTGATTTCATCGTTAACTGATTTCATCGTTAACTGATTTCATCTTCATTTAACTGATTTCATCGTTAACTGATTTCATCGTTAACTGATTTCATCTTCATTTAACTGATTTCATCGTTAACTGATTTCATCTTCATTTAACTGATTTCATCGTTAACTGATTTCATCGTTAACTGATTTCATCTTCATTTAACTGATTTCATCTTCATTTAACTGATTTCATCGTTAACTGATTTCATCGTTAACTGATTTCATCTTTAACTGATTTCATCGTTAACTGATTTCATCTTCATTTAACTGATTTCATCGTTAACTGATTTCATCTTCATTTAATTGATTTCATCGTTAACTGATTTCATCGTTAACTGATTTCATCGTTAACTGATTTCATCTTCATTTAACTGATTTCATCGTTAACTGATTTCATCGTTAACTGATTTCATCGTTAACTGATTTCATCTTCATTTAACTGATTCCATCGTTAACTGATTCCATCGTTAACTGATTTCATCGTTAACTGATTTCATCTTCATTTAACTGATTTCATCGTTAACTGATTTCATCTTCATTTAACTGATTTCATCTTCATTTAACTGATTTCATCGTTAACTGATTTCATCTTCATTTAACTGATTTCATCGTTAACTGATTTCATCGTTAACTGATTTCATCGTTAACTGATTTCATCTTCATTTAACTGATTCCATCGTTAACTGATTTCATCGTTAACTGATTTCATCATTAACTGATTTCATCTTCATTTAACTGATTTCATCTTCATTTAACTGATTTCATCGTTAACTGATTTCATCTTCATTTAACTGATTTCATCGTTAACTGATTTCATCGTTAACTGATTTCATCGTTAACTGATTTCATCTTCATTTAACTGATTTCATCGTTAACTGATTTCATCGTTAACTGATTTCATCGTTAACTGATTTCATCTTCATTTAACTGATTTCATCGTTAACTGATTTCATCGTTAACTGATTTCATCTTCATTTAACTGATTCCATCGTTAACTGATTCCATCGTTAACTGATTTCATCGTTAACTGATTTCATCTTCATTTAACTGATTTCATTTTCTTTCTTCATTTAACTGATTTCATCGTTAACTGATTTCATCTTCATTTAACTGATTTCATCGTTAACTGATTTCATCGTTAACTGATTTCATCTTCATTTAACTGATTTCATCGTTAACTGATTTCATCTTCATTTAACTGATTCCATCGTTAACTGATTTCATCGTTAACTGATCTCATCGTTAACTGATTCCATCGTTAACTGATTCCATCTTCATTTAACTGATTTCACCGTGAACTGATTTCATCGTTAACTGATTTCATCTTTAACTGATTTCATCGTTAACTGATTTCATCTTCATTTAACTGATTTCATCTTCATTTAACTGATTTCATCGTTAACTGATTTCATCGTTAACTGATTCCATCGTTAACTGATTTCATCTTTAACTGATTTCATCGTTAACTGATTTCATCTTCATTTAACTGATTTCATCGTTAACTGATTTCATCTTCATTTAACTGATTTCATCGTTAACTGATTTCATCTTTAACTGATTTCATCGTTAACTGATTTCATCTTCATTTAACTGATTTAATCTTCATTTAACTGATTTCATCGTTAACTGATTTCATCTTCATTTAACTGATTCCATCGTTAACTGATTTCATCGTTAACTGATTTCATCGTTAACTGATTTCATCTTCATTTAACTGATTTCATTTTCATTCTTCATTTAAATGATTTCATCGTTAACTGATTTCATTTTTAACTGATTTCATCGTTAACTGATTTCATCTTCATTTAACTGATTTCATCGTTAACTGATTTCATCGTTAACTGATTTCATCTTTAACTGATTTCATCGTTAACTGATTTCATCTTCATTTAACTGATTTCATCTTCATATAACTGATTTCATCGTTAACTGATTCCATCGTTAACTGATTTCATCTTTAACTGATTTCATCGTTAACTGATTTCATCGTTAACTGATTTCATCTTCATTTAACTGATTTCATCGTTAACTGATTTCATCGTTAACTGATTTCATCTTCATTTAACTGATTTCATCTTCATTTAACTGATTTCATCGTTAACTGATTTCATCTTCATTTAACTGATTCCATCGTTAACTGATTTCATCGTTAACTGATTTCATCTTCATTTAACTGATTTCATTTTCATTCTTCATTTAAATGATTTCATCGTTAACTGATTTCATTTTTAACTGATTTCATCGTTGACTGATTTCATCTTCATTTAACTGATTTCATCGTTAACTGATTTCATCTTCATTTAACTGATTTCATCGTTAACTGATTTCATCGTTAACTGATTTCATCTTTAACTGATTTCATCGTTAACTGATTTCATCTTCATTTAACTGATTTCATCTTCATTTAACTGATTTCATCGTTAACTGATTCCATCGTTAACTGATTTCATCTTTAACTGATTTCATCGTTAACTGATTTCATCTTCATTTAACTGATTTCATCGTTAACTGATTTCATCTTCATTTAACTGATTTCATCGTTAACTGATTTCATCTTCATTTAACTGATTTCATCGTTAACTGATTTCATCGTTAACTGATTTCATCGTTAACTGATTTCATCTTCATTTAACTGATTTCATCGTTAACTGATTTCATCGTTAACTGATTTCATCGTTAACTGATTTCATCTTCATTTAACTGATTCCATCGTTAACTGATTTCATCGTTAACTGATTTCATCTTCATTTAACTGATTTCATCGTTAACTGATTTCATCTTCATTTAACTGATTCCATCGTTAACTGATTTCATCGTTAACTGATTTCATCGTTAACTGATTTCATCTTCATTTAACTGATTCCATCATTAACTGATTTCATCGTTAACTGATTTCATCGTTAACTGATTTCATCTTCATTTAACTGATTTCATCTTCATTTAACTGATTCCATCGTTAACTGATTTCATCTTCATTTAACTGATTCCATCATTAACTGATTTCATCGTTAACTGATTTCATCTTCATTTAACTGATTTCATCGTTAACTGATTTCATCGTTAACTGATTTCATCGTTAACTGATTTCATCTTCATTTAACTGATTTCATCGTTAACTGATTTCATCTTCATTTAACTGATTCCATCGTTAACTGATTCCATCGTTAACTGATTTCATCGTTAACTGATTTCATCTTCATTTAACTGATTTCATTTTCTTTCTTCATTTAACTGATTTCATCGTTAACTGATTTCATCTTCATTTAACTGATTTCATCGTTAACTGATTTCATCGTTAACTGATTTCATCGTTAACTGATTTCATCTTCATTTAACTGTTTCATCGTTAACTGATTTCATCTTCATTTAACTGATTTCATCGTTAACTGATTTCATCGTTAACTGATTTCATCTTTAACTGATTTCATCGTTAACTGATTTCATCTTCATTTAACTGATTTCATCTTCATTTAACTGATTTCATCGTTAACTGATTCCATCGTTAACTGATTTCATCTTTAACTGATTTCATCGTTAACTGATTTCATCTTCATTTAACTGATTTCATCGTTAACTGATTTCATCTTCATTTAACTGATTTCATCGTTAACTGATTTCATCTTCATTTAACTGATTTCATCGTTAACTGATTTCATCGTTAACTGATTTCATCGTTAACTGATTTCATCTTCATTTAACTGATTTCATCGTTAACTGATTTCATCGTTAACTGATTTCATCGTTAACTGATTTCATCTTCATTTAACTGATTCCATCGTTAACTGATTTCATCGTTAACTGATTTCATCTTCATTTAACTGATTTCATCGTTAACTGATTTCATCTTCATTTAACTGATTCCATCGTTAACTGATTTCATCGTTAACTGATTTCATCGTTAACTGATTTCATCTTCATTTAACTGATTCCATCGTTAACTGATTTCATCGTTAACTGATTTCATCGTTAACTGATTTCATCGTTAACTGATTTCATCTTCATTTAACTGATTTCATCTTCATTTAACTGATTCCATCGTTAATTGATTTCATCGTTAACTGATTTCATCGTTAACTGATTTCATCTTCATTTAACTGATTCCATCATTAACTGATTTCATCGTTAACTGATTTCATCTTCATTTAACTGATTTCATCGTTAACTGATTTAACTGATTTCATTTTCTTTCTTCATTTAACTGATTTCATCTTCATTTAACTGATTTCATCTTCATTTAACTGATTTCATCGTTAACTGATTCCATCGTTAACTGATTTCATCTTTAACTGATTTCATCGTTAACTGATTTCATCTTCATTTAACTGATTCCATCGTTAACAGATTTCATCTTTAACTGATTTCATCGTTAACTGATTTCATCTTTAACTGATTTCATCGTTAACTGATTTCATCTTCATTTAACTGATTTCATCGTTAACTGATTTCATCGTTAACTGATTTCATCTTTAACTGATTTCATCGTTAACTGATTTCATCTTCATTTAACTGATTTCATTTTCATTCTTCATTTAACTGATTTCATCGTTAACTGATTTCATCGTTAACTGATTTCATCTTCATTTAACTGATTTCATCTTCATTTAACTGATTTCATCGTTAACTGATGTCATCTTCATTTAACTGATTTCATCGTTAACTGATTTCATCGTTAACTGATTTAATCTTCATGTAACTGATTTCATCTGTAACTGATTTCATCGTTAACTGATTTCATCTTCATTTAACTGATTTCATCTTCATTTAACTGATTTCATCGTTAACTGATGTCATCTTCATTTAACTGATTTCATCGTTAACTGATTTCATCGTTAACTGATTTAATCTTCATGTAACTGATTTCATCTGTAACTGATTTCATCGTTAACTGATTTCATCTTCATTTAACTGATTTCATCTTCATTTAACTGATTTCATTGTTAACTGATTTCATCTTTAACTGATTTCATCGTTAACTGATTTCATCTTCATTTAACTGATTTCATCGTTAACTGATTTCATCGTTAACTGATTTCATCTTCATTTAACTGATTCCATCGTTAACTGATTTCATCTTTAACTGATTTCATCGTTAACTGATTTCATCTTCATTTAACTGATTCCATCGTTAACTGATTTCATCTTTAACTGATTTCATCATTAACTGATTTCATCTTCATTTAACTGATTTCATCGTTAACTGATTTCATCGTTAACTGATTTCATCGTTAACTGATTTAATCTTTAACTGATTTCATCGTTAACTGATTTAATCTTCATGTAACTGATTTCATCTGTAACTGATTTCATCTTTAACTGATTTCATCGTTAACTGATTTCATCTTCATTTAACTGATTTCATCTTCATTTAACTGATTTCATCGTTAACTGATTTCATCTTCATTTAACTGATTCCATCGTTAACTGATTTCATCGTTAACTGATTTCATCGTTAACTGATTTCATCTTCATTTAACTGATTTCATCGTTAACTGATTTCATCTTCATTTAACTGATTTCATCGTTAACTGATTTCATCGTTAACTGATTCCATCGTTAACTGATTTCATCGTTAACTGATTTCATATTCATTTAACTGATTTCATCGTTAACTGATTTCATCGTTAACTGATTTCATCTTTAACTGATTTCATCGTTAACTGATTTCATCTTCATTTAACTGACTTCATCGTTAACTGATTTCATCGTTAACTGATTTCATCTTCATTTAACTGATTTCATCGTTAACTGATTTCATCTTCATTTAACTGATTTCATTTTCATTCTTCATTTAACTGATTTCATCGTTAACTGATTTCATCTTCATTTAACTGATTTCATCGTTAACTGATTTCATCTTCATTTAACTGATTTCATTTTCATTCTTCATTTAACTGATTTCATCGTTAACTGATTTCATCTTCATTTAACTGATTTCATCGTTAACTGATTTCATCGTTAACTGATTTCATCTTCATTTAACTGATTTCATCATTAACTGATTTCATCGTTAACTGATTTCATCGTTAACTGATTTCATCGTTAACTGATTTAATCTTCATGTAACTGATTTCATCTGTAACTGATTTCATCGTTAACTGATTTCATCGTTAACTGATTTCATCTTCATTTAACTGATTCCATCGTTAACTGATTTCATCTTTAACTGATTTCATCGATAACTGATTTCATCTTCATTTAACTGATTTCATCGTTAACTGATTTCATCGTTAACTGATTCCATCGTTAACTGATTTCATCGTTAACTGATTTCATCGTTAACTGATTTCATCTTCATTTAACTGATTTCATCTTCATTTAACTGATTTCATCGTTAACTGATTTCATCTTCATTTAACTGATTTCATCGTTAACTGATTTCATCTTCATTTAACTGATTCCATCGTTAACTGATTTCATCTTTAACTGATTTCATCGTTAACTGATTTCATCTTCATTTAACTGATTTCATCGTTAACTGATTTCATCGTTAACTGATTTCATCTTCATTTAACTGATTTCATCGTTAACTGATTTCATCGTTAACTGATCTCATCGTTAACTGATCTCATCGTTAACTGATTTCATCGTTAACTGATTTCATCGTTAACTGATTTCATCTTCATTTAACTGATTTCATCGTTAACTGATTTCATCGTTAACTGATTCCATCGTTAACTGATTTCATCTTCATTTAACTGATTTCATTTTCATTCTTCATTTAACTGATTTCATCGTTAACTGATTTCATCTTCATTTAACTGATTTCATCGTTAACTGATTTCATCGTTAACTGATTTCATCGTTAACTGATTTCATCTTCTTTTAACTGATTTCATCGTTAACTGATTTCATCTTCATTTAATTGATTTCATCGTTAACTGATTTCATCGTTAACTGATTTCATCTTCATTTAACTGATTTCATCGTTAACTGATTTCATCGTTAACTGATTTCATCTTCATTTAACTGATTTCATCGTTAACTGATTTCATCTTCATTTAACTGATTTCATCGTTAACTGATTTCATCGTTAACTGATTTCATCTTCATTTAACTGATTCCATCGTTAACTGATTTCATCGTTAACTGATTTCATCGTTAACTGATTTCATCTTTAACTGATTTCATCGTTAACTGATTTCATCTTCATTTAACTGATTTCATCGTTAACGGATCTCATCGTTAACGGATTTCATCGTTAACGGATTTCATCGTTAACGGATTCCATCGTTAACGGATTTCATCGTTAACGGATTTCATCGTTAACTGATTTCATCTTCATTTAACTGATTTCATTGTTAACTGATTTCATCTTCATTTAACTGATTTCATCGTTAACTGATTTCATCGTTAACTGATTTCATTTTCATTCTTCATTTAACTGATTTCATCGTTAACTGATTTCATCTTTAACTGATTTTATCGTTAACTGATTTCATCTTCATGTAACTGATTTCATCTGTAACTGATTTCATCGTTAACTGATTTCATCTTCATTTAACTGATTTCATCTGTAACTGATTTCATCGTTAACTGATTTCATCTTCATTTAACTGATTTCATCTTCATTTAACTGATTTCATCGTTAACTGATGTCATCTTCATTTAACTGATTTCATCGTTAACTGATTTCATCGTTAACTGATTTAATCTTCATGTAACTGATTTCATCTGTAACTGATTTCATCTTCATTTAACTGATTTCATCTTCATTTAACTGATTTCATCGTTAACTGATTTCATCTTCATTTAACTGATTTCATCTTTAACTGATTTCATTGTTAACTGATTTCATCTTTAACTGATTTCATCTTTAACTGATTTCATCGTTAACTGATTTCATCTTCATTTAACTGATTTCATCGTTAACTGATTTCATCGTTAACTGATTTCATCTTCATTTAACTGATTCCATCGTTAACTGATTTCATCTTTAACTGATTTCATCGTTAACTGATTTCATCTTCATTTAACTGATTTCATCGTTAACTGATTCCATCGTTAACTGATTTCATCTTCATTTAACTGATTTCATTTTCATTCTTCATTTAACTGATTTCATCGTTAACTGATTTCATCTTCATTTAACTGATTTCATCGTTAACTGATTTCATCGTTAACTGATTTCATCGTTAACTGATTTCATCTTCTTTTAACTGATTTCATCGTTAACTGATTTCATCTTCATTTAATTGATTTCATCGTTAACTGATTTCATCGTTAACTGATTTCATCTTCATTTAACTGATTTCATCTTCATTTAACTGATTTCATTTTCATTCTTCATTTAACTGATTTCATCGTTAACTGATTTCATCTTCATTTAACTGATTTCATCGTTAACTGATTTCATCTTCATTTAACTGATTTCATCGTTAACTGATTTCATCGTTAACTGATTTCATCTTCATTTAACTGATTCCATCGTTAACTGATTTCATCGTTAACTGATTTCATCGTTAACTGATTTCATCTTTAACTGATTTCATCGTTAACTGATTTCATCTTCATTTAACTGATTTCATCGTTAACGGATCTCATCGTTAACGGATTTCATCGTTAACGGATTTCATCGTTAACGGATTCCATCGTTAACGGATTTCATCGTTAACGGATTTCATCGTTAACTGATTTCATCTTCATTTAACTGATTTCATCGTTAACTGATTTCATCTTCATTTAACTGATTTCATCGTTAACTGATTTCATCGTTAACTGATTTCATTTTCATTCTTCATTTAACTGATTTCATCGTTAACTGATTTCATCTTTAACTGATTTTATCGTTAACTGATTTCATCTTCATGTAACTGATTTCATCTGTAACTGATTTCATCGTTAACTGATTTCATCTTCATTTAACTGATTTCATCTGTAACTGATTTCATCGTTAACTGATTTCATCTTCATTTAACTGATTTCATCTTCATTTAACTGATTTCATCGTTAACTGATGTCATCTTCATTTAACTGATTTCATCGTTAACTGATTTCATCGTTAACTGATTTAATCTTCATGTAACTGATTTCATCTGTAACTGATTTCATCTTCATTTAACTGATTTCATCTTCATTTAACTGATTTCATCGTTAACTGATTTCATCTTCATTTAACTGATTTCATCGTTAACTGATTTCATCGTTAACTGATTTCATCTTTAACTGATTTCATCTTTAACTGATTTCATCGTTAACTGATTTCATCTTCATTTAACTGATTTCATCGTTAACTGATTTCATCGTTAACTGATTTCATCTTCATTTAACTGATTCCATCGTTAACTGATTTCATCTTTAACTGATTTCATCGTTAACTGATTTCATCTTCATTTAACTGATTTCATCGTTAACTGATTTCATCGTTAACTGATTTCATCTTCATTTAACTGATTCCATCGTTAACTGATTTCATCTTTAACTGATTTCATCATTAACTGATTTCATCTTCATTTAACTGATTTCATCGTTAACTGATTTCATCGTTAACTGATTTCATCGTTAACTGATTTCATCTTCATTTAACTGATTTCATCATTAACTGATTTCATCGTTAACTGATTTCATCGTTAACTGATTTCATCTTCATTTAACTGATTCCATCGTTAACTGATTTCATCGTTAACTGATTTCATCTTCATTTAACTGATTTCATCGTTAACTGATTTCATCTTCATTTAACTGATTCCATCGTTAACTGATTTCATCGTTAACTGATTTCATCGTTAACTGATTTCATCTTCATTTAACTGATTCCATCATTAACTGATTTCATCGTTAACTGATTTCATCGTTAACTGATTTCATCTTCATTTAACTGATTTCATCTTCATTTAACTGATTCCATCGTTAACTGATTTCATCGTTAACTGATTTCATCGTTAACTGATTTCATCTTCATTTAACTGATTCCATCATTAACTGATTTCATCGTTAACTGATTTCATCTTCATTTAACTGATTTCATCGTTAACTGATTTCATCGTTAACTGATTTCATCGTTAACTGATTTCATCTTCATTTAACTGATTTCATCGTTAACTGATTTCATCTTCATTTAACTGATTCCATCGTTAACTGATTCCATCGTTAACTGATTTCATCGTTAACTGATTTCATCTTCATTTAACTGATTTCATTTTCTTTCTTCATTTAACTGATTTCATCGTTAACTGATTTCATCTTCATTTAACTGATTTCATCGTTAACTGATTTCATCGTTAACTGATTTCATCGTTAACTGATTTCATCTTCATTTAACTGATTTCATCGTTAACTGATTTCATCTTCATTTAACTGATTTCATCGTTAACTGATTTCATCGTTAACTGATTTCATCTTTAACTGATTTCATCGTTAACTGATTTCATCTTCATTTAACTGATTTCATCTTCATTTAACTGATTTCATCGTTAACTGATTCCATCGTTAACTGATTTCATCTTTAACTGATTTCATCGTTAACTGATTTCATCTTCATTTAACTGATTTCATCGTTAACTGATTTCATCTTCATTTAACTGATTTCATCGTTAACTGATTTCATCGTTAACTGATTTCATCGTTAACTGATTTCATCTTCATTTAACTGATTTCATCTTCATTTAACTGATTTCATCGTTAACTGATTTCAATTTCATCGTTAACTGATTTCATCTTCATTTAACTGATTCCATCGTTAACTGATTTCATCGTTAACTGATTTCATCTTCATTTAACTGATTCCATCATTAACTGATTTCATCGTTAACTGATTTCATCGTTAACTGATTTCATCTTCATTTAACTGATTTCATCGTTAACTGATTTCATCTTCATTTAACTGATTCCATCGTTAACTGATTCCATCGTTAACTGATTTCATCGTTAACTGATTTCATCTTCATTTAACTGATTTCATTTTCTTTCTTCATTTAACTGATTTCATCGTTAACTGATTTCATCTTCATTTAACTGATTTCATCGTTAACTGATTTCATCGTTAACTGATTTCATCTTCATTTAACTGATTTCATCGTTAACTGATTTCATCTTCATTTAACTGATTTCATCGTTAACTGATTTCATCGTTAACTGATTTCATCTTTAACTGATTTCATCGTTAACTGATTTCATCTTCATTTAACTGATTTCATCTTCATTTAACTGATTTCATCGTTAACTGATTCCATCGTTAACTGATTTCATCTTTAACTGATTTCATCGTTAACTGATTTCATCTTCATTTAACTGATTTCATCGTTAACAGATTTCATCTTTAACTGATTTCATCGTTAACTGATTTCATCTTTAACTGATTTCATCGTTAACTGATTTCATCTTCATTTAACTGATTTCATCGTTAACTGATTCCATCGTTAACTGATTTCATCGTTAACTGATTTCATCGTTAACTGATTTCACCGTTAACTGATTTCACCGTTAACTGATTTCACCGTTAACTGATTTCATCTTCATTTAACTGATTCCATCGTTAACAGATTTCATCTTTAACTGATTTCATCGTTAACTGATTTCATCGTTAACTGATTTCATCGTTAACTGATTTCATCTTCATTTAACTGATTTCATCGTTAACTGATTTCATCGTTAACTGATTTCATCTTTAACTGATTTCATCGTTAACTGATTTCATCTTCATTTAACTGATTTCATTTTCATTCTTCATTTAACTGATTTCATCGTTAACTGATTTCATCGTTAACTGATTTCATCTTCATTTAACTGATTTCATCTTCATTTAACTGATTTCATCGTTAACTGATGTCATCTTCATTTAACTGATTTCATCGTTAACTGATTTCATCGTTAACTGATTTAATCTTCATGTAACTGATTTCATCTGTAACTGATTTCATCGTTAACTGATTTCATCTTCATTTAACTGATTTCATCTTCATTTAACTGATTTCATCGTTAACTGATGTCATCTTCATTTAACTGATTTCATCGTTAACTGATTTCATCGTTAACTGATTTAATCTTCATGTAACTGATTTCATCTGTAACTGATTTCATCGTTAACTGATTTCATCTTCATTTAACTGATTTCATCTTCATTTAACTGATTTCATTGTTAACTGATTTCATCTTTAACTGATTTCATCGTTAACTGATTTCATCTTCATTTAACTGATTTCATCGTTAACTGATTTCATCGTTAACTGATTTCATCTTCATTTAACTGATTCCATCGTTAACTGATTTAATCTTTAACTGATTTCATCGTTAACTGATTTCATCTTCATTTATCTGATTCCATCGTTAACTGATTTCATCTTTAACTGATTTCATCATTAACTGATTTCATCTTCATTTAACTGATTTCATCGTTAACTGATTTCATCGTTAACTGATTTCATCGTTAACTGATTTAATCTTTAACTGATTTCATTTTCATTCTTCATTTAACTGATTTCATCGTTAACTGATTTCATCTTCATTTAACTGATTTCATCGTTAACTGATTTCATCGTTAACTGATTTCATCTTTAACTGATTTCATCGTTAACTGATTTCATCTTCATTTAACTGATTTCATCGTTAACTGATTTCATCTTCATTTAATTGATTTCATCGTTAACTGATTTCATCTTCATTTAACTGATTTCATCGTTAACTGATTTCATCGTTAACTGATTCCATCGTTAACTGATTTCATCGTTAACTGATTTCATCTTCATTTAACTGATTTCATCGTTAACTGATTTCATCTTCATTTAACTGATTTCATCGTTAACTGATTTCATCTTTAACTGATTTCATCGTTAACTGATTTCATCTTCATTTAACTGATTTCATCGTTAACTGATTTCATCGTTAACTGATTTCATCTTTAACTGATTTCATCGTTAACTGATTTCATCTTCATTTAACTGATTTCATCGTTAACTGATTTCATCGTTAACTGATTTCATCTTCATTTAACTGATTTCATCGTTAACTGATTCCATCGTTAACTGATTTCATCTTTAACTGATTTCATCGTTAACTGATTCCATCGTTAACTGATTCCATCGTTAACTGATTTCATCGTTAACTGATTTCATCGTTAACTGATTCCATCGTTAACTGATTTCATCGTTAACTGATTCCATCGTTAACTGATTCCATCGTTAACTGATTTCATCGTTAACTGATTTCATCTTCATTTAACTGATTTCATCGTTAACTGATTTCATCTTCATTTAACTGATTTCATCGTTAAGTGATTTCATCGTTAACTGATTTCATCGTTAACTGATTTCATCGTTAACTGATTTCATCTTCATTTAACTGATTTCATTGTTAACTGATTTCATCTTCATTTAACTGATTTCATTGTTAACTGATTTCATCTTCATTTAACTGATTTCATTGTTAACTGATTTCATCGTTAACTGATTTCATCTTCATTTAACTGATTTCATCGTTAACTGATTCCATCGTTAACTGATTTCATCGTTAACTGATTTCATCGTTAACTGATTTCATCTTCATTTAACTGATTTCATCGTTAACTGATTTCATCTTCATTTAACTGATTTCATTTTCATTCTTCATTTAACTGATTTCATCGTTAACTGATTTCATCTTCATTTAACTGATTTCATCGTTAACTGATTTCATCGTTAACTGATTTCATCTTTAACTGATTTCATCGTTAACTGATTTCATCTTCATTTAACTGATTTCATCGTTAACTGATTTCATCTTCATTTAACTGATCTCATCGTTAACTGATTCCATCGTTAACTGATTCCATCGTTAACTGATTTCACCGTGAACTGATTTCATCTTCATTTAACTGATTCCATCGTTAACTGATTTCATCGTTAACTGATTTCATCGTTAACTGATTTCATCTTTAACTGATTTCATCGTTAACTGATTTCATCTTCATTTAACTGATTTCATTTTCATTCTTCATTTAACTGATTTCATCGTTAACTGATTTCATCGTTAACTGATTTCATCTTTAACTGATTTCATCGTTAACTGATTTCATCTTCATTTAACTGATTTCATCGTTAACTGATTTCATCGTTAATTGATTTCATCGTTAACTGATTTCATCTTCATTCTTCATTTAACTGATTTCATCGTTAACTGATTTCATCTTCATTTAACTGATTTCATCGTTAACTGATTTCATCGTTAACTGATTTCATCTTCATTTAACTGATTTCATCGTTAACTGATTTCATCTTCATTCTTCATTTAACTGATTTCATCTTTAACTGATTTCATCGTTAACTGATTTCATCTTCATTTAACTGATTTCATCGTTAATTGATTTCATCGTTAACTGATTTCATCGTTAACTGATTTCATCTTCATTTAACTGATTTCATCGTTAACTGATTTCATCGTTAACTGATTTCATCTTTAACTGATTTCATCTTCATTTAACTGATTTCATCTTCATTTAACTGATTTCATCGTTAACTGATTTCATCGTTAACTGATTTCATCGTTAACTGATTTCATCTTTAACTGATTTCATCTTCATTTAACTGATTTCATCTTCATTTAACTGATTTCATCGTTAACTGATTTCATCGTTAACTGATTTCATCTTCATTTAACTGATTTCATCTTCATTTAACTGATTTCATCGTTAACTGATTTCATCGTTAACTGATTTCATCTTTAACTGATTTCATCGTTAACTGATTTCATCTTCATTTAACTGATTCCATCGTTAACTGATTTCATCGTTAACTGATTTCATCTTTAACTGATTTCATCGTTAACTGATTTCATCTTCATTTAACTGATTTCATCGTTAACTGATTTCATCGTTAACTGATTTCATCTTTAACTGATTTCATCTTCATTTAACTGATTTCATTTTCATTCTTCATTTAACTGATTTCATCGTTAACTGATTTCATCGTTAACTGATTTCATCTTCATTTAACTGATTTCATCGTTAACTGATTTCATCGTTAACTGATTTCATCGTTAACTGATCTCATCGTTAACTGATTCCATCGTTAACTGATTTCACCGTGAACTGATTTCATCTTCATTTAACTGATTTCATCGTTAACTGATTTCATCGTTAACTGATTTCATCTTCATTTAACTGATTTCATTTTCATTCTTCATTTAACTGATTTCATCGTTAACTGATTTCATCGTTAACTGATTTCATCTTCATTTAACTGATTTCATCGTTAACTGATTTCATCGTTAACTGATATCATCTTCATTCTTCATTTAACTGATTTCATCGTTAACTGATTTCATCGTTAACTGATTTCATCTTCATTTAACTGATTTCATCGTTAATTGATTTCATCGTTAACTGATTTCATCGTTAACTGATTTCATCTTCATTTAACTGATTTCATCGTTAACTGATTTCATCTTTAACTGATTTCATCTTCATTTAACTGATTTCATCGTTAACTGATTTCATCGTTAACTGATTTCATCGTTAACTGATTTCATCTTTAACTGATTTCATCGTTAACTGATTTCATCTTCATTTAACTAATTTCATCGTTAACTGATTTCATCTTCATTTAATTGATTTCATCGTTAACTGATTTCATCTTCATTTAACTGATTTCATCGTTAACTGATTTCATCGTTAACTGATTTCATCTTTAACTGATTTCATCTTCATTTAACTGATTTCATCGTTAACTGATTTCATCTTCATTTAACTGATTCCATCGTTAACTGATTCCATCGTTAACTGATTTCATCGTTAACTGATTTCATCTTCATTTAACTGATTTCATTTTCATTCTTCATTTAACTGATTTCATCGTTAACTGATTTCATCGTTAACTGATTTCATCTTCATTTAACTGATTTCATCGTTAACTGATTTCATCGTTAACTGATTTCATCGTTAACTGATCTCATCGTTAACTGATTCCATCGTTAACTGATTTCACCGTGAACTGATTTCATCTTCATTTAACTGATTTCATCGTTAACTGATTTCATCGTTAACTGATTTCATCTTCATTTAACTGATTTCATTTTCATTCTTCATTTAACTGATTTCATCGTTAACTGATTTCATCTTTAACTGATTTCATCGTTAACTGATTTCATCTTCATTTAACTGATTTCATCGTTAACTGATTTCATCTTCATTTAACTGATTTCATCGTTAACTGATTTCATCGTTAACTGATTTCATCTTCATTTAACTGATTTCATCGTTAACTGATTCCATCGTTAACTGATTCCATCGTTAACTGATTTCATCGTTAACTGATTTCATCGTTAACTGATTTCATCGTTAACTGATTTCATCTTCATTTAACTGATTTCATTTTCATTCTTCATTTAACTGATTTCATCGTTAACTGATTTCATCTTCATTTAACTGATTTCATCGTTAACTGATTTCATCGTTAACTGATTTCATCGTTAACTGATTTCATCTTCATTTAACTGATTCCATCGTTAACTGATTTCATCGTTAACTGATTTCATCTTCATTTAACTGATTTCATCGTTAACTGATTTCATCGTTAACTGATTCCATCGTTAACTGATTTCATCGTTAACTGATTTCATCGTTAACTGATTTCATCTTCATTTAACTGATTTCATCGTTAACTGATTTCATCTTCATTTAACTGATTTCATCGTTAACTGATTTCATCGTTAACTGATTTCATCTTCATTTAACTGATTTCATCGTTAACTGATTTCATCGTTAACTGATTTCATCTTTAACTGATTTCATCTTCATTTAACTGATTTCATCGTTAACTGATTTCATCGTTAACTGATTTCATCTTCATTTAACTGATTTCATCGTTAACTGATTTCATCGTTAACTGATTCCATCGTTAACTGATTTCATCGTTAACTGATTTCATCTTCATTTAACTGATTTCATCGTTAACTGATTTCATCGTTAACTGATTTCATCTTTAACTGATTTCATCGTTAACTGATTTCATCTTCATTTAACTGATTTCATCGTTAACTGATTTCATCTTCATTTAATTGATTTCATCGTTAACTGATTTCATCTTCATTTAACTGATTTCATCGTTAACTGATTTCATCTTCATTTAATTGATTTCATCGTTAACTGATTTCATCGTTAACTGATTTCATCGTTAACTGATTTCATCTTCATTTAACTGATTTCATCGTTAACTGATTTCATCGTTAACTGATTTCATCGTTAACTGATTTCATCTTCATTTAACTGATTTCATCGTTAACTGATTTCATCGTTAACTGATTTCATCGTTAACTGATTTCATCTTCATTTAACTGATTTCATCGTTAACTGATTTCATCGTTAACTGATTTCATCTTTAACTGATTTCATCGTTAACTGATTTCATCTTCATTTAACTGATTTCATCGTTAACTGATTTCATCGTTAACTGATTTCATCGTTAACTGATTTCATCTTCATTTAACTGATTTCATCGTTAACTGATTTCATCGTTAACTGATTCCATCGTTAACTGATTTCATCGTTAACTGATTTCATCGTTAACTGATTTCATCTTCATTTAACTGATTTCATTTTCATTCTTCATTTAACTGATTTCATCGTTAACTGATTTCATCGTTAACTGATTTCATCTTCATTTAACTGATTTCATCGTTAACTGATTTCATCGTTAACTGATTTCATCGTTAACTGATTTCATCTTCATTTAACTGATTTCATCGTTAACTGATTTCATCTTCATTTAATTGATTTCATCGTTAACTGATTTCATCGTTAACTGATTTCATCGTTAACTGATTTCATCTTCATTTAACTGATTTCATCGTTAACTGATTTCATCGTTAACTGATTTCATCGTTAACTGATTTCATCTTCATTTAACTGATTTCATCGTTAACTGATTTCATCGTTAACTGATTTCATCGTTAACTGATTTCATCTTCATTTAACTGATTTCATCGTTAACTGATTTCATCGTTAACTGATTTCATCTTTAACTGATTTCATCGTTAACTGATTTCATCTTCATTTAACTGATTTCATCGTTAACTGATTTCATCGTTAACTGATTTCATCTTTAACTGATTTCATCGTTAACTGATTTCATCTTCATTTAACTGATTTCATCGTTAACTGATTTCATCTTCATTTAACTGATTTCATCGTTAACTGATTTCATCGTTAACTGATTTCATCTTCATTTAACTGATTCCATCGTTAACTGATTTCATCGTTAACTGATTTCATCGTTAACTGATTTCATCTTCATTTAACTGATTTCATCGTTAACTGATTTCATCGTTAACTGATTTCATCGTTAACTGATTTCATCTTCATTTAACTGATTTCATCGTTAACTGATTTCATCGTTAACTGATTTCATCTTCATTTAACTGATTTCATCGTTAACTGATTTCATCGTTAACTGATTCCATCGTTAACTGATTTCATCGTTAACTGATTACATCGTTAACTGATTTCATCTTCATTTAACTGATTTCATCGTTAACTGATTTCATCTTCATTTAACTGATTTCATCGTTAACTGATTTCATCGTTAACTGATTTCATCGTTAACTGATTTCATCGTTAACTGATTTCATCTTCATTTAACTGATTTCATTTTCATTCTTCATTTAACTGATTTCATCGTTAACTGATTTCATCTTCATTTAATTGATTTCATCGTTAACTGATTTCATCGTTAACTGATTTCATCGTTAACTGATTTCATCTTCATTTAACTGATTTCATCGTTAACTGATTTCATCGTTAACTGATTTCATCGTTAACTGATTTCATCTTCATTTAACTGATTTCATCGTTAACTGATTTCATCGTTAACTGATTTCATCGTTAACTGATTTCATCGTTAACTGATTTCATCTTCATTTAACTGATTTCATCTTTAACTGATTTCATCGTTAACTGATTTCATCTTCATTTAACTGATTTCATCGTTAACTGATTTCATCGTTAACTGATTTCATCTTCATTTAACTGATTTCATCGTTAACTGATTTCATCGTTAACTGATTTCATCGTTAACTGATTTCATCTTCATTTAACTGATTTCATCGTTAACTGATTTCATCGTTAACTGATTTCATCTTCATTTAACTGATTTCATCGTTAACTGATTTCATCGTTAACTGATTTCATCTTCATTTAACTGATTTCATCGTTAACTGATTTCATCGTTAACTGATTCCATCGTTAACTGATTTCATCTTTAACTGATTTCATCGTTAACTGATTTCATCTTCATTTAACTGATTTCATCGTTAAGTGATTTCATCGTTAACTGATTTCATCTTCATTTAACTGATTTCATTGTTAACTGATTTCATCGTTAACTGATTTCATCTTCATTTCACTGATTTCATCGTTAACTGATTTCATCGTTAACTGATTCCATCGTTAACTGATTTCATCGTTAACTGATTCCATCGTTAACTGATTTCATCGTTAACTGATTTCATCGTTAACTGATTTCATCTTCATTTAACTGATTTCATCGTTAACTGATTTCATCTTCATTTAACTGATTTCATTTTCATTCTTCATTTAACTGATTTCATCGTTAACTGATTTCATCTTCATTTAACTGATTTCATCGTTAACTGATTTCATCGTTAACTGATTTCATCTTCTTTTAACTGATTTCATCGTTAACTGATTCCATCGTTAACTGATTTCATCGTTAACTGATTTCATCGTTAACTGATTTCATCTTCATTTAACTGATTTCATTTTCATTCTTCATTTAACTGATTTCATCGTTAACTGATTTCATCGTTAACTGATTTCATCTTCATTTAACTGATTTCATCGTTAACTGATTTCATCGTTAACTGATTTCATCGTTAACTGATTTCATCTTCATTTAACTGATTTCATCGTTAACTGATTTCATCTTCATTTAATTGATTTCATCGTTAACTGATTTCATCGTTAACTGATTTCATCGTTAACTGATTTCATCTTCATTTAACTGATTTCATCGTTAACTGATTTCATCGTTAACTGATTTCATCTTCATTTAACTGATTTCATCGTTAACTGATTTCATCGTTAACTGATTTCATCGTTAACTGATTTCATCTTCATTTAACTGATTTCATCGTTAACTGATTTCATCGTTAACTGATTTCATCTTCATTTAACTGATTTCATCGTTAACTGATTTCATCGTTAACTGATTCCATCGTTAACTGATTTCATCGTTAACTGATTCCATCGTTAACTGATTTCATCGTTAACTGATTTCATCGTTAACTGATTTCATCTTCATTTAACTGATTTCATCGTTAACTGATTTCATCTTCATTTAACTGATTTCATTTTCATTCTTCATTTAACTGATTTCATCGTTAACTGATTTCATCTTCATTTAACTGATTTCATCGTTAACTGATTTCATCGTTAACTGATTTCATCTTCTTTTAACTGATTTCATCGTTAACTGATTCCATCGTTAACTGATTTCATCGTTAACTGATTTCATCGTTAACTGATTTCATCTTCATTTAACTGATTTCATTTTCATTCTTCATTTAACTGATTTCATCGTTAACTGATTTCATCGTTAACTGATTTCATCTTCATTTAACTGATTTCATCGTTAACTGATTTAATCTTTAACTGATTTCATCGTTAACTGATTTCATCTTCATTTAACTGATTTCATCTTTAACTGATTTCATCGTTAACTGATTTCATCTTCATTTAACTGATTTCATCGTTAACTGATTTCATCGTTAACTGATTTCATCTTCATTTAACTGATTTCATCGTTAACTGATTTCATCGTTAACTGATTTCATCGTTAACTGATTTCATCTTCATTTAACTGATTTCATCGTTAACTGATTTCATCGTTAACTGATTTCATCTTCATTTAACTGATTTCATCGTTAACTGATTTCATCGTTAACTGATTTCATCTTCATTTAACTGATTTCATCGTTAACTGATTTCATCGTTAACTGATTCCATCGTTAACTGATTTCATCTTTAACTGATTTCATCGTTAACTGATTTCATCTTCATTTAACTGATTTCATCGTTAAGTGATTTCATCGTTAACTGATTTCATCTTCATTTAACTGATTTCATTGTTAACTGATTTCATCGTTAACTGATTTCATCTTCATTTAACTGATTTCATCGTTAACTGATTTCATCGTTAACTGATTCCATCGTTAACTGATTTCATCGTTAACTGATTCCATCGTTAACTGATTTCATCGTTAACTGATTTCATCGTTAACTGATTTCATCTTCATTTAACTGATTTCATCGTTAACTGATTTCATCTTCATTTAACTGATTTCATTTTCATTCTTCATTTAACTGATTTCATCGTTAACTGATTTCATCTTCATTTAACTGATTTCATCGTTAACTGATTTCATCGTTAACTGATTTCATCTTCTTTTAACTGATTTCATCGTTAACTGATTCCATCGTTAACTGATTTCATCGTTAACTGATTTCATCGTTAACTGATTTCATCTTCATTTAACTGATTTCATTTTCATTCTTCATTTAACTGATTTCATCGTTAACTGATTTCATCGTTAACTGATTTCATCTTCATTTAACTGATTTCATCGTTAACTGATTTCATCGTTAACTGATTTCATCGTTAACTGATTTCATCTTCATTTAACTGATTTCATCGTTAACTGATTTCATCTTCATTTAATTGATTTCATCGTTAACTGATTTCATCGTTAACTGATTTCATCGTTAACTGATTTCATCTTCATTTAACTGATTTCATCGTTAACTGATTTCATCGTTAACTGATTTCATCGTTAACTGATTTAATCTTTAACTGATTTCATCGTTAACTGATTTCATCTTCATTTAACTGATTTCATCGTTAACTGATTTCATCGTTAACTGATTTCATCTTTAACTGATTTCATCGTTAACTGATTTCATCTTCATTTAACTGATTTCATCGTTAACTGATTTCATCGTTAACTGATTTCATCTTCATTTAACTGATTTCATCGTTAACTGATTTCATCGTTAACTGATTTCATCGTTAACTGATTCCATCGTTAACTGATTTCATCGTTAACTGATTTCATCGTTAACTGATTTCATCTTCATTTAACTGATTTCATCGTTAACTGATTTCATCGTTAACTGATTTCATCTTCATTTAACTGATTTCATCGTTAACTGATTTCATCGTTAACTGATTTCATCTTCATTTAACTGATTTCATCGTTAACTGATTCCATCGTTAACTGATTTCATCTTTAACTGATTTCATCGTTAACTGATTTCATCTTCATTTAACTGATTTCATCGTTAAGTGATTTCATCGTTAACTGATTTCATCGTTAACTGATTTCATCGTTAACTGATTTCATCTTCATTTAACTGATTTCATTGTTAACTGATTTCATCGTTAACTGATTTCATCTTCATTTAACTGATTTCATCGTTAACTGATTTCATCGTTAACTGATTCCATCGTTAACTGATTTCATCGTTAACTGATTCCATCGTTAACTGATTTCATCGTTAACTGATTTCATCTTCATTTAACTGATTTCATCGTTAACTGATTTCATCTTCATTTAACTGATTTCATTTTCATTCTTCATTTAACTGATTTCATCGTTAACTGATTTCATCTTCATTTAACTGATTTCATCGTTAACTGATTTCATCGTTAACTGATTTCATCTTCTTTTAACTGATTTCATCGTTAACTGATTTCATCTTCATTTAATTGATTTCATCGTTAACTGATTTCATCGTTAACTGATTTCATCTTCATTTAACTGATTCCATCGTTAACTGATTTCATCGTTAACTGATTTCATCGTTAACTGATTTCATCTTCATTTAACTGATTTCATCGTTAACTGATTTCATCGTTAACTGATTTCATCTTCATTTAACTGATTTCATTTTCATTCTTCATTTAACTGATTTCATCGTTAACTGATTTCATCTTCATTTAACTGATTTCATCGTTAACTGATTTCATCGTTAACTGATTTCATCGTTAACTGATTTCATCTTCATTTAACTGATTCCATCGTTAACTGATTTCATCGTTAACTGATTTCATCTTCATTTAACTGATTTCATCGTTAACTGATTTCATCGTTAACTGATTCCATCGTTAACTGATTTCATCGTTAACTGATTTCATCGTTAACTGATTTCATCTTCATTTAACTGATTTCATCGTTAACTGATTTCATCTTCATTTAACTGATTTCATCGTTAACTGATTTCACCGTTAACTGATTTCATCTTCATTTAACTGATTTCATCGTTAACTGATTTCATCGTTAACTGATTTCATCTTCATTTACCTGATTTCATCGTTAACTGATTTCATCGTTAACTGATTTCATCGTTAACTGATTCCATCGTTAACTGATTTCATCGTTAACTGATTTCATCGTTAACTGATTTCATCTTCATTTAACTGATTTCATCGTTCACTGATTTCATCTTTAACTGATTTCATCTTCATTTAACTGATTTCATTTTCATTCTTCATTTAACTGATTTCATCGTTAACTGATTTCATCTTCATTTAACTGATTTCATCGTTAACTGATTTCATCGTTAACTGATTTCATCTTTAACTGATTTCATCGTTAACTGATTTCATCTTCATTTAACTGATTTCATCGTTAACTGATTTCATCTTCATTTAATTGATTTCATCGTTAACTGATTTCATCGTTAACTGATTTCATCGTTAACTGATTTCATCTTCATTTAACTGATTTCATCGTTAACTGATTTCATCGTTAACTGATTCCATCGTTAACTGATTTCATCATTAACTGATTTCATCTTCATTTAACTGATTTCATCGTTAACTGATTTCATCGTTAACTGATTTCATCTTTAACTGATTTCATCGTTAACTGATTTCATCGTTAACTGATTTCATCGTTAACTGATTTCATCTTCATTTAACTGATTTCATCGTTAACTGATTTCATCGTTAACTGATTCCATCGTTAACTGATTTCATCGTTAACTGATTTAATCTTCATTTAACTGATTTCATCGTTAAGTGATTTCATCGTTAACTGATTTCATCGTTAACTGATTTCATCGTTAACTGATTTCATCTTCATTTAACTGATTTCATTGTTAACTGATTTCATCGTTAACTGATTTCATCTTCATTTAACTGATTTCATCGTTAACTGATTCCATCGTTAACTGATTTCATCGTTAACTGATTTCATCGTTAACTGATTTCATCTTCATTTAACTGATTTCATTTTCATTCTTCATTTAACTGATTTCATCGTTAACTGATTTCATCGTTAACTGATTTCATCTTCATTTAACTGATTTCATCGTTAACTGATTTCATCGTTAACTGATTTCATCTTTAACTGATTTCATCGTTAACTGATTTCATCTTCATTTAACTGATTTCATCGTTAACTGATTTCATCTTCATTTAATTGATTTCATCGTTAACTGATTTCATCGTTAACTGATTTCATCGTTAACTGATTTCATCTTCATTTAACTGATTTCATCGTTAACTGATTTCATCGTTAACTGATTTCATCTTCATTTAACTGATTTCATCGTTAACTGATTTCATCGTTAACTGATTTCATCGTTAACTGATTTCATCTTCATTTAAATGATTTCATCGTTAACTGATTTCATCGTTAACTGATTTCATCTTTAACTGATTTCATCGTTAACTGATTTCATCTTCATTTAACTGATTTCATCGTTAACTGATTTCATCGTTAACTGATTTCATCTTCATTTAAATGATTTCATCGTTAACTGATTTCATCGTTAACTGATTTCATCTTTAACTGATTTCATCGTTAACTGATTTCATCTTCATTTAACTGATTTCATCGTTAACTGATTTCATCGTTAACTGATTTCATCTTTAACTGATTTCATCGTTAACTGATTTCATCTTCATTTAACTGATTTCATCGTTAACTGATTTCATCTTCATTTAACTGATTTCATCGTTAACTGATTTCATCGTTAACTGATTTCATCTTCATTTAACTGATTCCATCGTTAACTGATTTCATCGTTAACTGATTTCATCGTTAACTGATTTCATCTTCATTTAACTGATTTCATCGTTAACTGATTTCATCTTTAACTGATTTCATCGTTAACTGATTTCATCTTCATTTAACTGATTTCATCGTTAACTGATTTCATCGTTAACTGATTTCATCTTCATTTAACTGATTTCATCGTTAACTGATTTCATCGTTAACTGATTCCATCGTTAACTGATTTCATCGTTAACTGATTTCATCGTTAACTGATTTCATCTTCATTTAACTGATTTCATCGTTAACTGATTTCATCTTCATTTAACTGATTTCATCGTTAACTGATTTCATCGTTAACTGATTTCATCGTTAACTGATTTCATCTTCATTTAACTGATTTCATTTTCATTCTTCATTTAACTGATTTCATCGTTAACTGATTTCATCTTCATTTAATTGATTTCATCGTTAACTGATTTCATCGTTAACTGATTTCATCGTTAACTGATTTCATCTTCATTTAACTGATTTCATCGTTAACTGATTTCATCGTTAACTGATTTCATCTTCATTTAACTGATTTCATCGTTAACTGATTTCATCGTTAACTGATTTCATCGTTAACTGATTTCATCTTCATTTAACTGATTTCATCGTTAACTGATTTCATCGTTAACTGATTTCATCTTCATTTAACTGATTTCATCGTTAACTGATTTCATCGTTAACTGATTTCATCGTTAACTGATTTCATCTTCATTTAACTGATTTCATCGTTAACTGATTTCATCGTTAACTGATTTCATCGTTAACTGATTTCATCTTCATTTAACTGATTTCATTTTCATTCTTCATTTAACTGATTTCATCGTTAACTGATTTCATCTTCATTTAACTGATTTCATCGTTAACTGATTTCATCGTTAACTGATTTCATCGTTAACTGATTTCATCTTTAACTGATTTCATCGTTAACTGATTTCATCTTCATTTAACTGATTTCATCGTTAACTGATTTCATCTTCATTTAATTGATTTCATCGTTAACTGATTTCATCGTTAACTGATTTCATCGTTAACTGATTTCATCTTCATTTAACTGATTTCATCGTTAACTGATTTCATCGTTAACTGATTTCATCTTCATTTAACTGATTTCATTTTCATTCTTCATTTAACTGATTTCATCGTTAACTGATTTCATCTTCATTTAATTGATTTCATCGTTAACTGATTTCATCGTTAACTGATTTCATCGTTAACTGATTTCATCTTCATTTAACTGATTTCATCGTTAACTGATTTCATCGTTAACTGATTTCATCTTCATTTAACTGATTTCATCGTTAACTGATTTCATCGTTAACTGATTTCATCTTCATTTAACTGATTTCATCGTTAACTGATTTCATCGTTAATTGATTTCATCGTTAACTGATTTCATCTTCATTTAACTGATTTCATTTTCATTCTTCATTTAACTGATTTCATCGTTAACTGATTTCATCTTCATTTAACTGATTTCATCGTTAACTGATTTCATCGTTAACTGATTTCATCGTTAACTGATTTCATCGTTAACTGATTTCATCTTCATTTAACTGATTTCATCGTTAACTGATTTCATCTTCATTTAATTGATTTCATCGTTAACTGATTTCATCGTTAACTGATTTCATCGTTAACTGATTTCATCTTCATTTAACTGATTTCATCGTTAACTGATTTCATCGTTAACTGATTTCATCTTCATTTAACTGATTTCATTTTCATTCTTCATTTAACTGATTTCATCGTTAACTGATTTCATCTTCATTTAATTGATTTCATCGTTAACTGATTTCATCGTTAACTGATTTCATCGTTAACTGATTTCATCTTCATTTAACTGATTTCATCGTTAACTGATTTCATCGTTAACTGATTTCATCGTTAACTGATTTCATCTTCATTTAACTGATTTCATCGTTAACTGATTTCATCGTTAACTGATTTCATCTTCATTTAACTGATTTCATCGTTAACTGATTTCATCGTTAATTGATTTCATCGTTAACTGATTTCATTTTCATTCTTCATTTAACTGATTTCATCGTTAACTGATTTCATCGTTAACTGATTTCATCTTCATTTAACTGATTTCATCGTTAACTGATTTCATCGTTAATTGATTTCATCGTTAACTGATTTCATCTTCATTCTTCATTTAACTGATTTCATCGTTAACTGATTTCATCTTCATTTAACTGATTTCATCGTTAACTGATTTCATCGTTAACTGATTTCATCGTTAACTGATTTCATCTTCATTTAACTGATTTCATCGTTAACTGATTTCATCTTCATTCTTCATTTAACTGATTTCATCTTTAACTGATTTCATCGTTAACTGATTTCATCTTCATTTAACTGATTTCATCGTTAATTGATTTCATCGTTAACTGATTTCATCGTTAATTGATTTCATCGTTAACTGATTTCATCTTCATTTAACTGATTTCATCGTTAATTGATTTCATCGTTAACTGATTTCATCGTTAATTGATTTCATCGTTAACTGATTTCATCTTCATTTAACTGATTTCATCGTTAATTGATTTCATCGTTAACTGATTTCATCGTTAACTGATTTCATCTTCATTTAACTGATTTCATCGTTAATTGATTTCATCGTTAACTGATTTCATCGTTAATTGATTTCATCGTTAACTGATTTCATCTTCATTTAACTGATTTCATCGTTAACTGATTTCATCTTCATTCTTCATTTAACTGATTTCATCTTTAACTGATTTCATCGTTAACTGATTTCATCTTCATTTAACTGATTTCATCGTTAACTGATTTCATCGTTAACTGATTTCATCTTCATTTAACTGATTTCATCGTTAACTGATTTCATCGTTAACTGATTTCATCTTCATTTAACTGATTTCATCGTTAACTGATTTCATCGTTAACTGATTCCATCGTTAACTGATTTCATCGTTAACTGATTTCATCTTCATTTAACTGATTTCATTTTCATTCTTCATTTAACTGATTTCATCGTTAACTGATTTCATCTTCATTTAATTGATTTCATCGTTAACTGATTTCATCGTTAACTGATTTCATCGTTAACTGATTTCATCTTCATTTAACTGATTTCATCGTTAACTGATTTCATCGTTAACTGATTTCATCGTTAACTGATTTCATCTTCATTTAACTGATTTCATCGTTAACTGATTTCATCGTTAACTGATTTCATCGTTAACTGATTTCATCTTCATTTAACTGATTTCATCGTTAACTGATTTCATCGTTAACTGATTTAATCTTTAACTGATTTCATCGTTAACTGATTTCATCTTCATTTAACTGATTTCATCGTTAACTGATTTCATCGTTAACTGATTTCATCTTTAACTGATTTCATCGTTAACTGATTTCATCTTCATTTAACTGATTTCATCGTTAACTGATTTCATCGTTAACTGATTTCATCTTCATTTAACTGATTTCATCGTTAACTGATTTCATCGTTAACTGATTCCATCGTTAACTGATTTCATCGTTAACTGATTTCATCGTTAACTGATTTCATCTTCATTTAACTGATTTCATCGTTAACTGATTTCATCGTTAACTGATTTCATCTTCATTTAACTGATTTCATCGTTAACTGATTTCATCGTTAACTGATTTCATCTTCATTTAACTGATTTCATCGTTAACTGATTCCATCGTTAACTGATTTCATCTTTAACTGATTTCATCGTTAACTGATTTCATCTTCATTTAACTGATTTCATCGTTAAGTGATTTCATCGTTAACTGATTTCATCGTTAACTGATTTCATCGTTAACTGATTTCATCTTCATTTAACTGATTTCATTGTTAACTGATTTCATCGTTAACTGATTTCATCTTCATTTAACTGATTTCATCGTTAACTGATTTCATCGTTAACTGATTCCATCGTTAACTGATTTCATCGTTAACTGATTCCATCGTTAACTGATTTCATCGTTAACTGATTTCATCTTCATTTAACTGATTTCATCGTTAACTGATTTCATCTTCATTTAACTGATTTCATTTTCATTCTTCATTTAACTGATTTCATCGTTAACTGATTTCATCTTCATTTAACTGATTTCATCGTTAACTGATTTCATCGTTAACTGATTTCATCTTCTTTTAACTGATTTCATCGTTAACTGATTTCATCTTCATTTAATTGATTTCATCGTTAACTGATTTCATCGTTAACTGATTTCATCTTCATTTAACTGATTCCATCGTTAACTGATTTCATCGTTAACTGATTTCATCGTTAACTGATTTCATCTTCATTTAACTGATTTCATCGTTAACTGATTTCATCGTTAACTGATTTCATCTTCATTTAACTGATTTCATTTTCATTCTTCATTTAACTGATTTCATCGTTAACTGATTTCATCTTCATTTAACTGATTTCATCGTTAACTGATTTCATCGTTAACTGATTTCATCGTTAACTGATTTCATCGTTAACTGATTTCATCTTCATTTAACTGATTCCATCGTTAACTGATTTCATCGTTAACTGATTTCATCTTCATTTAACTGATTTCATCGTTAACTGATTTCATCGTTAACTGATTCCATCGTTAACTGATTTCATCGTTAACTGATTTCATCGTTAACTGATTTCATCTTCATTTAACTGATTTCATCGTTAACTGATTTCATCTTCATTTAACTGATTTCATCGTTAACTGATTTCACCGTTAACTGATTTCATCTTCATTTAACTGATTTCATCGTTAACTGATTTCATCGTTAACTGATTTCATCTTCATTTACCTGATTTCATCGTTAACTGATTTCATCGTTAACTGATTTCATCGTTAACTGATTTCATCTTCATTTAACTGATTCCATCGTTAACTGATTTCATCGTTAACTGATTTCATCGTTAACTGATTTCATCTTCATTTAACTGATTTCATCGTTCACTGATTTCATCTTTAACTGATTTCATCTTCATTTAACTGATTTCATTTTCATTCTTCATTTAACTGATTTCATCGTTAACTGATTTCATCTTCATTTAACTGATTTCATCGTTAACTGATTTCATCGTTAACTGATTTCATCTTTAACTGATTTCATCGTTAACTGATTTCATCTTCATTTAACTGATTTCATCGTTAACTGATTTCATCTTCATTTAATTGATTTCATCGTTAACTGATTTCATCGTTAACTGATTTCATCGTTAACTGATTTCATCTTCATTTAACTGATTTCATCGTTAACTGATTTCATCGTTAACTGATTCCATCGTTAACTGATTTCATCATTAACTGATTTCATCTTCATTTAACTGATTTCATCGTTAACTGATTTCATCGTTAACTGATTTCATCTTTAACTGATTTCATCGTTAACTGATTTCATCGTTAACTGATTTCATCGTTAACTGATTTCATCTTCATTTAACTGATTTCATCGTTAACTGATTTCATCGTTAACTGATTCCATCGTTAACTGATTTCATCGTTAACTGATTTAATCTTCATTTAACTGATTTCATCGTTAAGTGATTTCATCGTTAACTGATTTCATCGTTAACTGATTTCATCGTTAACTGATTTCATCTTCATTTAACTGATTTCATTGTTAACTGATTTCATCGTTAACTGATTTCATCTTCATTTAACTGATTTCATCGTTAACTGATTCCATCGTTAACTGATTTCATCGTTAACTGATTTCATCGTTAACTGATTTCATCTTCATTTAACTGATTTCATTTTCATTCTTCATTTAACTGATTTCATCGTTAACTGATTTCATCGTTAACTGATTTCATCTTCATTTAACTGATTTCATCGTTAACTGATTTCATCGTTAACTGATTTCATCTTTAACTGATTTCATCGTTAACTGATTTCATCTTCATTTAACTGATTTCATCGTTAACTGATTTCATCTTCATTTAATTGATTTCATCGTTAACTGATTTCATCGTTAACTGATTTCATCGTTAACTGATTTCATCTTCATTTAACTGATTTCATCGTTAACTGATTTCATCGTTAACTGATTTCATCTTCATTTAACTGATTTCATCGTTAACTGATTTCATCGTTAACTGATTTCATCTTTAACTGATTTCATCGTTAACTGATTTCATCGTTAACTGATTTCATCTTCATTTAAATGATTTCATCGTTAACTGATTTCATCGTTAACTGATTTCATCTTTAACTGATTTCATCGTTAACTGATTTCATCTTCATTTAACTGATTTCATCGTTAACTGATTTCATCGTTAACTGATTTCATCTTCATTTAAATGATTTCATCGTTAACTGATTTCATCGTTAACTGATTTCATCTTTAACTGATTTCATCGTTAACTGATTTCATCTTCATTTAACTGATTTCATCGTTAACTGATTTCATCGTTAACTGATTTCATCTTTAACTGATTTCATCGTTAACTGATTTCATCTTCATTTAACTGATTTCATCGTTAACTGATTTCATCGTTAACTGATTTCATCTTCATTTAACTGATTCCATCGTTAACTGATTTCATCGTTAACTGATTTCATCGTTAACTGATTTCATCTTCATTTAACTGATTTCATCGTTAACTGATTTCATCTTTAACTGATTTCATCGTTAACTGATTTCATCTTCATTTAACTGATTTCATCGTTAACTGATTTCATCGTTAACTGATTTCATCTTCATTTAACTGATTTCATCGTTAACTGATTTCATCGTTAACTGATTCCATCGTTAACTGATTTCATCGTTAACTGATTTCATCTTCATTTAACTGATTTCATCGTTAACTGATTTCATCGTTAACTGATTTCATCGTTAACTGATTTCATCTTCATTTAACTGATTTCATTTTCATTCTTCATTTAACTGATTTCATCGTTAACTGATTTCATCTTCATTTAATTGATTTCATCGTTAACTGATTTCATCGTTAACTGATTTCATCGTTAACTGATTTCATCTTCATTTAACTGATTTCATCGTTAACTGATTTCATCGTTAACTGATTTCATCTTCATTTAACTGATTTCATCGTTAACTGATTTCATCGTTAACTGATTTCATCGTTAACTGATTTCATCTTCATTTAACTGATTTCATCGTTAACTGATTTCATCGTTAACTGATTTCATCTTCATTTAACTGATTTCATCGTTAACTGATTTCATCGTTAACTGATTTCATCGTTAACTGATTTCATCTTCATTTAACTGATTTCATCGTTAACTGATTTCATCGTTAACTGATTTCATCGTTAACTGATTTCATCTTCATTTAACTGATTTCATTTTCATTCTTCATTTAACTGATTTCATCGTTAACTGATTTCATCTTCATTTAACTGATTTCATCGTTAACTGATTTCATCGTTAACTGATTTCATCGTTAACTGATTTCATCTTTAACTGATTTCATCGTTAACTGATTTCATCTTCATTTAACTGATTTCATCGTTAACTGATTTCATCTTCATTTAATTGATTTCATCGTTAACTGATTTCATCGTTAACTGATTTCATCGTTAACTGATTTCATCTTCATTTAACTGATTTCATCGTTAACTGATTTCATCGTTAACTGATTTCATCTTCATTTAACTGATTTCATTTTCATTCTTCATTTAACTGATTTCATCGTTAACTGATTTCATCTTCATTTAATTGATTTCATCGTTAACTGATTTCATCGTTAACTGATTTCATCGTTAACTGATTTCATCTTCATTTAACTGATTTCATCGTTAACTGATTTCATCGTTAACTGATTTCATCTTCATTTAACTGATTTCATCGTTAACTGATTTCATCGTTAACTGATTTCATCTTCATTTAACTGATTTCATCGTTAACTGATTTCATCGTTAATTGATTTCATCGTTAACTGATTTCATCTTCATTTAACTGATTTCATTTTCATTCTTCATTTAACTGATTTCATCGTTAACTGATTTCATCTTCATTTAACTGATTTCATCGTTAACTGATTTCATCGTTAACTGATTTCATCGTTAACTGATTTCATCGTTAACTGATTTCATCGTTAACTGATTTCATCTTCATTTAACTGATTTCATCGTTAACTGATTTCATCTTCATTTAATTGATTTCATCGTTAACTGATTTCATCGTTAACTGATTTCATCGTTAACTGATTTCATCTTCATTTAACTGATTTCATCGTTAACTGATTTCATCGTTAACTGATTTCATCTTCATTTAACTGATTTCATTTTCATTCTTCATTTAACTGATTTCATCGTTAACTGATTTCATCTTCATTTAATTGATTTCATCGTTAACTGATTTCATCGTTAACTGATTTCATCGTTAACTGATTTCATCTTCATTTAACTGATTTCATCGTTAACTGATTTCATCGTTAACTGATTTCATCGTTAACTGATTTCATCTTCATTTAACTGATTTCATCGTTAACTGATTTCATCGTTAACTGATTTCATCTTCATTTAACTGATTTCATCGTTAACTGATTTCATCGTTAATTGATTTCATCGTTAACTGATTTCATTTTCATTCTTCATTTAACTGATTTCATCGTTAACTGATTTCATCGTTAACTGATTTCATCTTCATTTAACTGATTTCATCGTTAACTGATTTCATCGTTAATTGATTTCATCGTTAACTGATTTCATCTTCATTCTTCATTTAACTGATTTCATCGTTAACTGATTTCATCTTCATTTAACTGATTTCATCGTTAACTGATTTCATCGTTAACTGATTTCATCGTTAACTGATTTCATCTTCATTTAACTGATTTCATCGTTAACTGATTTCATCTTCATTCTTCATTTAACTGATTTCATCTTTAACTGATTTCATCGTTAACTGATTTCATCTTCATTTAACTGATTTCATCGTTAATTGATTTCATCGTTAACTGATTTCATCGTTAATTGATTTCATCGTTAACTGATTTCATCTTCATTTAACTGATTTCATCGTTAATTGATTTCATCGTTAACTGATTTCATCGTTAATTGATTTCATCGTTAACTGATTTCATCTTCATTTAACTGATTTCATCGTTAATTGATTTCATCGTTAACTGATTTCATCGTTAACTGATTTCATCTTCATTTAACTGATTTCATCGTTAATTGATTTCATCGTTAACTGATTTCATCGTTAATTGATTTCATCGTTAACTGATTTCATCTTCATTTAACTGATTTCATCGTTAACTGATTTCATCTTCATTCTTCATTTAACTGATTTCATCTTTAACTGATTTCATCGTTAACTGATTTCATCTTCATTTAACTGATTTCATCGTTAATTGATTTCATCGTTAACTGATTTCATCGTTAATTGATTTCATCGTTAACTGATTTCATCTTCATTTAACTGATTTCATCGTTAACTGATTTCATCTTCATTCTTCATTTAACTGATTTCATCTTTAACTGATTTCATCGTTAACTGATTTCATCTTCATTTAACTGATTTCATCGTTAATTGATTTCATCGTTAACTGATTTCATCGTTAACTGATTTCATCTTCATTTAACTGATTTCATCGTTAACTGATTTCATCTTCATTCTTCATTTAACTGATTTCATCTTTAACTGATTTCATCGTTAACTGATTTCATCTTCATTTAACTGATTTCATCGTTAATTGATTTCATCGTTAACTGATTTCATCGTTAACTGATTTCATCTTCATTTAACTGATTTCATCGTTAACTGATTTCATCGTTAACTGATTTCATCTTTAACTGATTTCATCTTCATTTAACTGATTTCATCGTTAACTGATTTCATCGTTAACTGATTTCATCGTTAACTGATTTCATCTTCATTTAACTGATTTCATTGTTAACTGATTTCATCGTTAACTGATTTCATCTTCATTTAACTGATTTCATCGTTAACTGATTTCATCGTTAACTGATTTCATCGTTAACTGATTTCATCTTCATTTAACTGATTTCATTTTCATTCTTCATTTAACTGATTTCATCGTTAACTGATTTCATCTTCATTTAACTGATTTCATCGTTAACTGATTTCATCGTTAACTGATTTCATCGTTAACTGATTTCATCTTTAACTGATTTCATCGTTAACTGATTTCATCTTCATTTAACTGATTTCATCGTTAACTGATTTCATCTTCATTTAATTGATTTCATCGTTAACTGATTTCATCGTTAACTGATTTCATCGTTAACTGATTTCATCTTCATTTAACTGATTTCATCGTTAACTGATTTCATCGTTAACTGATTTCATCTTCATTTAACTGATTTCATTTTCATTCTTCATTTAACTGATTTCATCGTTAACTGATTTCATCTTCATTTAATTGATTTCATCGTTAACTGATTTCATCGTTAACTGATTTCATCGTTAACTGATTTCATCTTCATTTAACTGATTTCATCGTTAACTGATTTCATCGTTAACTGATTTCATCTTCATTTAACTGATTTCATCGTTAACTGATTTCATCGTTAATTGATTTCATCGTTAACTGATTTCATCTTCATTCTTCATTTAACTGATTTCATCGTTAACTGATTTCATCTTCATTTAACTGATTTCATCGTTAACTGATTTCATCGTTAACTGATTTCATCGTTAACTGATTTCATCTTCATTTAACTGATTTCATTGTTAACTGATTTCATCGTTAACTGATTTCATCTTCATTTAACTGATTTCATCGTTAACTGATTTCATCGTTAACTGATTTCATCGTTAACTGATTTCATCTTCATTTAACTGATTTCATTTTCATTCTTCATTTAACTGATTTCATCGTTAACTGATTTCATCTTCATTTAACTGATTTCATCGTTAACTGATTTCATCGTTAACTGATTTCATCTTTAACTGATTTCATCGTTAACTGATTTCATCTTCATTTAACTGATTTCATCGTTAACTGATTTCATCTTCATTTAATTGATTTCATCGTTAACTGATTTCATCGTTAACTGATTTCATCTTCATTTAACTGATTTCATCGTTAACTGATTTCATCGTTAACTGATTTCATCTTCATTTAACTGATTTCATTTTCATTCTTCATTTAACTGATTTCATCGTTAACTGATTTCATCTTCATTTAATTGATTTCATCGTTAACTGATTTCATCGTTAACTGATTTCATCGTTAACTGATTTCATCTTCATTTAACAGATTTCATCGTTAACTGATTTCATCGTTAACTGATTTCATCGTTAACTGATTTCATCTTCATTTAACTGATTTCATCGTTAACTGATTTCATCGTTAACTGATTTCATCTTCATTTAACTGATTTCATCGTTAACTGATTTCATCGTTAATTGATTTCATCGTTAACTGATTTCATTTTCATTCTTCATTTAACTGATTTCATCGTTAACTGATTTCATCGTTAACTGATTTCATCTTCATTTAACTGATTTCATCGTTAACTGATTTCATCGTTAATTGATTTCATCGTTAACTGATTTCATCTTCATTCTTCATTTAACTGATTTCATCGTTAACTGATTTCATCTTCATTTAACTGATTTCATCGTTAACTGATTTCATCGTTAACTGATTTCATCTTCATTTAACTGATTTCATCGTTAACTGATTTCATCTTCATTCTTCATTTAACTGATTTCATCTTTAACTGATTTCATCGTTAACTGATTTCATCTTCATTTAACTGATTTCATCGTTAATTGATTTCATCGTTAACTGATTTCATCGTTAACTGATTTCATCGTTAACTGATTTCATCTTCATTTAACTGATTTCATCGTTAATTGATTTCATCGTTAACTGATTTCATCGTTAATTGATTTCATCGTTAACTGATTTCATCTTCATTTAACTGATTTCATCGTTAACTGATTTCATCTTCATTCTTCATTTAACTGATTTCATCTTTAACTGATTTCATCGTTAACTGATTTCATCTTCATTTAACTGATTTCATCGTTAATTGATTTCATCGTTAACTGATTTCATCGTTAATTGATTTCATCGTTAACTGATTTCATCTTCATTTAACTGATTTCATCGTTAACTGATTTCATCTTCATTCTTCATTTAACTGATTTCATCTTTAACTGATTTCATCGTTAACTGATTTCATCTTCATTTAACTGATTTCATCGTTAATTGATTTCATCGTTAACTGATTTCATCGTTAACTGATTTCATCTTCATTTAACTGATTTCATCGTTAACTGATTTCATCGTTAACTGATTTCATCTTCATTTAACTGATTTCATCGTTAACTGATTTCATCTTCATTCTTCATTTAACTGATTTCATCTTTAACTGATTTCATCGTTAACTGATTTCATCTTCATTTAACTGATTTCATCGTTAATTGATTTCATCGTTAACTGATTTCATCGTTAACTGATTTCATCTTCATTTAACTGATTTCATCGTTAACTGATTTCATCTTTAACTGATTTCATCTTCATTTAACTGATTTCATCGTTAACTGATTTCATCGTTAACTGATTTCATCGTTAACTGATTTCATCGTTAACTGATTTCATCTTCATTTAACTGATTTCATTGTTAACTGATTTCATCGTTAACTGATTTCATCTTCATTTAACTGATTTCATCGTTAACTGATTTCATCGTTAACTGATTTCATCGTTAACTAATTTCATCTTCATTTAACTGATTTCATTTTCATTCTTCATTTAACTGATTTCATCGTTAACTGATTTCATCTTCATTTAACTGATTTCATCGTTAACTGATTTCATCGTTAACTGATTTCATCGTTAACTGATTTAATCTTTAACTGATTTCATCGTTAACTGATTTCATCTTCATTTAACTGATTTCATCGTTAACTGATTTCATCTTCATTTAATTGATTTCATCGTTAACTGATTTCATCGTTAACTGATTTCATCGTTAACTGATTTCATCTTCATTTAACTGATTTCATCGTTAACTGATTTCATCGTTAACTGATTTCATCTTCATTTAACTGATTTCATTTTCATTCTTCATTTAACTGATTTCATCGTTAACTGATTTCATCTTCATTTAATTGATTTCATCGTTAACTGATTTCATCGTTAACTGATTTCATCGTTAACTGATTTCATCTTCATTTAACTGATTTCATCGTTAACTGATTTCATCGTTAACTGATTTCATCTTCATTTAACTGATTTCATCGTTAACTGATTTCATCGTTAATTGATTTCATCGTTAACTGATTTCATTTTCATTCTTCATTTAACTGATTTCATCGTTAACTGATTTCATCGTTAACTGATTTCATCTTCATTTAACTGATTTCATCGTTAACTGATTTCATCGTTAACTGATTTCATCTTCATTTAACTGATTTCATCGTTAACTGATTTCATCGTTAATTGATTTCATCGTTAACTGATTTCATTTTCATTCTTCATTTAACTGATTTCATCGTTAACTGATTTCATCGTTAACTGATTTCATCTTCATTTAACTGATTTCATCGTTAACTGATTTCATCGTTAATTGATTTCATCGTTAACTGATTTCATCTTCATTCTTCATTTAACTGATTTCATCGTTAACTGATTTCATCTTCATTTAACTGATTTCATCGTTAACTGATTTCATCGTTAACTGATTTCATCGTTAACTGATTTCATCTTCATTTAACTGATTTCATCGTTAACTGATTTCATCTTCATTCTTCATTTAACTGATTTCATCTTTAACTGATTTCATCGTTAACTGATTTCATCTTCATTTAACTGATTTCATCGTTAATTGATTTCATCGTTAACTGATTTCATCGTTAACTGATTTCATCTTCATTTAACTGATTTCATCGTTAACTGATTTCATCGTTAACTGATTTCATCTTTAACTGATTTCATCTTCATTTAACTGATTTCATCGTTAACTGATTTCATCGTTAACTGATTTCATCTTCATTTAACTGATTTCATTGTTAACTGATTTCATCGTTAACTGATTTCATCTTCATTTAACTGATTTCATCGTTAACTGATTTCATCGTTAACTGATTTCATCGTTAACTGATTTCATCTTCATTTAACTGATTTCATTTTCATTCTTCATTTAACTGATTTCATCGTTAACTGATTTCATCTTCATTTAACTGATTTAATCGTTAACTGATTTCATCGTTAACTGATTTCATCGTTAACTGATTTCATCTTCATTTAACTGATTTCATTTTCATTCTTCATTTAACTGATTTCATCGTTAACTGATTTCATCTTCATTTAACTGATTTCATCGTTAACTGATTTCATCGTTAACTGATTTCATCGTTAACTGATTTCATCTTTAACTGATTTCATCGTTAACTGATTTCATCTTCATTTAACTGATTTCATCGTTAACTGATTTCATCTTCATTTAATTGATTTCATCGTTAACTGATTTCATCGTTAACTGATTTCATCGTTAACTGATTTCATCTTCATTTAACTGATTTCATCGTTAACTGATTTCATCGTTAACTGATTTCATCTTCATTTAACTGATTTCATTTTCATTCTTCATTTAACTGATTTCATCGTTAACTGATTTCATCTTCATTTAACTGATTTCATCGTTAACTGATTTCATCGTTAACTGATTTCATCGTTAACTGATTTCATCTTCATTTAACTGATTTCATTTTCATTCTTCATTTAACTGATTTCATCGTTAACTGATTTCATCGTTAACTGATTTCATCTTCATTTAACTGATTTCATTGTTAACTGATTTCATCGTTAACTGATTTCATCTTCATTTAACTGATTTCATCGTTAACTGATTTCATCGTTAACTGATTTCATCGTTAACTGATTTCATCTTCATTTAACTGATTTCATCGTTAACTGATTTCATCGTTAATTGATTTCATCGTTAACTGATTTCATTTTCATTCTTCATTTAACTGATTTCATTCTTAACTGATTTCATCGTTAACTGATTTCATCTTCATTTAACTGATTTCATCGTTAACTGATTTCATCGTTAATTGATTTCATCGTTAACTGATTTCATCTTCATTTAACTGATTTCATCGTTAATTGATTTCATCGTTAACTGATTTCATCGTTAACTGATTTCATCGTTAACTGATTTCATCTTCATTCTTCATTTAACTGATTTCATCTTTAACTGATTTCATCGTTAACTGATTTCATCTTCATTTAACTGATTTCATCGTTAACTGATTTCATCGTTAATTGATTTCATCGTTAACTGATTTCATCTTCATTTAACTGATTTCATCGTTAATTGATTTCATCGTTAACTGATTTCATCGTTAACTGATTTCATCGTTAACTGATTTCATCTTCATTCTTCATTTAACTGATTTCATCTTTAACTGATTTCATCGTTAATTGATTTCATCGTTAACTGATTTCATCGTTAATTGATTTCATCGTTAACTGATTTCATCTTCATTTAACTGATTTCATCGTTAACTGATTTCATCTTCATTCTTCATTTAACTGATTTCATCTTTAACTGATTTCATCGTTAACTGATTTCATCTTCATTTAACTGATTTCATCGTTAATTGATTTCATCGTTAACTGATTTCATCGTTAACTGATTTCATCTTCATTTAACTGATTTCATCGTTAACTGATTTCATCTTCATTTAACTGATTTCATCGTTAACTGATTTCATCGTTAACTGATTTCATCGTTAACTGATTTCATCTTCATTTAACTGATTTCATCTTCATTTAACTGATTTCATCGTTAACTGATTTCATCGTTAACTGATTTCATCTTCATTTAATTGATTTCATCGTTAACTGATTTCATCGTTAACTGATTTCATCGTTAACTGATTTCATCTTCATTTAATTGATTTCATCGTTAACTGATTTCATCGTTAACTGATTTCATCGTTAATTGATTTCATCGTTAACTGATTTCATTTTCATTCTTCATTTAACTGATTTCATCGTTAACTGATTTCATCGTTAACTGATTTCATCTTCATTTAACTGATTTCATCGTTAACTGATTTCATCGTTAATTGATTTCATCGTTAACTGATTTCATCTTCATTCTTCATTTAACTGATTTCATCGTTAACTGATTTCATCTTCATTTAACTGATTTCATCGTTAACTGATTTCATCGTTAACTGATTTCATCGTTAACTGATTTCATCTTCATTTAACTGATTTCATCGTTAACTGATTTCATCTTCATTCTTCATTTAACTGATTTCATCTTTAACTGATTTCATCGTTAACTGATTTCATCTTCATTTAACTGATTTCATCGTTAATTGATTTCATCGTTAACTGATTTCATCGTTAACTGATTTCATCTTCATTTAACTGATTTCATCGTTAACTGATTTCATCGTTAACTGATTTCATCTTTAACTGATTTCATCTTCATTTAACTGATTTCATCGTTAACTGATTTCATCGTTAACTGATTTCATCTTCATTTAACTGATTTCATTGTTAACTGATTTCATCGTTAACTGATTTCATCTTCATTTAACTGATTTCATCGTTAACTGATTTCATCGTTAACTGATTTCATCTTCATTTAACTGATTTCATTTTCATTCTTCATTTAACTGATTTCATCGTTAACTGATTTCATCTTCATTTAACTGATTTCATCGTTAACTGATTTCATCGTTAACTGATTTCATCGTTAACTGATTTCATCTTTAACTGATTTCATCGTTAACTGATTTCATCTTCATTTAACTGATTTCATCGTTAACTGATTTCATCTTCATTTAATTGATTTCATCGTTAACTGATTTCATCGTTAACTGATTTCATCGTTAACTGATTTCATCTTCATTTAACTGATTTCATCGTTAACTGATTTCATCGTTAACTGATTTCATCTTCATTTAACTGATTTCATTTTCATTCTTCATTTAACTGATTTCATCGTTAACTGATTTCATCTTCATTTAATTGATTTCATCGTTAACTGATTTCATCGTTAACTGATTTCATCTTCATTTAACTGATTTCATCGTTAACTGATTTCATCGTTAACTGATTTCATCTTCATTTAACTGATTTCATCGTTAACTGATTTCATCGTTAATTGATTTCATCGTTAACTGATTTCATTTTCATTCTTCATTTAACTGATTTCATCGTTAACTGATTTCATCTTCATTTAACTGATTTCATCGTTAACTGATTTCATCGTTAACTGATTTCATCTTCATTTAACTGATTTCATCGTTAACTGATTTCATCGTTAACTGATTTCATCGTTAACTGATTTCATCGTTAACTGATTTCATCTTCATTTAACTGATTTCATTGTTAACTGATTTCATCGTTAACTGATTTCATCTTCATTTAACTGATTTCATCGTTAACTGATTTCATCGTTAACTGATTTCATCGTTAACTGATTTCATCTTCATTTAACTGATTTCATTTTCATTCTTCATTTAACTGATTTCATCGTTAACTGATTTCATCTTCATTTAACTGATTTCATCGTTAACTGATTTCATCTTCATTTAACTGATTTCATTGTTAACTGATTTCATCGTTAACTGATTTCATCTTCATTTAACTGATTTCATCGTTAACTGATTTCATCGTTAACTGATTTCATCGTTAACTGATTTCATCTTCATTTAACTGATTTCATCGTTAACTGATTTCATCGTTAATTGATTTCATCGTTAACTGATTTCATTTTCATTCTTCATTTAACTGATTTCATCGTTAACTGATTTCATCGTTAACTGATTTCATCTTCATTTAACTGATTTCATCGTTAACTGATTTCATCGTTAACTGATTTCATCTTCATTCTTCATTTAACTGATTTCATCTTTAACTGATTTCATCGTTAACTGATTTCATCTTCATTTAACTGATTTCATCGTTAATTGATTTCATCGTTAACTGATTTCATCGTTAACTGATTTCATCTTCATTTAACTGATTTCATCGTTAACTGATTTCATCGTTAACTGATTTCATCTTTAACTGATTTCATCTTCATTTAACTGATTTCATCGTTAACTGATTTCATCGTTAACTGATTTCATCGTTAACTGATTTCATCTTCATTTAACTGATTTCATCTTCATTCAACTGATTTCATCGTTAACTGATTTCATCGTTAACTGATTTCATCTTCATTTAATTGATTTCATCGTTAACTGATTTCATCGTTAACTGATTTCATCGTTAACTGATTTCATCTTCATTTAACTGATTTCATCGTTAACTGATTTCATCGTTAACTGATTTCATCTTCATTTAACTGATTTCATCGTTAACTGATTTCATCGTTAACTGATTTCATCTTCATTTAACTGATTTCATCGTTAACTGATTTCATCGTTAATTGATTTCATCGTTAACTGATTTCATTTTCATTCTTCATTTAACTGATTTCATCGTTAACTGATTTCATCGTTAACTGATTTCATCTTCATTTAACTGATTTCATCGTTAACTGATTTCATCGTTAATTGATTTCATCGTTAACTGATTTCATCTTCATTCTTCATTTAACTGATTTCATCGTTAACTGATTTCATCTTCATTTAACTGATTTCATCGTTAACTGATTTCATCGTTAACTGATTTCATCGTTAACTGATTTCATCTTCATTTAACTGATTTCATCGTTAACTGATTTCATCTTCATTCTTCATTTAACTGATTTCATCTTTAACTGATTTCATCGTTAACTGATTTCATCTTCATTTAACTGATTTCATCGTTAATTGATTTCATCGTTAACTGATTTCATCGTTAACTGATTTCATCTTCATTTAACTGATTTCATCGTTAACTGATTTCATCATTAACTGATTTCATCTTCATTTAACTGATTTCATCGTTAACTGATTTCATCGTTAACTGATTTCATCGTTAACTGATTTCATCTTCATTTAACTGATTTCATTTTCATTCTTCATTTAACTGATTTCATCGTTAACTGATTTCATCTTCATTTAACTGATTTCATCGTTAACTGATTTCATCGTTAACTGATTTCATCGTTAACTGATTTCATCTTCATTTAACTGATTTCATCGTTAACTGATTTCATCTTCATTTAATTGATTTCATCGTTAACTGATTTCATCGTTAACTGATTTCATCGTTAACTGATTTCATCTTCATTTAACTGATTTCATCGTTAACTGATTTCATCGTTAACTGATTTCATCTTCATTTAACTGATTTCATCGTTAACTGATTTCATCGTTAACTGATTTCATCTTCATTTAACTGATTTCATCGTTAACTGATTTCATCGTTAACTGATTTCATCGTTAACTGATTTCATCGTTAACTGATTTCATCTTCATTTAACTGATTTCATTGTTAACTGATTTCATCGTTAACTGATTTCATCTTCATTTAACTGATTTCATCGTTAACTGATTTCATCGTTAACTGATTTCATCGTTAACTGATTTCATCTTCATTTAACTGATTTCATTTTCATTCTTCATTTAACTGATTTCATCGTTAACTGATTTCATCTTCATTTAACTGATTTCATCGTTAACTGATTTCATCGTTAACTGATTTCATCGTTAACTGATTTCATCTTTAACTGATTTCATCGTTAACTGATTTCATCTTCATTTAACTGATTTCATCGTTAACTGATTTCATCTTCATTTAATTGATTTCATCGTTAACTGATTTCATCGTTAACTGATTTCATCGTTAACTGATTTCATCTTCATTTAACTGATTTCATCGTTAACTGATTTCATCGTTAACTGATTTCATCTTCATTTAACTGATTTCATTTTCATTCTTCATTTAACTGATTTCATCGTTAACTGATTTCATCTTCATTTAATTGATTTCATCGTTAACTGATTTCATCGTTAACTGATTTCATCGTTAACTGATTTCATCTTCATTTAACTGATTTCATCGTTAACTGATTTCATCGTTAACTGATTTCATCGTTAACTGATTTCATCTTCATTTAACTGATTTCATCGTTAACTGATTTCATCGTTAACTGATTTCATCTTCATTTAACTGATTTCATCGTTAACTGATTTCATCGTTAATTGATTTCATCGTTAACTGATTTCATTTTCATTCTTCATTTAACTGATTTCATCGTTAACTGATTTCATCGTTAACTGATTTCATCTTCATTTAACTGATTTCATCGTTAACTGATTTCATCGTTAATTGATTTCATCGTTAACTGATTTCATCTTCATTCTTCATTTAACTGATTTCATCGTTAACTGATTTCATCTTCATTTAACTGATTTCATCGTTAACTGATTTCATCGTTAACTGATTTCATCGTTAACTGATTTCATCTTCATTTAACTGATTTCATCGTTAACTGATTTCATCTTCATTCTTCATTTAACTGATTTCATCTTTAACTGATTTCATCGTTAACTGATTTCATCTTCATTTAACTGATTTCATCGTTAATTGATTTCATCGTTAACTGATTTCATCGTTAATTGATTTCATCGTTAACTGATTTCATCTTCATTTAACTGATTTCATCGTTAACTGATTTCATCTTCATTCTTCATTTAACTGATTTCATCTTTAACTGATTTCATCGTTAACTGATTTCATCTTCATTTAACTGATTTCATCGTTAATTGATTTCATCGTTAACTGATTTCATCGTTAATTGATTTCATCGTTAACTGATTTCATCTTCATTTAACTGATTTCATCGTTAACTGATTTCATCTTCATTCTTCATTTAACTGATTTCATCTTTAACTGATTTCATCGTTAACTGATTTCATCTTCATTTAACTGATTTCATCGTTAATTGATTTCATCGTTAACTGATTTCATCGTTAATTGATTTCATCGTTAACTGATTTCATCTTCATTTAACTGATTTCATCGTTAACTGATTTCATCTTCATTCTTCATTTAACTGATTTCATCTTTAACTGATTTCATCGTTAACTGATTTCATCTTCATTTAACTGATTTCATCGTTAATTGATTTCATCGTTAACTGATTTCATCGTTAACTGATTTCATCTTCATTTAACTGATTTCATCGTTAACTGATTTCATCGTTAACTGATTTCATCTTTAACTGATTTCATCTTCATTTAACTGATTTCATCGTTAACTGATTTCATCGTTAACTGATTTCATCGTTAACTGATTTCATCTTCATTTAACTGATTTCATCGTTAACTGATTTCATCGTTAATTGATTTCATCGTTAACTGATTTCATTTTCATTCTTCATTTAACTGATTTCATCGTTAACTGATTTCATCGTTAACTGATTTCATCTTCATTTAACTGATTTCATCGTTAACTGATTTCATCGTTAATTGATTTCATCGTTAACTGATTTCATCTTCATTCTTCATTTAACTGATTTCATCGTTAACTGATTTCATCTTCATTTAACTGATTTCATCGTTAACTGATTTCATCGTTAACTGATTTCATCTTCATTTAACTGATTTCATCGTTAACTGATTTCATCTTCATTCTTCATTTAACTGATTTCATCTTTAACTGATTTCATCGTTAACTGATTTCATCTTCATTTAACTGATTTCATCGTTAATTGATTTCATCGTTAACTGATTTCATCGTTAACTGATTTCATCTTCATTTAACTGATTTCATCGTTAACTGATTTCATCGTTAACTGATTTCATCTTTAACTGATTTCATCTTCATTTAACTGATTTCATCGTTAACTGATTTCATCGTTAACTGATTTCATCTTCATTTAACTGATTTCATTGTTAACTGATTTCATCGTTAACTGATTTCATCTTCATTTAACTGATTTCATCGTTAACTGATTTCATCGTTAACTGATTTCATCGTTAACTGATTTCATCTTCATTTAACTGATTTCATTTTCATTCTTCATTTAACTGATTTCATCGTTAACTGATTTCATCTTCATTTAACTGATTTCATCGTTAACTGATTTCATCGTTAACTGATTTCATCGTTAACTGATTTCATCTTCATTTAACTGATTTCATCGTTAACTGATTTCATCTTCATTTAATTGATTTCATCGTTAACTGATTTCATCGTTAACTGATTTCATCGTTAACTGATTTCATCTTCATTTAACTGATTTCATCGTTAACTGATTTCATCGTTAACTGATTTCATCTTCATTTAACTGATTTCATTTTCATTCTTCATTTAACTGATTTCATCGTTAACTGATTTCATCTTCATTTAATTGATTTCATCGTTAACTGATTTCATCGTTAACTGATTTCATCTTCATTTAACTGATTTCATCGTTAACTGATTTCATCGTTAACTGATTTCATCTTCATTTAACTGATTTCATCGTTAACTGATTTCATCGTTAATTGATTTCATCGTTAACTGATTTCATTTTCATTCTTCATTTAACTGATTTCATCGTTAACTGATTTCATCGTTAACTGATTTCATCGTTAACTGATTTCATCTTCATTTAACTGATTTCATTTTCATTCTTCATTTAACTGATTTCATCGTTAACTGATTTCATCTTCATTTAACTGATTTCATCGTTAACTGATTTCATCGTTAACTGATTTCATCGTTAACTGATTTCATCTTTAACTGATTTCATCGTTAACTGATTTCATCTTCATTTAACTGATTTCATCGTTAACTGATTTCATCTTCATTTAATTGATTTCATCGTTAACTGATTTCATCGTTAACTGATTTCATCGTTAACTGATTTCATCTTCATTTAACTGATTTCATCGTTAACTGATTTCATCGTTAACTGATTTCATCTTCATTTAACTGATTTCATCGTTAACTGATTTCATCGTTAACTGATTTCATCTTCATTTAACTGATTTCATCGTTAACTGATTTCATCGTTAACTGATTTCATCGTTAACTGATTTCATCTTCATTTAACTGATTTCATTGTTAACTGATTTCATCGTTAACTGATTTCATCTTCATTTAACTGATTTCATCGTTAACTGATTTCATCGTTAACTGATTTCATCGTTAACTGATTTCATCTTCATTTAACTGATTTCATTTTCATTCTTCATTTAACTGATTTCATCGTTAACTGATTTCATCTTCATTTAACTGATTTCATCGTTAACTGATTTCATCGTTAACTGATTTCATCGTTAACTGATTTCATCTTTAACTGATTTCATCGTTAACTGATTTCATCTTCATTTAACTGATTTCATCGTTAACTGATTTCATCTTCATTTAATTGATTTCATCGTTAACTGATTTCATCGTTAACTGATTTCATCGTTAACTGATTTCATCTTCATTTAACTGATTTCATCGTTAACTGATTTCATCGTTAACTGATTTCATCTTCATTTAACTGATTTCATTTTCATTCTTCATTTAACTGATTTCATCGTTAACTGATTTCATCTTCATTTAATTGATTTCATCGTTAACTGATTTCATCGTTAACTGATTTCATCGTTAACTGATTTCATCTTCATTTAACTGATTTCATCGTTAACTGATTTCATCGTTAACTGATTTCATCGTTAACTGATTTCATCTTCATTTAACTGATTTCATCGTTAACTGATTTCATCGTTAACTGATTTCATCTTCATTTAACTGATTTCATCGTTAACTGATTTCATCGTTAATTGATTTCATCGTTAACTGATTTCATTTTCATTCTTCATTTAACTGATTTCATCGTTAACTGATTTCATCTTCATTTAATTGATTTCATCGTTAACTGATTTCATCGTTAACTGATTTCATCGTTAACTGATTTCATCTTCATTTAACTGATTTCATCGTTAACTGATTTCATCGTTAATTGATTTCATCGTTAACTGATTTCATCTTCATTCTTCATTTAACTGATTTCATCGTTAACTGATTTCATCTTCATTTAACTGATTTCATCGTTAACTGATTTCATCGTTAACTGATTTCATCGTTAACTGATTTCATCTTCATTTAACTGATTTCATCGTTAACTGATTTCATCTTCATTCTTCATTTAACTGATTTCATCTTTAACTGATTTCATCGTTAACTGATTTCATCTTCATTTAACTGATTTCATCGTTAATTGATTTCATCGTTAACTGATTTCATCGTTAATTGATTTCATCGTTAACTGATTTCATCTTCATTTAACTGATTTCATCGTTAACTGATTTCATCTTCATTCTTCATTTAACTGATTTCATCTTTAACTGATTTCATCGTTAACTGATTTCATCTTCATTTAACTGATTTCATCGTTAATTGATTTCATCGTTAACTGATTTCATCGTTAATTGATTTCATCGTTAACTGATTTCATCTTCATTTAACTGATTTCATCGTTAACTGATTTCATCTTCATTCTTCATTTAACTGATTTCATCTTTAACTGATTTCATCGTTAACTGATTTCATCTTCATTTAACTGATTTCATCGTTAATTGATTTCATCGTTAACTGATTTCATCGTTAATTGATTTCATCGTTAACTGATTTCATCTTCATTTAACTGATTTCATCGTTAACTGATTTCATCTTCATTCTTCATTTAACTGATTTCATCTTTAACTGATTTCATCGTTAATTGATTTCATCGTTAACTGATTTCATCTTCATTTAACTGATTTCATCGTTAATTGATTTCATCGTTAACTGATTTCATCGTTAACTGATTTCATCTTCATTTAACTGATTTCATCGTTAACTGATTTCATCTTTAACTGATTTCATCTTCATTTAACTGATTTCATCGTTAACTGATTTCATCGTTAACTGATTTCATCGTTAACTGATTTCATCTTCATTTAACTGATTTCATCGTTAACTGATTTCATCGTTAATTGATTTCATCGTTAACTGATTTCATTTTCATTCTTCATTTAACTGATTTCATCGTTAACTGATTTCATCGTTAACTGATTTCATCTTCATTTAACTGATTTCATCGTTAACTGATTTCATCGTTAATTGATTTCATCGTTAACTGATTTCATCTTCATTCTTCATTTAACTGATTTCATCGTTAACTGATTTCATCTTCATTTAACTGATTTCATCGTTAACTGATTTCATCGTTAACTGATTTCATCGTTAACTGATTTCATCTTCATTTAACTGATTTCATCGTTAACTGATTTCATCTTCATTCTTCATTTAACTGATTTCATCTTTAACTGATTTCATCGTTAACTGATTTCATCTTCATTTAACTGATTTCATCGTTAATTGATTTCATCGTTAACTGATTTCATCGTTAACTGATTTCATCTTCATTTAACTGATTTCATCGTTAACTGATTTCATCGTTAACTGATTTCATCGTTAACTGATTTCATCTTCATTTAACTGATTTCATCGTTAACTGATTTCATCGTTAACTGATTTCATCTTCATTTAACTGATTTCATCGTTAACTGATTTCATCGTTAACTGATTTCATCTTCATTTAACTGATTTCATCGTTAACTGATTTCATCGTTAACTGATTTCATCGTTAACTGATTTCATCTTCATTTAACTGATTTCATTGTTAACTGATTTCATCGTTAACTGATTTCATCTTCATTTAACTGATTTCATCGTTAACTGATTTCATCGTTAACTGATTTCATCGTTAACTGATTTCATCTTCATTTAACTGATTTCATTTTCATTCTTCTTTTAACTGATTTCATCGTTAACTGATTTCATCTTCATTTAACTGATTTCATCGTTAACTGATTTCATCGTTAACTGATTTCATCTTTAACTGATTTCATCGTTAACTGATTTCATCTTCATTTAACTGATTTCATCGTTAACTGATTTCATCTTCATTTAATTGATTTCATCGTTAACTGATTTCATCGTTAACTGATTTCATCGTTAACTGATTTCATCTTCATTTAACTGATTTCATCGTTAACTGATTTCATCGTTAACTGATTTCATCTTCATTTAACTGATTTCATTTTCATTCTTCATTTAACTGATTTCATCGTTAACTGATTTCATCGTTAACTGATTTCATCTTCATTTAATTGATTTCATCGTTAACTGATTTCATCGTTAACTGATTTCATCGTTAACTGATTTCATCTTCATTTAACTGATTTCATCGTTAACTGATTTCATCGTTAACTGATTTCATCTTCATTTAACTGATTTCATCGTTAACTGATTTCATCGTTAACTGATTTCATCTTCATTTAACTGATTTCATCGTTAACTGATTTCATCGTTAATTGATTTCATCGTTAACTGATTTCATTTTCATTCTTCATTTAACTGATTTCATCGTTAACTGATTTCATCGTTAACTGATTTCATCGTTAACTGATTTCATCTTCATTTAACTGATTTCATTTTCATTCTTCATTTAACTGATTTCATCGTTAACTGATTTCATCTTCATTTAACTGATTTCATCGTTAACTGATTTCATCGTTAACTGATTTCATCGTTAACTGATTTCATCTTTAACTGATTTCATCGTTAACTGATTTCATCTTCATTTAACTGATTTCATCGTTAACTGATTTCATCTTCATTTAATTGATTTCATCGTTAACTGATTTCATCGTTAACTGATTTCATCGTTAACTGATTTCATCTTCATTTAACTGATTTCATCGTTAACTGATTTCATCGTTAACTGATTTCATCTTCATTTAACTGATTTCATCGTTAACTGATTTCATCGTTAACTGATTTCATCTTCATTTAACTGATTTCATCGTTAACTGATTTCATCGTTAACTGATTTCATCGTTAACTGATTTCATCTTCATTTAACTGATTTCATTGTTAACTGATTTCATCGTTAACTGATTTCATCTTCATTTAACTGATTTCATCGTTAACTGATTTCATCGTTAACTGATTTCATCGTTAACTGATTTCATCTTCATTTAACTGATTTCATTTAACTGATTTCATCGTTAACTGATTTCATCTTCATTTAACTGATTTCATCGTTAACTGATTTCATCGTTAACTGATTTCATCGTTAACTGATTTCATCTTTAACTGATTTCATCGTTAACTGATTTCATCTTCATTTAACTGATTTCATCGTTAACTGATTTCATCTTCATTTAATTGATTTCATCGTTAACTGATTTCATCGTTAACTGATTTCATCGTTAACTGATTTCATCTTCATTTAACTGATTTCATCGTTAACTGATTTCATCGTTAACTGATTTCATCTTCATTTAACTGATTTCATTTTCATTCTTCATTTAACTGATTTCATCGTTAACTGATTTCATCTTCATTTAATTGATTTCATCGTTAACTGATTTCATCGTTAACTGATTTCATCGTTAACTGATTTCATCTTCATTTAACTGATTTCATCGTTAACTGATTTCATCGTTAACTGATTTCATCTTCATTTAACTGATTTCATCGTTAACTGATTTCATCGTTAACTGATTTCATCTTCATTTAACTGATTTCATCGTTAACTGATTTCATCGTTAATTGATTTCATCGTTAACTGATTTCATTTTCATTCTTCATTTAACTGATTTCATCGTTAACTGATTTCATCGTTAACTGATTTCATCTTCATTTAACTGATTTCATCGTTAACTGATTTCATCGTTAATTGATTTCATCGTTAACTGATTTCATCTTCATTCTTCATTTAACTGATTTCATCGTTAACTGATTTCATCTTCATTTAACTGATTTCATCGTTAACTGATTTCATCGTTAACTGATTTCATCTTCATTTAACTGATTTCATCGTTAACTGATTTCATCTTCATTCTTCATTTAACTGATTTCATCTTTAACTGATTTCATCGTTAACTGATTTCATCTTCATTTAACTGATTTCATCGTTAATTGATTTCATCGTTAACTGATTTCATCGTTAACTGATTTCATCGTTAATTGATTTCATCGTTAACTGATTTCATCTTCATTTAACTGATTTCATCGTTAACTGATTTCATCTTCATTCTTCATTTAACTGATTTCATCTTTAACTGATTTCATCGTTAACTGATTTCATCTTCATTTAACTGATTTCATCGTTAATTGATTTCATCGTTAACTGATTTCATCGTTAATTGATTTCATCGTTAACTGATTTCATCTTCATTTAACTGATTTCATCGTTAACTGATTTCATCTTCATTCTTCATTTAACTGATTTCATCTTTAACTGATTTCATCTTTAACTGATTTCATCTTCATTTAACTGATTTCATCGTTAATTGATTTCATCGTTAACTGATTTCATCGTTAATTGATTTCATCGTTAACTGATTTCATCTTCATTTAACTGATTTCATCGTTAACTGATTTCATCTTCATTCTTCATTTAACTGATTTCATCTTTAACTGATTTCATCGTTAACTGATTTCATCTTCATTTAACTGATTTCATCGTTAATTGATTTCATCGTTAACTGGTTTCATCGTTAACTGATTTCATCTTCATTTAACTGATTTCATCGTTAACTGATTTCATCGTTAACTGATTTCATCTTTAACTGATTTCATCTTCATTTAACTGATTTCATCGTTAACTGATTTCATCGTTAACTGATTTCATCGTTAACTGATTTCATCTTCATTTAACTGATTTCATCTTCATTTAACTGATTTCATCGTTAACTGATTTCATCGTTAACTGATTTCATCTTCATTTAATTGATTTCATCGTTAACTGATTTCATCGTTAACTGATTTCATCGTTAACTGATTTCATCTTCATTTAACTGATTTCATCGTTAACTGATTTCATCGTTAACTGATTTCATCGTTAACTGATTTCATCTTCATTTAACTGATTTCATCGTTAACTGATTTCATCGTTAACTGATTTCATCTTCATTTAACTGATTTCATCGTTAACTGATTTCATCGTTAATTGATTTCATCGTTAACTGATTTCATTTTCATTCTTCATTTAACTGATTTCATCGTTAACTGATTTCATCGTTAACTGATTTCATCTTCATTTAACTGATTTCATCGTTAACTGATTTCATCGTTAATTGATTTCATCGTTAACTGATTTCATCTTCATTCTTCATTTAACTGATTTCATCGTTAACTGATTTCATCTTCATTTAACTGATTTCATCGTTAACTGATTTCATCGTTAACTGATTTCATCGTTAACTGATTTCATCTTCATTTAACTGATTTCATCGTTAACTGATTTCATCTTCATTCTTCATTTAACTGATTTCATCTTTAACTGATTTCATCGTTAACTGATTTCATCTTCATTTAACTGATTTCATCGTTAATTGATTTCATCGTTAACTGATTTCATCGTTAATTGATTTCATCGTTAACTGATTTCATCTTCATTTAACTGATTTCATCGTTAACTGATTTCATCTTCATTCTTCATTTAACTGATTTCATCTTTAACTGATTTCATCGTTAACTGATTTCATCTTCATTTAACTGATTTCATCGTTAATTGATTTCATCGTTAACTGATTTCATCGTTAATTGATTTCATCGTTAACTGATTTCATCTTCATTTAACTGATTTCATCGTTAACTGATTTCATCTTCATTCTTCATTTAACTGATTTCATCTTTAACTGATTTCATCGTTAACTGATTTCATCTTCATTTAACTGATTTCATCGTTAATTGATTTCATCGTTAACTGATTTCATCGTTAATTGATTTCATCGTTAACTGATTTCATCTTCATTTAACTGATTTCATCGTTAACTGATTTCATCTTCATTCTTCATTTAACTGATTTCATCTTTAACTGATTTCATCGTTAACTGATTTCATCTTCATTTAACTGATTTCATCGTTAATTGATTTCATCGTTAACTGATTTCATCGTTAACTGATTTCATCTTCATTTAACTGATTTCATCGTTAACTGATTTCATCGTTAACTGATTTCATCTTTAACTGATTTCATCTTCATTTAACTGATTTCATCGTTAACTGATTTCATCGTTAACTGATTTCATCGTTAACTGATTTCATCTTCATTTAACTGATTTCATCTTCATTTAACTGATTTCATCGTTAACTGATTTCATCGTTAACTGATTTCATCTTCATTTAATTGATTTCATCGTTAACTGATTTCATCGTTAACTGATTTCATCGTTAACTGATTTCATCTTCATTTAACTGATTTCATCGTTAACTGATTTCATCGTTAACTGATTTCATCTTCATTTAACTGATTTCATCGTTAACTGATTTCATCGTTAACTGATTTCATCTTCATTTAACTGATTTCATCGTTAACTGATTTCATCGTTAATTGATTTCATCGTTAACTGATTTCATCTTCATTCTTCATTTAACTGATTTCATCGTTAACTGATTTCATCTTCATTTAACTGATTTCATCGTTAACTGATTTCATCGTTAACTGATTTCATCTTTAACTGATTTCATCTTCATTTAACTGATTTCATCGTTAACTGATTTCATCGTTAACTGATTTCATCGTTAACTGATTTCATCTTCATTTAACTGATTTCATCTTCATTTAACTGATTTCATCGTTAACTGATTTCATCGTTAACTGATTTCATCTTCATTTAATTGATTTCATCGTTAACTGATTTCATCGTTAACTGATTTCATCGTTAACTGATTTCATCTTCATTTAACTGATTTCATCGTTAACTGATTTCATCGTTAACTGATTTCATCTTCATTTAACTGATTTCATCGTTAACTGATTTCATCGTTAATTGATTTCATCGTTAACTGATTTCATTTTCATTCTTCATTTAACTGATTTCATCGTTAACTGATTTCATCGTTAACTGATTTCATCTTCATTTAACTGATTTCATCGTTAACTGATTTCATCGTTAATTGATTTCATCGTTAACTGATTTCATCTTCATTCTTCATTTAACTGATTTCATCGTTAACTGATTTCATCTTCATTTAACTGATTTCATCGTTAACTGATTTCATCGTTAACTGATTTCATCGTTAACTGATTTCATCTTCATTTAACTGATTTCATCGTTAACTGATTTCATCTTCATTCTTCATTTAACTGATTTCATCTTTAACTGATTTCATCGTTAACTGATTTCATCTTCATTTAACTGATTTCATCGTTAATTGATTTCATCGTTAACTGATTTCATCGTTAACTGATTTCATCTTCATTTAACTGATTTCATCGTTAACTGATTTCATCGTTAACTGATTTCATCTTTAACTGATTTCATCTTCATTTAACTGATTTCATCGTTAACTGATTTCATCGTTAACTGATTTCATCGTTAACTGATTTCATCGTTAACTGATTTAATCTTCATTTAACTGATTTCATTGTTAACTGATTTCATCGTTAACTGATTTCATCTTCATTTAACTGATTTCATCGTTAACTGATTTCATCGTTAACTGATTTCATCGTTAACTGATTTCATCTTCATTTAACTGATTTCATTTTCATTCTTCATTTAACTGATTTCATCGTTAACTGATTTCATCTTCATTTAACTGATTTCATCGTTAACTGATTTCATCGTTAACTGATTTCATCGTTAACTGATTTCATCTTTAACTGATTTCATCGTTAACTGATTTCATCTTCATTTAACTGATTTCATCGTTAACTGATTTCATCTTCATTTAATTGATTTCATCGTTAACTGATTTCATCGTTAACTGATTTCATCTTCATTTAACTGATTTCATCGTTAACTGATTTCATCGTTAACTGATTTCATCTTCATTTAACTGATTTCATCGTTAACTGATTTCATCGTTAATTGATTTCATCGTTAACTGATTTCATTTTCATTCTTCATTTAACTGATTTCATCGTTAACTGATTTCATCGTTAACTGATTTCATCTTCATTTAACTGATTTCATCGTTAACTGATTTCATCGTTAACTGATTTCATCTTCATTTAACTGATTTCATCGTTAACTGATTTCATCGTTAATTGATTTCATCGTTAACTGATTTCATTTTCATTCTTCATTTAACTGATTTCATCGTTAACTGATTTCATCGTTAACTGATTTCATCTTCATTTAACTGATTTCATCGTTAACTGATTTCATCGTTAATTGATTTCATCGTTAACTGATTTCATCTTCATTCTTCATTTAACTGATTTCATCGTTAACTGATTTCATCTTCATTTAACTGATTTCATCGTTAACTGATTTCATCGTTAACTGATTTCATCGTTAACTGATTTCTTCGTTAACTGATTTCATCTTCATTTAACTGATTTCATTGTTAACTGATTTCATCGTTAACTGATTTCATCTTCATTTAACTGATTTCATCGTTAACTGATTTCATCGTTAACTGATTTCATCGTTAACTGATTTCATCTTCATTTAACTGATTTCATTTTCATTCTTCATTTAACTGATTTCATCGTTAACTGATTTCATCTTCATTTAACTGATTTCATCGTTAACTGATTTCATCGTTAACTGATTTCATCTTTAACTGATTTCATCGTTAACTGATTTCATCTTCATTTAACTGATTTCATCGTTAACTGATTTCATCTTCATTTAATTGATTTCATCGTTAACTGATTTCATCGTTAACTGATTTCATCGTTAACTGATTTCATCTTCATTTAACTGATTTCATCGTTAACTGATTTCATCGTTAACTGATTTCATCTTCATTTAACTGATTTCATTTTCATTCTTCATTTAACTGATTTCATCGTTAACTGATTTCATCTTCATTTAATTGATTTCATCGTTAACTGATTTCATCGTTAACTGATTTCATCGTTAACTGATTTCATCTTCATTTAACTGATTTCATCGTTAATTGATTTCATCGTTAACTGATTTCATCGTTAATTGATTTCATCGTTAACTGATTTCATCTTCATTTAACTGATTTCATCGTTAACTGATTTCATCTTCATTCTTCATTTAACTGATTTCATCTTTAACTGATTTCATCGTTAACTGATTTCATCTTCATTTAACTGATTTCATCGTTAATTGATTTCATCGTTAACTGATTTCATCGTTAATTGATTTCATCGTTAACTGATTTCATCTTCATTTAACTGATTTCATCGTTAACTGATTTCATCTTCATTCTTCATTTAACTGATTTCATCTTTAACTGATTTCATCGTTAACTGATTTCATCTTCATTTAACTGATTTCATCGTTAATTGATTTCATCGTTAACTGATTTCATCGTTAACTGATTTCATCTTCATTTAACTGATTTCATCGTTAACTGATTTCATCGTTAACTGATTTCATCTTTAACTGATTTCATCTTCATTTAACTGATTTCATCGTTAACTGATTTCATCGTTAACTGATTTCATCGTTAACTGATTTCATCTTCATTTAACTGATTTCATCTTCATTTAACTGATTTCATCGTTAACTGATTTCATCGTTAACTGATTTCATCTTCATTTAATTGATTTCATCGTTAACTGATTTCATCGTTAACTGATTTCATCGTTAACTGATTTCATCTTCATTTAACTGATTTCATCGTTAACTGATTTCATCGTTAACTGATTTCATCTTCATTCTTCATTTAACTGATTTCATCGTTAACTGATTTCATCTTCATTTAACTGATTTCATCGTTAACTGATTTCATCGTTAACTGATTTCATCTTTAACTGATTTCATCGTTAACTGATTTCATCTTCATTTAACTGATTTCATCGTTAACTGATTTCATCTTCATTTAATTGATTTCATCGTTAACTGATTTCATCGTTAACTGATTTCATCGTTAACTGATTTCATCTTCATTTAACTGATTTCATCGTTAACTGATTTCATCGTTAACTGATTTCATCTTCATTTAACTGATTTCATTTTCATTCTTCATTTAACTGATTTCATCGTTAACTGATTTCATCTTCATTTAATTGATTTCATCGTTAACTGATTTCATCGTTAACTGATTTCATCGTTAACTGATTTCATCTTCATTTAACTGATTTCATCGTTAACTGATTTCATCGTTAACTGATTTCATCGTTAACTGATTTCATCTTCATTTAACTGATTTCATCGTTAACTGATTTCATCGTTAACTGATTTCATCTTCATTTAACTGATTTCATCGTTAACTGATTTCATCGTTAACTGATTTCATCGTTAATTGATTTCATCGTTAACTGATTTCATTTTCATTCTTCATTTAACTGATTTCATCGTTAACTGATTTCATCGTTAACTGATTTCATCTTCATTTAACTGATTTCATCGTTAACTGATTTCATCGTTAATTGATTTCATCGTTAACTGATTTCATCTTCATTCTTCATTTAACTGATTTCATCGTTAACTGATTTCATCTTCATTTAACTGATTTCATCGTTAACTGATTTCATCTTCATTTAACTGATTTCATCGTTAACTGATTTCATCGTTAACTGATTTCATCTTCATTCTTCATTTAACTGATTTCATCTTTAACTGATTTCATCGTTAACTGATTTCATCTTCATTTAACTGATTTCATCGTTAATTGATTTCATCGTTAACTGATTTCATCGTTAACTGATTTCATCGTTAACTGATTTCATCTTCATTTAACTGATTTCATCGTTAATTGATTTCATCGTTAACTGATTTCATCGTTAATTGATTTCATCGTTAACTGATTTCATCTTCATTTAACTGATTTCATCGTTAACTGATTTCATCTTCATTCTTCATTTAACTGATTTCATCTTTAACTGATTTCATCGTTAACTGATTTCATCTTCATTTAACTGATTTCATCGTTAATTGATTTCATCGTTAACTGATTTCATCGTTAATTGATTTCATCGTTAACTGATTTCATCTTCATTTAACTGATTTCATCGTTAACTGATTTCATCTTCATTCTTCATTTAACTGATTTCATCTTTAACTGATTTCATCTTCATTTAACTGATTTCATCGTTAATTGATTTCATCGTTAACTGATTTCATCGTTAACTGATTTCATCTTCATTTAACTGATTTCATCGTTAACTGATTTCATCGTTAACTGATTTCATCTTTAACTGATTTCATCTTCATTTAACTGATTTCATCGTTAATTGATTTCATCGTTAACTGATTTCATCGTTAACTGATTTCATCGTTAACTGATTTCATCTTCATTTAACTGATTTCATCGTTAATTGATTTCATCGTTAACTGATTTCATCGTTAATTGATTTCATCGTTAACTGATTTCATCTTCATTTAACTGATTTCATCGTTAACTGATTTCATCTTCATTCTTCATTTAACTGATTTCATCTTTAACTGATTTCATCGTTAACTGATTTCATCTTCATTTAACTGATTTCATCGTTAATTGATTTCATCGTTAACTGATTTCATCGTTAATTGATTTCATCGTTAACTGATTTCATCTTCATTTAACTGATTTCATCGTTAACTGATTTCATCTTCATTCTTCATTTAACTGATTTCATCTTTAACTGATTTCATCGTTAACTGATTTCATCTTCATTTAACTGATTTCATCGTTAATTGATTTCATCGTTAACTGATTTCATCGTTAACTGATTTCATCTTCATTTAACTGATTTCATCGTTAACTGATTTCATCGTTAACTGATTTCATCTTTAACTGATTTCATCTTCATTTAACTGATTTCATCGTTAACTGATTTCATCGTTAACTGATTTCATCGTTAACTGATTTCATCTTCATTTAACTGATTTCATCTTCATTTAACTGATTTCATCGTTAACTGATTTCATCGTTAACTGATTTCATCTTCATTTAACTGATTTCATCGTTAACTGATTTCATCGTTAATTGATTTCATCGTTAACTGATTTCATCTTCATTCTTCATTTAACTGATTTCATCGTTAACTGATTTCATCTTCATTTAACTGATTTCATCGTTAACTGATTTCATCTTCATTTAACTGATTTCATCGTTAACTGATTTCATCGTTAACTGATTTCATCTTCATTCTTCATTTAACTGATTTCATCTTTAACTGATTTCATCGTTAACTGATTTCATCTTCATTTAACTGATTTCATTGTTAATTGATTTCATCGTTAACTGATTTCATCGTTAACTGATTTCATCGTTAACTGATTTCATCTTCATTTAACTGATTTCATCGTTAATTGATTTCATCGTTAACTGATTTCATCGTTAATTGATTTCATCGTTAACTGATTTCATCTTCATTTAACTGATTTCATCGTTAACTGATTTCATCTTCATTCTTCATTTAACTGATTTCATCTTTAACTGATTTCATCGTTAAATGATTTCATCTTCATTTAACTGATTTCATCGTTAATTGATTTCATCGTTAACTGATTTCATCGTTAACTGATTTCATCTTCATTTAACTGATTTCATCGTTAACTGATTTCATCGTTAACTGATTTCATCTTTAACTGATTTCATCTTCATTTAACTGATTTCATCGTTAATTGATTTCATCGTTAACTGATTTCATCGTTAACTGATTTCATCGTTAACTGATTTCATCTTCATTTAACTGATTTCATCGTTAATTGATTTCATCGTTAACTGATTTCATCGTTAATTGATTTCATCGTTAACTGATTTCATCTTCATTTAACTGATTTCATCGTTAACTGATTTCATCTTCATTCTTCATTTAACTGATTTCATCTTTAACTGATTTCATCGTTAACTGATTTCATCTTCATTTAACTGATTTCATCGTTAATTGATTTCATCGTTAACTGATTTCATCGTTAATTGATTTCATCGTTAACTGATTTCATCTTCATTTAACTGATTTCATCGTTAACTGATTTCATCTTCATTCTTCATTTAACTGATTTCATCTTTAACTGATTTCATCGTTAACTGATTTCATCTTCATTTAACTGATTTCATCGTTAATTGATTTCATCGTTAACTGATTTCATCGTTAACTGATTTCATCTTCATTTAACTGATTTCATCGTTAACTGATTTCATCGTTAACTGATTTCATCTTTAACTGATTTCATCTTCATTTAACTGATTTCATCGTTAACTGATTTCATCGTTAACTGATTTCATCGTTAACTGATTTCATCTTCATTTAACTGATTTCATCTTCATTTAACTGATTTCATCGTTAACTGATTTCATCGTTAACTGATTTCATCTTCATTTAATTGATTTCATCGTTAACTGATTTCATCGTTAACTGATTTCATCGTTAACTGATTTCATCTTCATTTAACTGATTTCATCGTTAACTGATTTCATCGTTAACTGATTTCATCTTCATTCTTCATTTAACTGATTTCATCGTTAACTGATTTCATCTTCATTTAACTGATTTCATCGTTAACTGATTTCATCGTTAACTGATTTCATCGTTAACTGATTTCATCTTTAACTGATTTCATCGTTAACTGATTTCATCTTCATTTAACTGATTTCATCGTTAACTGATTTCATCTTCATTTAATTGATTTCATCGTTAACTGATTTCATCGTTAACTGATTTCATCGTTAACTGATTTCATCTTCATTTAACTGATTTCATCGTTAACTGATTTCATCGTTAACTGATTTCATCTTCATTTAACTGATTTCATTTTCATTCTTCATTTAACTGATTTCATCGTTAACTGATTTCATCTTCATTTAATTGATTTCATCGTTAACTGATTTCATCGTTAACTGATTTCATCGTTAACTGATTTCATCTTCATTTAACTGATTTCATCGTTAACTGATTTCATCGTTAACTGATTTCATCGTTAACTGATTTCATCTTCATTTAACTGATTTCATCGTTAACTGATTTCATCGTTAACTGATTTCATCTTCATTTAACTGATTTCATCGTTAACTGATTTCATCGTTAATTGATTTCATCGTTAACTGATTTCATTTTCATTCTTCATTTAACTGATTTCATCGTTAACTGATTTCATCGTTAACTGATTTCATCTTCATTTAACTGATTTCATCGTTAACTGATTTCATCGTTAATTGATTTCATCGTTAACTGATTTCATCTTCATTCTTCATTTAACTGATTTCATCGTTAACTGATTTCATCTTCATTTAACTGATTTCATCGTTAACTGATTTCATCGTTAACTGATTTCATCGTTAACTGATTTCATCTTCATTTAACTGATTTCATTGTTAACTGATTTCATCGTTAACTGATTTCATCTTCATTTAACTGATTTCATCGTTAACTGATTTCATCGTTAACTGATTTCATCGTTAACTGATTTCATCTTCATTTAACTGATTTCATTTTCATTCTTCATTTAACTGATTTCATCGTTAACTGATTTCATCTTCATTTAACTGATTTCATCGTTAACTGATTTCATCGTTAACTGATTTCATCGTTAACTGATTTCATCTTTAACTGATTTCATCGTTAACTGATTTCATCTTCATTTAACTGATTTCATCGTTAACTGATTTCATCTTCATTTAATTGATTTCATCGTTAACTGATTTCATCGTTAACTGATTTCATCGTTAACTGATTTCATCTTCATTTAACTGATTTCATCGTTAACTGATTTCATCTTCATTCTTCATTTAACTGATTTCATCTTTAACTGATTTCATCGTTAACTGATTTCATCTTCATTTAACTGATTTCATCGTTAATTGATTTCATCGTTAACTGATTTCATCGTTAACTGATTTCATCGTTAACTGATTTCATCTTCATTCTTCATTTAACTGATTTCATCTTTAACTGATTTCATCGTTAACTGATTTCATCTTCATTTAACTGATTTCATCGTTAATTGATTTCATCGTTAACTGATTTCATCGTTAATTGATTTCATCGTTAACTGATTTCATCTTCATTTAACTGATTTCATCGTTAACTGATTTCATCTTCATTCTTCATTTAACTGATTTCATCTTTAACTGATTTCATCGTTAACTGATTTCATCTTCATTTAACTGATTTCATCGTTAATTGATTTCATCGTTAACTGATTTCATCGTTAACTGATTTCATCTTCATTTAACTGATTTCATCGTTAACTGATTTCATCGTTAACTGATTTCATCTTTAACTGATTTCATCTTCATTTAACTGATTTCATCGTTAACTGATTTCATCGTTAACTGATTTCATCGTTAACTGATTTCATCTTCATTTAACTGATTTCATCTTCATTTAACTGATTTCATCGTTAACTGATTTCATCGTTAACTGATTTCATCTTCATTTAATTGATTTCATCGTTAACTGATTTCATCGTTAACTGATTTCATCGTTAACTGATTTCATCTTCATTTAACTGATTTCATCGTTAACTGATTTCATCGTTAACTGATTTCATCTTCATTTAACTGATTTCATCGTTAACTGATTTCATCGTTAACTGATTTCATCTTCATTTAACTGATTTCATCGTTAACTGATTTCATCGTTAATTGATTTCATCGTTAACTGATTTCATTTTCATTCTTCATTTAACTGATTTCATCGTTAACTGATTTCATCGTTAACTGATTTCATCTTCATTTAACTGATTTCATCTTCATTTAACTGATTTCATCGTTAACTGATTTCATCGTTAACTGATTTCATCGTTAACTGATTTCATCGTTAACTGATTTCATCTTCATTTAACTGATTTCATCGTTAACTGATTTCATCTTCATTTAACTGATTTCATCGTTAACTGATTTCATCGTTAATTGATTTCATCGTTAACTGATTTCATCTTCATTCTTCATTTAACTGATTTCATCGTTAACTGATTTCATCTTCATTTAACTGATTTCATCGTTAACTGATTTCATCGTTAACTGATTTCATCTTCATTTAACTGATTTCATCGTTAACTGATTTCATCTTCATTCTTCATTTAACTGATTTCATCTTTAACTGATTTCATCGTTAACTGATTTCATCTTCATTTAACTGATTTCATCGTTAATTGATTTCATCGTTAACTGATTTCATCGTTAACTGATTTCATCTTCATTTAACTGATTTCATCGTTAACTGATTTCATCGTTAACTGATTTCATCTTTAACTGATTTCATCTTCATTTAACTGATTTCATCGTTAACTGATTTCATCGTTAACTGATTTCATCGTTAACTGATTTCATCTTCATTTAACTGATTTCATTGTTAACTGATTTCATCGTTAACTGATTTCATCTTCATTTAACTGATTTCATCGTTAACTGATTTCATCGTTAACTGATTTCATCGTTAACTGATTTCATCTTCATTTAACTGATTTCATTTTCATTCTTCATTTAACTGATTTCATCGTTAACTGATTTCATCTTCATTTAACTGATTTCATCGTTAACTGATTTCATCGTTAACTGATTTCATCGTTAACTGATTTCATCGTTAACTGATTTCATCTTCATTTAACTGATTTCATCGTTAACTGATTTCATCTTCATTTAATTGATTTCATCGTTAACTGATTTCATCGTTAACTGATTTCATCGTTAACTGATTTCATCTTCATTTAACTGATTTCATCGTTAACTGATTTCATCGTTAACTGATTTCATCTTCATTTAACTGATTTCATCGTTAACTGATTTCATCGTTAATTGATTTCATCGTTAACTGATTTCATTTTCATTCTTCATTTAACTGATTTCATCGTTAACTGATTTCATCGTTAACTGACTTCATCTTCATTTAACTGATTTCATCGTTAACTGATTTCATCGTTAACTGATTTCATCTTCATTTAACTGATTTCATCGTTAACTGATTTCATCGTTAACTGATTTCATCGTTAACTGATTTCATCGTTAACTGATTTCATCTTCATTTAACTGATTTCATTGTTAACTGATTTCATCGTTAACTGATTTCATCTTCATTTAACTGATTTCATCGTTAACTGATTTCATCGTTAACTGATTTCATCGTTAACTGATTTCATCTTCATTTAACTGATTTCATTTTCATTCTTCATTTAACTGATTTCATCGTTAACTGATTTCATCTTCATTTAACTGATTTCATCGTTAACTGATTTCATCGTTAACTGATTTCATCGTTAACTGATTTCATCTTTAACTGATTTCATCGTTAACTGATTTCATCTTCATTTAACTGATTTCATCGTTAACTGATTTCATCTTCATTTAATTGATTTCATCGTTAACTGATTTCATCGTTAACTGATTTCATCGTTAACTGATTTCATCTTCATTTAACTGATTTCATCGTTAACTGATTTCATCGTTAACTGATTTCATCTTCATTTAACTGATTTCATTTTCATTCTTCATTTAACTGATTTCATCGTTAACTGATTTCATCTTCATTTAATTGATTTCATCGTTAACTGATTTCATCGTTAACTGATTTCATCGTTAACTGATTTCATCTTTAACTGATTTCATCGTTAACTGATTTCATCTTCATTTAACTGATTTCATCGTTAACTGATTTCATCTTCATTTAATTGATTTCATCGTTAACTGATTTCATCGTTAACTGATTTCATCGTTAACTGATTTCATCTTCATTTAACTGATTTCATCGTTAACTGATTTCATCGTTAACTGATTTCATCTTCATTTAACTGATTTCATTTTCATTCTTCATTTAACTGATTTCATCGTTAACTGATTTCATCTTCATTTAATTGATTTCATCGTTAACTGATTTCATCGTTAACTGATTTCATCGTTAACTGATTTCATCTTCATTTAACTGATTTCATCGTTAACTGATTTCATCGTTAACTGATTTCATCGTTAACTGATTTCATCTTCATTTAACTGATTTCATCGTTAACTGATTTCATCGTTAACTGATTTCATCTTCATTTAACTGATTTCATCGTTAACTGATTTCATCGTTAATTGATTTCATCGTTAACTGATTTCATTTTCATTCTTCATTTAACTGATTTCATCGTTAACTGATTTCATCGTTAACTGATTTCATCTTCATTTAACTGATTTCATCGTTAACTGATTTCATCGTTAATTGATTTCATCGTTAACTGATTTCATCTTCATTCTTCATTTAACTGATTTCATCGTTAACTGATTTCATCTTCATTTAACTGATTTCATCGTTAACTGATTTCATCGTTAACTGATTTCATCTTCATTTAACTGATTTCATCGTTAACTGATTTCATCTTCATTCTTCATTTAACTGATTTCATCTTTAACTGATTTCATCGTTAACTGATTTCATCTTCATTTAACTGATTTCATCGTTAATTGATTTCATCGTTAACTGATTTCATCGTTAACTGATTTCATCGTTAACTGATTTCATCTTCATTTAACTGATTTCATCGTTAATTGATTTCATCGTTAACTGATTTCATCGTTAATTGATTTCATCGTTAACTGATTTCATCGTTAACTGATTTCATCTTCATTTAATTGATTTCATCGTTAACTGATTTCATCGTTAACTGATTTCATCGTTAACTGATTTCATCTTCATTTAACTGATTTCATCGTTAACTGATTTCATCGTTAACTGATTTCATCGTTAACTGATTTCATCTTCATTTAACTGATTTCATCGTTAACTGATTTCATCGTTAACTGATTTCATCTTCATTTAACTGATTTCATCGTTAACTGATTTCATCGTTAATTGATTTCATCGTTAACTGATTTCATTTTCATTCTTCATTTAACTGATTTCATCGTTAACTGATTTCATCGTTAACTGATTTCATCTTCATTTAACTGATTTCATCGTTAACTGATTTCATCGTTAATTGATTTCATCGTTAACTGATTTCATCTTCATTCTTCATTTAACTGATTTCATCGTTAACTGATTTCATCTTCATTTAACTGATTTCATCGTTAACTGATTTCATCGTTAACTGATTTCATCGTTAACTGATTTCATCTTCATTTAACTGATTTCATCGTTAACTGATTTCATCTTCATTCTTCATTTAACTGATTTCATCTTTAACTGATTTCATCGTTAACTGATTTCATCTTCATTTAACTGATTTCATCGTTAATTGATTTCATCGTTAACTGATTTCATCGTTAACTGATTTCATCTTCATTTAACTGATTTCATCGTTAACTGATTTCATCGTTAACTGATTTCATCTTTAACTGATTTCATCTTCATTTAACTGATTTCATCGTTAACTGATTTCATCGTTAACTGATTTCATCGTTAACTGATTTCATCTTCATTTAACTGATTTCATTGTTAACTGATTTCATCGTTAACTGATTTCATCTTCATTTAACTGATTTCATCGTTAACTGATTTCATCGTTAACTGATTTCATCGTTAACTGATTTCATCTTCATTTAACTGATTTCATTTTCATTCTTCATTTAACTGATTTCATCGTTAACTGATTTCATCTTCATTTAACTGATTTCATCGTTAACTGATTTCATCGTTAACTGATTTCATCTTTAACTGATTTCATCGTTAACTGATTTCATCTTCATTTAACTGATTTCATCGTTAACTGATTTCATCTTCATTTAATTGATTTCATCGTTAACTGATTTCATCGTTAACTGATTTCATCGTTAACTGATTTCATCGTTAACTGATTTCATCTTCATTTAACTGATTTCATCGTTAACTGATTTCATCGTTAACTGATTTCATCTTCATTTAACTGATTTCATCGTTAACTGATTTCATCGTTAATTGATTTCATCGTTAACTGATTTCATTTTCATTCTTCATTTAACTGATTTCATCGTTAACTGATTTCATCGTTAACTGATTTCATCTTCATTTAACTGATTTCATCGTTAACTGATTTCATCGTTAACTGATTTCATCTTCATTTAACTGATTTCATCGTTAACTGATTTCATCGTTAACTGATTTCATCGTTAACTGATTTCATCTTCATTTAATTGATTTCATCGTTAACTGATTTCATCGTTAACTGATTTCATCGTTAACTGATTTCATCTTCATTTAACTGATTTCATCGTTAACTGATTTCATCGTTAACTGATTTCATCGTTAACTGATTTCATCTTCATTTAACTGATTTCATCGTTAACTGATTTCATCGTTAACTGATTTCATCTTCATTTAACTGATTTCATCGTTAACTGATTTCATCGTTAATTGATTTCATCGTTAACTGATTTCATTTTCATTCTTCATTTAACTGATTTCATCGTTAACTGATTTCATCGTTAACTGATTTCATCTTCATTTAACTGATTTCATCGTTAATTGATTTCATCGTTAACTGATTTCATCGTTAATTGATTTCATCGTTAACTGATTTCATCTTCATTTAACTGATTTCATCGTTAACTGATTTCATCTTCATTCTTCATTTAACTGATTTCATCTTTAACTGATTTCATCATTAACTGATTTCATCTTCATTTAACTGATTTCATCGTTAATTGATTTCATCGTTAACTGATTTCATCGTTAACTGATTTCATCTTCATTTAACTGATTTCATCGTTAACTGATTTCATCGTTAACTGATTTCATCTTTAACTGATTTCATCTTCATTTAACTGATTTCATCGTGAACTGATTTCATCGTTAACTGATTTCATCGTTAACTGATTTCATCTTCATTTAACTGATTTCATCTTCATTTAACTGATTTCATCGTTAACTGATTTCATCGTTAACTGATTACATCTTCATTTAATTGATTTCATCGTTAACTGATTTCATCGTTAACTGATTTCATCGTTAACTGATTTCATCTTCATTTAACTGATTTCATCGTTAACTGATTTCATCGTTAACTGATTTCATCGTTAACTGATTTCATCTTCATTTAACTGATTTCATCGTTAACTGATTTCATCGTTAACTGATTTCATCTTCATTTAACTGATTTCATCGTTAACTGATTTCATCGTTAATTGATTTCATCGTTAACTGATTTCATTTTCATTCTTCATTTAACTGATTTCATCGTTAACTGATTTCATCGTTAACTGATTTCATCTTCATTTAACTGATTTCATCGTTAACTGATTTCATCTTCATTCTTCATTTAACTGATTTCATCTTTAACTGATTTCATCGTTAACTGATTTCATCTTCATTTAACTGATTTCATCGTTAATTGATTTCATCGTTAACTGATTTCATCGTTAACTGATTTCATCTTCATTTAACTGATTTCATCGTTAACTGATTTCATCGTTAACTGATTTCATCTTTAACTGATTTCATCTTCATTTAACTGATTTCATCGTTAACTGATTTCATCGTTAACTGATTTCATCGTTAACTGATTTCATCTTCATTTAACTGATTTCATTGTTAACTGATTTCATCGTTAACTGATTTCATCGTTAACTGATTTCATCTTCATTTAACTGATTTCATTGTTAACTGATTTCATCGTTAACTGATTTCATCTTCATTTAACTGATTTCATCGTTAACTGATTTCATCGTTAACTGATTTCATCTTCATTTAACTGATTTCATTTTCATTCTTCATTTAACTGATTTCATCGTTAACTGATTTCATCTTCATTTAACTGATTTCATCGTTAACTGATTTCATCGTTAACTGATTTCATCTTTAACTGATTTCATCGTTAACTGATTTCATCTTCATTTAACTGATTTCATCGTTAACTGATTTCATCTTCATTTAATTGATTTCATCGTTAACTGATTTCATCGTTAATTGATTTCATCGTTAACTGATTTCATTTTCATTCTTCATTTAACTGATTTCATCGTTAACTGATTTCATCTTCATTTAACTGATTTCATCGTTAACTGATTTCATCGTTAACTGATTTCATCGTTAACTGATTTCATCTTCATTTAACTGATTTCATCGTTAACTGATTTCATCGTTAATTGATTTCATCGTTAACTGATTTCATTTTCATTCTTCATTTAACTGATTTCATCGTTAACTGATTTCATCGTTAACTGATTTCATCTTCATTTAACTGATTTCATCGTTAACTGATTTCATCGTTAACTGATTTCATCTTCATTTAACTGATTTCATCGTTAACTGATTTCATCGTTAACTGATTTCATCGTTAACTGATTTCATCTTCATTTAACTGATTTCATTGTTAACTGATTTCATCGTTAACTGATTTCATCTTCATTTAACTGATTTCATCGTTAACTGATTTCATCTTCATTTAACTGATTTCATTTTCATTCTTCATTTAACTGATTTCATCGTTAACTGATTTCATCTTCATTTAACTGATTTCATCGTTAACTGATTTCATCGTTAACTGATTTCATCGTTAACTGATTTCATCTTTAACTGATTTCATCGTTAACTGATTTCATCGTTAACTGATTTCATCTTCATTTAACTGATTTCATTGTTAACTGATTTCATCGTTAACTGATTTCATCTTCATTTAATTGATTTCATCGTTAACTGATTTCATCTTCATTTAATTGATTTCATCGTTAACTGATTTCATCGTTAACTGATTTCATCGTTAACTGATTTCATCTTCATTTAACTGATTTCATCGTTAACTGATTTCATCGTTAACTGATTTCATCTTCATTTAACTGATTTCATCGTTAACTGATTTCATCGTTAACTGATTTCATCTTCATTTAACTGATTTCATCGTTAACTGATTTCATCGTTAACTGATTTCATCGTTAACTGATTTCATCTTCATTTAACTGATTTCATCTTCATTTAACTGATTTCATTGTTAACTGATTTCATCGTTAACTGATTTCATCTTCATTTAACTGATTTCATCGTTAACTGATTTCATCGTTAACTGATTTCATCGTTAACTGATTTCATCTTCATTTAACTGATTTCATTTTCATTCTTCATTTAACTGATTTCATCGTTAACTGATTTCATCTTCATTTAACTGATTTCATCGTTAACTGATTTCATCGTTAACTGATTTCATCGTTAACTGATTTCATCTTTAACTGATTTCATCGTTAACTGATTTCATCTTCATTTAACTGATTTCATCGTTAACTGATTTCATCTTCATTTAATTGATTTCATCGTTAACTGATTTCATCGTTAACTGATTTCATCTTCATTTAGCTGATTTCATCGTTAACTGATTTCATCGTTAACTGATTTCATCTTCATTTAACTGATTTCATTTTCATTCTTCATTTAACTGATTTCATCGTTAACTGATTTCATCTTCATTTAATTGATTTCATCGTTAACTGATTTCATCGTTAACTGATTTCATCGTTAACTGATTTCATCTTCATTTAACTGATTTCATCGTTAACTGATTTCATCGTTAACTGATTTCATCGTTAACTGATTTCATCTTCATTTAACTGATTTCATCGTTAACTGATTTCATCGTTAACTGATTTCATCTTCATTTAACTGATTTCATCGTTAACTGATTTCATCGTTAATTGATTTCATCGTTAACTGATTTCATTTTCATTCTTCATTTAACTGATTTCATCGTTAACTGATTTCATCGTTAACTGATTTCATCGTTAACTGATTTCATCGTTAATTGATTTCATCGTTAACTGATTTCATTTTCATTCTTCATTTAACTGATTTCATCGTTAACTGATTTCATCGTTAACTGATTTCATCTTCATTTAACTGATTTCATCGTTAATTGATTTCATCGTTAACTGATTTCATCGTTAACTGATTTCATCTTCATTTAACTGATTTCATCGTTAACTGATTTCATCGTTAACTGATTTCATCTTTAACTGATTTCATCTTCATTTAACTGATTTCATCGTTAACTGATTTCATCGTTAACTGATTTCATCTTCATTTAACTGATTTCATCTTCATTTAACTGATTTCATCGTTAACTGATTTCATCGTTAACTGATTTCATCTTCATTTAATTGATTTCATCGTTAACTGATTTCATCGTTAACTGATTTCATCTTCATTTAATTGATTTCATCGTTAACTGATTTCATCGTTAACTGATTTCATCGTTAACTGATTTCATCGTTAACTGATTTCATCTTCATTTAACTGATTTCATCGTTAACTGATTTCATCGTTAACTGATTTCATCTTCATTTAACTGATTTCATCGTTAACTGATTTCATCGTTAATTGATTTCATCGTTAACTGATTTCATTTTCATTCTTCATTTAACTGATTTCATCGTTAACTGATTTCATCGTTAACTGATTTCATCTTCATTTAACTGATTTCATCGTTAACTGATTTCATCGTTAATTGATTTCATCGTTAACTGATTTCATCTTCATTTAACTGATTTCATCGTTAATTGATTTCATCGTTAACTGATTTCATCGTTAACTGATTTCATCGTTAACTGATTTCATCGTTAACTGATTTCATCTTCATTCTTCATTTAACTGATTTCATCTTTAACTGATTTCATCGTTAACTGATTTCATCTTCATTTAACTGATTTCATCGTTAATTGATTTCATCGTTAACTGATTTCATCGTTAATTGATTTCATCGTTAACTGATTTCATCTTCATTTAACTGATTTCATCGTTAACTGATTTCATCTTCATTCTTCATTTAACTGATTTCATCTTTAACTGATTTCATCGTTAACTGATTTCATCTTCATTTAACTGATTTCATCGTTAACTGATTTCATCGTTAACTGATTTCATCTTTAACTGATTTCATCTTCATTTAACTGATTTCATCGTTAACTGATTTCATCGTTAACTGATTTCATCGTTAACTGATTTCATCTTCATTTAACTGATTTCATCTTCATTTAACTGATTTCATCGTTAACTGATTTCATCGTTAACTGATTTCATCTTCATTTAATTGATTTCATCGTTAACTGATTTCATCGTTAACTGATTTCATCGTTAACTGATTTCATCTTCATTTAACTGATTTCATCGTTAACTGATTTCATCGTTAACTGATTTCATCGTTAACTGATTTCATCTTCATTTAACTGATTTCATCGTTAACTGATTTCATCGTTAACTGATTTCATCTTCATTTAACTGATTTCATCGTTAACTGATTTCATCGTTAATTGATTTCATCGTTAACTGATTTCATTTTCATTCTTCATTTAACTGATTTCATCGTTAACTGATTTCATCGTTAACTGATTTCATCTTCATTTAACTGATTTCATCGTTAACTGATTTCATCGTTAATTGATTTCATCGTTAACTGATTTCATCTTCATTCTTCATTTAACTGATTTCATCGTTAACTGATTTCATCTTCATTTAACTGATTTCATCGTTAACTGATTTCATCGTTAACTGATTTCATCTTCATTTAACTGATTTCATCGTTAACTGATTTCATCTTCATTTAACTGATTTCATCGTTAATTGATTTCATCGTTAACTGATTTCATCGTTAACTGATTTCATCTTCATTTAACTGATTTCATCGTTAACTGATTTCATCTTTAACTGATTTCATCTTCATTTAACTGATTTCATCGTTAACTGATTTCATCGTTAACTGATTTCATCGTTAACTGATTTCATCGTTAACTGATTTCATCTTCATTTAACTGATTTCATTGTTAACTGATTTCATCGTTAACTGATTTCATCTTCATTTAACTGATTTCATCGTTAACTGATTTCATCGTTAACTGATTTCATCGTTAACTGATTTCATCTTCATTTAACTGATTTCATTTTCATTCTTCATTTAACTGATTTCATCGTTAACTGATTTCATCTTCATTTAACTGATTTCATCGTTAACTGATTTCATCGTTAACTGATTTCATCTTTAACTGATTTCATCGTTAACTGATTTCATCTTCATTTAACTGATTTCATCGTTAACTGATTTCATCTTCATTTAATTGATTTCATCGTTAACTGATTTCATCGTTAACTGATTTCATCTTCATTTAACTGATTTCATCGTTAACTGATTTCATCGTTAACTGATTTCATCTTCATTTAACTGATTTCATCGTTAACTGATTTCATCGTTAACTGATTTCATCGTTAACTGATTTCATCTTCATTTAACTGATTTCATTGTTAACTGATTTCATCGTTAACTGATTTCATCTTCATTTAACTGATTTCATCGTTAACTGATTTCATCGTTAACTGATTTCATCTTCATTTAACTGATTTCATTTTCATTCTTCATTTAACTGATTTCATCGTTAACTGATTTCATCTTCATTTAACTGATTTCATCGTTAACTGATTTCATCGTTAACTGATTTCATCGTTAACTGATTTCATCTTTAACTGATTTCATCGTTAACTGATTTCATCGTTAACTGATTTCATCTTCATTTAACTGATTTCATTGTTAACTGATTTCATCGTTAATTGATTTCATCGTTAACTGATTTCATCTTCATTTAACTGATTTCATCGTTAACTGATTTCATCGTTAACTGATTTCATCGTTAACTGATTTCATCGTTAACTGATTTCATCTTCATTTAACTGATTTCATTGTTAACTGATTTCATCGTTAACTGATTTCATCTTCATTTAATTGATTTCATCGTTAACTGATTTCATCTTCATTTAATTGATTTCATCGTTAACTGATTTCATCGTTAACTGATTTCATCGTTAACTGATTTCATCTTCATTTAACTGATTTCATCGTTAACTGATTTCATCGTTAACTGATTTCATCTTCATTTAACTGATTTCATCGTTAACTGATTTCATCGTTAACTGATTTCATCTTCATTTAACTGATTTCATCGTTAACTGATTTCATCGTTAACTGATTTCATCGTTAACTGATTTCATCTTCATTTAACTGATTTCATTGTTAACTGATTTCATCGTTAACTAATTTCATCTTCATTTAACTGATTTCATCGTTAACTGATTTCATCGTTAACTGATTTCATCGTTAACTGATTTCATCTTCATTTAACTGATTTCATTTTCATTCTTCATTTAACTGATTTCATCGTTAACTGATTTCATCTTCATTTAACTGATTTCATCGTTAACTGATTTCATCGTTAACTGATTTCATCGTTAACTGATTTCATCTTTAACTGATTTCATCGTTAACTGATTTCATCTTCATTTAACTGATTTCATCGTTAACTGATTTCATCTTCATTTAATTGATTTCATCGTTAACTGATTTCATCGTTAACTGATTTCATCGTTAACTGATTTCATCTTCATTTAACTGATTTCATCGTTAACTGATTTCATCGTTAACTGATTTCATCTTCATTTAACTGATTTCATTTTCATTCTTCATTTAACTGATTTCATCGTTAACTGATTTCATCTTCATTTAATTGATTTCATCGTTAACTGATTTCATCGTTAACTGATTTCATCGTTAACTGATTTCATCGTTAACTGATTTCATCTTCATTTAACTGATTTCATCGTTAACTGATTTCATCGTTAACTGATTTCATCGTTAACTGATTTCATCTTCATTTAACTGATTTCATCGTTAACTGATTTCATCGTTAACTGATTTCATCTTCATTTAACTGATTTCATCGTTAACTGATTTCATCGTTAATTGATTTCATCGTTAACTGATTTCATTTTCATTCTTCATTTAACTGATTTCATCGTTAACTGATTTCATCGTTAACTGATGTCATCTTCATTTAACTGATTTCATCGTTAATTGATTTCATCGTTAACTGATTTCATCGTTAATTGATTTCATCGTTAACTGATTTCATCTTCATTTAACTGATTTCATCGTTAACTGATTTCATCTTCATTCTTCATTTAACTGATTTCATCTTTAACTGATTTCATCGTTAACTGATTTCATCTTCATTTAACTGATTTCATCGTTAATTGATTTCATCGTTAACTGATTTCATCGTTAACTGATTTCATCTTCATTTAACTGATTTCATCGTTAACTGATTTCATCGTTAACTGATTTCATCTTTAACTGATTTCATCTTCATTTAACTGATTTCATCGTTAACTGATTTCATCGTTAACTGATTTCATCGTTAACTGATTTCATCTTCATTTAACTGATTTCATCTTCATTTAACTGATTTCATCGTTAACTGATTTCATCGTTAACTGATTTCATCTTCATTTAATTGATTTCATCGTTAACTGATTTCATCGTTAACTGATTTCATCGTTAACTGATTTCATCTTCATTTAACTGATTTCATCGTTAACTGATTTCATCGTTAACTGATTTCATCGTTAACTGATTTCATCTTCATTTAACTGATTTCATCGTTAACTGATTTCATCGTTAACTGATTTCATCTTCATTTAACTGATTTCATCGTTAACTGATTTCATCGTTAATTGATTTCATCGTTAACTGATTTCATTTTCATTCTTCATTTAACTGATTTCATCGTTAACTGATTTCATCGTTAACTGATTTCATCTTCATTTAACTGATTTCATCGTTAACTGATTTCATCGTTAACTGATTTCATCGTTAACTGATTTCATCTTTAACTGATTTCATCGTTAACTGATTTCATCTTCATTTAACTGATTTCATCGTTAACTGATTTCATCTTCATTTAATTGATTTCATCGTTAACTGATTTCATCGTTAACTGATTTCATCGTTAACTGATTTCATCTTCATTTAACTGATTTCATCGTTAACTGATTTCATCGTTAACTGATTTCATCTTCATTTAACTGATTTCATTTTCATTCTTCATTTAACTGATTTCATCGTTAACTGATTTCATCTTCATTTAATTGATTTCATCGTTAACTGATTTCATCGTTAACTGATTTCATCTTCATTTAACTGATTTCATCGTTAACTGATTTCATCGTTAACTGATTTCATCTTCATTTAACTGATTTCATCGTTAACTGATTTCATCGTTAATTGATTTCATCGTTAACTGATTTCATTTTCATTCTTCATTTAACTGATTTCATCGTTAACTGATTTCATCGTTAACTGATTTCATCGTTAACTGATTTCATCTTTAACTGATTTCATCGTTAACTGATTTCATCGTTAACTGATTTCATCTTCATTTAACTGATTTCATTGTTAACTGATTTCATCGTTAATTGATTTCATCGTTAACTGATTTCATCTTCATTTAACTGATTTCATCGTTAACTGATTTCATCGTTAACTGATTTCATCGTTAACTGATTTCATCTTCATTTAACTGATTTCATTGTTAACTGATTTCATCGTTAACTGATTTCATCTTCATTTAATTGATTTCATCGTTAACTGATTTCATCTTCATTTAATTGATTTCATCGTTAACTGATTTCATCGTTAACTGATTTCATCGTTAACTGATTTCATCTTCATTTAACTGATTTCATCGTTAACTGATTTCATCGTTAACTGATTTCATCTTCATTTAACTGATTTCATCGTTAACTGATTTCATCGTTAACTGATTTCATCTTCATTTAACTGATTTCATCGTTAACTGATTTCATCGTTAACTGATTTCATCGTTAACTGATTTCATCGTTAACTGATTTCATCTTCATTTAACTGATTTCATTGTTAACTGATTTCATCGTTAACTGATTTCATCTTCATTTAACTGATTTCATCGTTAACTGATTTCATCGTTAACTGATTTCATCTTCATTTAACTGATTTCATTTTCATTCTTCATTTAACTGATTTCATCGTTAACTGATTTCATCTTCATTTAACTGATTTCATCGTTAACTGATTTCATCGTTAACTGATTTCATCGTTAACTGATTTCATCTTTAACTGATTTCATCGTTAACTGATTTCATCTTCATTTAACTGATTTCATCGTTAACTGATTTCATCTTCATTTAACTGATTTCATCGTTAACTGATTTCATCGTTAACTGATTTCATCGTTAACTGATTTCATCTTCATTTAACTGATTTCATCGTTAACTGATTTCATCGTTAACTGATTTCATCTTCATTTAACTGATTTCATTTTCATTCTTCATTTAACTGATTTCATCGTTAACTGATTTCATCTTCATTTAATTGATTTCATCGTTAACTGATTTCATCGTTAACTGATTTCATCGTTAACTGATTTCATTTTCATTCTTCATTTAACTGATTTCATCGTTAACTGATTTCATCGTTAACTGATTTCATCTTCATTTAACTGATTTCATCGTTAACTGATTTCATCGTTAACTGATTTCATCTTCATTTAACTGATTTCATCGTTAACTGATTTCATCGTTAACTGATTTCATCGTTAACTGATTTCATCTTCATTTAACTGATTTCATTGTTAACTGATTTCATCGTTAACTGATTTCATCTTCATTTAACTGATTTCATCGTTAACTGATTTCATCGTTAACTGATTTCATCTTCATTTAACTGATTTCATTTTCATTCTTCATTTAACTGATTTCATCGTTAACTGATTTCATCTTCATTTAACTGATTTCATCGTTAACTGATTTCATCGTTAACTGATTTCATCGTTAACTGATTTCATCTTTAACTGATTTCATCCTTAACTGATTTCATCGTTAACTGATTTCATCTTCATTTAACTGATTTCATTGTTAACTGATTTCATCGTTAATTGATTTCATCGTTAACTGATTTCATCTTCATTTAACTGATTTCATCGTTAACTGATTTCATCGTTAACTGATTTCATCTTCATTTAATTGATTTCATCGTTAACTGATTTCATCTTCATTTAATTGATTTCATCGTTAACTGATTTCATCGTTAACTGATTTCATCGTTAACTGATTTCATCTTCATTTAACTGATTTCATCGTTAACTGATTTCATCGTTAACTGATTTCATCTTCATTTAATTGATTTCATCGTTAACTGATTTCATCGTTAACTGATTTCATCGTTAACTGATTTCATCTTCATTTAACTGATTTCATCGTTAACTGATTTCATCGTTAACTGATTTCATCGTTAACTGATTTCATCTTCATTTAACTGATTTCATTGTTAACTGATTTCATCGTTAACTGATTTCATCTTCATTTAACTGATTTCATCGTTAACTGATTTCATCGTTAAGTGATTTCATCGTTAACTGATTTCATCTTCATTTAACTGATTTCATTTTCATTCTTCATTTAACTGATTTCATCGTTAACTGATTTCATCTTCATTTAACTGATTTCATCGTTAACTGATTTCATCGTTAACTGATTTCATCGTTAACTGATTTCATCTTTAACTGATTTCATCGTTAACTGATTTCATCTTCATTTAACTGATTTCATCGTTAACTGATTTCATCTTCATTTAATTGATTTCATCGTTAACTGATTTCATCGTTAACTGATTTCATCTTCATTTAACTGATTTCATCGTTAACTGATTTCATCGTTAACTGATTTCATCTTCATTTAACTGATTTCATTTTCATTCTTCATTTAACTGATTTCATCGTTAACTGATTTCATCTTCATTTAATTGATTTCATCGTTAACTGATTTCATCGTTAACTGATTTCATCTTCATTTAACTGATTTCATCGTTAACTGATTTCATCGTTAACTGATTTCATCTTCATTTAACTGATTTCATCGTTAACTGATTTCATCGTTAACTGATTTCATCGTTAACTGATTTCATCGTTAACTGATTTCATCTTCATTTAACTGATTTCATCGTTAACTGATTTCATCGTTAATTGATTTCATCCTTAACTGATTTCATTTTCATTCTTCATTTAACTGATTTCATCGTTAACTGATTTCATCGTTAACTGATTTCATCTTCATTTAACTGATTTCATCGTTAATTGATTTCATCGTTAACTGATTTCATCGTTAATTGATTTCATCGTTAACTGATTTCATCTTCATTTAACTGATTTCATCGTTAACTGATTTCATCTTCATTCTTCATTTAACTGATTTCATCTTTAACTGATTTCATCGTTAACTGATTTCATCTTCATTTAACTGATTTCATCGTTAATTGATTTCATCGTTAACTGATTTCATCGTTAACTGATTTCATCGTTAATTGATTTCATCGTTAACTGATTTCATCTTCATTTAACTGATTTCATCGTTAACTGATTTCATCTTCATTCTTCATTTAACTGATTTCATCTTTAACTGATTTCATCTTCATTTAACTGATTTCATCGTTAACTGATTTCATCGTTAACTGATTTCATCGTTAACTGATTTCATCTTCATTTAACTGATTTCATCTTCATTTAACTGATTTCATCGTTAACTGATTTCATCGTTAACTGATTTCATCTTCATTTAATTGATTTCATCGTTAACTGATTTCATCGTTAACTGATTTCATCGTTAACTGATTTCATCTTCATTTAACTGATTTCATCGTTAACTGATTTCATCGTTAACTGATTTCATCGTTAACTGATTTCATCTTCATTTAACTGATTTCATCGTTAACTGATTTCATCGTTAACTGATTTCATCTTCATTTAACTGATTTCATCGTTAACTGATTTCATCGTTAATTGATTTCATCGTTAACTGATTTCATTTTCATTCTTCATTTAACTGATTTCATCGTTAACTGATTTCATCGTTAACTGATTTCATCTTCATTTAACTGATTTCATCGTTAACTGATTTCATCGTTAATTGATTTCATCGTTAACTGATTTCATCTTCATTTAACTGATTTCATCGTTAATTGATTTCATCGTTAACTGATTTCATCGTTAACTGATTTCATCGTTAACTGATTTCATCGTTAACTGATTTCATCTTCATTCTTCATTTAACTGATTTCATCTTTAACTGATTTCATCGTTAACTGATTTCATCTTCATTTAACTGATTTCATCGTTAATTGATTTCATCGTTAACTGATTTCATCGTTAATTGATTTCATCGTTAACTGATTTCATCTTCATTTAACTGATTTCATCGTTAACTGATTTCATCTTCATTCTTCATTTAACTGATTTCATCTTTAACTGATTTCATCGTTAACTGATTTCATCTTCATTTAACTGATTTCATCGTTAATTGATTTCATCGTTAACTGATTTCATCGTTAACTGATTTCATCTTCATTTAACTGATTTCATCGTTAACTGATTTCATCGTTAACTGATTTCATCGTTAACTGATTTCATCGTTAATTGATTTCATCGTTAACTGATTTCATCTTCATTTAACTGATTTCATCGTTAATTGATTTCATCGTTAACTGATTTCATCGTTAACTGATTTCATCGTTAACTGATTTCATCTTCATTCTTCATTTAACTGATTTCATCTTTAACTGATTTCATCGTTAACTGATTTCATCTTCATTTAACTGATTTCATCGTTAATTGATTTCATCGTTAACTGATTTCATCGTTAATTGATTTCATCGTTAACTGATTTCATCTTCATTTAACTGATTTCATCGTTAACTGATTTCATCTTCATTCTTCATTTAACTGATTTCATCTTTAACTGATTTCATCGTTAACTGATTTCATCTTCATTTAACTGATTTCATCGTTAATTGATTTCATCGTTAACTGATTTCATCGTTAACTGATTTCATCTTCATTTAACTGATTTCATCGTTAACTGATTTCATCGTTAACTGATTTCATCTTTAACTGATTTCATCTTCATTTAACTGATTTCATCGTTAACTGATTTCATCGTTAACTGATTTCATCGTTAACTGATTTCATCTTCATTTAACTGATTTCATCTTCATTTAACTGATTTCATCGTTAACTGATTTCATCGTTAACTGATTTCATCTTCATTTAATTGATTTCATCGTTAACTGATTTCATCGTTAACTGATTTCATCGTTAACTGATTTCATCTTCATTTAACTGATTTCATCGTTAACTGATTTCATCGTTAACTGATTTCATCGTTAACTGATTTCATCTTCATTTAACTGATTTCATCGTTAACTGATTTCATCGTTAACTGATTTCATCTTCATTTAACTGATTTCATCGTTAACTGATTTCATCGTTAATTGATTTCATCGTTAACTGATTTCATTTTCATTCTTCATTTAACTGATTTCATCGTTAACTGATTTCATCGTTAACTGATTTCATCTTCATTTAACTGATTTCATCGTTAACTGATTTCATCGTTAATTGATTTCATCGTTAACTGATTTCATCTTCATTCTTCATTTAACTGATTTCATCGTTAACTGATTTCATCTTCATTTAACTGATTTCATCGTTAACTGATTTCATCGTTAACTGATTTCATCGTTAACTGATTTCATCTTCATTTAACTGATTTCATCGTTAACTGATTTCATCTTCATTCTTCATTTAACTGATTTCATCTTTAACTGATTTCATCGTTAACTGATTTCATCTTCATTTAACTGATTTCATCGTTAACTGATTTCATCGTTAATTGATTTCATCGTTAACTGATTTCATCGTTAACTGATTTCATCTTCATTTAACTGATTTCATCGTTAACTGATTTCATCGTTAACTGATTTCATCTTTAACTGATTTCATCTTCATTTAACTGATTTCATCGTTAACTGATTTCATCGTTAACTGATTTCATCGTTAACTGATTTCATCTTCATTTAACTGATTTCATTGTTAACTGATTTCATCGTTAACTGATTTCATCTTCATTTAACTGATTTCATCGTTAACTGATTTCATCGTTAACTGATTTCATCGTTAACTGATTTCATCGTTAACTGATTTCATCTTCATTTAACTGATTTCATCTTCATTTAACTGATTTCATTTTCATTCTTCATTTAACTGATTTCATCGTTAACTGATTTCATCTTCATTTAACTGATTTCATCGTTAACTGATTTCATCGTTAACTGATTTCATCGTTAACTGATTTCATCTTTAACTGATTTCATCGTTAACTGATTTCATCTTCATTTAACTGATTTCATCGTTAACTGATTTCATCTTCATTTAATTGATTTCATCGTTAACTGATTTCATCGTTAACTGATTTCATCGTTAACTGATTTCATCTTCATTTAACTGATTTCATCGTTAACTGATTTCATCGTTAACTGATTTCATCTTCATTTAACTGATTTCATTTTCATTCTTCATTTAACTGATTTCATCGTTAACTGATTTCATCTTCATTTAATTGATTTCATCGTTAACTGATTTCATCGTTAACTGATTTCATCTTCATTTAACTGATTTCATCGTTAACTGATTTCATCGTTAACTGATTTCATCTTCATTTAACTGATTTCATCGTTAACTGATTTCATCGTTAATTGATTTCATCGTTAACTGATTTCATTTTCATTCTTCATTTAACTGATTTCATCGTTAACTGATTTCATCGTTAACTGATTTCATCGTTAACTGATTTCATCGTTAACTGATTTCATCGTTAACTGATTTCATCTTCATTTAACTGATTTCATTGTTAACTGATTTCATCGTTAATTGATTTCATCGTTAACTGATTTCATCTTCATTTAACTGATTTCATCGTTAACTGATTTCATCGTTAACTGATTTCATCTTTAACTGATTTCATCGTTAACTGATTTCATCGTTAACTGATTTCATCGTTAACTGATTTCATCTTCATTTAACTGATTTCATTGTTAACTGATTTCATCGTTAACTGATTTCATCTTCATTTAATTGATTTCATCGTTAACTGATTTCATCTTCATTTAATTGATTTCATCGTTAACTGATTTCATCGTTAACTGATTTCATCGTTAACTGATTTCATCTTCATTTAACTGATTTCATCGTTAACTGATTTCATCGTTAACTGATTTCATCTTCATTTAACTGATTTCATCGTTAACTGATTTCATCGTTAACTGATTTCATCTTTAACTGATTTCATCGTTAACTGATTTCATCTTCATTTAACTGATTTCATCGTTAACTGATTTCATCTTCATTTAATTGATTTCATCGTTAACTGATTTCATCGTTAACTGATTTCATCGTTAACTGATTTCATCTTCATTTAACTGATTTCATCGTTAACTGATTTCATCGTTAACTGATTTCATCTTCATTTAACTGATTTCATTTTCATTCTTCATTTAACTGATTTCATCGTTAACTGATTTCATCTTCATTTAATTGATTTCATCGTTAACTGATTTCATCGTTAACTGATTTCATCTTCATTTAACTGATTTCATCGTTAACTGATTTCATCGTTAACTGATTTCATCTTCATTTAACTGATTTCATCGTTAACTGATTTCATCGTTAATTGATTTCATCGTTAACTGATTTCATTTTCATTCTTCATTTAACTGATTTCATCGTTAACTGATTTCATCGTTAACTGATTTCATCGTTAACTGATTTCATCTTCATTTAACTGATTTCATTGTTAACTGATTTCATCGTTAATTGATTTCATCGTTAACTGATTTCATCTTCATTTAACTGATTTCATCGTTAACTGATTTCATCGTTAACTGATTTCATCGTTAACTGATTTCATCGTTAACTGATTTCATCGTTAACTGATTTCATCTTCATTTAACTGATTTCATTGTTAACTGATTTCATCGTTAACTGATTTCATCTTCATTTAATTGATTTCATCGTTAACTGATTTCATCTTCATTTAATTGATTTCATCGTTAACTGATTTCATCGTTAACTGATTTCATCGTTAACTGATTTCATCTTCATTTAACTGATTTCATCGTTAACTGATTTCATCGTTAACTGATTTCATCTTCATTTAACTGATTTCATCGTTAACTGATTTCATCGTTAACTGATTTCATCTTCATTTAACTGATTTCATCGTTAACTGATTTCATCGTTAACTGATTTCATCTTCATTTAACTGATTTCATTGTTAACTGATTTCATCGTTAACTGATTTCATCTTCATTTAACTGATTTCATCGTTAACTGATTTCATCGTTAACTGATTTCATCGTTAACTGATTTCATCTTCATTTAACTGATTTCATTTTCATTCTTCATTTAACTGATTTCATCGTTAACTGATTTCATCTTCATTTAACTGATTTCATCGTTAACTGATTTCATCGTTAACTGATTTCATCGTTAACTGATTTCATCGTTAACTGATTTCATCGTTAACTGATTTCATCGTTAACTGATTTCATCTTCATTTAACTGATTTCATCGTTAACTGATTTCATCTTCATTTAATTGATTTCATCGTTAACTGATTTCATCGTTAACTGATTTCATCGTTAACTGATTTCATCTTCATTTAACTGATTTCATCGTTAACTGATTTCATCGTTAACTGATTTCATCTTCATTTAACTGATTTCATTTTCATTCTTCATTTAACTGATTTCATCGTTAACTGATTTCATCTTCATTTAATTGATTTCATCGTTAACTGATTTCATCGTTAACTGATTTCATCGTTAACTGATTTCATCTTCATTTAACTGATTTCATCGTTAACTGATTTCATCGTTAACTGATTTCATCTTCATTTAACTGATTTCATCGTTAACTGATTTCATCGTTAACTGATTTCATCTTCATTTAACTGATTTCATCGTTAACTGATTTCATCGTTAATTGATTTCATCGTTAACTGATTTCATCTTCATTCTTCATTTAACTGATTTCATCGTTAACTGATTTCATCTTCATTTAACTGATTTCATCGTTAACTGATTTCATCGTTAACTGATTTCATCTTCATTTAACTGATTTCATCGTTAACTGATTTCATCGTTAACTGATTTCATCTTCATTTAACTGATTTCATCGTTAACTGATTTCATCGTTAATTGATTTCATCGTTAACTGATTTCATCTTCATTCTTCATTTAACTGATTTCATCGTTAACTGATTTCATCTTCATTTAACTGATTTCATCGTTAACTGATTTCATCGTTAACTGATTTCATCGTTAACTGATTTCATCTTCATTTAACTGATTTCATCGTTAACTGATTTCATCTTCATTCTTCATTTAACTGATTTCATCTTTAACTGATTTCATCGTTAACTGATTTCATCTTCATTTAACTGATTTCATCGTTAATTGATTTCATCGTTAACTGATTTCATCGTTAATTGATTTCATCGTTAACTGATTTCATCTTCATTTAACTGATTTCATCGTTAACTGATTTCATCTTCATTCTTCATTTAACTGATTTCATCTTTAACTGATTTCATCGTTAACTGATTTCATCTTCATTTAACTGATTTCATCGTTAATTGATTTCATCGTTAACTGATTTCATCGTTAATTGATTTCATCGTTAACTGATTTCATCGTTAACTGATTTCATCTTCATTTAACTGATTTCATCGTTAACTGATTTCATCTTCATTCTTCATTTAACTGATTTCATCTTTAACTGATTTCATCGTTAACTGATTTCATCTTCATTTAACTGATTTCATCGTTAATTGATTTCATCGTTAACTGATTTCATCGTTAACTGATTTCATCTTCATTTAACTGATTTCATCGTTAACTGATTTCATCGTTAACTGATTTCATCTTTAACTGATTTCATCTTCATTTAACTGATTTCATCGTTAACTGATTTCATCGTTAACTGATTTCATCTTCATTTAACTGATTTCATCTTCATTTAACTGATTTCATCGTTAACTGATTTCATCGTTAACTGATTTCATCTTCATTTAATTGATTTCATCGTTAACTGATTTCATCGTTAACTGATTTCATCGTTAACTGATTTCATCTTCATTTAACTGATTTCATCGTTAACTGATTTCATCGTTAACTGATTTCATCTTCATTTAACTGATTTCATCGTTAACTGATTTCATCGTTAATTGATTTCATCGTTAACTGATTTCATTTTCATTCTTCATTTAACTGATTTCATCGTTAACTGATTTCATCGTTAACTGATTTCATCTTCATTTAACTGATTTCATCGTTAACTGATTTCATCGTTAATTGATTTCATCGTTAACTGATTTCATCTTCATTCTTCATTTAACTGATTTCATCTTCATTTAACTGATTTCATCGTTAACTGATTTCATCGTTAACTGATTTCATCGTTAACTGATTTCATCTTCATTTAACTGATTTCATCGTTAACTGATTTCATCTTCATTCTTCATTTAACTGATTTCATCGTTAACTGATTTCATCTTCATTTAACTGATTTCATCGTTAATTGATTTCATCGTTAACTGATTTCATCGTTAACTGATTTCATCTTTAACTGATTTCATCTTCATTTAACTGATTTCATCGTTAACTGATTTCATCGTTAACTGATTTCATCGTTAACTGATTTCATCTTCATTTAACTGATTTCATTGTTAACTGATTTCATCGTTAACTGATTTCATCTTCATTTAACTGATTTCATCGTTAACTGATTTCATCGTTAACTGATTTCATCTTCATTTAACTGATTTCATCGTTAACTGATTTCATCTTCATTTAACTGATTTCATCGTTAACTGATTTCATCGTTAACTGATTTCATCGTTAACTGATTTCATCTTCATTTAACTGATTTCATTTTCATTCTTCATTTAACTGATTTCATCGTTAACTGATTTCATCTTCATTTAACTGATTTCATCGTTAACTGATTTCATCGTTAACTGATTTCATCTTTAACTGATTTCATCGTTAACTGATTTCATCTTCATTTAACTGATTTCATCGTTAACTGATTTCATCTTCATTTAATTGATTTCATCGTTAACTGATTTCATCGTTAACTGATTTCATCGTTAACTGATTTCATCTTCATTTAACTGATTTCATCGTTAACTGATTTCATCGTTAACTGATTTCATCTTCATTTAACTGATTTCATTTTCATTCTTCATTTAACTGATTTCATCGTTAACTGATTTCATCTTCATTTAATTGATTTCATCGTTAACTGATTTCATCGTTAACTGATTTCATCGTTAACTGATTTCATCTTCATTTAACTGATTTCATCGTTAACTGATTTCATCGTTAACTGATTTCATCGTTAACTGATTTCATCTTCATTTAACTGATTTCATCGTTAACTGATTTCATCGTTAACTGATTTCATCTTCATTTAACTGATTTCATCGTTAACTGATTTCATCGTTAATTGATTTCATCGTTAACTGATTTCATTTTCATTCTTCATTTAACTGATTTCATCGTTAACTGATTTCATCGTTAACTGATTTCATCTTCATTTAACTGATTTCATCGTTAACTGATTTCATCGTTAATTGATTTCATCGTTAACTGATTTCATCTTCATTCTTCATTTAACTGATTTCATCGTTAACTGATTTCATCTTCATTTAACTGATTTCATCGTTAACTGATTTCATCGTTAACTGATTTCATCTTCATTTAACTGATTTCATCGTTAACTGATTTCATCTTCATTCTTCATTTAACTGATTTCATCTTTAACTGATTTCATCGTTAACTGATTTCATCTTCATTTAACTGATTTCATCGTTAATTGATTTCATCGTTAACTGATTTCATCGTTAACTGATTTCATCGTTAACTGATTTCATCTTCATTTAACTGATTTCATCGTTAACTGATTTCATCTTCATTCTTCATTTAACTGATTTCATCTTTAACTGATTTCATCGTTAACTGATTTCATCTTCATTTAACTGATTTCATCGTTAATTGATTTCATCGTTAACTGATTTCATCGTTAATTGATTTCATCGTTAACTGATTTCATCTTCATTTAACTGATTTCATCGTTAACTGATTTCATCTTCATTCTTCATTTAACTGATTTCATCTTTAACTGATTTCATCGTTAACTGATTTCATCTTCATTTAACTGATTTCATCGTTAATTGATTTCATCGTTAACTGATTTCATCGTTAATTGATTTCATCGTTAACTGATTTCATCTTCATTTAACTGATTTCATCGTTAACTGATTTCATCTTCATTCTTCATTTAACTGATTTCATCTTTAACTGATTTCATCGTTAACTGATTTCATCTTCATTTAACTGATTTCATCGTTAATTGATTTCATCGTTAACTGATTTCATCGTTAACTGATTTCATCTTCTTTAACTGATTTCATCGTTAACTGATTTCATCGTTAACTGATTTCATCTTTAACTGATTTCATCTTCATTTAACTGATTTCATCTTCATTTAACTGATTTCATCGTTAACTGATTTCATCTTCATTTAACTGATTTCATCTTCATTTAACTGATTTCATCGTTAACTGATTTCATCGTTAACTGATTTCATCTTCATTTAATTGATTTCATCGTTAACTGATTTCATCGTTAACTGATTTCATCGTTAACTGATTTCATCGTTAACTGATTTCATCTTCATTTAACTGATTTCATCGTTAACTGATTTCATCGTTAACTGATTTCATCGTTAACTGATTTCATCTTCATTTAACTGATTTCATCGTTAACTGATTTCATCGTTAACTGATTTCATCTTCATTTAACTGATTTCATCGTTAACTGATTTCATCGTTAATTGATTTCATCGTTAACTGATTTCATTTTCATTCTTCATTTAACTGATTTCATCGTTAACTGATTTCATCGTTAACTGATTTCATCTTCATTTAACTGATTTCATCGTTAACTGATTTCATCTTCATTTAATTGATTTCATCGTTAACTGATTTCATCGTTAACTGATTTCATCGTTAACTGATTTCATCTTCATTTAACTGATTTCATCGTTAACTGATTTCATCGTTAACTGATTTCATCTTCATTTAACTGATTTCATTTTCATTCTTCATTTAACTGATTTCATCGTTAACTGATTTCATCTTCATTTAATTGATTTCATCGTTAACTGATTTCATCGTTAACTGATTTCATCGTTAACTGATTTCATCTTCATTTAAATGATTTCATCGTTAACTGATTTCATCGTTAACTGATTTCATCGTTAACTGATTTCATCTTCATTTAACTGATTTCATCGTTAACTGATTTCATCGTTAACTGATTTCATCTTCATTTAACTGATTTCATCGTTAACTGATTTCATCGTTAATTGATTTCATCGTTAACTGATTTCATTTTCATTCTTCATTTAACTGATTTCATCGTTAACTGATTTCATCGTTAACTGATTTCATCTTCATTTAACTGATTTCATCGTTAACTGATTTCATCGTTAATTGATTTCATCGTTAACTGATTTCATCTTCATTCTTCATTTAACTGATTTCATCGTTAACTGATTTCATCTTCATTTAACTGATTTCATCTTCATTTAACTGATTTCATCGTTAACTGATTTCATCGTTAACTGATTTCATCGTTAACTGATTTCATCTTCATTTAACTGATTTCATCATTAACTGATTTCATCTTCATTCTTCATTTAACTGATTTCATCTTTAACTGATTTCATCGTTAACTGATTTCATCTTCATTTAACTGATTTCATCGTTAATTGATTTCATCGTTAACTGATTTCATCGTTAACTGATTTCATCGTTAACTGATTTCATCTTCATTTAACTGATTTCATCGTTAATTGATTTCATCGTTAACTGATTTCATCGTTAATTGATTTCATCGTTAACTGATTTCATCTTCATTTAACTGATTTCATCGTTAACTGATTTCATCTTCATTCTTCATTTAACTGATTTCATCTTTAACTGATTTCATCGTTAACTGATTTCATCTTCATTTAACTGATTTCATCGTTAATTGATTTCATCGTTAACTGATTTCATCGTTAATTGATTTCATCGTTAACTGATTTCATCTTCATTTAACTGATTTCATCGTTAACTGATTTCATCTTCATTCTTCATTTAACTGATTTCATCTTTAACTGATTTCATCGTTAACTGATTTCATCTTCATTTAACTGATTTCATCGTTAATTGATTTCATCGTTAACTGATTTCATCGTTAATTGATTTCATCGTTAACTGATTTCATCTTCATTTAACTGATTTCATCGTTAACTGATTTCATCTTCATTCTTCATTTAACTGATTTCATCTTTAACTGATTTCATCGTTAACTGATTTCATCTTCATTTAACTGATTTCATCGTTAATTGATTTCATCGTTAACTGATTTCATCGTTAACTGATTTCATCTTCATTTAACTGATTTCATCGTTAACTGATTTCATCGTTAACTGATTTCATCTTTAACTGATTTCATCTTCATTTAACTGATTTCATCGTTAACTGATTTCATCGTTAACTGATTTCATCGTTAACTGATTTCATCTTCATTTAACTGATTTCATCTTCATTTAACTGATTTCATCGTTAACTGATTTCATCGTTAACTGATTTCATCTTCATTTAATTGATTTCATCGTTAACTGATTTCATCGTTAACTGATTTCATCGTTAACTGATTTCATCTTCATTTAACTGATTTCATCGTTAACTGATTTCATCGTTAACTGATTTCATCGTTAACTGATTTCATCTTCATTTAACTGATTTCATCGTTAACTGATTTCATCGTTAACTGATTTCATCTTCATTTAACTGATTTCATCGTTAACTGATTTCATTTTCATTCTTCATTTAACTGATTTCATCGTTAACTGATTTCATCGTTAACTGATTTCATCTTCATTTAACTGATTTCATCGTTAACTGATTTCATCGTTAATTGATTTCATCGTTAACTGATTTCATCTTCATTTAACTGATTTCATCGTTAACTGATTTCATCGTTAACTGATTTCATCTTTAACTGATTTCATCGTTAACTGATTTCATCGTTAACTGATTTCATCTTCATTTAACTGATTTCATTGTTAACTGATTTCATCGTTAACTGATTTCATCTTCATTTAATTGATTTCATCGTTAACTGATTTCATCTTCATTTAATTGATTTCATCGTTAACTGATTTCATCGTTAACTGATTTCATCGTTAACTGATTTCATCTTCATTTAACTGATTTCATCGTTAACTGATTTCATCGTTAACTGATTTCATCTTCATTTAACTGATTTCATCGTTAACTGATTTCATCGTTAACTGATTTCATCGTTAACTGATTTCATCTTCATTTAACTGATTTCATTTTCATTCTTCATTTAACTGATTTCATCGTTAACTGATTTCATCTTCATTTAACTGATTTCATCGTTAACTGATTTCATCGTTAACTGATTTCATCGTTAACTGATTTCATCTTTAACTGATTTCATCGTTAACTGATTTCATCTTCATTTAACTGATTTCATCGTTAACTGATTTCATCTTCATTTAATTGATTTCATCGTTAACTGATTTCATCGTTAACTGATTTCATCGTTAACTGATTTCATCTTCATTTAACTGATTTCATCGTTAACTGATTTCATCGTTAACTGATTTCATCTTCATTTAACTGATTTCATTTTCATTCTTCATTTAACTGATTTCATCGTTAACTGATTTCATCTTCATTTAATTGATTTCATCGTTAACTGATTTCATCGTTAACTGATTTCATCGTTAACTGATTTCATCTTCATTTAACTGATTTCATCGTTAACTGATTTCATCTTCATTTAACTGATTTCATCGTTAACTGATTTCATCGTTAACTGATTTCATCTTCATTTAACTGATTTCATCGTTAACTGATTTCATCTTCATTTAACTGATTTCATCGTTAACTGATTTCATCGTTAATTGATTTCATCGTTAACTGATTTCATTTTCATTCTTCATTTAACTGATTTCATCGTTAACTGATTTCATCGTTAACTGATTTCATCTTCATTTAACTGATTTCATCGTTAACTGATTTCATCGTTAATTGATTTCATCGTTAACTGATTTCATCTTCATTCTTCATTTAACTGATTTCATCGTGAACTGATTTCATCTTCATTTAACTGATTTCATCGTTAACTGATTTCATCGTTAACTGATTTCATCGTTAACTGATTTCATCTTCATTTAACTGATTTCATCGTTAACTGATTTCATCTTCATTCTTCATTTAACTGATTTCATCTTTAACTGATTTCATCGTTAACTGATTTCATCTTCATTTAACTGATTTCATCGTTAATTGATTTCATCGTTAACTGATTTCATCGTTAACTGATTTCATCGTTAACTGATTTCATCTTCATTTAACTGATTTCATCGTTAATTGATTTCATCGTTAACTGATTTCATCGTTAATTGATTTCATCGTTAACTGATTTCATCTTCATTTAACTGATTTCATCGTTAACTGATTTCATCTTCATTCTTCATTTAACTGATTTCATCTTTAACTGATTTCATCGTTAACTGATTTCATCTTCATTTAACTGATTTCATCGTTAATTGATTTCATCGTTAACTGATTTCATCGTTAATTGATTTCATCGTTAACTGATTTCATCTTCATTTAACTGATTTCATCGTTAACTGATTTCATCTTCATTCTTCATTTAACTGATTTCATCTTTAACTGATTTCATCGTTAACTGATTTCATCTTCATTTAACTGATTTCATCGTTAACTGATTTCATCGTTAACTGATTTCATCTTCATTTAATTGATTTCATCGTTAACTGATTTCATCGTTAACTGATTTCATCGTTAACTGATTTCATCTTCATTTAACTGATTTCATCGTTAACTGATTTCATCGTTAACTGATTTCATCGTTAACTGATTTCATCTTCATTTAACTGATTTCATCGTTAACTGATTTCATCGTTAATTGATTTCATCGTTAACTGATTTCATTTTCATTCTTCATTTAACTGATTTCATCGTTAACTGATTTCATCGTTAACTGATTTCATCTTCATTTAACTGATTTCATCGTTAACTGATTTCATCGTTAATTGATTTCATCGTTAACTGATTTCATCTTCATTCTTCATTTAACTGATTTCATCGTTAACTGATTTCATCTTCATTTAACTGATTTCATCGTTAACTGATTTCATCGTTAACTGATTTCATCGTTAACTGATTTCATCTTCATTTAACTGATTTCATCGTTAACTGATTTCATCTTCATTCTTCATTTAACTGATTTCATCTTTAACTGATTTCATCGTTAACTGATTTCATCTTCATTTAACTGATTTCATCGTTAATTGATTTCATCGTTAACTGATTTCATCGTTAACTGATTTCATCTTCATTTAACTGATTTCATCGTTAACTGATTTCATCGTTAACTGATTTCATCTTTAACTGATTTCATCTTCATTTAACTGATTTCATCGTTAACTGATTTCATCGTTAACTGATTTCATCGTTAACTGATTTCATCTTCATTTAACTGATTTCATTGTTAACTGATTTCATCGTTAACTGATTTCATCTTCATTTAACTGATTTCATCGTTAACTGATTTCATCGTTAACTGATTTCATCGTTAACTGATTTCATCTTCATTTAACTGATTTCATTTTCATTCTTCATTTAACTGATTTCATCGTTAACTGATTTCATCTTCATTTAACTGATTTCATCGTTAACTGATTTCATCGTTAACTGATTTCATCGTTAACTGATTTCATCTTTAACTGATTTCATCGTTAACTGATTTCATCTTCATTTAACTGATTTCATCGTTAACTGATTTCATCTTCATTTAATTGATTTCATCGTTAACTGATTTCATCGTTAACTGATTTCATCGTTAACTGATTTCATCTTCATTTAACTGATTTCATCGTTAACTGATTTCATCGTTAACTGATTTCATCGTTAACTGATTTCATCTTTAACTGATTTCATCGTTAACTGATTTCATCTTCATTTAACTGATTTCATCGTTAACTGATTTCATCTTCATTTAATTGATTTCATCGTTAACTGATTTCATCGTTAACTGATTTCATCTTCATTTAACTGATTTCATCGTTAACTGATTTCATCGTTAATTGATTTCATCGTTAACTGATTTCATTTTCATTCTTCATTTAACTGATTTCATCGTTAACTGATTTCATCGTTAACTGATTTCATCTTCATTTAACTGATTTCATCGTTAACTGATTTCATCGTTAACTGATTTCATCTTCATTTAACTGATTTCATCGTTAACTGATTTCATCGTTAATTGATTTCATCGTTAACTGATTTCATTTTCATTCTTCATTTAACTGATTTCATCGTTAACTGATTTCATCGTTAACTGATTTCATCTTCATTTAACTGATTTCATCGTTAACTGATTTCATCGTTAATTGATTTCATCGTTAACTGATTTCATCTTCATTCTTCATTTAACTGATTTCATCGTTAACTGATTTCATCTTCATTTAACTGATTTCATCGTTAACTGATTTCATCGTTAACTGATTTCATCGTTAACTGATTTCATCTTCATTTAACTGATTTCATCGTTAACTGATTTCATCTTCATTCTTCATTTAACTGATTTCATCTTTAACTGATTTCATCGTTAACTGATTTCATCTTCATTTAACTGATTTCATCGTTAATTGATTTCATCGTTAACTGATTTCATCGTTAACTGATTTCATCTTCATTTAACTGATTTCATCGTTAACTGATTTCATCTTTAACTGATTTCATCTTCATTTAACTGATTTCATCGTTAACTGATTTCATCGTTAACTGATTTCATTGTTAACTGATTTCATCGTTAACTGATTTCATCTTCATTTAACTGATTTCATCGTTAACTGATTTCATCGTTAACTGATTTCATCTTCATTTAACTGATTTCATTTTCATTCTTCATTTAACTGATTTCATCGTTAACTGATTTCACCTTCATTTAACTGATTTCATCGTTAACTGATTTCATCGTTAACTGATTTCATCTTTAACTGATTTCATCGTTAACTGATTTCATCTTCATTTAACTGATTTCATCGTTAACTGATTTCATCTTCATTTAATTGATTTCATCGTTAACTGATTTCATCGTTAACTGATTTCATCGTTAACTGATTTCATCTTCATTTAACTGATTTCATCGTTAACTGATTTCATCGTTAACTGATTTCATCGTTAACTGATTTCATCTTTAACTGATTTCATCGTTAACTGATTTCATCTTCATTTAACTGATTTCATCGTTAACTGATTTCATCTTCATTTAATTGATTTCATCGTTAACTGATTTCATCGTTAACTGATTTCATCGTTAACTGATTTCATCTTCATTTAACTGATTTCATCGTTAACTGATTTCATCGTTAACTGATTTCATCTTCATTTAACTGATTTCATCGTTAACTGATTTCATCGTTAATTGATTTCATCGTTAACTGATTTCATTTTCATTCTTCATTTAACTGATTTCATCGTTAACTGATTTCATCGTTAACTGATTTCATCTTCATTTAACTGATTTCATCGTTAACTGATTTCATCGTTAACTGATTTCATCTTTAACTGATTTCATCTTCATTTAACTGATTTCATCGTTAACTGATTTCATCGTTAACTGATTTCATCGTTAACTGATTTCATCGTTAACTGATTTCATCTTCATTTAACTGATTTCATTGTTAACTGATTTCATCGTTAACTGATTTCATCTTCATTTAACTGATTTCATCGTTAACTGATTTCATCGTTAACTGATTTCATCGTTAACTGATTTCATCTTCATTTAACTGATTTCATTTTCATTCTTCATTTAACTGATTTCATCGTTAACTGATTTCATCTTCATTTAACTGATTTCATCGTTAACTGATTTCATCGTTAACTGATTTCATCGTTAACTGATTTCATCTTTAACTGATTTCATCGTTAACTGATTTCATCTTCATTTAACTGATTTCATCGTTAACTGATTTCATCTTCATTTAATTGATTTCATCGTTAACTGATTTCATCGTTAACTGATTTCATCGTTAACTGATTTCATCTTCATTTAACTGATTTCATCGTTAACTGATTTCATCGTTAACTGATTTCATCGTTAACTGATTTCATCTTTAACTGATTTCATCGTTAACTGATTTCATCTTCATTTAACTGATTTCATCGTTAACTGATTTCATCTTCATTTAATTGATTTCATCGTTAACTGATTTCATCGTTAACTGATTTCATCTTCATTTAACTGATTTCATCGTTAACTGATTTCATCGTTAATTGATTTCATCGTTAACTGATTTCATTTTCATTCTTCATTTAACTGATTTCATCGTTAACTGATTTCATCGTTAACTGATTTCATCTTCATTTAACTGATTTCATCGTTAACTGATTTCATCGTTAACTGATTTCATCTTCATTTAACTGATTTCATCGTTAACTGATTTCATCGTTAATTGATTTCATCGTTAACTGATTTCATTTTCATTCTTCATTTAACTGATTTCATCGTTAACTGATTTCATCGTTAACTGATTTCATCTTCATTTAACTGATTTCATCGTTAACTGATTTCATCGTTAATTGATTTCATCGTTAACTGATTTCATCTTCATTCTTCATTTAACTGATTTCATCGTTAACTGATTTCATCTTCATTTAACTGATTTCATCGTTAACTGATTTCATCGTTAACTGATTTCATCGTTAACTGATTTCATCTTCATTTAACTGATTTCATCGTTAACTGATTTCATCTTCATTCTTCATTTAACTGATTTCATCTTTAACTGATTTCATCGTTAACTGATTTCATCTTCATTTAACTGATTTCATCGTTAATTGATTTCATCGTTAACTGATTTCATCGTTAACTGATTTCATCTTCATTTAACTGATTTCATCGTTAACTGATTTCATCTTTAACTGATTTCATCTTCATTTAACTGATTTCATCGTTAACTGATTTCATCGTTAACTGATTTCATTGTTAACTGATTTCATCGTTAACTGATTTCATCTTCATTTAACTGATTTCATCGTTAACTGATTTCATCGTTAACTGATTTCATCTTCATTTAACTGATTTCATTTTCATTCTTCATTTAACTGATTTCATCGTTAACTGATTTCACCTTCATTTAACTGATTTCATCGTTAACTGATTTCATCGTTAACTGATTTCATCTTTAACTGATTTCATCGTTAACTGATTTCATCTTCATTTAACTGATTTCATCGTTAACTGATTTCATCTTCATTTAATTGATTTCATCGTTAACTGATTTCATCGTTAACTGATTTCATCGTTAACTGATTTCATCTTCATTTAACTGATTTCATCGTTAACTGATTTCATCGTTAACTGATTTCATCGTTAACTGATTTCATCTTTAACTGATTTCATCGTTAACTGATTTCATCTTCATTTAACTGATTTCATCGTTAACTGATTTCATCTTCATTTAATTGATTTCATCGTTAACTGATTTCATCGTTAACTGATTTCATCGTTAACTGATTTCATCTTCATTTAACTGATTTCATCGTTAACTGATTTCATCGTTAACTGATTTCATCTTCATTTAACTGATTTCATCGTTAACTGATTTCATCGTTAATTGATTTCATCGTTAACTGATTTCATTTTCATTCTTCATTTAACTGATTTCATCGTTAACTGATTTCATCGTTAACTGATTTCATCTTCATTTAACTGATTTCATCGTTAACTGATTTCATCGTTAACTGATTTCATCTTCATTTAACTGATTTCATCGTTAACTGATTTCATCGTTAATTGATTTCATCGTTAACTGATTTCATTTTCATTCTTCATTTAACTGATTTCATCGTTAACTGATTTCATCGTTAACTGATTTCATCTTCATTTAACTGATTTCATCGTTAACTGATTTCATCGTTAATTGATTTCATCGTTAACTGATTTCATCTTCATTCTTCATTTAACTGATTTCATCGTTAACTGATTTCATCTTCATTTAACTGATTTCATCGTTAACTGATTTCATCGTTAACTGATTTCATCGTTAACTGATTTCATCTTCATTTAACTGATTTCATTGTTAACTGATTTCATCGTTAACTGATTTCATCTTCATTTAACTGATTTCATCGTTAACTGATTTCATCGTTAACTGATTTCATCGTTAACTGATTTCATCTTCATTTAACTGATTTCATTTTCATTCTTCATTTAACTGATTTCATCGTTAACTGATTTCATCTTCATTTAACTGATTTCATCGTTAACTGATTTCATCGTTAACTGATTTCATCGTTAACTGATTTCATCTTTAACTGATTTCATCGTTAACTGATTTCATCTTCATTTAACTGATTTCATCGTTAACTGATTTCATCTTCATTTAATTGATTTCATCGTTAACTGATTTCATCTTCATTTAATTGATTTCATCGTTAACTGATTTCATCGTTAACTGATTTCATCGTTAACTGATTTCATCTTCATTTAACTGATTTCATCGTTAACTGATTTCATCGTTAACTGATTTCATCTTCATTTAACTGATTTCATTTTCATTCTTCATTTAACTGATTTCATCGTTAACTGATTTCATCTTCATTTAATTGATTTCATCGTTAACTGATTTCATCGTTAACTGATTTCATCGTTAACTGATTTCATCTTCATTTAACTGATTTCATCGTTAACTGATTTCATCGTTAACTGATTTCATCGTTAACTGATTTCATCTTCATTTAACTGATTTCATCGTTAACTGATTTCATCGTTAACTGATTTCATCTTCATTTAACTGATTTCATCGTTAACTGATTTCATCGTTAATTGATTTCATCGTTAACTGATTTCATTTTCATTCTTCATTTAACTGATTTCATCGTTAACTGATTTCATCGTTAACTGATTTCATCTTCATTTAACTGATTTCATCGTTAACTGATTTCATCGTTAATTGATTTCATCGTTAACTGATTTCATCTTCATTCTTCATTTAACTGATTTCATCGTTAACTGATTTCATCTTCATTTAACTGATTTCATCGTTAACTGATTTCATCGTTAACTGATTTCATCGTTAACTGATTTCATCTTCATTCTTCATTTAACTGATTTCATCTTTAACTGATTTCATCGTTAACTGATTTCATCTTCATTTAACTGATTTCATCGTTAATTGATTTCATCGTTAACTGATTTCATCGTTAACTGATTTCATCTTCATTTAACTGATTTCATCGTTAACTGATTTCATCGTTAACTGATTTCATCTTTAACTGATTTCATCTTCATTTAACTGATTTCATCGTTAATTGATTTCATCGTTAACTGATTTCATCGTTAACTGATTTCATCGTTAACTGATTTCATCTTCATTTAACTGATTTCATCGTTAATTGATTTCATCGTTAACTGATTTCATCGTTAATTGATTTCATCGTTAACTGATTTCATCTTCATTTAACTGATTTCATCGTTAACTGATTTCATCTTCATTCTTCATTTAACTGATTTCATCTTTAACTGATTTCATCGTTAACTGATTTCATCTTCATTTAACTGATTTCATCGTTAATTGATTTCATCGTTAACTGATTTCATCGTTAACTGATTTCATCGTTAATTGATTTCATCGTTAACTGATTTCATCTTCATTTAACTGATTTCATCGTTAACTGATTTCATCTTCATTCTTCATTTAACTGATTTCATCTTTAACTGATTTCATCGTTAACTGATTTCATCTTCATTTAACTGATTTCATCGTTAACTGATTTCATCGTTAACTGATTTCATCTTCATTTAATTGATTTCATCGTTAACTGATTTCATCGTTAACTGATTTCATCGTTAACTGATTTCATCTTCATTTAACTGATTTCATCGTTAACTGATTTCATCGTTAACTGATTTCATCGTTAACTGATTTCATCTTCATTTAACTGATTTCATCGTTAACTGATTTCATCGTTAACTGATTTCATCTTCATTTAACTGATTTCATCGTTAACTGATTTCATCGTTAATTGATTTCATCGTTAACTGATTTCATTTTCATTCTTCATTTAACTGATTTCATCGTTAACTGATTTCATCGTTAACTGATTTCATCTTCATTTAACTGATTTCATCGTTAACTGATTTCATCGTTAATTGATTTCATCGTTAACTGATTTCATCTTCATTCTTCATTTAACTGATTTCATCGTTAACTGATTTCATCTTCATTTAACTGATTTCATCGTTAACTGATTTCATCGTTAACTGATTTCATCTTCATTTAACTGATTTCATCGTTAACTGATTTCATCTTCATTCTTCATTTAACTGATTTCATCTTTAACTGATTTCATCGTTAACTGATTTCATCTTCATTTAACTGATTTCATCGTTAATTGATTTCATCGTTAACTGATTTCATCGTTAACTGATTTCATCTTCATTTAACTGATTTCATCGTTAACTGATTTCATCGTTAACTGATTTCATCTTTAACTGATTTCATCTTCATTTAACTGATTTCATCGTTAACTGATTTCATCGTTAACTGATTTCATCGTTAACTGATTTCATCGTTAACTGATTTCATCTTCATTTAACTGATTTCATTGTTAACTGATTTCATCGTTAACTGATTTCATCTTCATTTAACTGATTTCATCGTTAACTGATTTCATCGTTAACTGATTTCATCGTTAACTGATTTCATCTTCATTTAACTGATTTCATTTTCATTCTTCATTTAACTGATTTCATCGTTAACTGATTTCATCTTCATTTAACTGATTTCATCGTTAACTGATTTCATCGTTAACTGATTTCATCGTTAACTGATTTCATCTGTAACTGATTTCATCGTTAACTGATTTCATCTTCATTTAACTGATTTCATCGTTAACTGATTTCATCTTCATTTAATTGATTTCATCGTTAACTGATTTCATCGTTAACTGATTTCATCTTCATTTAACTGATTTCATCGTTAACTGATTTCATCGTTAACTGATTTCATCGTTAACTGATTTCATCTTTAACTGATTTCATCGTTAACTGATTTCATCTTCATTTAAGTGATTTCATCGTTAACTGATTTCATCTTCATTTAATTGATTTCATCGTTAACTGATTTCATCGTTAACTGATTTCATCGTTAACTGATTTCATCTTCATTTAACTGATTTCATCGTTAACTGATTTCATCGTTAACTGATTTCATCTTCATTTAACTGATTTCATCGTTAACTGATTTCATCGTTAATTGATTTCATCGTTAACTGATTTCATTTTCATTCTTCATTTAACTGATTTCATCGTTAACTGATTTCATCGTTAACTGATTTCATCTTTATTTAACTGATTTCATCGTTAACTGATTTCATCTTCATTTAACTGATTTCATCGTTAACTGATTTCATCGTTAATTGATTTCATCGTTAACTGATTTCATTTTCATTCTTCATTTAACTGATTTCATCGTTAACTGATTTCATCGTTAACTGATTTCATCTTCATTTAACTGATTTCATCGTTAACTGATTTCATCGTTAATTGATTTCATCGTTAACTGATTTCATCTTCATTCTTCATTTAACTGATTTCATCGTTAACTGATTTCATCTTCATTTAACTGATTTCATCGTTAACTGATTTCATCGTTAACTGATTTCATCGTTAACTGATTTCATCTTCATTTAACTGATTTCATCGTTAACTGATTTCATCTTCATTCTTCATTTAACTGATTTCATCTTTAACTGATTTCATCGTTAACTGATTTCATCTTCATTTAACTGATTTCATCGTTAATTGATTTCATCGTTAACTGATTTCATCGTTAACTGATTTCATCTTCATTTAACTGATTTCATCGTTAACTGATTTCATCGTTAACTGATTTCATCTTTAACTGATTTCATCTTCATTTAACTGATTTCATCGTTAACTGATTTCATCGTTAACTGATTTCATCTTCATTTAACTGATTTCATTGTTAACTGATTTCATCGTTAACTGATTTCATCTTCATTTAACTGATTTCATCGTTAACTGATTTCATCGTTAACTGATTTCATCTTCATTTAACTGATTTCATTTTCATTCTTCATTTAACTGATTTCATCGTTAACTGATTTCATCTTCATTTAACTGATTTCATCGTTAACTGATTTCATCGTTAACTGATTTCATCGTTAACTGATTTCATCTTTAACTGATTTCATCGTTAACTGATTTCATCTTCATTTAACTGATTTCATCGTTAACTGATTTCATCGTTAACTGATTTCATCGTTAACTGATTTCATCTTTAACTGATTTCATCGTTAACTGATTTCATCTTCATTTAACTGATTTCATCGTTAACTGATTTCATCTTCATTTAATTGATTTCATCGTTAACTGATTTCATCGTTAACTGATTTCATCGTTAACTGATTTCATCTTCATTTAACTGATTTCATCGTTAACTGATTTCATCGTTAACTGATTTCATCTTCATTTAACTGATTTCATCGTTAACTGATTTCATCGTTAATTGATTTCATCGTTAACTGATTTCATTTTCATTCTTCATTTAACTGATTTCATCGTTAACTGATTTCATCGTTAACTGATTTCATCTTCATTTAACTGATTTCATCGTTAACTGATTTCATCGTTAACTGATTTCATCTTCATTTAACTGATTTCATCGTTAACTGATTTCATCGTTAATTGATTTCATCGTTAACTGATTTCATTTTCATTCTTCATTTAACTGATTTCATCGTTAACTGATTTCATCGTTAACTGATTTCATCTTCATTTAACTGATTTCATCGTTAACTGATTTCATCGTTAACTGATTTCATCGTTAACTGATTTCATCGTTAACTGATTTCATCTTCATTTAACTGATTTCATCGTTAACTGATTTCATCGTTAACTGATTTCATCTTCATTTAACTGATTTCATCGTTAACTGATTTCATCGTTAATTGATTTCATCGTTAACTGATTTCATTTTCATTCTTCATTTAACTGATTTCATCGTTAACTGATTTCATCGTTAACTGATTTCATCTTCATTTAACTGATTTCATCGTTAACTGATTTCATCGTTAATTGATTTCATCGTTAACTGATTTCATCTTCATTCTTCATTTAACTGATTTCATCGTTAACTGATTTCATCTTCATTTAACTGATTTCATCGTTAACTGATTTCATCGTTAACTGATTTCATCGTTAACTGATTTCATCTTCATTTAACTGATTTCATCGTTAACTGATTTCATCTTCATTCTTCATTTAACTGATTTCATCTTTAACTGATTTCATCGTTAACTGATTTCATCGTTAACTGATTTCATCTTCATTTAACTGATTTCATCGTTAATTGATTTCATCGTTAACTGATTTCATCGTTAACTGATTTCATCTTCATTTAACTGATTTCATCGTTAACTGATTTCATCGTTAACTGATTTCATCTTTAACTGATTTCATCTTCATTTAACTGATTTCATCGTTAACTGATTTCATCGTTAACTGATTTCATCGTTAACTGATTTCATCTTCATTTAACTGATTTCATCTTCATTTAACTGATTTCATCGTTAACTGATTTCATCGTTAACTGATTTCATCTTCATTTAATTGATTTCATCGTTAACTGATTTCATCGTTAACTGATTTCATCGTTAACTGATTTCATCTTCATTTAACTGATTTCATCGTTAACTGATTTCATCGTTAACTGATTTCATCTTCATTTAATTGATTTCATCGTTAACTGATTTCATCGTTAACTGATTTCATCGTTAACTGATTTCATCTTCATTTAACTGATTTCATCGTTAACTGATTTCATCGTTAACTGATTTCATCGTTAACTGATTTCATCGTTAACTGATTTCATCTTCATTTAACTGATTTCATCGTTAACTGATTTCATCGTTAACTGATTTCATCTTCATTTAACTGATTTCATCGTTAACTGATTTCATCGTTAATTGATTTCATCGTTAACTGATTTCATTTTCATTCTTCATTTAACTGATTTCATCGTTAACTGATTTCATCGTTAACTGATTTCATCTTCATTTAACTGATTTCATCGTTAACTGATTTCATCGTTAATTGATTTCATCGTTAACTGATTTCATCTTCATTCTTCATTTAACTGATTTCATCGTTAACTGATTTCATCTTCATTTAACTGATTTCATCGTTAACTGATTTCATCGTTAACTGATTTCATCGTTAACTGATTTCATCTTCATTTAACTGATTTCATCGTTAACTGATTTCATCTTCATTCTTCATTTAACTGATTTCATCTTTAACTGATTTCATCTTTAACTGATTTCATCGTTAACTGATTTCATCTTCATTTAACTGATTTCATCGTTAACTGATTTCATCGTTAACTGATTTCATCTTCATTTAACTGATTTCATCGTTAACTGATTTCATCGTTAACTGATTTCATCTTTAACTGATTTCATCTTCATTTAACTGATTTCATCGTTAACTGATTTCATCGTTAACTGATTTCATCGTTAACTGATTTCATCGTTAACTGATTTCATCTTCATTTAACTGATTTCATTGTTAACTGATTTCATCGTTAACTGATTTCATCTTCATTTAACTGATTTCATCGTTAACTGATTTCATCGTTAACTGATTTCATCGTTAACTGATTTCATCTTCATTTAACTGATTTCATTTTCATTCTTCATTTAACTGATTTCATCGTTAACTGATTTCATCTTCATTTAACTGATTTCATCGTTAACTGATTTCATCGTTAACTGATTTCATCTTTAACTGATTTCATCGTTAACTGATTTCATCTTCATTTAACTGATTTCATCGTTAACTGATTTCATCTTCATTTAATTGATTTCATCGTTAACTGATTTCATCGTTAACTGATTTCATCGTTAACTGATTTCATCTTCATTTAACTGATTTCATCGTTAACTGATTTCATCGTTAACTGATTTCATCGTTAACTGATTTCATCTTTAACTGATTTCATCGTTAACTGATTTCATCTTCATTTAACTGATTTCATCGTTAACTGATTTCATCTTCATTTAATTGATTTCATCGTTAACTGATTTCATCGTTAACTGATTTCATCGTTAACTGATTTCATCTTCATTTAACTGATTTCATCGTTAACTGATTTCATCGTTAACTGATTTCATCTTCATTTAACTGATTTCATCGTTAACTGATTTCATCGTTAATTGATTTCATCGTTAACTGATTTCATCTTCATTTAACTGATTTCATCGTTAACTGATTTCATCGTTAACTGATTTCATCTTTAACTGATTTCATCTTCATTTAACTGATTTCATCGTTAACTGATTTCATCGTTAACTGATTTCATCTTCATTTAATTGATTTCATCGTTAACTGATTTCATCGTTAACTGATTTCATCGTTAACTGATTTCATCTTCATTTAACTGATTTCATCGTTAACTGATTTCATCGTTAACTGATTTCATCGTTAACTGATTTCATCTTCATTTAACTGATTTCATCGTTAACTGATTTCATCGTTAACTGATTTCATCTTCATTTAACTGATTTCATCGTTAACTGATTTCATCGTTAATTGATTTCATCGTTAACTGATTTCATTTTCATTCTTCATTTAACTGATTTCATCGTTAACTGATTTCATCGTTAACTGATTTCATCTTCATTTAACTGATTTCATCGTTAACTGATTTCATCGTTAATTGATTTCATCGTTAACTGATTTCATCTTCATTCTTCATTTAACTGATTTCATCGTTAACTGATTTCATCTTCATTTAACTGATTTCATCGTTAACTGATTTCATCGTTAACTGATTTCATCGTTAACTGATTTCATCTTCATTTAACTGATTTCATCGTTAACTGATTTCATCTTCATTCTTCATTTAACTGATTTCATCTTTAACTGATTTCATCGTTAACTGATTTCATCTTCATTTAACTGATTTCATCGTTAATTGATTTCATCGTTAACTGATTTCATCGTTAACTGATTTCATCTTCATTTAACTGATTTCATCGTTAACTGATTTCATCGTTAACTGATTTCATCTTTAACTGATTTCATCTTCATTTAACTGATTTCATCGTTAACTGATTTCATCGTTAACTGATTTCATCGTTAACTGATTTCATCTTCATTTAACTGATTTCATTGTTAACTGATTTCATCGTTAACTGATTTCATCTTCATTTAACTGATTTCATCGTTAACTGATTTCATCGTTAACTGATTTCATCGTTAACTGATTTCATCTTCATTTAACTGATTTCATTTTCATTCTTCATTTAACTGATTTCATCGTTAACTGATTTCATCTTCATTTAACTGATTTCATCGTTAACTGATTTCATCGTTAACTGATTTCATCGTTAACTGATTTCATCTTTAACTGATTTCATCGTTAACTGATTTCATCTTCATTTAACTGATTTCATCGTTAACTGATTTCATCTTCATTTAATTGATTTCATCGTTAACTGATTTCATCGTTAACTGATTTCATCGTTAACTGATTTCATCTTCATTTAACTGATTTCATCGTTAACTGATTTCATCGTTAACTGATTTCATCGTTAACTGATTTCATCTTCATTTAACTGATTTCATCTTCATTTAACTGATTTCATCGTTAACTGATTTCATCGTTAACTGATTTCATCTTCATTTAATTGATTTCATCGTTAACTGATTTCATCGTTAACTGATTTCATCGTTAACTGATTTCATCTTCATTTAACTGATTTCATCGTTAACTGATTTCATCGTTAACTGATTTCATCTTCATTTAATTGATTTCATCGTTAACTGATTTCATCGTTAACTGATTTCATCGTTAACTGATTTCATCTTCATTTAACTGATTTCATCGTTAACTGATTTCATCGTTAACTGATTTCATCTTCATTTAACTGATTTCATCGTTAACTGATTTCATCGTTAACTGATTTCATCTTCATTTAACTGATTTCATCGTTAACTGATTTCATCGTTAATTGATTTCATCGTTAACTGATTTCATTTTCATTCTTCATTTAACTGATTTCATCGTTAACTGATTTCATCGTTAACTGATTTCATCGTTAACTGATTTCATCTTCATTTAACTGATTTCATCGTTAACTGATTTCATCGTTAATTGATTTCATCGTTAACTGATTTCATCTTCATTCTTCATTTAACTGATTTCATCGTTAACTGATTTCATCTTCATTTAACTGATTTCATCGTTAACTGATTTCATCGTTAACTGATTTCATCGTTAACTGATTTCATCTTCATTTAACTGATTTCATCGTTAACTGATTTCATCTTCATTCTTCATTTAACTGATTTCATCTTTAACTGATTTCATCGTTAACTGATTTCATCTTCATTTAACTGATTTCATCGTTAATTGATTTCATCGTTAACTGATTTCATCGTTAACTGATTTCATCTTCATTTAACTGATTTCATCGTTAACTGATTTCATCGTTAACTGATTTCATCTTTAACTGATTTCATCGTTAACTGATTTCATCGTTAACTGATTTCATCGTTAACTGATTTCATCTTCATTTAACTGATTTCATTGTTAACTGATTTCATCGTTAACTGATTTCATCTTCATTTAACTGATTTCATCGTTAACTGATTTCATCGTTAACTGATTTCATCGTTAACTGATTTCATATTCATTTAACTGATTTCATTTTCATTCTTCATTTAACTGATTTCATCGTTAACTGATTTCATCTTCATTTAACTGATTTCATCTTCATTTAACTGATTTCATCGTTAACTGATTTCATCGTTAACTGATTTCATCGTTAACTGATTTCATCTTTAACTGATTTCATCGTTAACTGATTTCATCTTCATTTAACTGATTTCATCGTTAACTGATTTCATCTTCATTTAATTGATTTCATCGTTAACTGATTTCATCGTTAACTGATTTCATCGTTAACTGATTTCATCTTCATTTAACTGATTTCATCGTTAACTGATTTCATCGTTAACTGATTTCATCGTTAACTGATTTCATCTTTAACTGATTTCATCGTTAACTGATTTCATCTTCATTTAACTGATTTCATCGTTAACTGATTTCATCTTCATTTAATTGATTTCATCGTTAACTGATTTCATCGTTAACTGATTTCATCGTTAACTGATTTCATCTTCATTTAACTGATTTCATCGTTAACTGATTTCATCGTTAACTGATTTCATCTTCATTTAACTGATTTCATCGTTAACTGATTTCATCTTCATTTAATTGATTTCATCGTTAACTGATTTCATCGTTAACTGATTTCATCGTTAACTGATTTCATCTTCATTTAACTGATTTCATCGTTAACTGATTTCATCGTTAACTGATTCCATCGTTAACTGATTTCATCGTTAACTGATTTCATCTTCATTTAACTGATTTCATCGTTAACTGATTTCATCGTTAACTGATTTCATCGTTAACTGATTTCATCTTCATTTAACTGATTTCATTGTTAACTGATTTCATCGTTAACTGATTTCATCTTCATTTAACTGATTTCATCGTTAACTGATTTCATCGTTAACTGATTTCATCGTTAACTGATTTCATCTTCATTTAACTGATTTCATTTTCATTCTTCATTTAACTGATTTCATCGTTAACTGATTTCATCTTCATTTAACTGATTTCATCGTTAACTGATTTCATCGTTAACTGATTTCATCTTTAACTGATTTCATCGTTAACTGATTTCATCTTCATTTAACTGATTTCATCGTTAACTGATTTCATCTTCATTTAATTGATTTCATCGTTAACTGATTTCATCGTTAACTGATTTCATCGTTAACTGATTTCATCTTCATTTAACTGATTTCATCGTTAACTGATTTCATCGTTAACTGATTTCATCTTCATTTAACTGATTTCATTTTCATTCTTCATTTAACTGATTTCATCGTTAACTGATTTCATCTTCATTTAATTGATTTCATCGTTAACTGATTTCATCGTTAACTGATTTCATCGTTAACTGATTTCATCTTCATTTAACTGATTTCATCGTTAACTGATTTCATCGTTAACTGATTTCATCGTTAACTGATTTCATCTTCATTTAACTGATTTCATCGTTAACTGATTTCATCGTTAACTGATTTCATCTTCATTTAACTGATTTCATCGTTAACTGATTTCATCGTTAATTGATTTCATCGTTAACTGATTTCATTTTCATTCTTCATTTAACTGATTTCATCGTTAACTGATTTCATCGTTAACTGATTTCATCTTCATTTAACTGATTTCATCGTTAACTGATTTCATCGTTAATTGATTTCATCGTTAACTGATTTCATCTTCATTCTTCATTTAACTGATTTCATCGTTAACTGATTTCATCTTCATTTAACTGATTTCATCGTTAACTGATTTCATCGTTAACTGATTTCATCGTTAACTGATTTCATCTTCATTTAACTGATTTCATCGTTAACTGATTTCATCTTCATTCTTCATTTAACTGATTTCATCGTTAACTGATTTCATCTTTAACTGATTTCATCGTTAACTGATTTCATCGTTAACTGATTTCATCTTCATTTAACTGATTTCATCGTTAACTGATTTCATCGTTAACTGATTTCATCTTTAACTGATTTCATCTTCATTTAACTGATTCCATCGTTAACTGATTTCATCGTTAACTGATTTCATCGTTAACTGATTTCATCTTCATTTAACTGATTTCATCTTTAACTGATTTCATCGTTAACTGATTTCATCTTCATTTAACTGATTTCATCGTTAACTGATTTCATCGTTAACTGATTTCATCGTTAACTGATTTCATCTTCATTTAACTGATTTCATCGTTAACTGATTTCATCGTTAACTGATTCCATCGTTAACTGATTTCATCGTTAACTGATTTCATCTTCATTTAACTGATTTCATCGTTAACTGATTTCATCTTCATTTAACTGATTTCATCGTTAACTGATTTCATCGTTAACTGATTTCATCGTTAACTGATTTCATCTTCATTTAACTGATTTCATTTTCATTCTTCATTTAACTGATTTCATCGTTAACTGATTTCATCTTCATTTAACTGATTTCATCGTTAACTGATTTCATCTTCATTTAACTGATTTCATCGTTAACTGATTTCATCTTCATTTAATTGATTTCATCGTTAACTGATTTCATCGTTAACTGATTTCATCGTTAACTGATTTCATCTTCATTTAACTGATTTCATCGTTAACTGATTTCATCGTTAACTGATTCCATCGTTAACTGATTTCATCGTTAACTGATTTCATCTTCATTTAACTGATTTCATCGTTAACTGATTTCATCGTTAACTGATTTCATCTTCATTTAACTGATTTCATCGTTAACTGATTTCATCGTTAACTGATTTCATCGTTAACTGATTTCATCGTTAACTGATTTCATCTTCATTTAACTGATTTCATCGTTAACTGATTTCATCGTTAACTGATTTCATCGTTAACTGATTTCATCGTTAACTGATTTCATCTTCATTTAACTGATTTCATCGTTAACTGATTTCATCGTTAACTGATTTCATCTTCATTTAACTGATTTCATCGTTAACTGATTTCATCGTTAACTGATTCCATCGTTAACTGATTTCATCTTTAACTGATTTCATCGTTAACTGATTTCATCTTCATTTAACTGATTTCATCGTTAACTGATTTCATCTTCATTCAACTGATTTCATCGTTAACTGATTTCGTCTTCATTTAACTGATTTCATCGTTAACTGATTTCATCTTTAACTGATTTCATCGTTAACTGATTTCATCTTCATTTAACTGATTTCATCGTTAACTGATTTCATCGTTAACTGATTTCATCGTTAACTGATTTCATCTTCATTTAACTGATTTCATCGTTAACTGATTTCATCGTTAACTGATTTCATCTTCATTTAACTGATTTCATCGTTCACTGATTTCATCGTTCACTGATTTCATCTTCATTTAACTGATTTCATCGTTAACTGATTTCATCGTTAACTGATTTCATCGTTAACTGATTTCATCTTCATTTAACTGATTTCATCGTTAACTGATTTCATCTTCATTCAACTGATTTCATCGTTAACTGATTTCGTCTTCATTTAACTGATTTCATCGTTAACTGATTTCATCTTTAACTGATTTCATCGTTAACTGATTTCATCTTCATTTAACTGATTTCATCGTTAACTGATTTCATCGTTAACTGATTTCATCGTTAACTGATTTCATCTTCATTTAACTGATTCCATCGTTAACTGATTTCATCGTTAACTGATTTCATCTTCATTTAACTGATTTCATCGTTAACTTATTTCATCGTTAACTGATTCCATCGTTAACTGATTTCATCTTTAACTGATTTCATCGTTAACTGATTTCATCTTCATTTAACTGATTTCATCGTTAACTGATTTCATCTTCATTTAATTGATTTCATCGTTAACTGATTTCATCCTTAACTGATTTCATCTTCATTTAACTGATTTCATCGTTAACTGATTTCATCGTTAACTGATTTCATCTTCATTTAACTGATTTCATCGTTAACTGATTTCATCGTTAACTGATTTCATCTTCATTTAACTGATTTCATCGTTAACTGATTTCATCTTCATTTAACTGATTTCATCGTTAACTGATTTCATCGTTAACTGATTTCATCTTCATTTAACTGATTTCATCGTTAACTGATTTCATCGTTAACTGATTTCATCTTCATTTAACTGATTTCATCGTTAACTGATTTCATCGTTAACTGATTTCATCTTTAACTGATTTCATCGTTAACTGATTTCATCTTCATTTAACTGATTTCATCGTTAACTGATTTCATCTTCATTTAACTGATTTCATCGTTAACTGATTTCATCGTTAACTGATTTCATCTTCATTTAACTGATTTCATCGTTAACTGATTTCATCGTTAACTGATTTCATCTTTAACTGATTTCATCGTTAACTGATTTCATCTTCATTTAACTGATTTCATCGTTAACTGATTTCATCGTTAACTGATTTCATCTTCATTTAACTGATTTCATCGTTAACTGATTTCATCTTTAACTGATTTCATCGTTAACTGATTTCATCTTCATTTAACTGATTTCATCGTTAACTGATTTCATCGTTAACTGATTTCATCTTCATTTAACTGATTTCATCTTCATTTAACTGATTTCATCGTTAACTGATTTCATCTTCATTTAACTGATTTCATCGTTAACTGATTTCATCGTTAACTGATTTCATCTTCATTTAACTGATTCCATCGTTAACTGATTTCATCGTTAACTGATTTCATCTTCATTTAACTGATTCCATCGTTAACTGATTTCATCGTTAACTGATTTCATCGTTAACTGATTTCATCTTCATTTAACTGATTTCATCTTCATTTAACTGATTTCATCGTTAACTGATTTCATCGTTAACTGATTTCATCTTCATTTAACTGATTCCATCGTTAACTGATTTCATCTTCATTTAACTGATTTCATCGTTAACTGATTTCATCGTTAACTGATTCCATCGTTAACTGATTTCATCTTCATTTAACTGATTTCATCGTTAACTGATTTCATCTTCATTTAACTGATTCCATCGTTAACTGATTCCATCGTTAACTGATTTCATCGTTAACTGATTTCATCTTCATTTAACTGATTTCATTTTCATTCTTCATTTAACTGATTTCATCGTTAACTGATTTCATCTTCATTTAACTGATTTCATCGTTAACTGATTTCATCGTTAACTGATTTCATGGTTAACTGATTTCATCTTCATTTAACTGATTTCATCGTTAACTGATTTCATCGTTAACTGATTTCATCTTTAACTGATTTCATCGTTAACTGATTTCATCTTCATTTAACTGATTTCATCGTTAACTGATTTCATCTTCATTTAACTGATTTCATCGTTAACTGATTTCATCGTTAACTGATTTCATCGTTAACTGATTTCATCTTCATTTAACTGATTTCATCGTTAACTGATCTCATCGTTAACTGATCTCATCGTTAACTGATTCCATCGTTAACTGATTTCACCGTGAACTGATTTCATCTTCATTTAACTGATTCCATCGTTAACTGATTTCATCGTTAACTGATTTCATCGTTAACTGATTTCATCTTTAACTGATTTCATCGTTAACTGATTTCATCTTCATTTAACTGATTTCATTTTCATTCTTCATTTAACTGATTTCATCGTTAACTGATTTCATCGTTAACTGATTTCATCTTCATTTAACTGATTTCATCGTTAACTGATTTCATCGTTAATTGATTTCATCGTTAACTGATTTCATCTTCATTCTTCATTTAACTGATTTCATCGTTAACTGATTTCATCGTTAACTGATTTCATCTTCATTTAACTGATTTCATCGTTAACTGATTTCATCTTCATTCTTCATTTAACTGATTTCATCTTTAACTGATTTCATCGTTAACTGATTTCATCTTCATTTAACTGATTTCATCGTTAATTGATTTCATCGTTAACTGATTTCATCGTTAACTGATTTCATCTTCATTTAACTGATTTCATCGTTAAATGATTTCATCGTTAACTGATTTCATCTTTAACTGATTTCATCTTCATTTAACTGATTTCATCGTTAACTGATTTCATCGTTAACTGATTTCATCGTTAACTGATTTCATCGTTAACTGATTTCATCTTCATTTAACTGATTCCATCGTTAACTGATTTCATCGTTAACTGATTTCATCTTCATTTAACTGATTTCATCGTTAACTGATTTCATCGTTAACTGATTTCATCTTCATTTAACTGATTTCATCGTTAACTGATTTCATCTTCATTTAACTGATTTCCTCGTTAACTGATTTCATCGTTAACTGATTTCATCTTCATTTAACTGATTCCATCGTTAACTGATTTCATCGTTAACTGATTTCATCGTTAACTGATTTCATCTTTAACTGATTTCATCGTTAACTGATTTCATCTTCATTTAACTGATTTCATCGTTAACTGATTTCATCGTTAACTGATTTCATCTTCATTTAACTGATTTCATTTTCATTCTTCATTTAACTGATTTCATCGTTAACTGATTTCATCTTCATTTAACTGATTTCATTTTCATTCTTCATTTAACTGATTTCATCGTTAACTGATTTCATCTTCATTTAACTGATTTCATCGTTAACTGATTTCATCTTCATTTAACTGATTTCATCGTTAACTGATTTCATCGTTAACTGATTTCATCTTCATTTAACTTATTTCATCGTTAACTGATTTCATCGTTAACTGATTTCATCGTTAACTGATTTCATCTTCATTTAACTGATTTCATCGTTAACTGATTTCATCTTTAACTGATTTCATCTTTAACTGATTTCATCGTTAACTGATTTCATCGTTAACTGATTTCATCTTCATTTAACTGATTTCATCGTTAACTGATTTCATCTTTAACTGATTTCATCTTTAACTGATTTCATCGTTAACTGATTTCATCGTTAACTGATTTCATCTTTAACTGATTTCATCGTTAACTGATTTCATCTTCATTTAACTGATTTCATCGTTAACTGATTTCATCTTCATTTAACTGATTTCATCGTTAACTGATTTCATCGTTAACTGATTTCATCGTTAACTGATTTCATCTTCATTTAACTGATTTCATCGTTAACTGATTTCATCGTTAACTGATTTCATCTTTAACTGATTTCATCGTTAACTGATTTCATCTTCATTTAACTGATTTCATCGTTAACTGATTTCATCGTTAACTGATTTCATCGTTAACTGATTTCATCTTCATTTAACTGATTTCATCGTTAACTGATTTCATCGTTAACTGATTCCATCGTTAACTGATTTCATCGTTAACTGATTTCATCTTCATTTAACTGATTTCATCGTTAACTGATTTCATCGTTAACTGATTTCATCTTCATTTAACTGATTTCATCGTTAACTGATTTCATCGTTAACTGATTTCATCTTCATTTAACTGATTTCATCGTTAACTGATTTCATCGTTAATTGATTTCATCGTTAACTGATTTCATTTTCATTCTTCATTTAACTGATTTCATCGTTAACTGATTTCATCGTTAACTGATTTCATCTTCATTTAACTGATTTCATCGTTAACTGATTTCATCGTTAATTGATTTCATCGTTAACTGATTTCATCTTCATTCTTCATTTAACTGATTTCATCGTTAACTGATTTCATCTTCATTTAACTGATTTCATCGTTAACTGATTTCATCGTTAACTGATTTCATCGTTAACTGATTTCATCTTCATTTAACTGATTTCATCGTTAACTGATTTCATCTTCATTCTTCATTTAACTGATTTCATCTTTAACTGATTTCATCGTTAACTGATTTCATCTTCATTTAACTGATTTCATCGTTAATTGATTTCATCGTTAACTGATTTCATCGTTAACTGATTTCATCTTCATTTAACTGATTTCATCGTTAACTGATTTCATCGTTAACTGATTTCATCTTTAACTGATTTCATCTTCATTTAACTGATTTCATCGTTAACTGATTTCATCGTTAACTGATTTCATCGTTAACTGATTTCATCTTCATTTAACTGATTTCATTGTTAACTGATTTCATCGTTAACTGATTTCATCTTCATTTAACTGATTTCATCGTTAACTGATTTCATCGTTAACTGATTTCATCGTTAACTGATTTCATATTCATTTAACTGATTTCATTTTCATTCTTCATTTAACTGATTTCATCGTTAACTGATTTCATCTTCATTTAACTGATTTCATCGTTAACTGATTTCATCGTTAACTGATTTCATCGTTAACTGATTTCATCTTTAACTGATTTCATCGTTAACTGATTTCATCTTCATTTAACTGATTTCATCGTTAACTGATTTCATCTTCATTTAATTGATTTCATCGTTAACTGATTTCATCGTTAACTGATTTCATCTTCATTTAACTGATTTCATCGTTAACTGATTTCATCGTTAACTGATTTCATCGTTAACTGATTTCATCTTTAACTGATTTCATCGTTAACTGATTTCATCTTCATTTAACTGATTTCATCGTTAACTGATTTCATCTTCATTTAATTGATTTCATCGTTAACTGATTTCATCGTTAACTGATTTCATCGTTAACTGATTTCATCTTCATTTAACTGATTTCATCGTTAACTGATTTCATCGTTAACTGATTTCATCTTCATTTAACTGATTTCATCGTTAACTGATTTCATCTTCATTTAATTGATTTCATCGTTAACTGATTTCATCGTTAACTGATTTCATCGTTAACTGATTTCATCTTCATTTAACTGATTTCATCGTTAACTGATTTCATCGTTAACTGATTCCATCGTTAACTGATTTCATCGTTAACTGATTTCATCTTCATTTAATTGATTTCATCGTTAACTGATTTCATCGTTAACTGATTTCATCGTTAACTGATTTCATCGTTAACTGATTTCATCTTCATTTAACTGATTTCATCGTTAACTGATTTCATCTTCATTTAATTGATTTCATCGTTAACTGATTTCATCGTTAACTGATTTCATCGTTAACTGATTTCATCTTCATTTAACTGATTTCATCGTTAACTGATTTCATCGTTAACTGATTTCATCGTTAACTGATTTCATCTTCATTTAACTGATTTCATTTTCATTCTTCATTTAACTGATTTCATCGTTAACTGATTTCATCTTCATTTAACTGATTTCATCGTTAACTGATTTCATCGTTAACTGATTTCATCGTTAACTGATTTCATCTTTAACTGATTTCATCGTTAACTGATTTCATCTTCATTTAACTGATTTCATCGTTAACTGATTTCATCTTCATTTAATTGATTTCATCGTTAACTGATTTCATCGTTAACTGATTTCATCGTTAACTGATTTCATCTTCATTTAACTGATTTCATCGTTAACTGATTTCATCGTTAACTGATTTCATCTTCATTTAACTGATTTCATTTTCATTCTTCATTTAACTGATTTCATCGTTAACTGATTTCATCTTCATTTAATTGATTTCATCGTTAACTGATTTCATCGTTAACTGATTTCATCTTCATTTAACTGATTTCATCGTTAACTGATTTCATCGTTAACTGATTTCATCGTTAACTGATTTCATCTTCATTTAACTGATTTCATCGTTAACTGATTTCATCGTTAACTGATTTCATCTTCATTTAACTGATTTCATCGTTAACTGATTTCATCGTTAATTGATTTCATCGTTAACTGATTTCATTTTCATTCTTCATTTAACTGATTTCATCGTTAACTGATTTCATCGTTAACTGATTTCATCTTCATTTAACTGATTTCATCGTTAACTGATTTCATCGTTAATTGATTTCATCGTTAACTGATTTCATCTTCATTCTTCATTTAACTGATTTCATCGTTAACTGATTTCATCTTCATTTAACTGATTTCATCGTTAACTGATTTCATCGTTAACTGATTTCATCGTTAACTGATTTCATCTTCATTTAACTGATTTCATCGTTAACTGATTTCATCTTCATTCTTCATTTAACTGATTTCATCGTTAACTGATTTCATCGTTAACTGATTTCATCGTTAACTGATTTCATCGTTAACTGATTTCATCTTCATTTAACTGATTTCATCGTTAACTGATTTCATCGTTAACTGATTTCATCTTTAACTGATTTCATCTTCATTTAACTGATTTCATCGTTAACTGATTTCATCTTCATTTAACTGATTTCATCGTTAACTGATTTCATCGTTAACTGATTTCATCGTTAACTGATTTCATCTTCATTTAACTGATTCCATCGTTAACTGATTTCATCGTTAACTGATTTCATCGTTAACTGATTTCATCTTCATTTAACTGATTTCATCGTTAACTGATTTCATCGTTAACTGATTTCATCTTTAACTGATTTCATCGTTAACTGATTTCATCTTCATTTAACTGATTTCATCGTTAACTGATTTCATCGTTAACTGATTTCATCGTTAACTGATTTCATCTTCATTTAACTGATTTCATCGTTAACTGATTTCATCGTTAACTGATTTCATCGTTAACTGATTTCATCTTCATTTAACTGATTTCATCGTTAACTGATTTCATCTTCATTTAACTGATTTCATCGTTAACTGATTTCATCGTTAACTGATTTCATCGTTAACTGATTTCATCGTTAACTGATTTCATCTTCATTTAACTGATTTCATCGTTAACTGATTTCATCTTCATTTAACTGATTTCATCGTTAACTGATTTCATCTTCATTTAACTGATTTCATCGTTAACTGATTTCATCTTCATTTAATTGATTTCATCGTTAACTGATTTCATCGTTAACTGATTTCATCGTTAACTGATTTCATCTTCATTTAACTGATTTCATCGTTAACTGATTTCATCGTTAACTGATTCCATCGTTAACTGATTTCATCGTTAACTGATTTCATCTTCATTTAACTGATTTCATCGTTAACTGATTTCATCGTTAACTGATTTCATCTTCATTTAACTGATTTCATCGTTAACTGATTTCATCTTTAACTGATTTCATCGTTAACTGATTTCATCGTTAACTGATTTCATCTTCATTTAACTGATTTCATCGTTAACTGATTTCATCGTTAACTGATTTCATCGTTAACTGATTTCATCTTCATTTAACTGATTTCATCGTTAACTGATTTCATCGTTAACTGATTTCATCTTCATTTAACTGATTTCATCGTTAACTGATTTCATCGTTAACTGATTCCATCGTTAACTGATTTCATCTTTAACTGATTTCATCGTTAACTGATTTCATCTTCATTTAACTGATTTCATCGTTAACTGATTTCATCTTCATTCAACTGATTTCATCGTTAACTGATTTCGTCTTCATTTAACTGATTTCATCGTTAACTGATTTCATCTTTAACTGATTTCATCGTTAACTGATTTCATCTTCATTTAACTGATTTCATCGTTAACCGATTTCATCGTTAACTGATTTCATCGTTAACTGATTTCATCTTCATTTAACTGATTTCATCGTTAACTGATTTCATCGTTAACTGATTTCATCGTTCACTGATTTCATCTTCATTTAACTGATTTCATCGTTCACTGATTTCATCGTTAACTGATTTCATCTTCATTTAACTGATTTCATCGTTAACTGATTTCATCGTTAACTGATTTCATCGTTAACTGATTTCATCTTCATTTAACTGATTTCATCGTTAACTGATTTCATCTTCATTCAACTGATTTCATCGTTAACTGATTTCGTCTTCATTTAACTGATTTCATCGTTAACTGATTTCATCTTTAACTGATTTCATCGTTAACTGATTTCATCTTCATTTAACTGATTTCATCGTTAACTGATTTCATCGTTAACTGATTTCATCGTTAACTGATTTCATCTTCATTTAACTGATTCCATCGTTAACTGATTTCATCGTTAACTGATTTCATCTTCATTTAACTGATTTCATCGTTAACTTATTTCATCGTTAACTGATTCCATCGTTAACTGATTTCATCTTTAACTGATTTCATCGTTAACTGATTTCATCTTCATTTAACTGATTTCATCGTTAACTGATTTCATCTTCATTTAATTGATTTCATCGTTAACTGATTTCATCCTTAACTGATTTCATCTTCATTTAACTGATTTCATCGTTAACTGATTTCATCGTTAACTGATTTCATCTTCATTTAACTGATTTCATCGTTAACTGATTTCATCGTTAACTGATTTCATCTTCATTTAACTGATTTCATCGTTAACTGATTTCATCTTCATTTAACTGATTTCATCGTTAACTGATTTCATCGTTAACTGATTTCATCTTCATTTAACTGATTTCATCGTTAACTGATTTCATCGTTAACTGATTTCATCTTCATTTAACTGATTTCATCGTTAACTGATTTCATCGTTAACTGATTTCATCTTTAACTGATTTCATCGTTAACTGATTTCATCTTCATTTAACTGATTTCATCGTTAACTGATTTCATCTTCATTTAACTGATTTCATCGTTAACTGATTTCATCGTTAACTGATTTCATCTTCATTTAACTGATTTCATCGTTAACTGATTTCATCGTTAACTGATTTCATCTTTAACTGATTTCATCGTTAACTGATTTCATCTTCATTTAACTGATTTCATCGTTAACTGATTTCATCGTTAACTGATTTCATCTTCATTTAACTGATTTCATCGTTAACTGATTTCATCTTTAACTGATTTCATCGTTAACTGATTTCATCTTCATTTAACTGATTTCATCGTTAACTGATTTCATCGTTAACTGATTTCATCTTCATTTAACTGATTTCATCTTCATTTAACTGATTTCATCGTTAACTGATTTCATCTTCATTTAACTGATTTCATCGTTAACTGATTTCATCGTTAACTGATTTCATCTTCATTTAACTGATTCCATCGTTAACTGATTTCATCGTTAACTGATTTCATCTTCATTTAACTGATTCCATCGTTAACTGATTTCATCGTTAACTGATTTCATCGTTAACTGATTTCATCTTCATTTAACTGATTTCATCTTCATTTAACTGATTTCATCGTTAACTGATTTCATCGTTAACTGATTTCATCTTCATTTAACTGATTTCATCGTTAACTGATTTCATCGTTAACTGATTCCATCGTTAACTGATTTCATCTTCATTTAACTGATTTCATCGTTAACTGATTTCATCTTCATTTAACTGATTCCATCGTTAACTGATTCCATCGTTAACTGATTTCATCGTTAACTGATTTCATCTTCATTTAACTGATTTCATTTTCATTCTTCATTTAACTGATTTCATCGTTAACTGATTTCATCTTCATTTAACTGATTTCATCGTTAACTGATTTCATCGTTAACTGATTTCATCGTTAACTGATTTCATCGTTAACTGATTTCATCTTTAACTGATTTCATCGTTAACTGATTTCATCTTCATTTAACTGATTTCATCGTTAACTGATTTCATCTTCATTTAACTGATTCCATCGTTAACTGATTTCATCGTTAACTGATTTCATCGTTAACTGATTTCATCTTCATTTAACTGATTTCATCGTTAACTGATCTCATCGTTAACTGATCTCATCGTTAACTGATTCCATCGTTAACTGATTTCACCGTGAACTGATTTCATCTTCATTTAACTGATTCCATCGTTAACTGATTTCATCGTTAACTGATTTCATCGTTAACTGATTTCATCTTCATTTAACTGATTTCATTTTCATTCTTCATTTAACTGATTTCATCGTTAACTGATTTCATCGTTAACTGATTTCATCTTCATTTAACTGATTTCATCGTTAACTGATTTCATCTTCATTTAACTGATTTCATCGTTAACTGATTTCATCGTTAACTGATTTCATCGTTAACTGATTTCATCTTCATTTAACTGATTTCATCGTTAACTGATTTCATCGTTAACTGATTTCATCGTTAACTGATTTCATCTTCATTTAACTGATTTCATTGTTAACTGATTTCATCGTTAACTGATTTCATCTTCATTTAACTGATTTCATCGTTAACTGATTTCATCGTTAACTGATTTCATCGTTAACTGATTTCATCTTCATTTAACTGATTTCATTTTCATTCTTCATTTAACTGATTTCATCGTTAACTGATTTCATCTTCATTTAACTGATTTCATCGTTAACTGATTTCATCGTTAACTGATTTCATCTTTAACTGATTTCATCGTTAACTGATTTCATCTTCATTTAACTGATTTCATCGTTAACTGATTTCATCTTCATTTAATTGATTTCATCGTTAACTGATTTCATCGTTAACTGATTTCATCGTTAACTGATTTCATCTTCATTTAACTGATTTCATCGTTAACTGATTTCATCGTTAACTGATTTCATCTTCATTTAACTGATTCCATCGTTAACTGATTTCATCGTTAACTGATTTCATCGTTAACTGATTTCATCTTCATTTAACTGATTTCATCGTTAACTGATCTCATCGTTAACTGATCTCATCGTTAACTGATTCCATCGTTAACTGATTTCACCGTGAACTGATTTCATCTTCATTTAACTGATTCCATCGTTAACTGATTTCATCGTTAACTGATTTCATCGTTAACTGATTTCATCGTTAACTGATTTCATCGTTAACTGATTTCATCTTCATTTAACTGATTTCATTTTCATTCTTCATTTAACTGATTTCATCGTTAACTGATTTCATCGTTAACTGATTTCATCTTCATTTAACTGATTTCATCGTTAACTGATTTCATCTTCATTTAACTGATTTCATCGTTAACTGATTTCATCGTTAACTGATTTCATCGTTAACTGATTTCATCTTCATTTAACTGATTTCATCTTCATTTAACTGATTTCATTTTCATTCTTCATTTAACTGATTTCATCGTTAACTGATTTCATCTTCATTTAACTGATTTCATCGTTAACTGATTTCATCGTTAACTGATTTCATCGTTAACTGATTTCATCTTTAACTGATTTCATCGTTAACTGATTTCATCTTCATTTAACTGATTTCATCGTTAACTGATTTCATCTTCATTTAATTGATTTCATCGTTAACTGATTTCATCGTTAACTGATTTCATCGTTAACTGATTTCATCTTCATTTAACTGATTTCATCGTTAACTGATTTCATCGTTAACTGATTTCATCTTCATTTAACTGATTTCATTTTCATTCTTCATTTAACTGATTTCATCGTTAACTGATTTCATCTTCATTTAATTGATTTCATCGTTAACTGATTTCATCGTTAACTGATTTCATCGTTAACTGATTTCATCTTCATTTAACTGATTTCATCGTTAACTGATTTCATCGTTAACTGATTTCATCTTCATTTAACTGATTTCATCGTTAACTGATTTCATCGTTAATTGATTTCATCGTTAACTGATTTCATTTTCATTCTTCATTTAACTGATTTCATCGTTAACTGATTTCATCGTTAACTGATTTCATCTTCATTTAACTGATTTCATCGTTAACTGATTTCATCGTTAACTGATTTCATCTTCATTTAACTGATTTCATCGTTAACTGATTTCATCGTTAATTGATTTCATCGTTAACTGATTTCATTTTCATTCTTCATTTAACTGATTTCATCGTTAACTGATTTCATCTTCATTTAACTGATTTCATCGTTAACTGATTTCATCGTTAATTGATTTCATCGTTAACTGATTTCATTTTCATTCTTCATTTAACTGATTTCATCGTTAACTGATTTCATCTTCATTTAACTGATTTCATCGTTAACTGATTTCATCGTTAATTGATTTCATCGTTAACTGATTTCATCTTCATTCTTCATTTAACTGATTTCATCGTTAACTGATTTCATCTTCATTTAACTGATTTCATCGTTAACTGATTTCATCGTTAACTGATTTCATCGTTAACTGATTTCATCTTCATTTAACTGATTTCATTGTTAACTGATTTCATCGTTAACTGATTTCATCTTCATTTAACTGATTTCATCGTTAACTGATTTCATCGTTAACTGATTTCATCGTTAACTGATTTCATCTTCATTTAACTGATTTCATTTTCATTCTTCATTTAACTGATTTCATCGTTAACTGATTTCATCTTCATTTAACTGATTTCATCGTTAACTGATTTCATCGTTAACTGATTTCATCGTTAACTGATTTCATCTTTAACTGATTTCATCGTTAACTGATTTCATCTTCATTTAACTGATTTCATCGTTAACTGATTTCATCTTCATTTAATTGATTTCATCGTTAACTGATTTCATCGTTAACTGATTTCATCGTTAACTGATTTCATCTTCATTTAACTGATTTCATCGTTAACTGATTTCATCGTTAACTGATTTCATCTTCATTTAACTGATTTCATTTTCATTCTTCATTTAACTGATTTCATCGTTAACTGATTTCATCTTCATTTAATTGATTTCATCGTTAACTGATTTCATCGTTAACTGATTTCATCGTTAACTGATTTCATCTTCATTTAACTGATTTCATCGTTAACTGATTTCATCGTTAACTGATTTCATCGTTAACTGATTTCATCTTCATTTAACTGATTTCATCGTTAACTGATTTCATCGTTAACTGATTTCATCTTCATTTAACTGATTTCATCGTTAACTGATTTCATCGTTAATTGATTTCATCGTTAACTGATTTCATTTTCATTCTTCATTTAACTGATTTCATCGTTAACTGATTTCATCGTTAACTGATTTCATCTTCATTTAACTGATTTCATCGTTAACTGATTTCATCGTTAATTGATTTCATCGTTAACTGATTTCATCTTCATTCTTCATTTAACTGATTTCATCGTTAACTGATTTCATCTTCATTTAACTGATTTCATCGTTAACTGATTTCATCGTTAACTGATTTCATCGTTAACTGATTTCATCTTCATTTAACTGATTTCATCGTTAACTGATTTCATCTTCATTCTTCATTTAACTGATTTCATCTTTAACTGATTTCATCGTTAACTGATTTCATCTTCATTTAACTGATTTCATCGTTAATTGATTTCATCGTTAACTGATTTCATCGTTAACTGATTTCATCTTCATTTAACTGATTTCATCGTTAACTGATTTCATCGTTAACTGATTTCATCTTTAACTGATTTCATCTTCATTTAACTGATTTCATCGTTAACTGATTTCATCGTTAACTGATTTCATCGTTAACTGATTTCATCGTTAACTGATTTCATCTTCATTTAACTGATTTCATTGTTAACTGATTTCATCGTTAACTGATTTCATCTTCATTTAACTGATTTCATCGTTAACTGATTTCATCGTTAACTGATTTCATCGTTAACTGATTTCATCTTTAACTGATTTCATCGTTAACTGATTTCATCTTCATTTAACTGATTTCATCGTTAACTGATTTCATCTTCATTTAATTGATTTCATCGTTAACTGATTTCATCGTTAACTGATTTCATCGTTAACTGATTTCATCTTCATTTAACTGATTTCATCGTTAACTGATTTCATCGTTAACTGATTTCATCTTCATTTAACTGATTTCATTTTCATTCTTCATTTAACTGATTTCATCGTTAACTGATTTCATCTTCATTTAATTGATTTCATCGTTAACTGATTTCATCGTTAACTGATTTCATCGTTAACTGATTTCATCTTCATTTAACTGATTTCATCGTTAACTGATTTCATCGTTAACTGATTTCATCGTTAACTGATTTCATCTTCATTTAACTGATTTCATCGTTAACTGATTTCATCGTTAATTGATTTCATCGTTAACTGATTTCATTTTCATTCTTCATTTAACTGATTTCATCGTTAACTGATTTCATCGTTAACTGATTTCATCTTCATTTAACTGATTTCATCGTTAACTGATTTCATCGTTAACTGATTTCATCTTCATTTAACTGATTTCATCGTTAACTGATTTCATCGTTAATTGATTTCATCGTTAACTGATTTCATTTTCATTCTTCATTTAACTGATTTCATCGTTAACTGATTTCATCGTTAACTGATTTCATCTTCATTTAACTGATTTCATCGTTAACTGATTTCATCGTTAATTGATTTCATCGTTAACTGATTTCATCTTCATTTAACTGATTTCATTTTCATTCTTCATTTAACTGATTTCATCGTTAACTGATTTCATCTTCATTTAACTGATTTCATCGTTAACTGATTTCATCGTTAACTGATTTCATCGTTAACTGATTTCATCTTTAACTGATTTCATCGTTAACTGATTTCATCTTCATTTAACTGATTTCATCGTTAACTGATTTCATCTTCATTTAATTGATTTCATCGTTAACTGATTTCATCGTTAACTGATTTCATCGTTAACTGATTTCATCTTCATTTAACTGATTTCATCGTTAACTGATTTCATCGTTAACTGATTTCATCTTCATTTAACTGATTTCATTTTCATTCTTCATTTAACTGATTTCATCGTTAACTGATTTCATCTTCATTTAATTGATTTCATCGTTAACTGATTTCATCGTTAACTGATTTCATCGTTAACTGATTTCATCTTCATTTAACTGATTTCATCGTTAACTGATTTCATCGTTAACTGATTTCATCGTTAACTGATTTCATCTTCATTTAACTGATTTCATCGTTAACTGATTTCATCGTTAACTGATTTCATCTTCATTTAACTGATTTCATCGTTAACTGATTTCATCGTTAATTGATTTCATCGTTAACTGATTTCATTTTCATTCTTCATTTAACTGATTTCATCGTTAACTGATTTCATCGTTAACTGATTTCATCTTCATTTAACTGATTTCATCTTCATTCTTCATTTAACTGATTTCATCGTTAACTGATTTCATCTTCATTTAACTGATTTCATCGTTAACTGATTTCATCGTTAACTGATTTCATCGTTAACTGATTTCATCTTCATTTAACTGATTTCATCGTTAACTGATTTCATCTTCATTCTTCATTTAACTGATTTCATCTTTAACTGATTTCATCGTTAACTGATTTCATCTTCATTCTTCATTTAACTGATTTCATCTTTAACTGATTTCATCTTTAACTGATTTCATCGTTAACTGATTTCATCTTCATTCTTCATTTAACTGATTTCATCTTTAACTGATTTCATCTTCATTTAACTGATTTCATCGTTAATTGATTTCATCGTTAACTGATTTCATCGTTAACTGATTTCATCTTCATTTAACTGATTTCATCGTTAATTGATTTCATCGTTAACTGATTTCATCGTTAATTGATTTCATCGTTAACTGATTTCATCTTCATTTAACTGATTTCATCGTTAACTGATTTCATCTTCATTCTTCATTTAACTGATTTCATCTTTAACTGATTTCATCGTTAACTGATTTCATCTTCATTTAACTGATTTCATCGTTAATTGATTTCATCGTTAACTGATTTCATCGTTAATTGATTTCATCGTTAACTGATTTCATCTTCATTTAACTGATTTCATCGTTAACTGATTTCATCTTCATTCTTCATTTAACTGATTTCATCTTTAACTGATTTCATCGTTAACTGATTTCATCTTCATTTAACTGATTTCATCGTTAATTGATTTCATCGTTAACTGATTTCATCGTTAACTGATTTCATCTTCATTTAACTGATTTCATCGTTAACTGATTTCATCGTTAACTGATTTCATCTTTAACTGATTTCATCTTCATTTAACTGATTTCATCGTTAACTGATTTCATCGTTAACTGATTTCATCGTTAACTGATTTCATCTTCATTTAACTGATTTCATCGTTAACTGATTTCATCGTTAACTGATTTCATCTTCATTTAATTGATTTCATCGTTAACTGATTTCATCGTTAACTGATTTCATCGTTAACTGATTTCATCTTCATTTAACTGATTTCATCGTTAACTGATTTCATCGTTAACTGATTTCATCGTTAACTGATTTCATCTTCATTCTTCATTTAACTGATTTCATCTTTAACTGATTTCATCGTTAACTGATTTCATCTTCATTTAACTGATTTCATCGTTAATTGATTTCATCGTTAACTGATTTCATCGTTAACTGATTTCATCTTCATTTAACTGATTTCATCGTTAACTGATTTCATCGTTAACTGATTTCATCGTTAACTGATTTCATCGTTAACTGATTTCATCTTCATTTAACTGATTTCATCGTTAACTGATTTCATCGTTAACTGATTTCATCTTCATTTAACTGATTTCATCGTTAACTGATTTCATCGTTAATTGATTTCATCGTTAACTGATTTCATTTTCATTCTTCATTTAACTGATTTCATCGTTAACTGATTTCATCGTTAACTGATTTCATCTTCATTTAACTGATTTCATCTTCATTCTTCATTTAACTGATTTCATCGTTAACTGATTTCATCTTCATTTAACTGATTTCATCGTTAACTGATTTCATCGTTAACTGATTTCATCGTTAACTGATTTCATCTTCATTTAACTGATTTCATCGTTAACTGATTTCATCTTCATTCTTCATTTAACTGATTTCATCTTTAACTGATTTCATCGTTAACTGATTTCATCTTCATTTAACTGATTTCATCGTTAATTGATTTCATCGTTAACTGATTTCATCGTTAACTGATTTCATCTTCATTTAACTGATTTCATCGTTAACTGATTTCATCGTTAACTGATTTCATCTTTAACTGATTTCATCTTCATTTAACTGATTTCATCGTTAACTGATTTCATCGTTAACTGATTTCATCGTTAACTGATTTCATCGTTAACTGATTTCATCTTCATTTAACTGATTTCATCGTTAACTGATTTCATCGTTAACTGATTTCATCTTCATTTAACTGATTTCATCGTTAACTGATTTCATCGTTAACTGATTTCATCGTTAACTGATTTCATCTTCATTCTTCATTTAACTGATTTCATCTTTAACTGATTTCATCGTTAACTGATTTCATCTTCATTTAACTGATTTCATCGTTAATTGATTTCATCGTTAACTGATTTCATCGTTAACTGATTTCATCTTCATTTAACTGATTTCATCGTTAACTGATTTCATCGTTAACTGATTTCATCGTTAACTGATTTCATCGTTAACTGATTTCATCTTCATTTAACTGATTTCATCGTTAACTGATTTCATCGTTAACTGATTTCATCTTCATTTAACTGATTTCATCGTTAACTGATTTCATCGTTAATTGATTTCATCGTTAACTGATTTCATTTTCATTCTTCATTTAACTGATTTCATCGTTAACTGATTTCATCGTTAACTGATTTCATCTTCATTTAACTGATTTCATCTTCATTCTTCATTTAACTGATTTCATCGTTAACTGATTTCATCTTCATTTAACTGATTTCATCGTTAACTGATTTCATCGTTAACTGATTTCATCGTTAACTGATTTCATCTTCATTTAACTGATTTCATCGTTAACTGATTTCATCTTCATTCTTCATTTAACTGATTTCATCTTTAACTGATTTCATCGTTAACTGATTTCATCTTCATTTAACTGATTTCATCGTTAATTGATTTCATCGTTAACTGATTTCATCGTTAACTGATTTCATCTTCATTTAACTGATTTCATCGTTAACTGATTTCATCGTTAACTGATTTCATCTTTAACTGATTTCATCTTCATTTAACTGATTTCATCGTTAACTGATTTCATCGTTAACTGATTTCATCGTTAACTGATTTCATCGTTAACTGATTTCATCTTCATTTAACTGATTTCATTGTTAACTGATTTCATCGTTAACTGATTTCATCTTCATTTAACTGATTTCATCGTTAACTGATTTCATCGTTAACTGATTTCATCGTTAACTGATTTCATCTTCATTTAACTGATTTCATTTTCATTCTTCATTTAACTGATTTCATCGTTAACTGATTTCATCTTCATTTAACTGATTTCATCGTTAACTGATTTCATCGTTAACTGATTTCATCGTTAACTGATTTCATCTTTAACTGATTTCATCGTTAACTGATTTCATCTTCATTTAACTGATTTCATCGTTAACTGATTTCATCTTCATTTAATTGATTTCATCGTTAACTGATTTCATCGTTAACTGATTTCATCGTTAACTGATTTCATCTTCATTTAACTGATTTCATCGTTAACTGATTTCATCGTTAACTGATTTCATCTTCATTTAACTGATTTCATCGTTAACTGATTTCATCGTTAACTGATTTCATCTTTAACTGATTTCATCGTTAACTGATTTCATCTTCATTTAACTGATTTCATCGTTAACTGATTTCATCTTCATTTAATTGATTTCATCGTTAACTGATTTCATCGTTAACTGATTTCATCGTTAACTGATTTCATCTTCATTTAACTGATTTCATCGTTAACTGATTTCATCGTTAACTGATTTCATCTTCATTTAACTGATTTCATTTTCATTCTTCATTTAACTGATTTCATCGTTAACTGATTTCATCTTCATTTAATTGATTTCATCGTTAACTGATTTCATCGTTAACTGATTTCATCGTTAACTGATTTCATCTTCATTTAACTGATTTCATCGTTAACTGATTTCATCGTTAACTGATTTCATCGTTAACTGATTTCATCTTCATTTAACTGATTTCATCGTTAACTGATTTCATCGTTAACTGATTTCATCTTCATTTAACTGATTTCATCGTTAACTGATTTCATCGTTAATTGATTTCATCGTTAACTGATTTCATTTTCATTCTTCATTTAACTGATTTCATCGTTAACTGATTTCATCGTTAACTGATTTCATCTTCATTTAACTGATTTCATCGTTAACTGATTTCATCGTTAATTGATTTCATCGTTAACTGATTTCATCTTCATTCTTCATTTAACTGATTTCATCGTTAACTGATTTCATCTTCATTTAACTGATTTCATCGTTAACTGATTTCATCGTTAACTGATTTCATCGTTAACTGATTTCATCTTCATTTAACTGATTTCATCGTTAACTGATTTCATCTTCATTCTTCATTTAACTGATTTCATCTTTAACTGATTTCATCGTTAACTGATTTCATCTTCATTTAACTGATTTCATCGTTAATTGATTTCATCGTTAACTGATTTCATCGTTAACTGATTTCATCGTTAACTGATTTCATCTTCATTTAACTGATTTCATCGTTAATTGATTTCATCGTTAACTGATTTCATCGTTAATTGATTTCATCGTTAACTGATTTCATCTTCATTTAACTGATTTCATCGTTAACTGATTTCATCTTCATTCTTCATTTAACTGATTTCATCTTTAACTGATTTCATCGTTAACTGATTTCATCTTCATTTAACTGATTTCATCGTTAATTGATTTCATCGTTAACTGATTTCATCGTTAATTGATTTCATCGTTAACTGATTTCATCTTCATTTAACTGATTTCATCGTTAACTGATTTCATCTTCATTCTTCATTTAACTGATTTCATCTTTAACTGATTTCATCGTTAACTGATTTCATCTTCATTTAACTGATTTCATCGTTAATTGATTTCATCGTTAACTGATTTCATCGTTAACTGATTTCATCTTCATTTAACTGATTTCATCGTTAACTGATTTCATCGTTAACTGATTTCATCTTTAACTGATTTCATCTTCATTTAACTGATTTCATCGTTAACTGATTTCATCGTTAACTGATTTCATCTTCATTTAACTGATTTCATCGTTAACTGATTTCATCGTTAACTGATTTCATCGTTAACTGATTTCATCTTCATTTAACTGATTTCATCGTTAACTGATTTCATCGTTAACTGATTTCATCTTCATTTAACTGATTTCATCGTTAACTGATTTCATCGTTAATTGATTTCATCGTTAACTGATTTCATTTTCATTCTTCATTTAACTGATTTCATCGTTAACTGATTTCATCGTTAACTGATTTCATCTTCATTTAACTGATTTCATCGTTAACTGATTTCATCGTTAATTGATTTCATCGTTAACTGATTTCATCTTCATTCTTCATTTAACTGATTTCATCGTTAACTGATTTCATCTTCATTTAACTGATTTCATCGTTAACTGATTTCATCGTTAACTGATTTCATCGTTAACTGATTTCATCGTTAACTGATTTCATCGTTAACTGATTTCATCGTTAACTGATTTCATCTTCATTTAACTGATTTCATCGTTAACTGATTTCATCGTTAATTGATTTCATCGTTAACTGATTTCATCTTCATTCTTCATTTAACTGATTTCATCGTTAACTGATTTCATCTTCATTTAACTGATTTCATCGTTAACTGATTTCATCATTAACTGATTTCATCGTTAACTGATTTCATCGTTAACTGATTTCATCGTTAACTGATTTCATCTTCATTTAACTGATTTCATCGTTAACTGATTTCATCTTCATTCTTCATTTAACTGATTTCATCTTTAACTGATTTCATCGTTAACTGATTTCATCTTCATTTAACTGATTTCATCGTTAATTGATTTCATCGTTAACTGATTTCATCGTTAACTGATTTCATCTTCATTTAACTGATTTCATCGTTAACTGATTTCATCGTTAACTGATTTCATCTTTAACTGATTTCATCTTCATTTAACTGATTTCATCGTTAACTGATTTCATCGTTAACTGATTTCATCGTTAACTGATTTCATCTTCATTTAACTGATTTCATTGTTAACTGATTTCATCGTTAACTGATTTCATCTTCATTTAACTGATTTCATCGTTAACTGATTTCATCGTTAACTGATTTCATCGTTAACTGATTTCATCTTCATTTAACTGATTTCATTTTCATTCTTCATTTAACTGATTTCATCGTTAACTGATTTCATCTTCATTTAACTGATTTCATCGTTAACTGATTTCATCGTTAACTGATTTCATCGTTAACTGATTTAATCTTTAACTGATTTCATCGTTAACTGATTTCATCTTCATTTAACTGATTTCATCGTTAACTGATTTCATCTTCATTTAATTGATTTCATCGTTAACTGATTTCATCGTTAACTGATTTCATCTTCATTTAACTGATTTCATCTTCATTTAACTGATTTCATCGTTAACTGATTTCATCGTTAACTGATTTCATCTTCATTTAACTGATTTCATTTTCATTCTTCATTTAACTGATTTCATCGTTAACTGATTTCATCTTCATTTAATTGATTTCATCGTTAACTGATTTCATCGTTAACTGATTTCATCGTTAACTGATTTCATCTTCATTTAACTGATTTCATCGTTAACTGATTTCATCGTTAACTGATTTCATCTTCATTTAACTGATTTCATCGTTAACTGATTTCATCGTTAATTGATTTCATCGTTAACTGATTTCATTTTCATTCTTCATTTAACTGATTTCATCGTTAACTGATTTCATCGTTAACTGATTTCATCTTCATTTAACTGATTTCATCGTTAACTGATTTCATCGTTAACTGATTTCATCTTCATTTAACTGATTTCATCGTTAACTGATTTCATCGTTAACTGATTTCATCGTTAATTGATTTCATCGTTAACTGATTTCATTTTCATTCTTCATTTAACTGATTTCATCGTTAACTGATTTCATCGTTAACTGATTTCATCTTCATTTAACTGATTTCATCGTTAACTGATTTCATCGTTAATTGATTTCATCGTTAACTGATTTCATCTTCATTCTTCATTTAACTGATTTCATCGTTAACTGATTTCATCTTCATTTAACTGATTTCATCGTTAACTGATTTCATCGTTAACTGATTTCATCGTTAACTGATTTCATCTTCATTTAACTGATTTCATCGTTAACTGATTTCATCTTCATTCTTCATTTAACTGATTTCATCTTTAACTGATTTCATCGTTAACTGATTTCATCTTCATTTAACTGATTTCATCGTTAATTGATTTCATCGTTAACTGATTTCATCGTTAACTGATTTCATCTTCATTTAACTGATTTCATCGTTAACTGATTTCATCGTTAACTGATTTCATCTTCATTTAACTGATTTCATCGTTAACTGATTTCATCGTTAACTGATTTCATCGTTAACTGATTTCATCTTCATTTAACTGATTTCATTGTTAACTGATTTCATCGTTAACTGATTTCATCTTCATTTAACTGATTTCATCGTTAACTGATTTCATCGTTAACTGATTTCATCGTTAACTGATTTCATCTTCATTTAACTGATTTCATTTTCATTCTTCATTTAACTGATTTCATCTTCATTTAACTGATTTCATCGTTAACTGATTTCATCGTTAACTGATTTCATCGTTAACTGATTTCATCTTCATTTAACTGATTTCATTTTCATTCTTCATTTAACTGATTTCATCGTTAACTGATTTCATCTTCATTTAACTGATTTCATCGTTAACTGATTTCATCGTTAACTGATTTCATCGTTAACTGATTTCATCTTCATTTAACTGATTTCATCGTTAACTGATTTCATCTTCATTTAATTGATTTCATCGTTAACTGATTTCATCGTTAACTGATTTCATCGTTAACTGATTTCATCTTCATTTAACTGATTTCATCGTTAACTGATTTCATCTTCATTTAACTGATTTCATTTTCATTCTTCATTTAACTGATTTCATCGTTAACTGATTTCATCTTCATTTAACTGATTTCATCGTTAACTGATTTCATCGTTAACTGATTTCATCGTTAACTGATTTCATCTTCATTTAACTGATTTCATTTTCATTCTTCATTTAACTGATTTCATCGTTAACTGATTTCATCTTCATTTAACTGATTTCATCGTTAACTGATTTCATCGTTAACTGATTTCATCTTCATTTAACTGATTTCATTGTTAACTGATTTCATCGTTAACTGATTTCATCTTCATTTAACTGATTTCATCGTTAACTGATTTCATCGTTAACTGATTTCATCTTCATTTAACTGATTTCATCGTTAACTGATTTCATCGTTAATTGATTTCATCGTTAACTGATTTCATTTTCATTCTTCATTTAACTGATTTCATCGTTAACTGATTTCATCGTTAACTGATTTCATCTTCATTTAACTGATTTCATCGTTAACTGATTTCATCGTTAATTGATTTCATCGTTAACTGATTTCATCTTCATTTAACTGATTTCATCGTTAATTGATTTCATCGTTAACTGATTTCATCGTTAACTGATTTCATCGTTAACTGATTTCATCTTCATTCTTCATTTAACTGATTTCATCTTTAACTGATTTCATCGTTAACTGATTTCATCTTCATTTAACTGATTTCATCGTTAATTGATTTCATCGTTAACTGATTTCATCGTTAATTGATTTCATCGTTAACTGATTTCATCTTCATTTAACTGATTTCATCGTTAACTGATTTCATCTTCATTCTTCATTTAACTGATTTCATCTTTAACTGATTTCATCGTTAACTGATTTCATCTTCATTTAACTGATTTCATCGTTAATTGATTTCATCGTTAACTGATTTCATCGTTAACTGATTTCATCTTCATTTAACTGATTTCATCGTTAACTGATTTCATCGTTAACTGATTTCATCTTTAACTGATTTCATCTTCATTTAACTGATTTCATCGTTAACTGATTTCATCGTTAACTGATTTCATCTTCATTTAACTGATTTCATCTTCATTTAACTGATTTCATCGTTAACTGATTTCATCGTTAACTGATTTCATCTTCATTTAATTGATTTCATCGTTAACTGATTTCATCGTTAACTGATTTCATCGTTAACTGATTTCATCTTCATTTAACTGATTTCATCGTTAACTGATTTCATCGTTAACTGATTTCATCTTCATTTAACTGATTTCATCGTTAACTGATTTCATCGTTAACTGATTTCATCTTCATTTAACTGATTTCATCGTTAACTGATTTCATCGTTAATTGATTTCATCGTTAACTGATTTCATTTTCATTCTTCATTTAACTGATTTCATCGTTAACTGATTTCATCGTTAACTGATTTCATCTTCATTTAACTGATTTCATCGTTAACTGATTTCATCGTTAATTGATTTCATCGTTAACTGATTTCATCTTCATTCTTCATTTAACTGATTTCATCGTTAACTGATTTCATCTTCATTTAACTGATTTCATCGTTAACTGATTTCATCGTTAACTGATTTCATCGTTAACTGATTTCATCTTCATTTAACTGATTTCATCGTTAACTGATTTCATCTTCATTCTTCATTTAACTGATTTCATCTTTAACTGATTTCATCGTTAACTGATTTCATCTTCATTTAACTGATTTCATCGTTAATTGATTTCATCGTTAACTGATTTCATCGTTAACTGATTTCATCTTCATTTAACTGATTTCATCGTTAACTGATTTCATCGTTAACTGATTTCATCTTTAACTGATTTCATCTTCATTTAACTGATTTCATCGTTAACTGATTTCATCGTTAACTGATTTCATCTTCATTTAACTGATTTCATTGTTAACTGATTTCATCGTTAACTGATTTCATCTTCATTTAACTGATTTCATCGTTAACTGATTTCATCGTTAACTGATTTCATCGTTAACTGATTTCATCTTCATTTAACTGATTTCATTTTCATTCTTCATTTAACTGATTTCATCGTTAACTGATTTCATCTTCATTTAACTGATTTCATCGTTAACTGATTTCATCGTTAACTGATTTCATCGTTAACTGATTTCATCTTTAACTGATTTCATCGTTAACTGATTTCATCTTCATTTAACTGATTTCATCGTTAACTGATTTCATCTTCATTTAATTGATTTCATCGTTAACTGATTTCATCGTTAACTGATTTCATCGTTAACTGATTTCATCTTCATTTAACTGATTTCATCGTTAACTGATTTCATCGTTAACTGATTTCATCTTCATTTAATTGATTTCATCGTTAACTGATTTCATCGTTAACTGATTTCATCTTCATTTAACTGATTTCATCGTTAACTAATTTCATCGTTAACTGATTTCATCTTCATTTAACTGATTTCATCGTTAACTGATTTCATCGTTAATTGATTTCATCGTTAACTGATTTCATTTTCATTCTTCATTTAACTGATTTCATCGTTAACTGATTTCATCTTCATTTAACTGATTTCATCGTTAACTGATTTCATCGTTAACTGATTTCATCTTCATTTAACTGATTTCATCGTTAACTGATTTCATCGTTAACTGATTTCATCGTTAACTGATTTCATCTTCATTTAACTGATTTCATTGTTAACTGATTTCATCGTTAACTGATTTCATCTTCATTTAACTGATTTCATCGTTAACTGATTTCATCGTTAACTGATTTCATCGTTAACTGATTTCATCTTCATTTAACTGATTTCATTTTCATTCTTCATTTAACTGATTTCATCGTTAACTGATTTCATCTTCATTTAACTGATTTCATCGTTAACTGATTTCATCGTTAACTGATTTCATCTTCATTTAACTGATTTCATCGTTAACTGATTTCATCTTCATTTAACTGATTTCATCGTTAACTGATTTCATCGTTAACTGATTTCATCGTTAACTGATTTCATCTTCATTTAACTGATTTCATCGTTAACTGATTTCATCGTTAATTGATTTCATCGTTAACTGATTTCATTTTCATTCTTCATTTAACTGATTTCATCGTTAACTGATTTCATCGTTAACTGATTTCATCTTCATTTAACTGATTTCATCGTTAACTGATTTCATCTTCATTCTTCATTTAACTGATTTCATCTTTAACTGATTTCATCGTTAACTGATTTCATCTTCATTTAACTGATTTCATCGTTAATTGATTTCATCGTTAACTGATTTCATCGTTAATTGATTTCATCGTTAACTGATTTCATCTTCATTTAACTGATTTCATCGTTAACTGATTTCATCTTCATTCTTCATTTAACTGATTTCATCTTTAACTGATTTCATCGTTAACTGATTTCATCTTCATTTAACTGATTTCATCGTTAATTGATTTCATCGTTAACTGATTTCATCGTTAACTGATTTCATCTTCATTTAACTGATTTCATCGTTAACTGATTTCATCGTTAACTGATTTCATCTTTAACTGATTTCATCTTCATTTAACTGATTTCATCGTTAACTGATTTCATCGTTAACTGATTTCATCTTCATTTAATTGATTTCATCGTTAACTGATTTCATCGTTAACTGATTTCATCGTTAACTGATTTCATCTTCATTTAACTGATTTCATCGTTAACTGATTTCATCGTTAACTGATTTCATCGTTAACTGATTTCATCTTCATTTAACTGATTTCATCGTTAACTGATTTCATCGTTAACTGATTTCATCTTCATTTAACTGATTTCATCGTTAACTGATTTCATCGTTAATTGATTTCATCGTTAACTGATTTCATTTTCATTCTTCATTTAACTGATTTCATCGTTAACTGATTTCATCGTTAACTGATTTCATCTTCATTTAACTGATTTCATCGTTAACTGATTTCATCGTTAATTGATTTCATCGTTAACTGATTTCATCTTCATTCTTCATTTAACTGATTTCATCGTTAACTGATTTCATCTTCATTTAACTGATTTCATCGTTAACTGATTTCATCGTTAACTGATTTCATCGTTAACTGATTTCATCTTCATTTAACTGATTTCATCGTTAACTGATTTCATCTTCATTCTTCATTTAACTGATTTCATCTTTAACTGATTTCATCGTTAACTGATTTCATCTTCATTTAACTGATTTCATCGTTAATTGATTTCATCGTTAACTGATTTCATCGTTAACTGATTTCATCTTCATTTAACTGATTTCATCGTTAACTGATTTCATCGTTAACTGATTTCATCTTTAACTGATTTCATCTTCATTTAACTGATTTCATCGTTAACTGATTTCATCGTTAACTGATTTCATCGTTAACTGATTTCATCTTCATTTCACTGATTTCATTGTTAACTGATTTCATCGTTAACTGATTTCATCTTCATTTAACTGATTTCATCGTTAACTGATTTCATCGTTAACTGATTTCATCGTTAACTGATTTCATCGTTAACTGATTTCATCTTTAACTGATTTCATCGTTAACTGATTTCATCTTCATTTAACTGATTTCATCGTTAACTGATTTCATCTTCATTTAATTGATTTCATCGTTAACTGATTTCATCGTTAACTGATTTCATCGTTAACTGATTTCATCGTTAACTGATTTCATCGTTAACTGATTTCATCGTTAACTGATTTCATCTTCATTTAACTGATTTCATCGTTAACTGATTTCATCGTTAACTGATTTCATCTTTAACTGATTTCATCTTCATTTAACTGATTTCATCGTTAACTGATTTCATCGTTAACTGATTTCATCGTTAACTGATTTCATCTTCATTTAACTGATTTCATCGTTAACTGATTTCATCGTTAACTGATTTCATCTTCATTTAACTGATTTCATTTTCATTCTTCATTTAACTGATTTCATCGTTAACTGATTTCATCTTCATTTAATTGATTTCATCGTTAACTGATTTCATCGTTAACTGATTTCATCTTCATTTAACTGATTTCATCGTTAACTGATTTCATCGTTAACTGATTTCATCTTCATTTAACTGATTTCATCGTTAACTGATTTCATCGTTAATTGATTTCATCGTTAACTGATTTCATTTTCATTCTTCATTTAACTGATTTCATCGTTAACTGATTTCATCGTTAACTGATTTCATCGTTAACTGATTTCATCTTCATTTAACTGATTTCATTTTCATTCTTCATTTAACTGATTTCATCGTTAACTGATTTCATCTTCATTTAACTGATTTCATCGTTAACTGATTTCATCGTTAACTGATTTCATCGTTAACTGATTTCATCTTTAACTGATTTCATCGTTAACTGATTTCATCTTCATTTAACTGATTTCATCGTTAACTGATTTCATCTTCATTTAATTGATTTCATCGTTAACTGATTTCATCGTTAACTGATTTCATCTTCATTTAACTGATTTCATCGTTAAGTGATTTCATCGTTAACTGATTTCATCTTCATTTAACTGATTTCATCGTTAACTGATTTCATCGTTAACTGATTTCATCTTCATTTAACTGATTTCATCGTTAACTGATTTCATCGTTAACTGATTTCATCGTTAACTGATTTCATCTTCATTTAACTGATTTCATTGTTAACTGATTTCATCGTTAACTGATTTCATCTTCATTTAACTGATTTCATCGTTAACTGATTTCATCGTTAACTGATTTCATCGTTAACTGATTTCATCTTCATTTAACTGATTTCATTTTCATTCTTCATTTAACTGATTTCATCGTTAACTGATTTCATCTTCATTTAACTGATTTCATCGTTAACTGATTTCATCGTTAACTGATTTCATCGTTAACTGATTTCATCTTTAACTGATTTCATCGTTAACTGATTTCATCTTCATTTAACTGATTTCATCGTTAACTGATTTCATCGTTAACTGATTTCATCTTTAACTGATTTCATCGTTAACTGATTTCATCTTCATTTAACTGATTTCATCGTTAACTGATTTCATCTTCATTTAATTGATTTCATCGTTAACTGATTTCATCGTTAACTGATTTCATCGTTAACTGATTTCATCTTCATTTAACTGATTTCATCGTTAACTGATTTCATCGTTAACTGATTTCATCTTCATTTAACTGATTTCATTTTCATTCTTCATTTAACTGATTTCATCGTTAACTGATTTCATCTTCATTTAATTGATTTCATCGTTAACTGATTTCATCGTTAACTGATTTCATCGTTAACTGATTTCATCTTCATTTAACTGATTTCATCGTTAACTGATTTCATCGTTAACTGATTTCATCGTTAACTGATTTCATCTTCATTTAACTGATTTCATCGTTAACTGATTTCATCGTTAACTGATTTCATCTTCATTTAACTGATTTCATCGTTAACTGATTTCATCGTTAATTGATTTCATCGTTAACTGATTTCATTTTCATTCTTCATTTAACTGATTTCATCGTTAACTGATTTCATCGTTAACTGATTTCATCGTTAACTGATTTCATCTTCATTTAACTGATTTCATTTTCATTCTTCATTTAACTGATTTCATCGTTAACTGATTTCATCGTTAACTGATTTCATCTTCATTTAACTGATTTCATCGTTAACTGATTTCATCGTTAACTGATTTCATCTTCATTTAACTGATTTCATCGTTAACTGATTTCATCGTTAATTGATTTCATCGTTAACTGATTTCATTTTCATTCTTCATTTAACTGATTTCATCGTTAACTGATTTCATCGTTAACTGATTTCATCTTCATTTAACTGATTTCATCGTTAACTGATTTCATCGTTAATTGATTTCATCGTTAACTGATTTCATCTTCATTCTTCATTTAACTGATTTCATCGTTAACTGATTTCATCTTCATTTAACTGATTTCATCGTTAACTGATTTCATCGTTAACTGATTTCATCGTTAACTGATTTCATCTTCATTTAACTGATTTCATCGTTAACTGATTTCATCTTCATTCTTCATTTAACTGATTTCATCTTTAACTGATTTCATCGTTAACTGATTTCATCTTCATTTAACTGATTTCATCGTTAATTGATTTCATCGTTAACTGATTTCATCGTTAACTGATTTCATCTTCATTTAACTGATTTCATCGTTAACTGATTTCATCGTTAACTGATTTCATCTTTAACTGATTTCATCTTCATTTAACTGATTTCATCGTTAACTGATTTCATCGTTAACTGATTTCATCGTTAACTGATTTCATCTTCATTTCACTGATTTCATTGTTAACTGATTTCATCGTTAACTGATTTCATCTTCATTTAACTGATTTCATCGTTAACTGATTTCATCGTTAACTGATTTCATCGTTAACTGATTTCATCGTTAACTGATTTCATCTTTAACTGATTTCATCGTTAACTGATTTCATCTTCATTTAACTGATTTCATCGTTAACTGATTTCATCTTCATTTAATTGATTTCATCGTTAACTGATTTCATCGTTAACTGATTTCATCGTTAACTGATTTCATCTTCATTTAACTGATTTCATCGTTAACTGATTTCATCGTTAACTGATTTCATCTTCATTTAACTGATTTCATCGTTAACTGATTTCATCGTTAACTGATTTCATCTTCATTTAACTGATTTCATCGTTAACTGATTTCATCGTTAACTGATTTCATCGTTAACTGATTTCATCTTCATTTAACTGATTTCATTGTTAACTGATTTCATCGTTAACTGATTTCATCTTCATTTAACTGATTTCATCGTTAACTGATTTCATCGTTAACTGATTTCATCTTCATTTAACTGATTTCATTTTCATTCTTCATTTAACTGATTTCATCGTTAACTGATTTCATCTTCATTTAACTGATTTCATCGTTAACTGATTTCATCGTTAACTGATTTCATCTTTAACTGATTTCATCGTTAACTGATTTCATCTTCATTTAACTGATTTCATCGTTAACTGATTTCATCTTCATTTAATTGATTTCATCGTTAACTGATTTCATCGTTAACTGATTTCATCGTTAACTGATTTCATCTTCATTTAACTGATTTCATCGTTAACTGATTTCATCGTTAACTGATTTCATCTTCATTTAACTGATTTCATTTTCATTCTTCATTTAACTGATTTCATCGTTAACTGATTTCATCGTTAACTGATTTCATCTTCATTTAACTGATTTCATCGTTAACTGATTTCATCGTTAACTGATTTCATCGTTAACTGATTTCATCTTCATTTAACTGATTTCATCGTTAACTGATTTCATCGTTAACTGATTTCATCTTCATTTAACTGATTTCATCGTTAACTGATTTCATCGTTAATTGATTTCATCGTTAACTGATTTCATTTTCATTCTTCATTTAACTGATTTCATCGTTAACTGATTTCATCGTTAACTGATTTCATCTTCATTTAACTGATTTCATCGTTAACTGATTTCATCGTTAATTGATTTCATCGTTAACTGATTTCATCTTCATTCTTCATTTAACTGATTTCATCGTTAACTGATTTCATCTTCATTTAACTGATTTCATCGTTAACTGATTTCATCGTTAACTGATTTCATCGTTAACTGATTTCATCGTTAACTGATTTCATCTTCATTTAACTGATTTCATCGTTAACTGATTTCATCTTCATTCTTCATTTAACTGATTTCATCTTTAACTGATTTCATCGTTAACTGATTTCATCTTCATTTAACTGATTTCATCGTTAATTGATTTCATCGTTAACTGATTTCATCGTTAATTGATTTCATCGTTAACTGATTTCATCTTCATTTAACTGATTTCATCGTTAACTGATTTCATCTTCATTCTTCATTTAACTGATTTCATCTTTAACTGATTTCATCGTTAACTGATTTCATCTTCATTTAACTGATTTCATCGTTAATTGATTTCATCGTTAACTGATTTCATCGTTAATTGATTTCATCGTTAACTGATTTCATCTTCATTTAACTGATTTCATCGTTAACTGATTTCATCTTCATTCTTCATTTAACTGATTTCATCTTTAACTGATTTCATCGTTAACTGATTTCATCTTCATTTAACTGATTTCATCGTTAATTGATTTCATCGTTAACTGATTTCATCGTTAATTGATTTCATCGTTAACTGATTTCATCTTCATTTAACTGATTTCATCGTTAACTGATTTCATCTTCATTCTTCATTTAACTGATTTCATCTTTAACTGATTTCATCGTTAACTGATTTCATCTTCATTTAACTGATTTCATCGTTAATTGATTTCATCGTTAACTGATTTCATCGTTAACTGATTTCATCTTCATTTAACTGATTTCATCGTTAACTGATTTCATCGTTAACTGATTTCATCTTTAACTGATTTCATCTTCATTTAACTGATTTCATCGTTAACTGATTTCATCGTTAACTGATTTCATCGTTAACTGATTTCATCTTCATTTAACTGATTTCATCGTTAACTGATTTCATCGTTAACTGATTTCATCTTCATTTAACTGATTTCATTTTCATTCTTCATTTAACTGATTTCATCGTTAACTGATTTCATCTTCATTTAATTGATTTCATCGTTAACTGATTTCATCGTTAACTGATTTCATCTTCATTTAACTGATTTCATCGTTAACTGATTTCATCGTTAACTGATTTCATCTTCATTTAACTGATTTCATCGTTAACTGATTTCATCGTTAATTGATTTCATCGTTAACTGATTTCATTTTCATTCTTCATTTAACTGATTTCATCGTTAACTGATTTCATCGTTAACTGATTTCATCGTTAACTGATTTCATCTTCATTTAACTGATTTCATTTTCATTCTTCATTTAACTGATTTCATCGTTAACTGATTTCATCTTCATTTAACTGATTTCATCGTTAACTGATTTCATCGTTAACTGATTTCATCGTTAACTGATTTCATCTTTAACTGATTTCATCGTTAACTGATTTCATCTTCATTTAACTGATTTCATCGTTAACTGATTTCATCTTCATTTAATTGATTTCATCGTTAACTGATTTCATCGTTAACTGATTTCATCGTTAACTGATTTCATCTTCATTTAACTGATTTCATCGTTAACTGATTTCATCGTTAACTGATTTCATCTTCATTTAACTGATTTCATCGTTAACTGATTTCATAGTTAACTGATTTCATCTTCATTTAACTGATTTCATCGTTAACTGATTTCATCGTTAACTGATTTCATCGTTAACTGATTTCATCTTCATTTAACTGATTTCATTGTTAACTGATTTCATCGTTAACTGATTTCATCTTCATTTAACTGATTTCATCGTTAACTGATTTCATCGTTAACTGATTTCATCGTTAACTGATTTCATCTTCATTTAACTGATTTCATTTTCATTCTTCATTTAACTGATTTCATCGTTAACTGATTTCATCTTCATTTAACTGATTTCATCGTTAACTGATTTCATCTTTAACTGATTTCATCGTTAACTGATTTCATCTTCATTTAACTGATTTCATCGTTAACTGATTTCATCGTTAACTGATTTCATCTTTAACTGATTTCATCGTTAACTGATTTCATCTTCATTTAACTGATTTCATCGTTAACTGATTTCATCTTCATTTAATTGATTTCATCGTTAACTGATTTCATCGTTAACTGATTTCATCGTTAACTGATTTCATCTTCATTTAACTGATTTCATCGTTAACTGATTTCATCGTTAACTGATTTCATCTTCATTTAACTGATTTCATTTTCATTCTTCATTTAACTGATTTCATCGTTAACTGATTTCATCTTCATTTAATTGATTTCATCGTTAACTGATTTCATCGTTAACTGATTTCATCTTCATTTAACTGATTTCATCGTTAACTGATTTCATCGTTAACTGATTTCATCGTTAACTGATTTCATCTTCATTTAACTGATTTCATCGTTAACTGATTTCATCGTTAACTGATTTCATCTTCATTTAACTGATTTCATCGTTAACTGATTTCATCGTTAATTGATTTCATCGTTAACTGATTTCATTTTCATTCTTCATTTAACTGATTTCATCGTTAACTGATTTCATCGTTAACTGATTTCATCGTTAACTGATTTCATCTTCATTTAACTGATTTCATTTTCATTCTTCATTTAACTGATTTCATCGTTAACTGATTTCATCTTCATTTAACTGATTTCATCGTTAACTGATTTCATCGTTAACTGATTTCATCGTTAACTGATTTCATCTTTAACTGATTTCATCGTTAACTGATTTCATCTTCATTTAACTGATTTCATCGTTAACTGATTTCATCTTCATTTAATTGATTTCATCGTTAACTGATTTCATCGTTAACTGATTTCATCGTTAACTGATTTCATCTTCATTTAACTGATTTCATCGTTAACTGATTTCATCGTTAACTGATTTCATCGTTAACTGATTTCATCTTCATTTAACTGATTTCATCGTTAACTGATTTCATCGTTAACTGATTTCATCTTCATTTAACTGATTTCATCGTTAACTGATTTCATCGTTAACTGATTTCATCGTTAACTGATTTCATCTTCATTTAACTGATTTCATCGTTAACTGATTTCATCTTCATTTAACTGATTTCATCGTTAACTGATTTCATCGTTAACTGATTTCATCGTTAACTGATTTCATCTTCATTTAACTGATTTCATTTTCATTCTTCATTTAACTGATTTCATCGTTAACTGATTTCATCTTCATTTAACTGATTTCATCGTTAACTGATTTCATCTTCATTCTTCATTTAACTGATTTCATCTTTAACTGATTTCATCGTTAACTGATTTCATCTTCATTTAACTGATTTCATCGTTAATTGATTTCATCGTTAACTGATTTCATCGTTAATTGATTTCATCGTTAACTGATTTCATCTTCATTTAACTGATTTCATCGTTAACTGATTTCATCTTCATTCTTCATTTAACTGATTTCATCTTTAACTGATTTCATCGTTAACTGATTTCATCTTCATTTAACTGATTTCATCGTTAATTGATTTCATCGTTAACTGATTTCATCGTTAATTGATTTCATCGTTAACTGATTTCATCTTCATTTAACTGATTTCATCGTTAACTGATTTCATCTTCATTCTTCATTTAACTGATTTCATCTTTAACTGATTTCATCGTTAACTGATTTCATCTTCATTTAACTGATTTCATCGTTAATTGATTTCATCGTTAACTGATTTCATCGTTAATTGATTTCATCGTTAACTGATTTCATCTTCATTTAACTGATTTCATCGTTAACTGATTTCATCTTCATTCTTCATTTAACTGATTTCATCTTTAACTGATTTCATCGTTAACTGATTTCATCTTCATTTAACTGATTTCATCGTTAATTGATTTCATCGTTAACTGATTTCATCGTTAACTGATTTCATCTTCATTTAACTGATTTCATCGTTAACTGATTTCATCGTTAACTGATTTCATCTTTAACTGATTTCATCTTCATTTAACTGATTTCATCGTTAACTGATTTCATCGTTAACTGATTTCATCGTTAACTGATTTCATCTTCATTTAACTGATTTCATCTTCATTTAACTGATTTCATCGTTAACTGATTTCATCGTTAACTGATTTCATCGTTAACTGATTTCATCTTCATTTAATTGATTTCATCGTTAACTGATTTCATCGTTAACTGATTTCATCGTTAACTGATTTCATCTTCATTTAACTGATTTCATCGTTAACTGATTTCATCGTTAACTGATTTCATCGTTAACTGATTTCATCTTCATTTAACTGATTTCATCGTTAACTGATTTCATCGTTAACTGATTTCATCTTCATTTAACTGATTTCATCGTTAACTGATTTCATCGTTAATTGATTTCATCGTTAACTGATTTCATTTTCATTCTTCATTTAACTGATTTCATCGTTAACTGATTTCATCGTTAACTGATTTCATCTTCATTTAACTGATTTCATCGTTAACTGATTTCATCGTTAATTGATTTCATCGTTAACTGATTTCATCTTCATTCTTCATTTAACTGATTTCATCGTTAACTGATTTCATCTTCATTTAACTGATTTCATCGTTAACTGATTTCATCGTTAACTGATTTCATCTTCATTTAACTGATTTCATCGTTAACTGATTTCATCTTCATTCTTCATTTAACTGATTTCATCTTTAACTGATTTCATCGTTAACTGATTTCATCTTCATTTAACTGATTTCATCGTTAATTGATTTCATCGTTAACTGATTTCATCGTTAATTGATTTCATCGTTAACTGATTTCATCTTCATTTAACTGATTTCATCGTTAACTGATTTCATCTTCATTCTTCATTTAACTGATTTCATCTTTAACTGATTTCATCGTTAACTGATTTCATCTTCATTTAACTGATTTCATCGTTAATTGATTTCATCGTTAACTGATTTCATCGTTAATTGATTTCATCGTTAACTGATTTCATCTTCATTTAACTGATTTCATCGTTAACTGATTTCATCTTCATTCTTCATTTAACTGATTTCATCTTTAACTGATTTCATCGTTAACTGATTTCATCTTCATTTAACTGATTTCATCGTTAATTGATTTCATCGTTAACTGATTTCATCGTTAATTGATTTCATCGTTAACTGATTTCATCTTCATTTAACTGATTTCATCGTTAACTGATTTCATCTTCATTCTTCATTTAACTGATTTCATCTTTAACTGATTTCATCGTTAACTGATTTCATCTTCATTTAACTGATTTCATCGTTAATTGATTTCATCGTTAACTGATTTCATCTTCATTTAACTGATTTCATCGTTAACTGATTTCATCGTTAACTGATTTCATCTTTAACTGATTTCATCTTCATTTAACTGATTTCATCGTTAACTGATTTCATCGTTAACTGATTTCATCTTCATTTAACTGATTTCATCGTTAACTGATTTCATCGTTAACTGATTTCATCTTCATTTAACTGATTTCATCGTTAACTGATTTCATCGTTAATTGATTTCATCGTTAACTGATTTCATTTTCATTCTTCATTTAACTGATTTCATCGTTAACTGATTTCATCGTTAACTGATTTCATCTTCATTTAACTGATTTCATCGTTAACTGATTTCATCGTTAATTGATTTCATCGTTAACTGATTTCATCTTCATTCTTCATTTAACTGATTTCATCGTTAACTGATTTCATCTTCATTTAACTGATTTCATCGTTAACTGATTTCATCGTTAACTGATTTCATCTTCATTTAACTGATTTCATCGTTAACTGATTTCATCTTCATTCTTCATTTAACTGATTTCATCTTTAACTGATTTCATCGTTAACTGATTTCATCTTCATTTAACTGATTTCATCGTTAATTGATTTCATCGTTAACTGATTTCATCGTTAATTGATTTCATCGTTAACTGATTTCATCTTCATTTAACTGATTTCATCGTTAACTGATTTCATCTTCATTCTTCATTTAACTGATTTCATCTTTAACTGATTTCATCGTTAACTGATTTCATCTTCATTTAACTGATTTCATCGTTAATTGATTTCATCGTTAACTGATTTCATCGTTAATTGATTTCATCGTTAACTGATTTCATCTTCATTTAACTGATTTCATCGTTAACTGATTTCATCTTCATTCTTCATTTAACTGATTTCATCTTTAACTGATTTCATCGTTAACTGATTTCATCTTCATTTAACTGATTTCATCGTTAATTGATTTCATCGTTAACTGATTTCATCGTTAATTGATTTCATCGTTAACTGATTTCATCTTCATTTAACTGATTTCATCGTTAACTGATTTCATCTTCATTCTTCATTTAACTGATTTCATCTTTAACTGATTTCATCGTTAACTGATTTCATCTTCATTTAACTGATTTCATCGTTAATTGATTTCATCGTTAACTGATTTCATCTTCATTTAACTGATTTCATCGTTAACTGATTTCATCGTTAACTGATTTCATCTTTAACTGATTTCATCTTCATTTAACTGATTTCATCGTTAACTGATTTCATCGTTAACTGATTTCATCTTCATTTAACTGATTTCATCGTTAACTGATTTCATCGTTAACTGATTTCATCTTCATTTAACTGATTTCATCGTTAACTGATTTCATCGTTAATTGATTTCATCGTTAACTGATTTCATTTTCATTCTTCATTTAACTGATTTCATCGTTAACTGATTTCATCGTTAACTGATTTCATCTTCATTTAACTGATTTCATCGTTAACTGATTTCATCGTTAATTGATTTCATCGTTAACTGATTTCATCTTCATTCTTCATTTAACTGATTTCATCGTTAACTGATTTCATCTTCATTTAACTGATTTCATCGTTAACTGATTTCATCGTTAACTGATTTCATCGTTAACTGATTTCATCTTCATTTAACTGATTTCATCGTTAACTGATTTCATCTTCATTCTTCATTTAACTGATTTCATCTTTAACTGATTTCATCGTTAACTGATTTCATCTTCATTTAACTGATTTCATCGTTAATTGATTTCATCGTTAACTGATTTCATCGTTAACTGATTTCATCTTCATTTAACTGATTTCATCGTTAACTGATTTCATCGTTAACTGATTTCATCGTTAACTGATTTCATCGTTAACTGATTTCATCTTCATTTAACTGATTTCATCGTTAACTGATTTCATCGTTAACTGATTTCATCGTTAACTGATTTCATCTTCATTTAACTGATTTCATTGTTAACTGATTTCATCGTTAACTGATTTCATCTTCATTTAACTGATTTCATCGTTAACTGATTTCATCGTTAACTGATTTCATCGTTAACTGATTTCATCTTCATTTAACTGATTTCATTTTCATTCTTCATTTAACTGATTTCATCGTTAACTGATTTCATCTTCATTTAACTGATTTCATCGTTAACTGATTTCATCGTTAACTGATTTCATCGTTAACTGATTTCATCTTTAACTGATTTCATCGTTAACTGATTTCATCTTCATTTAACTGATTTCATCGTTAACTGATTTCATCTTCATTTAATTGATTTCATCGTTAACTGATTTCATCGTTAACTGATTTCATCGTTAACTGATTTCATCGTTAACTGATTTCATCTTCATTTAACTGATTTCATCGTTAACTGATTTCATCGTTAACTGATTTCATCTTCATTTAACTGATTTCATTTTCATTCTTCATTTAACTGATTTCATCGTTAACTGATTTCATCTTCATTTAATTGATTTCATCGTTAACTGATTTCATCGTTAACTGATTTCATCTTCATGTAACTGATTTCATCGTTAACTGATTTCATCGTTAACTGATTTCATCTTCATTTAACTGATTTCATCGTTAACTGATTTCATCGTTAATTGATTTCATCGTTAACTGATTTCATTTTCATTCTTCATTTAACTGATTTCATCGTTAACTGATTTCATCGTTAACTGATTTCATCTTCATTTAACTGATTTCATCGTTAATTGATTTCATCGTTAACTGATTTCATCTTCATTTAACTGATTTCATCGTTAACTGATTTCATCGTTAACTGATTTCATCGTTAACTGATTTCATCTTTAACTGATTTCATCGTTAACTGATTTCATCGTTAACTGATTTCATCTTCATTTAACTGATTTCATTGTTAACTGATTTCATCGTTAACTGATTTCATCTTCATTTAATTGATTTCATCGTTAACTGATTTCATCTTCATTTAATTGATTTCATCGTTAACTGATTTCATCGTTAACTGATTTCATCGTTAACTGATTTCATCTTCATTTAACTGATTTCATCGTTAACTCATTTCATCGTTAACTGATTTCATCTTCATTTAACTGATTTCATCGTTAACTGATTTCATCGTTAACTGATTTCATCTTCATTTAACTGATTTCATCGTTAACTGATTTCATCGTTAACTGATTTCATCGTTAACTGATTTCATCTTCATTTAACTGATTTCATTTTCATTCTTCATTTAACTGATTTCATCGTTAACTGATTTCATCTTCATTTAACTGATTTCATCGTTAACTGATTTCATTGTTAACTGATTTCATCTTTAACTGATTTCATCGTTAACTGATTTCATCTTCATTTAACTGATTTCATCGTTAACTGATTTCATCTTCATTTAATTGATTTCATCGTTAACTGATTTCATCGTTAACTGATTTCATCGTTAATTGATTTCATCGTTAACTGATTTCATCTTCATTTAACTGATTTCATCGTTAATTGATTTCATCGTTAACTGATTTCATCGTTAACTGATTTCATCGTTAACTGATTTCATCTTCATTTAACTGATTTCATCGTTAATTGATTTCATCGTTAACTGATTTCATCGTTAACTGATTTCATCGTTAACTGATTTCATCTTCATTCTTCATTTAACTGATTTCATCTTTAACTGATTTCATCGTTAACTGATTTCATCTTCATTTAACTGATTTCATCGTTAATTGATTTCATCGTTAACTGATTTCATCGTTAATTGATTTCATCGTTAACTGATTTCATCTTCATTTAACTGATTTCATCGTTAACTGATTTCATCTTCATTCTTCATTTAACTGATTTCATCTTTAACTGATTTCATCGTTAACTGATTTCATCTTCATTTAACTGATTTCATCGTTAATTGATTTCATCGTTAACTGATTTCATCGTTAACTGATTTCATCTTCATTTAACTGATTTCATCGTTAACTGATTTCATCGTTAACTGATTTCATCTTTAACTGATTTCATCTTCATTTAACTGATTTCATCGTTAACTGATTTCATCGTTAACTGATTTCATCGTTAACTGATTTCATCGTTAACTGATTTCATCTTCATTTAACTGATTTCATCGTTAACTGATTTCATCGTTAACTGATTTCATCTTCATTTAATTGATTTCATCGTTAACTGATTTCATCGTTAACTGATTTCATCGTTAACTGATTTCATCTTCATTTAACTGATTTCATCGTTAACTGATTTCATCGTTAACTGATTTCATCGTTAACTGATTTCATCTTCATTTAACTGATTTCATCGTTAACTGATTTCATCGTTAACTGATTTCATCTTCATTTAACTGATTTCATCGTTAATTGATTTCATCGTTAACTGATTTCATCGTTAACTGATTTCATCTTCATTTAACTGATTTCATCGTTAACTGATTTCATCGTTAACTGATTTCATCTTTAACTGATTTCATCTTCATTTAACTGATTTCATCGTTAACTGATTTCATCGTTAACTGATTTCATCGTTAACTGATTTCATCTTCATTTAACTGATTTCATTGTTAACTGATTTCATCGTTAACTGATTTCATCTTCATTTAACTGATTTCATCGTTAACTGATTTCATCGTTAACTGATTTCATCGTTAACTGATTTCATCGTTAACTGATTTCATCTTCATTTAACTGATTTCATTTTCATTCTTCATTTAACTGATTTCATCGTTAACTGATTTCATCTTCGTTTAACTGATTTCATCGTTAACTGATTTCATCGTTAACTGATTTCATCGTTAACTGATTTCATCTTTAACTGATTTCATCTTCATTTAACTGATTTCATCGTTAACTGATTTCATCTTCATTTAATTGATTTCATCGTTAACTGATTTCATCGTTAACTGATTTCATCGTTAACTGATTTCATCTTCATTTAACTGATTTCATCGTTAACTGATTTCATCGTTAACTGATTTCATCTTCATTTAAATGATTTCATTTTCATTCTTCATTTAACTGATTTCATCGTTAACTGATTTCATCTTCATTTAATTGATTTCATCGTTAACTGATTTCATCGTTAACTGATTTCATCTTCATTTAACTGATTTCATCGTTAACTGATTTCATCTTCATTTAACTGATTTCATTTTCATTCTTCATTTAACTGATTTCATCGTTAACTGATTTCATCTTCATTTAACTGATTTCATTTTCATTCTTCATTTAACTGATTTCATCGTGAACTGATTTCATCTTCATTTAACTGATTTCATCGTTAACTGATTTCATCGTTAATTGATTTCATCGTTAACTGATTTCATTTTCATTCTTCATTTAACTGATTTCATCGTTAACTGATTTCATCGTTAACTGATTTCATCTTCATTTAACTGATTTCATCGTTAATTGATTTCATCGTTAACTGATTTCATCTTCATTTAACTGATTTCATCGTTAACTGATTTCATCGTTAACTGATTTCATCGTTAACTGATTTCATCTTTAACTGATTTCATCGTTAACTGATTTCATCGTTAACTGATTTCATCTTCATTTAACTGATTTCATTGTTAACTGATTTCATCGTTAACTGATTTCATCTTCATTTAATTGATTTCATCGTTAACTGATTTCATCTTCATTTAATTGATTTCATCGTTAACTGATTTCATCGTTAACTGATTTCATCGTTAACTGATTTCATCTTCATTTAACTGATTTCATCGTTAACTGATTTCATCGTTAACTGATTTCATCTTCATTTAACTGATTTCATCGTTAACTGATTTCATCGTTAACTGATTTCATCTTCATTTAACTGATTTCATCGTTAACTGATTTCATCGTTAACTGATTTCATCGTTAACTGATTTCATCGTTAACTGATTTCATCTTCATTTAACTGATTTCATTGTTAACTGATTTCATCGTTAACTGATTTCATCTTCATTTAACTGATTTCATCGTTAACTGATTTCATCGTTAACTGATTTCATCGTTAACTGATTTCATCTTCATTTAACTGATTTCATTTTCATTCTTCATTTAACTGATTTCATCGTTAACTGATTTCATCTTCATTTAACTGATTTCATCGTTAACTGATTTCATCGTTAACTGATTTCATCGTTAACTGATTTCATCTTTAACTGATTTCATCGTTAACTGATTTCATCTTCATTTAACTGATTTCATCGTTAACTGATTTCATCTTCATTTAATTGATTTCATCGTTAACTGATTTCATCGTTAACTGATTTCATCGTTAACTGATTTCATCGTTAACTGATTTCATCTTCATTTAACTGATTTCATCGTTAACTGATTTCATCGTTAACTGATTTCATCTTCATTTAACTGATTTCATTTTCATTCTTCATTTAACTGATTTCATCGTTAACTGATTTCATCTTCATTTAATTGATTTCATCGTTAACTGATTTCATCGTTAACTGATTTCATCGTTAACTGATTTCATCTTCATTTAACTGATTTCATCGTTAACTGATTTCATCGTTAACTGATTTCATCGTTAACTGATTTCATCTTCATTTAACTGATTTCATCGTTAACTGATTTCATCTTCATTCTTCATTTAACTGATTTCATCTTTAACTGATTTCATCGTTAACTGATTTCATCTTCATTTAACTGATTTCATCGTTAATTGATTTCATCGTTAACTGATTTCATCGTTAATTGATTTCATCGTTAACTGATTTCATCTTCATTTAACTGATTTCATCGTTAACTGATTTCATCTTCATTCTTCATTTAACTGATTTCATCTTTAACTGATTTCATCGTTAACTGATTTCATCTTCATTTAACTGATTTCATCGTTAATTGATTTCATCGTTAACTGATTTCATCGTTAATTGATTTCATCGTTAACTGATTTCATCTTCATTTAACTGATTTCATCGTTAACTGATTTCATCTTCATTCTTCATTTAACTGATTTCATCTTTAACTGATTTCATCGTTAACTGATTTCATCTTCATTTAACTGATTTCATCGTTAATTGATTTCATCGTTAACTGATTTCATCGTTAACTGATTTCATCGTTAACTGATTTCATCTTCATTTAACTGATTTCATCGTTAACTGATTTCATCGTTAACTGATTTCATCTTTAACTGATTTCATCGTTAACTGATTTCATCGTTAACTGATTTCATCGTTAACTGATTTCATCTTCATTTAACTGATTTCATCTTCATTTAACTGATTTCATCGTTAACTGATTTCATCGTTAACTGATTTCATCTTCATTTAATTGATTTCATCGTTAACTGATTTCATCGTTAACTGATTTCATCGTTAACTGATTTCATCTTCATTTAACTGATTTCATCGTTAACTGATTTCATCGTTAACTGATTTCATCGTTAACTGATTTCATCTTCATTTAACTGATTTCATCGTTAACTGATTTCATCGTTAATTGATTTCATCGTTAACTGATTTCATTTTCATTCTTCATTTAACTGATTTCATCGTTAACTGATTTCATCGTTAACTGATTTCATCTTCATTTAACTGATTTCATCGTTAACTGATTTCATCGTTAATTGATTTCATCGTTAACTGATTTCATCTTCATTCTTCATTTAACTGATTTCATCGTTAACTGATTTCATCTTCATTTAACTGATTTCATCGTTAACTGATTTCATCGTTAACTGATTTCATCGTTAACTGATTTCATCTTCATTTAACTGATTTCATCGTTAACTGATTTCATCTTCATTCTTCATTTAACTGATTTCATCTTTAACTGATTTCATCGTTAACTGATTTCATCTTAATTTAACTGATTTCATCGTTAATTGATTTCATCGTTAACTGATTTCATCGTTAACTGATTTCATCTTCATTTAACTGATTTCATCGTTAACTGATTTCATCGTTAACTGATTTCATCTTTAACTGATTTCATCTTCATTTAACTGATTTCATCGTTAACTGATTTCATCGTTAACTGATTTCATCGTTAACTGATTTCATCTTCATTTAACTGATTTCATTGTTAACTGATTTCATCGTTAACTGATTTCATCTTCATTTAACTGATTTCATCGTTAACTGATTTCATCGTTAACTGATTTCATCGTTAACTGATTTCATCTTCATTTAACTGATTTCATTTTCATTCTTCATTTAACTGATTTCATCGTTAACTGATTTCATCTTCATTTAACTGATTTCATCGTTAACTGATTTCATCGTTAACTGATTTCATCGTTAACTGATTTCATCTTTAACTGATTTCATCGTTAACTGATTTCATCTTCATTTAACTGATTTCATCGTTAACTGATTTCATCTTCATTTAATTGATTTCATCGTTAACTGATTTCATCGTTAACTGATTTCATCGTTAACTGATTTCATCTTCATTTAACTGATTTCATCGTTAACTGATTTCATCGTTAACTGATTTCATCTTCATTTAACTGATTTCATCGTTAACTGATTTCATCGTTAATTGATTTCATCGTTAACTGATTTCATTTTCATTCTTCATTTAACTGATTTCATCGTTAACTGATTTCATCGTTAACTGATTTCATCTTCATTTAACTGATTTCATCGTTAACTGATTTCATCGTTAACTGATTTCATCTTCATTTAACTGATTTCATCGTTAACTGATTTCATCGTTAATTGATTTCATCGTTAACTGATTTCATTTTCATTCTTCATTTAACTGATTTCATCGTTAACTGATTTCATCGTTAACTGATTTCATCTTCATTTAACTGATTTCATCGTTAACTGATTTCATCGTTAATTGATTTCATCGTTAACTGATTTCATCTTCATTCTTCATTTAACTGATTTCATCGTTAACTGATTTCATCTTCATTTAACTGATTTCATCGTTAACTGATTTCATCGTTAACTGATTTCATCGTTAACTGATTTCATCGTTAACTGATTTCATCTTCATTTAACTGATTTCATTGTTAACTGATTTCATCGTTAACTGATTTCATCTTCATTTAACTGATTTCATCGTTAACTGATTTCATCGTTAACTGATTTCATCGTTAACTGATTTCATCTTCATTTAACTGATTTCATTTTCATTCTTCATTTAACTGATTTCATCGTTAACTGATTTCATCTTCATTTAACTGATTTCATCGTTAACTGATTTCATCGTTAACTGATTTCATCTTTAACTGATTTCATCGTTAACTGATTTCATCTTCATTTAACTGATTTCATCGTTAACTGATTTCATCTTCATTTAATTGATTTCATCGTTAACTGATTTCATCGTTAACTGATTTCATCGTTAACTGATTTCATCTTCATTTAACTGATTTCATCGTTAACTGATTTCATCGTTAACTGATTTCATCTTCATTTAACTGATTTCATTTTCATTCTTCATTTAACTGATTTCATCGTTAACTGATTTCATCTTCATTTAATTGATTTCATCGTTAACTGATTTCATCGTTAACTGATTTCATCGTTAACTGATTTCATCTTCATTTAACTGATTTCATCGTTAACTGATTTCATCGTTAACTGATTTCATCTTCATTTAACTGATTTCATCGTTAACTGATTTCATCGTTAACTGATTTCATCTTCATTTAACTGATTTCATCGTTAACTGATTTCATCGTTAATTGATTTCATCGTTAACTGATTTCATTTTCATTCTTCATTTAACTGATTTCATCGTTAACTGATTTCATCGTTAACTGATTTCATCTTCATTTAACTGATTTCATCGTTAACTGATTTCATCGTTAATTGATTTCATCGTTAACTGATTTCATCTTCATTCTTCATTTAACTGATTTCATCGTTAACTGATTTCATCTTCATTTAACTGATTTCATCGTTAACTGATTTCATCGTTAACTGATTTCATCGTTAACTGATTTCATCTTCATTTAACTGATTTCATCGTTAACTGATTTCATCTTCATTCTTCATTTAACTGATTTCATCTTTAACTGATTTCATCGTTAACTGATTTCATCTTCATTTAACTGATTTCATCGTTAATTGATTTCATCGTTAACTGATTTCATCGTTAACTGATTTCATCGTTAACTGATTTCATCTTCATTTAACTGATTTCATCGTTAACTGATTTCATCTTCATTCTTCATTTAACTGATTTCATCTTTAACTGATTTCATCGTTAACTGATTTCATCTTCATTTAACTGATTTCATCGTTAATTGATTTCATCGTTAACTGATTTCATCGTTAATTGATTTCATCGTTAACTGATTTCATCTTCATTTAACTGATTTCATCGTTAACTGATTTCATCTTCATTCTTCATTTAACTGATTTCATCTTTAACTGATTTCATCGTTAACTGATTTCATCTTCATTTAACTGATTTCATCGTTAATTGATTTCATCGTTAACTGATTTCATCGTTAACTGATTTCATCGTTAACTGATTTCATCTTCATTTAACTGATTTCATCGTTAACTGATTTCATCTTCATTCTTCATTTAACTGATTTCATCTTTAACTGATTTCATCGTTAACTGATTTCATCTTCATTTAACTGATTTCATCGTTAATTGATTTCATCGTTAACTGATTTCATCGTTAACTGATTTCATCTTCATTTAACTGATTTCATCGTTAACTGATTTCATCGTTAACTGATTTCATCTTTAACTGATTTCATCTTCATTTAACTGATTTCATCGTTAATTGATTTCATCGTTAACTGATTTCATCGTTAACTGATTTCATCGTTAACTGATTTCATCTTCATTTAACTGATTTCATCGTTAATTGATTTCATCGTTAACTGATTTCATCGTTAATTGATTTCATCGTTAACTGATTTCATCTTCATTTAACTGATTTCATCGTTAACTGATTTCATCTTCATTCTTCATTTAACTGATTTCATCTTTAACTGATTTCATCGTTAACTGATTTCATCTTCATTTAACTGATTTCATCGTTAATTGATTTCATCGTTAACTGATTTCATCGTTAACTGATTTCATCTTCATTTAACTGATTTCATCGTTAACTGATTTCATCGTTAACTGATTTCATCTTCATTTAACTGATTTCATCGTTAACTGATTTCATCGTTAACTGATTTCATCGTTAACTGATTTCATCTTCATTTAACTGATTTCATCTTCATTTAACTGATTTCATCGTTAACTGATTTCATCGTTAACTGATTTCATCTTCATTTAATTGATTTCATCGTTAACTGATTTCATCGTTAACTGATTTCATCGTTAACTGATTTCATCGTTAACTGATTTCATCTTCATTTAACTGATTTCATCGTTAACTGATTTCATCGTTAACTGATTTCATCGTTAACTGATTTCATCTTCATTCTTCATTTAACTGATTTCATCGTTAACTGATTTCATCTTCATTTAACTGATTTCATCGTTAACTGATTTCATCGTTAACTGATTTCATCGTTAACTGATTTCATCTTTAACTGATTTCATGGTTAACTGATTTCATCTTCATTTAACTGATTTCATCGTTAACTGATTTCATCGTTAACTGATTTCATTTTCATTCTTCATTTAACTGATTTCATCGTTAACTGATTTCATCGTTAACTGATTTCATCTTCATTTAACTGATTTCATCGTTAACTGATTTCATCGTTAACTGATTTCATCTTCATTTAACTGATTTCATCGTTAACTGATTTCATCGTTAATTGATTTCATCGTTAACTGATTTCATTTTCATTCTTCATTTAACTGATTTCATCGTTAACTGATTTCATCTTCATTTAATTGATTTCATCGTTAACTGATTTCATCGTTAACTGATTTCATCGTTAACTGATTTCATCTTCATTTAACTGATTTCATCGTTAACTGATTTCATCGTTAACTGATTTCATCTTCATTTAACTGATTTCATCGTTAACTGATTTCATCGTTAACTGATTTCATCTTCATTTAACTGATTTCATCGTTAACTGATTTCATCGTTAATTGATTTCATCGTTAACTGATTTCATTTTCATTCTTCATTTAACTGATTTCATCGTTAACTGATTTCATCGTTAACTGATTTCATCTTCATTTAACTGATTTCATCGTTAACTGATTTCATCGTTAATTGATTTCATCGTTAACTGATTTCATCTTCATTCTTCATTTAACTGATTTCATCGTTAACTGATTTCATCTTCATTTAACTGATTTCATCGTTAACTGATTTCATCGTTAACTGATTTCATCGTTAACTGATTTCATCTTCATTTAACTGATTTCATCGTTAACTGATTTCATCTTCATTCTTCATTTAACTGATTTCATCTTTAACTGATTTCATCGTTAACTGATTTCATCTTCATTTAACTGATTTCATCGTTAATTGATTTCATCGTTAACTGATTTCATCGTTAACTGATTTCATCGTTAACTGATTTCATCTTCATTTAACTGATTTCATCGTTAACTGATTTCATCTTCATTCTTCATTTAACTGATTTCATCTTTAACTGATTTCATCGTTAACTGATTTCATCTTCATTTAACTGATTTCATCGTTAATTGATTTCATCGTTAACTGATTTCATCGTTAATTGATTTCATCGTTAACTGATTTCATCTTCATTTAACTGATTTCATCGTTAACTGATTTCATCTTCATTCTTCATTTAACTGATTTCATCTTTAACTGATTTCATCGTTAACTGATTTCATCTTCATTTAACTGATTTCATCGTTAATTGATTTCATCGTTAACTGATTTCATCGTTAACTGATTTCATCGTTAACTGATTTCATCTTCATTTAACTGATTTCATCGTTAACTGATTTCATCTTCATTCTTCATTTAACTGATTTCATCTTTAACTGATTTCATCGTTAACTGATTTCATCTTCATTTAACTGATTTCATCGTTAATTGATTTCATCGTTAACTGATTTCATCGTTAACTGATTTCATCTTCATTTAACTGATTTCATCGTTAACTGATTTCATCGTTAACTGATTTCATCTTTAACTGATTTCATCTTCATTTAACTGATTTCATCGTTAATTGATTTCATCGTTAACTGATTTCATCGTTAACTGATTTCATCGTTAACTGATTTCATCTTCATTTAACTGATTTCATCGTTAATTGATTTCATCGTTAACTGATTTCATCGTTAATTGATTTCATCGTTAACTGATTTCATCTTCATTTAACTGATTTCATCGTTAACTGATTTCATCTTCATTCTTCATTTAACTGATTTCATCTTTAACTGATTTCATCGTTAACTGATTTCATCTTCATTTAACTGATTTCATCGTTAATTGATTTCATCGTTAACTGATTTCATCGTTAACTGATTTCATCTTCATTTAACTGATTTCATCGTTAACTGATTTCATCGTTAACTGATTTCATCTTCATTTAACTGATTTCATCGTTAACTGATTTCATCGTTAACTGATTTCATCGTTAACTGATTTCATCTTCATTTAACTGATTTCATCTTCATTTAACTGATTTCATCGTTAACTGATTTCATCGTTAACTGATTTCATCTTCATTTAATTGATTTCATCGTTAACTGATTTCATCGTTAACTGATTTCATCGTTAACTGATTTCATCGTTAACTGATTTCATCTTCATTTAACTGATTTCATCGTTAACTGATTTCATCGTTAACTGATTTCATCGTTAACTGATTTCATCTTCATTCTTCATTTAACTGATTTCATCGTTAACTGATTTCATCTTCATTTAACTGATTTCATCGTTAACTGATTTCATCGTTAACTGATTTCATCGTTAACTGATTTCATCTTTAACTGATTTCATGGTTAACTGATTTCATCTTCATTTAACTGATTTCATCGTTAACTGATTTCATCTTCATTTAATTGATTTCATCGTTAACTGATTTCATCGTTAACTGATTTCATCGTTAACTGATTTCATCTTCATTTAACTGATTTCATCGTTAACTGATTTCATCGTTAACTGATTTCATCTTCATTTAACTGATTTCATTTTCATTCTTCATTTAACTGATTTCATCGTTAACTGATTTCATCTTCATTTAATTGATTTCATCGTTAACTGATTTCATCGTTAACTGATTTCATCGTTAACTGATTTCATCTTCATTTAACTGATTCCATCGTTAACTGATTTCATCGTTAACTGATTTCATCGTTAACTGATTTCATCTTCATTTAACTGATTTCATCGTTAACTGATTTCATCGTTAACTGATTTCATCTTCATTTAACTGATTTCATCGTTAACTGATTTCATCGTTAATTGATTTCATCGTTAACTGATTTCATTTTCATTCTTCATTTAACTGATTTCATCGTTAACTGATTTCATCGTTAACTGATTTCATCTTCATTTAACTGATTTCATCGTTAACTGATTTCATCGTTAATTGATTTCATCGTTAACTGATTTCATCTTCATTCTTCATTTAACTGATTTCATCGTTAACTGATTTCATCTTCATTTAACTGATTTCATCGTTAACTGATTTCATCGTTAACTGATTTCATCGTTAACTGATTTCATCGTTAACTGATTTCATCTTCATTTAACTGATTTCATTGTTAACTGATTTCATCGTTAACTGATTTCATCTTCATTTAACTGATTTCATCGTTAACTGATTTCATCGTTAACTGATTTCATCGTTAACTGATTTCATCTTCATTTAACTGATTTCATTTTCATTCTTCATTTAACTGATTTCATCGTTAACTGATTTCATCTTCATTTAACTGATTTCATCGTTAACTGATTTCATCGTTAACTGATTTCATCGTTAACTGATTTCATCTTTAACTGATTTCATCGTTAACTGATTTCATCTTCATTTAACTGATTTCATCGTTAACTGATTTCATCTTCATTTAATTGATTTCATCGTTAACTGATTTCATCGTTAACTGATTTCATCGTTAACTGATTTCATCGTTAACTGATTTCATCTTCATTTAACTGATTTCATCGTTAACTGATTTCATCTTCATTCTTCATTTAACTGATTTCATCTTTAACTGATTTCATCGTTAACTGATTTCATCTTCATTTAACTGATTTCATCGTTAATTGATTTCATCGTTAACTGATTTCATCGTTAACTGATTTCATCGTTAACTGATTTCATCTTCATTCTTCATTTAACTGATTTCATCTTTAACTGATTTCATCGTTAACTGATTTCATCTTCATTTAACTGATTTCATCGTTAATTGATTTCATCGTTAACTGATTTCATCGTTAATTGATTTCATCGTTAACTGATTTCATCTTCATTTAACTGATTTCATCGTTAACTGATTTCATCTTCATTCTTCATTTAACTGATTTCATCTTTAACTGATTTCATCGTTAACTGATTTCATCTTCATTTAACTGATTTCATCGTTAATTGATTTCATCGTTAACTGATTTCATCGTTAACTGATTTCATCTTCATTTAACTGATTTCATCGTTAACTGATTTCATCGTTAACTGATTTCATCTTTAACTGATTTCATCTTCATTTAACTGATTTCATCGTTAACTGATTTCATCGTTAACTGATTTCATCTTCATTTAATTGATTTCATCGTTAACTGATTTCATCGTTAACTGATTTCATCGTTAACTGATTTCATCTTCATTTAACTGATTTCATCGTTAACTGATTTCATCGTTAACTGATTTCATCGTTAACTGATTTCATCTTCATTTAACTGATTTCATCGTTAACTGATTTCATCGTTAACTGATTTCATCTTCATTTAACTGATTTCATCGTTAACTGATTTCATCGTTAATTGATTTCATCGTTAACTGATTTCATTTTCATTCTTCATTTAACTGATTTCATCGTTAACTGATTTCATCTTCATTTAACTGATTTCATCGTTAACTGATTTCATCGTTAACTGATTTCATCTTCATTTAACTGATTTCATCGTTAACTGATTTCATCTTCATTCTTCATTTAACTGATTTCATCTTTAACTGATTTCATCGTTAACTGATTTCATCTTCATTTAACTGATTTCATCGTTAATTGATTTCATCGTTAACTGATTTCATCGTTAACTGATTTCATCTTCATTTAACTGATTTCATTTTCATTCTTCATTTAACTGATTTCATCGTTAACTGATTTCATCTTCATTTAACTGATTTCATCGTTAACTGATTTCATCGTTAACTGATTTCATCGTTAACTGATTTCATCTTTAACTGATTTCATCGTTAACTGATTTCATCTTCATTTAACTGATTTCATCGTTAACTGATTTCATCTTCATTTAATTGATTTCATCGTTAACTGATTTCATCGTTAACTGATTTCATCGTTAACTGATTTCATCTTCATTTAACTGATTTCATCGTTAACTGATTTCATCGTTAACTGATTTCATCTTCATTTAACTGATTTCATCGTTAACTGATTTCATCGTTAATTGATTTCATCGTTAACTGATTTCATTTTCATTCTTCATTTAACTGATTTCATCGTTAACTGATTTCATCGTTAACTGATTTCATCTTCATTTAACTGATTTCATCGTTAACTGATTTCATCGTTAACTGATTTCATCTTCATTTAACTGATTTCATCGTTAACTGATTTCATCGTTAACTGATTTCATCGTTAACTGATTTCATCTTCATTTAACTGATTTCATTGTTAACTGATTTCATCGTTAACTGATTTCATCTTCATTTAACTGATTTCATCGTTAACTGATTTCATCGTTAACTGATTTCATCGTTAACTGATTTCATCTTCATTTAACTGATTTCATTTTCATTCTTCATTTAACTGATTTCATCGTTAACTGATTTCATCTTCATTTAACTGATTTCATCGTTAACTGATTTCATCGTTAACTGATTTCATCGTTAACTGATTTCATCTTTAACTGATTTCATCGTTAACTGATTTCATCTTCATTTAACTGATTTCATCGTTAACTGATTTCATCTTCATTTAATTGATTTCATCGTTAACTGATTTCATCGTTAACTGATTTCATCGTTAACTGATTTCATCTTCATTTAACTGATTTCATCGTTAACTGATTTCATCGTTAACTGATTTCATCGTTAACTGATTTCATCTTTAACTGATTTCATCGTTAACTGATTTCATCTTCATTTAACTGATTTCATCGTTAACTGATTTCATCGTTAACTGATTTCATCGTTAACTGATTTCATCTTCATTTAACTGATTTCATCGTTAACTGATTTCATCTTCATTCTTCATTTAACTGATTTCATCTTTAACTGATTTCATCGTTAACTGATTTCATCTTCATTTAACTGATTTCATCGTTAATTGATTTCATCGTTAACTGATTTCATCGTTAACTGATTTCATCGTTAACTGATTTCATCTTCATTTAACTGATTTCATCGTTAATTGATTTCATCGTTAACTGATTTCATCGTTAATTGATTTCATCGTTAACTGATTTCATCGTTAACTGATTTCATCGTTAACTGATTTCATCTTCATTTAATTGATTTCATCGTTAACTGATTTCATCGTTAACTGATTTCATCGTTAACTGATTTCATCTTCATTTAACTGATTTCATCGTTAACTGATTTCATCGTTAACTGATTTCATCGTTAACTGATTTCATCTTCATTTAACTGATTTCATCGTTAACTGATTTCATCGTTAACTGATTTCATCTTCATTTAACTGATTTCATCGTTAACTGATTTCATCGTTAATTGATTTCATCGTTAACTGATTTCATTTTCATTCTTCATTTAACTGATTTCATCGTTAACTGATTTCATCGTTAACTGATTTCATCTTCATTTAACTGATTTCATCGTTAACTGATTTCATCGTTAATTGATTTCATCGTTAACTGATTTCATCTTCATTCTTCATTTAACTGATTTCATCGTTAACTGATTTCATCTTCATTTAACTGATTTCATCGTTAACTGATTTCATCGTTAACTGATTTCATCGTTAACTGATTTCATCTTCATTTAACTGATTTCATCGTTAACTGATTTCATCTTTAACTGATTTCATCTTCATTTAACTGATTTCATCGTTAACTGATTTCATCGTTAACTGATTTCATCGTTAACTGATTTCATCGTTAACTGATTTCATCTTCATTTAACTGATTTCATTGTTAACTGATTTCATCGTTAACTGATTTCATCTTCATTTAACTGATTTCATCGTTAACTGATTTCATCGTTAACTGATTTCATCGTTAACTGATTTCATCTTCATTTAACTGATTTCATTTTCATTCTTCATTTAACTGATTTCATCGTTAACTGATTTCATCTTCATTTAACTGATTTCATCGTTAACTGATTTCATCGTTAACTGATTTCATCGTTAACTGATTTCATCTTTAACTGATTTCATCGTTAACTGATTTCATCTTCATTTAACTGATTTCATCGTTAACTGATTTCATCTTCATTTAATTGATTTCATCGTTAACTGATTTCATCGTTAACTGATTTCATCGTTAACTGATTTCATCTTCATTTAACTGATTTCATCGTTAACTGATTTCATCGTTAACTGATTTCATCTTCATTTAACTGATTTCATCGTTAACTGATTTCATCGTTAATTGATTTCATCGTTAACTGATTTCATTTTCATTCTTCATTTAACTGATTTCATCGTTAACTGATTTCATCGTTAACTGATTTCATCTTCATTTAACTGATTTCATCGTTAACTGATTTCATCGTTAACTGATTTCATCTTCATTTAACTGATTTCATCGTTAACTGATTTCATCGTTAACTGATTTCATCTTCATTTAACTGATTTCATTGTTAACTGATTTCATCGTTAACTGATTTCATCTTCATTTAACTGATTTCATCGTTAACTGATTTCATCGTTAACTGATTTCATCGTTAACTGATTTCATCTTCATTTAACTGATTTCATTTTCATTCTTCATTTAACTGATTTCATCGTTAACTGATTTCATCTTCATTTAACTGATTTCATCGTTAACTGATTTCATCGTTAACTGATTTCATCGTTAACTGATTTCATCTTTAACTGATTTCATCGTTAACTGATTTCATCTTCATTTAACTGATTTCATCGTTAACTGATTTCATCTTCATTTAATTGATTTCATCGTTAACTGATTTCATCGTTAACTGATTTCATCGTTAACTGATTTCATCTTCATTTAACTGATTTCATCGTTAACTGATTTCATCGTTAACTGATTTCATCTTCATTTAACTGATTTCATTTTCATTCTTCATTTAACTGATTTCATCGTTAACTGATTTCATCTTCATTTAATTGATTTCATCGTTAACTGATTTCATCGTTAACTGATTTCATCGTTAACTGATTTCATCGTTAACTGATTTCATCTTCATTTAACTGATTTCATCGTTAACTGATTTCATCGTTAACTGATTTCATCTTCATTTAACTGATTTCATCGTTAACTGATTTCATCGTTAACTGATTTCATCTTCATTTAACTGATTTCATCGTTAACTGATTTCATCGTTAATTGATTTCATCGTTAACTGATTTCATTTTCATTCTTCATTTAACTGATTTCATCGTTAACTGATTTCATCGTTAACTGATTTCATCTTCATTTAACTGATTTCATCGTTAACTGATTTCATCGTTAATTGATTTCATCGTTAACTGATTTCATCTTCATTCTTCATTTAACTGATTTCATCGTTAACTGATTTCATCTTCATTTAACTGATTTCATCGTTAACTGATTTCATCGTTAACTGATTTCATCGTTAACTGATTTCATCTTCATTTAACTGATTTCATCGTTAACTGATTTCATCTTCATTCTTCATTTAACTGATTTCATCTTTAACTGATTTCATCGTTAACTGATTTCATCTTCATTTAACTGATTTCATCGTTAATTGATTTCATCGTTAACTGATTTCATCGTTAACTGATTTCATCGTTAACTGATTTCATCTTCATTTAACTGATTTCATCGTTAATTGATTTCATCGTTAACTGATTTCATCGTTAATTGATTTCATCGTTAACTGATTTCATCGTTAACTGATTTCATCGTTAACTGATTTCATCTTCATTTAATTGATTTCATCGTTAACTGATTTCATCGTTAACTGATTTCATCGTTAACTGATTTCATCTTCATTTAACTGATTTCATCGTTAACTGATTTCATCGTTAACTGATTTCATCGTTAACTGATTTCATCTTCATTTAACTGATTTCATCGTTAACTGATTTCATCGTTAACTGATTTCATCTTCATTTAACTGATTTCATCGTTAACTGATTTCATCGTTAATTGATTTCATCGTTAACTGATTTCATTTTCATTCTTCATTTAACTGATTTCATCGTTAACTGATTTCATCGTTAACTGATTTCATCGTTAACTGATTTCATCTTCATTTAACTGATTTCATCGTTAACTGATTTCATCGTTAATTGATTTCATCGTTAACTGATTTCATTTTCATTCTTCATTTAACTGATTTCATCGTTAACTGATTTCATCGTTAACTGATTTCATCTTCATTTAACTGATTTCATCGTTAACTGATTTCATCGTTAATTGATTTCATCGTTAACTGATTTCATCTTCATTCTTCATTTAACTGATTTCATCGTTAACTGATTTCATCTTCATTTAACTGATTTCATCGTTAACTGATTTCATCGTTAACTGATTTCATCGTTAACTGATTTCATCTTCATTTAACTGATTTCATCGTTAACTGATTTCATCTTCATTCTTCATTTAACTGATTTCATCTTTAACTGATTTCATCGTTAACTGATTTCATCTTCATTTAACTGATTTCATCGTTAATTGATTTCATCGTTAACTGATTTCATCGTTAACTGATTTCATCGTTAACTGATTTCATCTTCATTTAACTGATTTCATCGTTAATTGATTTCATCGTTAACTGATTTCATCGTTAATTGATTTCATCGTTAACTGATTTCATCGTTAACTGATTTCATCGTTAACTGATTTCATCTTCATTTAATTGATTTCATCGTTAACTGATTTCATCGTTAACTGATTTCATCGTTAACTGATTTCATCTTCATTTAACTGATTTCATCGTTAACTGATTTCATCGTTAACTGATTTCATCGTTAACTGATTTCATCTTCATTTAACTGATTTCATCGTTAACTGATTTCATCGTTAACTGATTTCATCTTCATTTAACTGATTTCATCGTTAACTGATTTCATCGTTAATTGATTTCATCGTTAACTGATTTCATTTTCATTCTTCATTTAACTGATTTCATCGTTAACTGATTTCATCGTTAACTGATTTCATCTTCATTTAACTGATTTCATCGTTAACTGATTTCATCGTTAATTGATTTCATCGTTAACTGATTTCATCTTCATTCTTCATTTAACTGATTTCATCGTTAACTGATTTCATCTTCATTTAACTGATTTCATCGTTAACTGATTTCATCGTTAACTGATTTCATCGTTAACTGATTTCATCTTTAACTGATTTCATCTTCATTTAACTGATTTCATCGTTAACTGATTTCATCGTTAACTGATTTCATCGTTAACTGATTTCATCTTCATTTAACTGATTTCATCGTTAACTGATTTCATCGTTAACTGATTTCATCTTCATTTAATTGATTTCATCGTTAACTGATTTCATCTTCATTTAACTGATTTCATCGTTAACTGATTTCATCGTTAACTGATTTCATCGTTAACTGATTTCATCTTCATTTAACTGATTTCATCGTTAACTGATTTCATCGTTAACTGATTTCATCTTCATTTAACTGATTTCATCGTTAACTGATTTCATCGTTAATTGATTTCATCGTTAACTGATTTCATTTTCATTCTTCATTTAACTGATTTCATCGTTAACTGATTTCATCTTCATTTAACTGATTTCATCGTTAACTGATTTCATCGTTAACTGATTTCATCTTCATTTAACTGATTTCATCGTTAACTGATTTCATCTTCATTCTTCATTTAACTGATTTCATCTTTAACTGATTTCATCGTTAACTGATTTCATCTTCATTTAACTGATTTCATCGTTAATTGATTTCATCGTTAACTGATTTCATCGTTAACTGATTTCATCTTCATTTAACTGATTTCATCGTTAACTGATTTCATCGTTAACTGATTTCATCTTTAACTGATTTCATCTTCATTTAACTGATTTCATCGTTAACTGATTTCATCGTTAACTGATTTCATCGTTAACTGATTTCATCGTTAACTGATTTCATCTTCATTTAACTGATTTCATTTTCATTCTTCATTTAACTGATTTCATCGTTAACTGATTTCATCTTCATTTAACTGATTTCATCGTTAACTGATTTCATCGTTAACTGATTTCATCGTTAACTGATTTCATCTTTAACTGATTTCATCGTTAACTGATTTCATCTTCATTTAACTGATTTCATCGTTAACTGATTTCATCTTCATTTAATTGATTTCATCGTTAACTGATTTCATCGTTAACTGATTTCATCGTTAACTGATTTCATCTTCATTTAACTGATTTCATCGTTAACTGATTTCATCGTTAACTGATTTCATCTTCATTTAACTGATTTCATCGTTAACTGATTTCATCGTTAATTGATTTCATCGTTAACTGATTTCATTTTCATTCTTCATTTAACTGATTTCATCGTTAACTGATTTCATCGTTAACTGATTTCATCTTCATTTAACTGATTTCATCGTTAACTGATTTCATCGTTAACTGATTTCATCGTTAACTGATTTCATCTTCATTTAACTGATTTCATCGTTAACTGATTTCATCGTTAACTGATTTCATCGTTAACTGATTTCATCGTTAACTGATTTCATCTTCATTTAACTGATTTCATTGTTAACTGATTTCATCGTTAACTGATTTCATCTTCATTTAACTGATTTCATCGTTAACTGATTTCATCGTTAACTGATTTCATCTTCATTTAACTGATTTCATTTTCATTCTTCATTTAACTGATTTCATCGTTAACTGATTTCATCTTCATTTAACTGATTTCATCGTTAACTGATTTCATCGTTAACTGATTTCATCGTTAACTGATTTCATCTTTAACTGATTTCATCGTTAACTGATTTCATCTTCATTTAACTGATTTCATCGTTAACTGATTTCATCTTCATTTAATTGATTTCATCGTTAACTGATTTCATCGTTAACTGATTTCATCGTTAACTGATTTCATCTTCATTTAACTGATTTCATTTTCATTCTTCATTTAACTGATTTCATCGTTAACTGATTTCATCTTCATTTAACTGATTTCATCGTTAACTGATTTCATCGTTAACTGATTTCATCTTTAACTGATTTCATCGTTAACTGATTTCATCTTCATTTAACTGATTTCATCGTTAACTGATTTCATCTTCATTTAATTGATTTCATCGTTAACTGATTTCATCGTTAACTGATTTCATCTTCATTTAACTGATTTCATCGTTAACTGATTTCATCGTTAACTGATTTCATCTTCATTTAACTGATTTCATCGTTAACTGATTTCATCGTTAATTGATTTCATCGTTAACTGATTTCATTTTCATTCTTCATTTAACTGATTTCATCGTTAACTGATTTCATCGTTAACTGATTTCATCTTCATTTAACTGATTTCATTGTTAACTGATTTCATCGTTAACTGATTTCATCTTCATTTAACTGATTTCATCGTTAACTGATTTCATCGTTAACTGATTTCATCGTTAACTGATTTCATCTTCATTTAACTGATTTCATTTTCATTCTTCATTTAACTGATTTCATCGTTAACTGATTTCATCTTCATTTAACTGATTTCATCGTTAACTGATTTCATCGTTAACTGATTTCATCGTTAACTGATTTCATCGTTAACTGATTTCATCTTCATTTAACTGATTTCATCGTTAACTGATTTCATCTTCATTTAATTGATTTCATCGTTAACTGATTTCATCGTTAACTGATTTCATCTTCATTTAACTGATTTCATCGTTAACTGATTTCATCGTTAATTGATTTCATCGTTAACTGATTTCATTTTCATTCTTCATTTAACTGATTTCATCGTTAACTGATTTCATCGTTAACTGATTTCATCTTCATTTAACTGATTTCATCGTTAACTGATTTCATCGTTAATTGATTTCATCGTTAACTGATTTCATCTTCATTCTTCATTTAACTGATTTCATCGTTAACTGATTTCATCTTCATTTAACTGATTTCATCGTTAACTGATTTCATCGTTAACTGATTTCATCGTTAACTGATTTCATCTTCATTTAACTGATTTCATCGTTAACTGATTTCATCTTCATTCTTCATTTAACTGATTTCATCTTTAACTGATTTCATCGTTAACTGATTTCATCTTCATTTAACTGATTTCATCGTTAATTGATTTCATCGTTAACTGATTTCATCGTTAACTGATTTCATCGTTAACTGATTTCATCTTCATTTAACTGATTTCATCGTTAATTGATTTCATCGTTAACTGATTTCATCGTTAATTGATTTCATCGTTAACTGATTTCATCGTTAACTGATTTCATCGTTAACTGATTTCATCTTCATTTAATTGATTTCATCGTTAACTGATTTCATCGTTAACTGATTTCATCGTTAACTGATTTCATCTTCATTTAACTGATTTCATCGTTAACTGATTTCATCGTTAACTGATTTCATCGTTAACTGATTTCATCTTCATTTAACTGATTTCATCGTTAACTGATTTCATCGTTAACTGATTTCATCTTCATTTAACTGATTTCATCGTTAACTGATTTCATCGTTAATTGATTTCATCGTTAACTGATTTCATTTTCATTCTTCATTTAACTGATTTCATCGTTAACTGATTTCATCGTTAACTGATTTCATCTTCATTTAACTGATTTCATCGTTAACTGATTTCATCGTTAATTGATTTCATCGTTAACTGATTTCATCGTTAACTGATTTCATCTTTAACTGATTTCATCTTCATTTAACTGATTTCATCGTTAACTGATTTCATCGTTAACTGATTTCATCGTTAACTGATTTCATCGTTAACTGATTTCATCTTCATTTAACTGATTTCATTGTTAACTGATTTCATCGTTAACTGATTTCATCTTCATTTAACTGATTTCATCGTTAACTGATTTCATCGTTAACTGATTTCATCGTTAACTGATTTCATCGTTAACTGATTTCATCTTCATTTAACTGATTTCATTTTCATTCTTCATTTAACTGATTTCATCGTTAACTGATTTCATCTTCATTTAACTGATTTCATCGTTAACTGATTTCATCGTTAACTGATTTCATCGTTAACTGATTTCATCTTTAACTGATTTCATCGTTAACTGATTTCATCTTCATTTAACTGATTTCATCGTTAACTGATTTCATCTTCATTTAATTGATTTCATCGTTAACTGATTTCATCGTTAACTGATTTCATCGTTAACTGATTTCATCTTCATTTAACTGATTTCATCGTTAACTGATTTCATCGTTAACTGATTTCATCTTCATTTAACTGATTTCATCGTTAACTGATTTCATCGTTAATTGATTTCATCGTTAACTGATTTCATTTTCATTCTTCATTTAACTGATTTCATCGTTAACTGATTTCATCGTTAACTGATTTCATCTTCATTTAACTGATTTCATCGTTAACTGATTTCATCGTTAACTGATTTCATCTTCATTTAACTGATTTCATCGTTAACTGATTTCATCGTTAACTGATTTCATCGTTAACTGATTTCATCTTCATTTAACTGATTTCATTGTTAACTGATTTCATCGTTAACTGATTTCATCTTCATTTAACTGATTTCATCGTTAACTGATTTCATCGTTAACTGATTTCATCGTTAACTGATTTCATCTTCATTTAACTGATTTCATTTTCATTCTTCATTTAACTGATTTCATCGTTAACTGATTTCATCTTCATTTAACTGATTTCATCGTTAACTGATTTCATCGTTAACTGATTTCATCGTTAACTGATTTCATCTTTAACTGATTTCATCGTTAACTGATTTCATCTTCATTTAACTGATTTCATCGTTAACTGATTTCATCTTCATTTAATTGATTTCATCGTTAACTGATTTCATCGTTAACTGATTTCATCGTTAACTGATTTCATCTTCATTTAACTGATTTCATTTTCATTCTTCATTTAACTGATTTCATCGTTAACTGATTTCATCTTCATTTAACTGATTTCATCGTTAACTGATTTCATCGTTAACTGATTTCATCGTTAACTGATTTCATCTTTAACTGATTTCATCGTTAACTGATTTCATCTTCATTTAACTGATTTCATCGTTAACTGATTTCATCTTCATTTAATTGATTTCATCGTTAACTGATTTCATCGTTAACTGATTTCATCGTTAACTGATTTCATCTTCATTTAACTGATTTCATCGTTAACTGATTTCATCGTTAACTGATTTCATCTTCATTTAACTGATTTCATCGTTAACTGATTTCATCGTTAATTGATTTCATCGTTAACTGATTTCATTTTCATTCTTCATTTAACTGATTTCATCGTTAATTGATTTCATCGTTAACTGATTTCATTTTCATTCTTCATTTAACTGATTTCATCGTTAACTGATTTCATCGTTAACTGATTTCATCTTCATTTAACTGATTTCATCGTTAACTGATTTCATCGTTAACTGATTTCATCTTCATTTAACTGATTTCATTTTCATTCTTCATTTAACTGATTTCATCGTTAACTGATTTCATCTTCATTTAATTGATTTCATCGTTAACTGATTTCATCGTTAACTGATTTCATCGTTAACTGATTTCATCTTCATTTAACTGATTTCATCGTTAACTGATTTCATCGTTAACTGATTTCATCGTTAACTGATTTCATCTTCATTTAACTGATTTCATCGTTAACTGATTTCATCTTCATTTAACTGATTTCATCGTTAACTGATTTCATCGTTAATTGATTTCATCGTTAACTGATTTCATTTTCATTCTTCATTTAACTGATTTCATCGTTAACTGATTTCATCGTTAACTGATTTCATCTTCATTTAACTGATTTCATCGTTAATTGATTTCATCGTTAACTGATTTCATCGTTAATTGATTTCATCGTTAACTGATTTCATCTTCATTTAACTGATTTCATCGTTAACTGATTTCATCTTCATTCTTCATTTAACTGATTTCATCTTTAACTGATTTCATCGTTAACTGATTTCATCTTCATTTAACTGATTTCATCGTTAATTGATTTCATCGTTAACTGATTTCATCGTTAACTGATTTCATCTTCATTTAACTGATTTCATCGTTAACTGATTTCATCGTTAACTGATTTCATCGTTAACTGATTTCATCTTTAACTGATTTCATCTTCATTTAACTGATTTCATCGTTAACTGATTTCATCGTTAACTGATTTCATCTTCATTTAACTGATTTCATCTTCATTTAACTGATTTCATCGTTAACTGATTTCATCGTTAACTGATTTCATCTTCATTTAATTGATTTCATCGTTAACTGATTTCATCGTTAACTGATTTCATCGTTAACTGATTTCATCTTCATTTAACTGATTTCATCGTTAACTGATTTCATCGTTAACTGATTTCATCGTTAACTGATTTCATCTTCATTTAACTGATTTCATCGTTAACTGATTTCATCGTTAACTGATTTCATCTTCATTTAACTGATTTCATCGTTAACTGATTTCATCGTTAATTGATTTCATCGTTAACTGATTTCATTTTCATTCTTCATTTAACTGATTTCATCGTTAACTGATTTCATCGTTAACTGATTTCATCTTCATTTAACTGATTTCATCGTTAACTGATTTCATCGTTAATTGATTTCATCGTTAACTGATTTCATCTTCATTTAACTGATTTCATCGTTAATTGATTTCATCGTTAACTGATTTCATCGTTAACTGATTTCATCGTTAACTGATTTCATCTTCATTCTTCATTTAACTGATTTCATCTTTAACTGATTTCATCGTTAACTGATTTCATCTTCATTTAACTGATTTCATCGTTAATTGATTTCATCGTTAACTGATTTCATCGTTAATTGATTTCATCGTTAACTGATTTCATCTTCATTTAACTGATTTCATCGTTAACTGATTTCATCTTCATTCTTCATTTAACTGATTTCATCTTTAACTGATTTCATCGTTAACTGATTTCATCTTCATTTAACTGATTTCATCGTTAATTGATTTCATCGTTAACTGATTTCATCGTTAACTGATTTCATCTTCATTTAACTGATTTCATCGTTAACTGATTTCATCGTTAACTGATTTCATCTTTAACTGATTTCATCTTCATTTAACTGATTTCATCGTTAACTGATTTCATCGTTAACTGATTTCATCGTTAACTGATTTCATCTTCATTTAACTGATTTCATCTTCATTTAACTGATTTCATCGTTAACTGATTTCATCGTTAACTGATTTCATCTTCATTTAATTGATTTCATCGTTAACTGATTTCATCGTTAACTGATTTCATCGTTAACTGATTTCATCTTCATTTAACTGATTTCATCGTTAACTGATTTCATCGTTAACTGATTTCATCTTCATTTAACTGATTTCATCGTTAACTGATTTCATCGTTAACTGATTTCATCTTCATTTAACTGATTTCATCGTTAACTGATTTCATCGTTAATTGATTTCATCGTTAACTGATTTCATTTTCATTCTTCATTTAACTGATTTCATCGTTAACTGATTTCATCGTTAACTGATTTCATCTTCATTTAACTGATTTCATCGTTAACTGATTTCATCGTTAATTGATTTCATCGTTAACTGATTTCATCTTCATTCTTCATTTAACTGATTTCATCGTTAACTGATTTCATCTTCATTTAACTGATTTCATCGTTAACTGATTTCATCGTTAACTGATTTCATCGTTAACTGATTTCATCGTTAACTGATTTCATCTTCATTTAACTGATTTCATCGTTAACTGATTTCATCTTCATTCTTCATTTAACTGATTTCATCTTTAACTGATTTCATCGTTAACTGATTTCATCTTCATTTAACTGATTTCATCGTTAATTGATTTCATCGTTAACTGATTTCATCGTTAACTGATTTCATCTTCATTTAACTGATTTCATCGTTAACTGATTTCATCTTTAACTGATTTCATCTTCATTTAACTGATTTCATCGTTAACTGATTTCATCGTTAACTGATTTCATCGTTAACTGATTTCATCTTCATTTAACTGATTTCATTGTTAACTGATTTCATCGTTAACTGATTTCATCTTCATTTAACTGATTTCATCGTTAACTGATTTCATCGTTAACTGATTTCATCGTTAACTGATTTCATCTTCATTTAACTGATTTCATTTTCATTCTTCATTTAACTGATTTCATCGTTAACTGATTTCATCTTCATTTAACTGATTTCATCGTTAACTGATTTCATCGTTAACTGATTTCATCTTCATTTAACTGATTTCATCGTTAACTGATTTCATCGTTAACTGATTTCATCGTTAACTGATTTCATCTTCATTTAACTGATTTCATCTTCATTTAACTGATTTCATCGTTAACTGATTTCATCGTTAACTGATTTCATCTTCATTTAATTGATTTCATCGTTAACTGATTTCATCGTTAACTGATTTCATCGTTAACTGATTTCATCTTCATTTAACTTATTTCATCGTTAACTGATTTCATCGTTAACTGATTTCATCTTCATTTAACTGATTTCATCGTTAACTGATTTCATCGTTAACTGATTTCATCTTCATTTAACTGATTTCATCGTTAACTGATTTCATCGTTAATTGATTTCATCGTTAACTGATTTCATTTTCATTCTTCATTTAACTGATTTCATCGTTAACTGATTTCATCGTTAACTGATTTCATCTTCATTTAACTGATTTCATCGTTAACTGATTTCATCGTTAATTGATTTCATCGTTAACTGATTTCATCTTCATTCTTCATTTAACTGATTTCATCGTTAACTGATTTCATCTTCATTTAACTGATTTCATCGTTAACTGATTTCATCGTTAACTGATTTCATCGTTAACTGATTTCATCTTCATTTAACTGATTTCATCGTTAACTGATTTCATCTTCATTCTTCATTTAACTGATTTCATCTTTAACTGATTTCATCGTTAACTGATTTCATCTTCATTTAACTGATTTCATCGTTAATTGATTTCATCGTTAACTGATTTCATCGTTAACTGATTTCATCTTCATTTAACTGATTTCATCGTTAACTGATTTCATCGTTAACTGATTTCATCTTTAACTGATTTCATCTTCATTTAACTGATTTCATCGTTAACTGATTTCATCGTTAACTGATTTCATCGTTAACTGATTTCATCGTTAACTGATTTCATCGTTAACTGATTTCATCTTCATTTAACTGATTTCATTGTTAACTGATTTCATCGTTAACTGATTTCATCTTCATTTAACTGATTTCATCGTTAACTGATTTCATCGTTAACTGATTTCATCGTTAACTGATTTCATCTTCATTTAACTGATTTCATCGTTAACTGATTTCATCGTTAACTGATTTCATCGTTAACTGATTTCATCTTCATTTAACTGATTTCATTTTCATTCTTCATTTAACTGATTTCATCGTTAACTGATTTCATCTTCATTTAACTGATTTCATCGTTAACTGATTTCATCGTTAACTGATTTCATCGTTAACTGATTTCATCTTTAACTGATTTCATCGTTAACTGATTTCATCTTCATTTAACTGATTTCATCGTTAACTGATTTCATCTTCATTTAATTGATTTCATCGTTAACTGATTTCATCGTTAACTGATTTCATCGTTAACTGATTTCATCTTCATTTAACTGATTTCATCGTTAACTGATTTCATCGTTAACTGATTTCATCTTCATTTAACTGATTTCATCTTCATTTAACTGATTTCATCGTTAACTGATTTCATCTTCATTTAACTGATTTCATCGTTAACTGATTTCATCTTCATTCTTCATTTAACTGATTTCATCTTTAACTGATTTCATCGTTAACTGATTTCATCTTCATTTAACTGATTTCATCGTTAATTGATTTCATCGTTAACTGATTTCATCGTTAACTGATTTCATCTTCATTTAACTGATTTCATCGTTAACTGATTTCATCGTTAACTGATTTCATCTTCATTTAACTGATTTCATTGTTAACTGATTTCATCGTTAACTGATTTCATCGTTAACTGATTTCATCTTCATTTAACTGATTTCATTGTTAACTGATTTCATCGTTAACTGATTTCATCTTCATTTAACTGATTTCATCGTTAACTGATTTCATCGTTAACTGATTTCATCGTTAACTGATTTCATCTTCATTTAACTGATTTCATTTTCATTCTTCATTTAACTGATTTCATCGTTAACTGATTTCATCTTCATTTAACTGATTTCATCGTTAACTGATTTCATCGTTAACTGATTTCATCGTTAACTGATTTCATCTTTAACTGATTTCATCGTTAACTGATTTCATCTTCATTTAACTGATTTCATCGTTAACTGATTTCATCTTCATTTAATTGATTTCATCGTTAACTGATTTCATCGTTAATTGATTTCATCGTTAACTGATTTCATTTTCATTCTTCATTTAACTGATTTCATCGTTAACTGATTTCATCTTCATTTCACTGATTTCATCGTTAACTGATTTCATCGTTAACTGATTTCATCTTCATTTAACTGATTTCATCGTTAACTGATTTCATCGTTAATTGATTTCATCGTTAACTGATTTCATTTTCATTCTTCATTTAACTGATTTCATCGTTAACTGATTTCATCTTCATTTAACTGATTTCATCGTTAACTGATTTCATCGTTAACTGATTTCATCTTCATTTAACTGATTTCATCGTTAACTGATTTCATCGTTAACTGATTTCATCGTTAACTGATTTCATCTTCATTTAACTGATTTCATTGTTAACTGATTTCATCGTTAACTGATTTCATCTTCATTTAACTGATTTCATCGTTAACTGATTTCATCGTTAACTGATTTCATCTTCATTTAACTGATTTCATTTTCATTCTTCATTTAACTGATTTCATCGTTAACTGATTTCATCTTCATTTAACTGATTTCATCGTTAACTGATTTCATCGTTAACTGATTTCATCGTTAACTGATTTCATCGTTAACTGATTTCATCTTCATTTAACTGATTTCATTGTTAACTGATTTCATCGTTAACTGATTTCATCTTCATTTAATTGATTTCATCGTTAACTGATTTCATCTTCATTTAATTGATTTCATCGTTAACTGATTTCATCGTTAACTGATTTCATCGTTAACTGATTTCATCTTCATTTAACTGATTTCATCGTTAACTGATTTCATCGTTAACTGATTTCATCTTCATTTAACTGATTTCATCGTTAACTGATTTCATCGTTAACTGATTTCATCTTCATTTAACTGATTTCATCGTTAACTGATTTCATCGTTAACTGATTTCATCGTTAACTGATTTCATCGTTAACTGATTTCATCTTCATTTAACTGATTTCATTGTTAACTGATTTCATCGTTAACTGATTTCATCTTCATTTAACTGATTTCATCGTTAACTGATTTCATCGTTAACTGATTTCATCGTTAACTGATTTCATCTTCATTTAACTGATTTCATTTTCATTCTTCATTTAACTGATTTCATCGTTAACTGATTTCATCTTCATTTAACTGATTTCATCGTTAACTGATTTCATCGTTAACTGATTTCATCGTTAACTGATTTCATCTTTAACTGATTTCATCGTTAACTGATTTCATCTTCATTTAACTGATTTCATCGTTAACTGATTTCATCTTCATTTAATTGATTTCATCGTTAACTGATTTCATCGTTAACTGATTTCATCGTTAACTGATTTCATCTTCATTTAACTGATTTCATCGTTAACTGATTTCATCGTTAACTGATTTCATCTTCATTTAACTGATTTCATTTTCATTCTTCATTTAACTGATTTCATCGTTAACTGATTTCATCTTCATTTAATTGATTTCATCGTTAACTGATTTCATCGTTAACTGATTTCATCGTTAACTGATTTCATCTTCATTTAACTGATTTCATCGTTAACTGATTTCATCGTTAACTGATTTCATCGTTAACTGATTTCATCTTCATTTAACTGATTTCATCGTTAACTGATTTCATCGTTAACTGATTTCATCTTCATTTAACTGATTTCATCGTTAACTGATTTCATCGTTAATTGATTTCATCGTTAACTGATTTCATTTTCATTCTTCATTTAACTGATTTCATCGTTAACTGATTTCATCGTTAACTGATTTCATCTTCATTTAACTGATTTCATCGTTAATTGATTTCATCGTTAACTGATTTCATCTTCATTTAACTGATTTCATCGTTAACTGATTTCATCTTCATTCTTCATTTAACTGATTTCATCTTTAACTGATTTCATCGTTAACTGATTTCATCTTCATTTAACTGATTTCATCGTTAATTGATTTCATCGTTAACTGATTTCATCGTTAACTGATTTCATCTTCATTTAACTGATTTCATCGTTAACTGATTTCATCGTTAACTGATTTCATCTTTAACTGATTTCATCTTCATTTAACTGATTTCATCGTTAACTGATTTCATCGTTAACTGATTTCATCTTCATTTAACTGATTTCATCTTCATTTAACTGATTTCATCGTTAACTGATTTCATCGTTAACTGATTTCATCTTCATTTAATTGATTTCATCGTTAACTGATTTCATCGTTAACTGATTTCATCGTTAACTGATTTCATCTTCATTTAACTGATTTCATCGTTAACTGATTTCATCGTTAACTGATTTCATCGTTAACTGATTTCATCTTCATTTAACTGATTTCATCGTTAACTGATTTCATCGTTAACTGATTTCATCTTCATTTAACTGATTTCATCGTTAACTGATTTCATCGTTAATTGATTTCATCGTTAACTGATTTCATTTTCATTCTTCATTTAACTGATTTCATCGTTAACTGATTTCATCGTTAACTGATTTCATCTTCATTTAACTGATTTCATCGTTAACTGATTTCATCGTTAATTGATTTCATCGTTAACTGATTTCATCTTCATTTAACTGATTTCATCGTTAATTGATTTCATCGTTAACTGATTTCATCGTTAACTGATTTCATCTTCATTCTTCATTTAACTGATTTCATCTTTAACTGATTTCATCGTTAACTGATTTCATCTTCATTTAACTGATTTCATCGTTAATTGATTTCATCGTTAACTGATTTCATCGTTAATTGATTTCATCGTTAACTGATTTCATCTTCATTTAACTGATTTCATCGTTAACTGATTTCATCTTCATTCTTCATTTAACTGATTTCATCTTTAACTGATTTCATCGTTAACTGATTTCATCTTCATTTAACTGATTTCATCGTTAATTGATTTCATCGTTAACTGATTTCATCGTTAACTGATTTCATCTTCATTTAACTGATTTCATCGTTAACTGATTTCATCGTTAACTGATTTCATCTTTAACTGATTTCATCTTCATTTAACTGATTTCATCGTTAACTGATTTCATCGTTAACTGATTTCATCGTTAACTGATTTCATCTTCATTTAACTGATTTCATCTTCATTTAACTGATTTCATCGTTAACTGATTTCATCGTTAACTGATTTCATCTTCATTTAATTGATTTCATCGTTAACTGATTTCATCGTTAACTGATTTCATCGTTAACTGATTTCATCTTCATTTAACTGATTTCATCGTTAACTGATTTCATCGTTAACTGATTTCATCTTCATTTAACTGATTTCATCGTTAACTGATTTCATCGTTAACTGATTTCATCTTCATTTAACTGATTTCATCGTTAACTGATTTCATCGTTAATTGATTTCATCGTTAACTGATTTCATTTTCATTCTTCATTTAACTGATTTCATCGTTAACTGATTTCATCGTTAACTGATTTCATCTTCATTTAACTGATTTCATCGTTAACTGATTTCATCGTTAATTGATTTCATCGTTAACTGATTTCATCTTCATTCTTCATTTAACTGATTTCATCGTTAACTGATTTCATCTTCATTTAACTGATTTCATCGTTAACTGATTTCATCGTTAACTGATTTCATCGTTAACTGATTTCATCTTCATTTAACTGATTTCATCGTTAACTGATTTCATCTTCATTCTTCATTTAACTGATTTCATCTTTAACTGATTTCATCGTTAACTGATTTCATCTTCATTTAACTGATTTCATCGTTAATTGATTTCATCGTTAACTGATTTCATCGTTAACTGATTTCATCTTCATTTAACTGATTTCATCGTTAACTGATTTCATCGTTAACTGATTTCATCTTTAACTGATTTCATCTTCATTTAACTGATTTCATCGTTAACTGATTTCATCGTTAACTGATTTCATCGTTAACTGATTTCATCTTCATTTAACTGATTTCATTGTTAACTGATTTCATCGTTAACTGATTTCATCTTCATTTAACTGATTTCATCGTTAACTGATTTCATCGTTAACTGATTTCATCGTTAACTGATTTCATCTTCATTTAACTGATTTCATTTTCATTCTTCATTTAACTGATTTCATCGTTAACTGATTTCATCTTCATTTAACTGATTTCATCTTCATTTAACTGATTTCATCGTTAACTGATTTCATCGTTAACTGATTTCATCGTTAACTGATTTCATCTTCATTTAACTGATTTCATCTTCATTTAACTGATTTCATCGTTAACTGATTTCATCGTTAACTGATTTCATCTTCATTTAATTGATTTCATCGTTAACTGATTTCATCGTTAACTGATTTCATCGTTAACTGATTTCATCTTCATTTAACTGATTTCATCGTTAACTGATTTCATCGTTAACTGATTTCATCGTTAACTGATTTCATCTTCATTTAACTGATTTCATCGTTAACTGATTTCATCGTTAACTGATTTCATCGTTAACTGATTTCATCTTCATTTAACTGATTTCATCGTTAACTGATTTCATCGTTAATTGATTTCATCGTTAACTGATTTCATTTTCATTCTTCATTTAACTGATTTCATCGTTAACTGATTTCATCGTTAACTGATTTCATCTTCATTTAACTGATTTCATCGTTAACTGATTTCATCGTTAATTGATTTCATCGTTAACTGATTTCATCTTCATTCTTCATTTAACTGATTTCATCGTTAACTGATTTCATCTTCATTTAACTGATTTCATCGTTAACTGATTTCATCGTTAACTGATTTCATCGTTAACTGATTTCATCTTCATTTAACTGATTTCATCGTTAACTGATTTCATCTTCATTCTTCATTTAACTGATTTCATCTTTAACTGATTTCATCGTTAACTGATTTCATCTTCATTTAACTGATTTCATCGTTAATTGATTTCATCGTTAACTGATTTCATCGTTAACTGATTTCATCTTCATTTAACTGATTTCATCGTTAACTGATTTCATCGTTAACTGATTTCATCTTTAACTGATTTCATCTTCATTTAACTGATTTCATCGTTAACTGATTTCATCGTTAACTGATTTCATCGTTAACTGATTTCATCGTTAACTGATTTCATCTTCATTTAACTGATTTCATTGTTAACTGATTTCATCGTTAACTGATTTCATCTTCATTTAACTGATTTCATCGTTAACTGATTTCATCGTTAACTGATTTCATCGTTAACTGATTTCATCTTCATTTAACTGATTTCATTTTCATTCTTCATTTAACTGATTTCATCGTTAATTGATTTCATCGTTAACTGATTTCATCGTTAACTGATTTCATCTTCATTTAACTGATTTCATCGTTAACTGATTTCATCGTTAACTGATTTCATCTTTAACTGATTTCATCTTCATTTAACTGATTTCATCGTTAACTGATTTCATCGTTAACTGATTTCATCGTTAACTGATTTCATCTTCATTTAACTGATTTCATTGTTAACTGATTTCATCGTTAACTGATTTCATCTTCATTTAACTGATTTCATCGTTAACTGATTTCATCGTTAACTGATTTCATCGTTAACTGATTTCATCTTCATTTAACTGATTTCATTTTCATTCTTCATTTAACTGATTTCATCGTTAACTGATTTCATCTTCATTTAACTGATTTCATCTTCATTTAACTGATTTCATCGTTAACTGATTTCATCGTTAACTGATTTCATCGTTAACTGATTTCATCTTCATTTAACTGATTTCATCTTCATTTAACTGATTTCATCGTTAACTGATTTCATCGTTAACTGATTTCATCTTCATTTAATTGATTTCATCGTTAACTGATTTCATCGTTAACTGATTTCATCGTTAACTGATTTCATCTTCATTTAACTGATTTCATCGTTAACTGATTTCATCGTTAACTGATTTCATCGTTAACTGATTTCATCTTCATTTAACTGATTTCATCGTTAACTGATTTCATCGTTAACTGATTTCATCGTTAACTGATTTCATCTTCATTTAACTGATTTCATCGTTAACTGATTTCATCGTTAATTGATTTCATCGTTAACTGATTTCATTTTCATTCTTCATTTAACTGATTTCATCGTTAACTGATTTCATCGTTAACTGATTTCATCTTCATTTAACTGATTTCATCGTTAACTGATTTCATCGTTAACTGATTTCATCTTCATTTAACTGATTTCATCGTTAACTGATTTCATCGTTAATTGATTTCATCGTTAACTGATTTCATCTTCATTCTTCATTTAACTGATTTCATCGTTAACTGATTTCATCTTCATTTAACTGATTTCATCGTTAACTGATTTCATCGTTAACTGATTTCATCGTTAACTGATTTCATCTTCATTTAACTGATTTCATCGTTAACTGATTTCATCTTCATTCTTCATTTAACTGATTTCATCTTTAACTGATTTCATCGTTAACTGATTTCATCTTCATTTAACTGATTTCATCGTTAATTGATTTCATCGTTAACTGATTTCATCGTTAACTGATTTCATCTTCATTTAACTGATTTCATCGTTAACTGATTTCATCGTTAACTGATTTCATCTTTAACTGATTTCATCTTCATTTAACTGATTTCATCGTTAACTGATTTCATCGTTAACTGATTTCATCGTTAACTGATTTCATCGTTAACTGATTTCATCTTCATTTAACTGATTTCATTGTTAACTGATTTCATCGTTAACTGATTTCATCTTCATTTAACTGATTTCATCGTTAACTGATTTCATCGTTAACTGATTTCATCGTTAACTGATTTCATCTTCATTTAACTGATTTCATTTTCATTCTTCATTTAACTGATTTCATCGTTAACTGATTTCATCTTCATTTAACTGATTTCATCGTTAACTGATTTCATCGTTAACTGATTTCATCGTTAACTGATTTCATCTTTAACTGATTTCATCGTTAACTGATTTCATCTTCATTTAACTGATTTCATCGTTAACTGATTTCATCTTCATTTAATTGATTTCATCGTTAACTGATTTCATCGTTAACTGATTTCATCTTCATTTAACTGATTTCATCGTTAACTGATTTCATCGTTAACTGATTTCATCTTCATTTAACTGATTTCATCGTTAACTGATTTCATCGTTAACTGATTTCATCGTTAACTGATTTCATCTTCATTTAACTGATTTCATTGTTAACTGATTTCATCGTTAACTGATTTCATCTTCATTTAATTGATTTCATCGTTAACTGATTTCATCGTTAACTGATTTCATCTTCATTTAACTGATTTCATTTTCATTCTTCATTTAACTGATTTCATCGTTAACGGATTTCATCTTCATTTAACTGATTTCATCGTTAACTGATTTCATCGTTAACTGATTTCATCGTTAACTGATTTCATCTTTAACTGATTTCATCGTTAACTGATTTCATCGTTAACTGATTTCATCTTCATTTAACTGATTTCATTGTTAATTGATTTCATCGTTAACTGATTTCATCTTCATTTAACTGATTTCATCGTTAACTGATTTCATCGTTAACTGATTTCATCGTTAACTGATTTCATCGTTAACTGATTTCATCTTCATTTAACTGATTTCATTGTTAACTGATTTCATCGTTAACTGATTTCATCTTCATTTAATTGATTTCATCGTTAACTGATTTCATCTTCATTTAATTGATTTCATCGTTAACTGATTTCATCGTTAACTGATTTCATCGTTAACTGATTTCATCTTCATTTAACTGATTTCATCGTTAACTGATTTCATCGTTAACTGATTTCATCTTTATTTAACTGATTTCATCGTTAACTGATTTCATCGTTAACTGATTTCATCTTCATTTAACTGATTTCATCGTTAACTGATTTCATCGTTAACTGATTTCATCTTCATTTAACTGATTTCATTGTTAACTGATTTCATCGTTAACTGATTTCATCTTCATTTAACTGATTTCATCGTTAACTGATTTCATCGTTAACTGATTTCATCGTTAACTGATTTCATCTTCATTTAACTGATTTCATTTTCATTCTTCATTTAACTGATTTCATCGTTAACTGATTTCATCTTCATTTAACTGATTTCATCGTTAACTGATTTCATCGTTAACTGATTTCATCGTTAACTGATTTCATCTTTAACTGATTTCATCGTTAACTGATTTCATCTTCATTTAACTGATTTCATCGTTAACTGATTTCATCTTCATTTAATTGATTTCATCGTTAACTGATTTCATCGTTAACTGATTTCATCGTTAACTGATTTCATCTTCATTTAACTGATTTCATCGTTAACTGATTTCATCGTTAACTGATTTCATCTTCATTTAACTGATTTCATTTTCATTCTTCATTTAACTGATTTCATCGTTAACTGATTTCATCTTCATTTAATTGATTTCATCGTTAACTGATTTCATCGTTAACTGATTTCATCGTTAACTGATTTCATCTTCATTTAACTGATTTCATCGTTAACTGATTTCATCGTTAACTGATTTCATCGTTAACTGATTTCATCGTTAACTGATTTCATCTTCATTTAACTGATTTCATCGTTAACTGATTTCATCGTTAACTGATTTCATCTTCATTTAACTGATTTCATCGTTAACTGATTTCATCGTTAATTGATTTCATCGTTAACTGATTTCATTTTCATTCTTCATTTAACTGATTTCATCGTTAACTGATTTCATCGTTAACTGATTTCATCTTCATTTAACTGATTTCATCGTTAATTGATTTCATCGTTAACTGATTTCATCGTTAATTGATTTCATCGTTAACTGATTTCATCTTCATTTAACTGATTTCATCGTTAACTGATTTCATCTTCATTCTTCATTTAACTGATTTCATCTTTAACTGATTTCATCGTTAACTGATTTCATCTTCATTTAACTGATTTCATCGTTAATTGATTTCATCGTTAACTGATTTCATCGTTAACTGATTTCATCTTCATTTAACTGATTTCATCGTTAACTGATTTCATCGTTAACTGATTTCATCTTTAACTGATTTCATCTTCATTTAACTGATTTCATCGTTAACTGATTTCATCGTTAACTGATTTCATCGTTAACTGATTTCATCTTCATTTAACTGATTTCATCTTCATTTAACTGATTTCATCGTTAACTGATTTCATCGTTAACTGATTTCATCTTCATTTAACTGATTTCATCGTTAACTGATTTCATCGTTAACTGATTTCATCGTTAACTGATTTCATCGTTAACTGATTTCATCTTTAACTGATTTCATCGTTAACTGATTTCATCTTCATTTAACTGATTTCATCGTTAACTGATTTCATCTTCATTTAATTGATTTCATCGTTAACTGATTTCATCGTTAACTGATTTCATCGTTAACTGATTTCATCTTCATTTAACTGATTTCATCGTTAACTGATTTCATCGTTAACTGATTTCATCTTCATTTAACTGATTTCATTTTCATTCTTCATTTAACTGATTTCATCGTTAACTGATTTCATCTTCATTTAATTGATTTCATCGTTAACTGATTTCATCGTTAACTGATTTCATCTTCATTTAACTGATTTCATCGTTAACTGATTTCATCGTTAACTGATTTCATCTTCATTTAACTGATTTCATCGTTAACTGATTTCATCGTTAATTGATTTCATCGTTAACTGATTTCATTTTCATTCTTCATTTAACTGATTTCATCGTTAACTGATTTCATCGTTAACTGATTTCATCGTTAACTGATTTCATCTTTAACTGATTTCATCGTTAACTGATTTCATCGTTAACTGATTTCATCTTCATTTAACTGATTTCATTGTTAACTGATTTCATCGTTAATTGATTTCATCGTTAACTGATTTCATCTTCATTTAACTGATTTCATCGTTAACTGATTTCATCGTTAACTGATTTCATCTTTAACTGATTTCATCGTTAACTGATTTCATCGTTAACTGATTTCATCTTCATTTAACTGATTTCATTGTTAACTGATTTCATCGTTAACTGATTTCATCTTCATTTAATTGATTTCATCGTTAACTGATTTCATCTTCATTTAATTGATTTCATCGTTAACTGATTTCATCGTTAACTGATTTCATCGTTAACTGATTTCATCTTCATTTAACTGATTTCATCGTTAACTGATTTCATCGTTAACTGATTTCATCTTCATTTAACTGATTTCATCGTTAACTGATTTCATCGTTAACTGATTTCATCTTCATTTAACTGATTTCATCGTTAACTGATTTCATCGTTAATTGATTTCATCGTTAACTGATTTCATCTTCATTTAACTGATTTCATTGTTAACTGATTTCATCGTTAACTGATTTCATCTTCATTTAACTGATTTCATCGTTAACTGATTTCATCGTTAACTGATTTCATCGTTAACTGATTTCATCTTCATTTAACTGATTTCATTTTCATTCTTCATTTAACTGATTTCATCGTTAACTGATTTCATCTTCATTTAACTGATTTCATCGTTAACTGATTTCATCGTTAACTGATTTCATCGTTAACTGATTTCATCTTTAACTGATTTCATCGTTAACTGATTTCATCTTCATTTAACTGATTTCATCGTTAACTGATTTCATCTTCATTTAATTGATTTCATCGTTAACTGATTTCATCGTTAACTGATTTCATCGTTAACTGATTTCATCTTCATTTAACTGATTTCATCGTTAACTGATTTCATCGTTAACTGATTTCATCTTCATTTAACTGATTTCATTTTCATTCTTCATTTAACTGATTTCATCGTTAACTGATTTCATCTTCATTTAATTGATTTCATCGTTAACTGATTTCATCGTTAACTGATTTCATCGTTAACTGATTTCATTTTCATTCTTCATTTAACTGATTTCATCGTTAACTGATTTCATCGTTAACTGATTTCATCTTCATTTAACTGATTTCATCGTTAACTGATTTCATCGTTAACTGATTTCATCTTCATTTAACTGATTTCATCGTTAACTGATTTCATCGTTAACTGATTTCATCGTTAACTGATTTCATCTTCATTTAACTGATTTCATTGTTAACTGATTTCATCGTTAACTGATTTCATCTTCATTTAACTGATTTCATCGTTAACTGATTTCATCGTTAACTGATTTCATCGTTAACTGATTTCATCTTCATTTAACTGATTTCATTTTCATTCTTCATTTAACTGATTTCATCGTTAACTGATTTCATCTTCATTTAACTGATTTCATCGTTAACTGATTTCATCGTTAACTGATTTCATCGTTAACTGATTTCATCTTTAACTGATTTCATCGTTAACTGATTTCATCGTTAACTGATTTCATCTTCATTTAACTGATTTCATTGTTAACTGATTTCATCGTTAATTGATTTCATCGTTAACTGATTTCATCTTCATTTAACTGATTTCATCGTTAACTGATTTCATCGTTAACTGATTTCATCGTTAACTGATTTCATCTTCATTTAACTGATTTCATTGTTAACTGATTTCATCGTTAACTGATTTCATCTTCATTTAATTGATTTCATCGTTAACTGATTTCATCTTCATTTAATTGATTTCATCGTTAACTGATTTCATCGTTAACTGATTTCATCGTTAACTGATTTCATCTTCATTTAACTGATTTCATCGTTAACTGATTTCATCGTTAACTGATTTCATCTTCATTTAACTGATTTCATCGTTAACTGATTTCATCGTTAACTGATTTCATCTTCATTTAACTGATTTCATCGTTAACTGATTTCATCGTTAAGTGATTTCATCGTTAACTGATTTCATCGTTAACTGATTTCATCTTCATTTAACTGATTTCATTGTTAACTGATTTCATCGTTAACTGATTTCATCTTCATTTAACTGATTTCATCGTTAACTGATTTCATCGTTAACTGATTTCATCGTTAACTGATTTCATCTTCATTTAACTGATTTCATTTTCATTCTTCATTTAACTGATTTCATCGTTAACTGATTTCATCTTCATTTAACTGATTTCATCGTTAACTGATTTCATCGTTAACTGATTTCATCGTTAACTGATTTCATCTTTAACTGATTTCATCGTTAACTGATTTCATCTTCATTTAACTGATTTCATCGTTAACTGATTTCATCTTCATTTAATTGATTTCATCGTTAACTGATTTCATCGTTAACTGATTTCATCGTTAACTGATTTCATCTTCATTTAACTGATTTCATCGTTAACTGATTTCATCGTTAACTGATTTCATCTTCATTTAACTGATTTCATTTTCATTCTTCATTTAACTGATTTCATCGTTAACTGATTTCATCTTCATTTAATTGATTTCATCGTTAACTGATTTCATCGTTAACTGATTTCATCGTTAACTGATTTCATCTTCATTTAACTGATTTCATCGTTAACTGATTTCATCGTTAACTGATTTCATCGTTAACTGATTTCATCTTCATTTAACTGATTTCATCGTTAACTGATTTCATCGTTAACTGATTTCATCTTCATTTAACTGATTTCATCGTTAACTGATTTCATCGTTAATTGATTTCATCGTTAACTGATTTCATTTTCATTCTTCATTTAACTGATTTCATCGTTAACTGATTTCATCGTTAATTGATTTCATCGTTAACTGATTTCATCTTCATTTAACTGATTTCATCGTTAATTGATTTCATCGTTAATTGATTTCATCGTTAATTGATTTCATCGTTAATTGATTTCATCGTTAACTGATTTCATCGTTAATTGATTTCATCGTTAACTGATTTCATCGTTAATTGATTTCATCGTTAATTGATTTCATCTTCATTTAACTGATTTCATCGTTAATTGATTTCATCGTTAACTGATTTCATCGTTAATTGATTTCATCGTTAACTGATTTCATCTTCATTTAACTGATTTCATCGTTAACTGATTTCATCTTCATTCTTCATTTAACTGATTTCATCTTTAACTGATTTCATCGTTAACTGATTTCATCTTCATTTAACTGATTTCATCGTTAATTGATTTCATCGTTAACTGATTTCATCGTTAACTGATTTCATCGTTAATTGATTTCATCGTTAACTGATTTCATCTTCATTTAACTGATTTCATCGTTAATTGATTTCATCTTCATTCTTCATTTAACTGATTTCATCTTTAACTGATTTCATCGTTAACTGATTTCATCTTCATTTAACTGATTTCATCGTTAATTGATTTCATCGTTAACTGATTTCATCGTTAACTGATTTCATCGTTAACTGATTTCATCTTTAACTGATTTCATCTTCATTTAACTGATTTCATCGTTAACTGATTTCATCGTTAACTGATTTCATCGTTAACTGATTTCATCTTCATTTAACTGATTTCATTTTCATTCTTCATTTAACTGATTTCATCGTTAACTGATTTCATCTTCATTTAATTGATTTCATCGTTAACTGATTTCATCGTTAACTGATTTCATCGTTAACTGATTTCATCTTCATTTAACTGATTTCATCGTTAACTGATTTCATCTTCATTTAACTGATTTCATCGTTAACTGATTTCATCTTCATTTAATTGATTTCATCGTTAACTGATTTCATCGTTAACTGATTTCATCGTTAACTGATTTCATCTTCATTTAACTGATTTCATCGTTAACTGATTTCATCGTTAACTGATTTCATCTTCATTTAACTGATTTCATTTTCATTCTTCATTTAACTGATTTCATCGTTAACTGATTTCATCTTCATTTAATTGATTTCATCGTTAACTGATTTCATCGTTAACTGATTTCATCGTTAACTGATTTCATTTTCATTCTTCATTTAACTGATTTCATCGTTAACTGATTTCATCGTTAACTGATTTCATCTTCATTTAACTGATTTCATCGTTAACTGATTTCATCGTTAACTGATTTCATCTTCATTTAACTGATTTCATCGTTAACTGATTTCATCGTTAACTGATTTCATCGTTAACTGATTTCATCTTCATTTAACTGATTTCATTGTTAACTGATTTCATCGTTAACTGATTTCATCTTCATTTAACTGATTTCATCGTTAACTGATTTCATCGTTAACTGATTTCATCGTTAACTGATTTCATCTTCATTTAACTGATTTCATTTTCATTCTTCATTTAACTGATTTCATCGTTAACTGATTTCATCTTCATTTAACTGATTTCATCGTTAACTGATTTCATCGTTAACTGATTTCATCGTTAACTGATTTCATCTTTAACTGATTTCATCGTTAACTGATTTCATCGTTAACTGATTTCATCTTCATTTAACTGATTTCATTGTTAACTGATTTCATCGTTAATTGATTTCATCGTTAACTGATTTCATCTTCATTTAACTGATTTCATCGTTAACTGATTTCATCGTTAACTGATTTCATCGTTAACTGATTTCATCTTCATTTAACTGATTTCATTGTTAACTGATTTCATCGTTAACTGATTTCATCTTCATTTAATTGATTTCATCGTTAACTGATTTCATCTTCATTTAATTGATTTCATCGTTAACTGATTTCATCGTTAACTGATTTCATCGTTAACTGATTTCATCTTCATTTAACTGATTTCATCGTTAACTGATTTCATCGTTAACTGATTTCATCTTCATTTAACTGATTTCATCGTTAACTGATTTCATCGTTAACTGATTTCATCTTCATTTAACTGATTTCATCGTTAACTGATTTCATCGTTAACTGATTTCATCGTTAACTGATTTCATCTTCATTTAACTGATTTCATTGTTAACTGATTTCATCGTTAACTGATTTCATCTTCATTTAACTGATTTCATCGTTAACTGATTTCATCGTTAACTGATTTCATCGTTAACTGATTTCATCTTCATTTAACTGATTTCATTTTCATTCTTCATTTAACTGATTTCATCGTTAACTGATTTCATCTTCATTTAACTGATTTCATCGTTAACTGATTTCATCGTTAACTGATTTCATCGTTAACTGATTTCATCTTTAACAGATTTCATCGTTAACTGATTTCATCTTCATTTAACTGATTTCATCGTTAACTGATTTCATCTTCATTTAATTGATTTCATCGTTAACTGATTTCATCGTTAACTGATTTCATCGTTAACTGATTTCATCTTCATTTAACTGATTTCATCGTTAACTGATTTCATCGTTAACTGATTTCATCTTCATTTAACTGATTTCATTTTCATTCTTCATTTAACTGATTTCATCGTTAACTGATTTCATCTTCATTTAATTGATTTCATCGTTAACTGATTTCATCGTTAACTGATTTCATCGTTAACTGATTTCATCTTCATTTAACTGATTTCATCGTTAACTGATTTCATCGTTAACTGATTTCATCGTTAACTGATTTCATCTTCATTTAACTGATTTCATCGTTAACTGATTTCATCGTTAACTGATTTCATCTTCATTTAACTGATTTCATCGTTAACTGATTTCATCGTTAATTGATTTCATCGTTAACTGATTTCATTTTCATTCTTCATTTAACTGATTTCATCGTTAACTGATTTCATCGTTAATTGATTTCATCGTTAACTGATTTCATCTTCATTTAACTGATTTCATCGTTAATTGATTTCATCGTTAATTGATTTCATCGTTAATTGATTTCATCGTTAATTGATTTCATCGTTAACTGATTTCATCGTTAATTGATTTCATCGTTAACTGATTTCATCGTTAATTGATTTCATCGTTAATTGATTTCATCTTCATTTAACTGATTTCATCGTTAATTGATTTCATCGTTAACTGATTTCATCGTTAATTGATTTCATCGTTAACTGATTTCATCTTCATTTAACTGATTTCATCGTTAACTGATTTCATCTTCATTCTTCATTTAACTGATTTCATCTTTAACTGATTTCATCGTTAACTGATTTCATCTTCATTTAACTGATTTCATCGTTAATTGATTTCATCGTTAACTGATTTCATCGTTAACTGATTTCATCGTTAATTGATTTCATCGTTAACTGATTTCATCTTCATTTAACTGATTTCATCGTTAATTGATTTCATCTTCATTCTTCATTTAACTGATTTCATCTTTAACTGATTTCATCGTTAACTGATTTCATCTTCATTTAACTGATTTCATCGTTAATTGATTTCATCGTTAACTGATTTCATCGTTAACTGATTTCATCGTTAACTGATTTCATCTTTAACTGATTTCATCTTCATTTAACTGATTTCATCGTTAACTGATTTCATCGTTAACTGATTTCATCGTTAACTGATTTCATCTTCATTTAACTGATTTCATCTTCATTTAACTGATTTCATCGTTAACTGATTTCATCGTTAACTGATTTCATCTTCATTTAATTGATTTCATCGTTAACTGATTTCATCGTTAACTGATTTCATCGTTAACTGATTTCATCTTCATTTAACTGATTTCATCGTTAACTGATTTCATCGTTAACTGATTTCATCGTTAACTGATTTCATCTTCATTTAACTGATTTCATCGTTAACTGATTTCATCGTTAACTGATTTCATCTTCATTTAACTGATTTCATCGTTAACTGATTTCATCGTTAATTGATTTCATCGTTAACTGATTTCATTTTCATTCTTCATTTAACTGATTTCATCGTTAACTGATTTCATCGTTAACTGATTTCATCTTCATTTAACTGATTTCATCGTTAACTGATTTCATCGTTAATTGATTTCATCGTTAACTGATTTCATCTTCATTTAACTGATTTCATCGTTAATTGATTTCATCGTTAACTGATTTCATCGTTAACTGATTTCATCGTTAACTGATTTCATCTTCATTCTTCATTTAACTGATTTCATCTTTAACTGATTTCATCGTTAACTGATTTCATCTTCATTTAACTGATTTCATCGTTAATTGATTTCATCGTTAACTGATTTCATCGTTAATTGATTTCATCGTTAACTGATTTCATCTTCATTTAACTGATTTCATCGTTAACTGATTTCATCTTCATTCTTCATTTAACTGATTTCATCTTTAACTGATTTCATCGTTAACTGATTTCATCTTCATTTAACTGATTTCATCGTTAATTGATTTCATCGTTAACTGATTTCATCGTTAACTGATTTCATCTTCATTTAACTGATTTCATCGTTAACTGATTTCATCGTTAACTGATTTCATCGTTAACTGATTTCATCGTTAACTGATTTCATCTTCATTTAACTGATTTCATCGTTAATTGATTTCATCGTTAACTGATTTCATCGTTAACTGATTTCATCGTTAACTGATTTCATCTTCATTCTTCATTTAACTGATTTCATCTTTAACTGATTTCATCTTTAACTGATTTCATCGTTAACTGATTTCATCTTCATTTAACTGATTTCATCGTTAATTGATTTCATCGTTAACTGATTTCATCTTCATTTAACTGATTTCATCGTTAACTGATTTCATCTTCATTCTTCATTTAACTGATTTCATCTTTAACTGATTTCATCGTTAACTGATTTCATCTTCATTTAACTGATTTCATCGTTAATTGATTTCATCGTTAACTGATTTCATCGTTAACTGATTTCATCTTCATTTAACTGATTTCATCGTTAACTGATTTCATCGTTAACTGATTTCATCTTTAACTGATTTCATCTTCATTTAACTGATTTCATCGTTAACTGATTTCATCGTTAACTGATTTCATCGTTAACTGATTTCATCTTCATTTAATTGATTTCATCGTTAACTGATTTCATCGTTAACTGATTTCATCGTTAACTGATTTCATCGTTAACTGATTTCATCTTCATTTAACTGATTTCATCGTTAACTGATTTCATCGTTAACTGATTTCATCGTTAACTGATTTCATCTTCATTTAATTGATTTCATCGTTAACTGATTTCATCGTTAACTGATTTCATCGTTAACTGATTTCATCGTTAACTGATTTCATCTTCATTTAACTGATTTCATCGTTAACTGATTTCATCTTCATTTAACTGATTTCATCGTTAACTGATTTCATCGTTAACTGATTTCATCTTCATTTAACTGATTTCATCGTTAACTGATTTCATCGTTAATTGATTTCATCGTTAACTGATTTCATTTTCATTCTTCATTTAACTGATTTCATCGTTAACTGATTTCATCGTTAACTGATTTCATCTTCATTTAACTGATTTCATCGTTAACTGATTTCATCGTTAATTGATTTCATCGTTAACTGATTTCATCTTCATTCTTCATTTAACTGATTTCATCGTTAACTGATTTCATCTTCATTTAACTGATTTCATCGTTAACTGATTTCATCGTTAACTGATTTCATCGTTAACTGATTTCATCTTCATTTAACTGATTTCATCGTTAACTGATTTCATCTTCATTCTTCATTTAACTGATTTCATCTTTAACTGATTTCATCGTTAACTGATTTCATCTTCATTTAACTGATTTCATCGTTAACTGATTTCATCGTTAATTGATTTCATCGTTAACTGATTTCATCGTTAACTGATTTCATCTTCATTTAACTGATTTCATCGTTAACTGATTTCATCGTTAACTGATTTCATCTTTAACTGATTTCATCTTCATTTAACTGATTTCATCGTTAACTGATTTCATCGTTAACTGATTTCATCGTTAACTGATTTCATCTTCATTTAACTGATTTCATTGTTAACTGATTTCATCGTTAACTGATTTCATCTTCATTTAACTGATTTCATCGTTAACTGATTTCATCGTTAACTGATTTCATCGTTAACTGATTTCATCTTCATTTAACTGATTTCATTTTCATTCTTCATTTAACTGATTTCATCGTTAACTGATTTCATCTTCATTTAACTGATTTCATCGTTAACTGATTTCATCGTTAACTGATTTCATCGTTAACTGATTTCATCTTTAACTGATTTCATCGTTAACTGATTTCATCTTCATTTAACTGATTTCATCGTTAACTGATTTCATCTTCATTTAATTGATTTCATCGTTAACTGATTTCATCGTTAACTGATTTCATCGTTAACTGATTTCATCTTCATTTAACTGATTTCATCGTTAACTGATTTCATCGTTAACTGATTTCATCTTCATTTAACTGATTTCATTTTCATTCTTCATTTAACTGATTTCATCGTTAACTGATTTCATCTTCATTTAATTGATTTCATCGTTAACTGATTTCATCGTTAACTGATTTCATCTTCATTTAACTGATTTCATCGTTAACTGATTTCATCGTTAACTGATTTCATCTTCATTTAACTGATTTCATCGTTAACTGATTTCATCGTTAATTGATTTCATCGTTAACTGATTTCATTTTCATTCTTCATTTAACTGATTTCATCGTTAACTGATTTCATCGTTAACTGATTTCATCGTTAACTGATTTCATCGTTAACTGATTTCATCTTCATTTAACTGATTTCATTGTTAACTGATTTCATCGTTAATTGATTTCATCGTTAACTGATTTCATCTTCATTTAACTGATTTCATCGTTAACTGATTTCATCGTTAACTGATTTCATCGTTAACTGATTTCATCTTTAACTGATTTCATCGTTAACTGATTTCATCGTTAACTGATTTCATCTTCATTTAACTGATTTCATTGTTAACTGATTTCATCGTTAACTGATTTCATCTTCATTTAATTGATTTCATCGTTAACTGATTTCATCTTCATTTAATTGATTTCATCGTTAACTGATTTCATCGTTAACTGATTTCATCGTTAACTGATTTCATCTTCATTTAACTGATTTCATCGTTAACTGATTTCATCGTTAACTGATTTCATCGTTAACTGATTTCATCTTTAACTGATTTCATCGTTAACTGATTTCATCTTCATTTAACTGATTTCATCGTTAACTGATTTCATCTTCATTTAATTGATTTCATCGTTAACTGATTTCATCGTTAACTGATTTCATCGTTAACTGATTTCATCTTCATTTAACTGATTTCATCGTTAACTGATTTCATCGTTAACTGATTTCATCTTCATTTAACTGATTTCATTTTCATTCTTCATTTAACTGATTTCATCGTTAACTGATTTCATCTTCATTTAATTGATTTCATCGTTAACTGATTTCATCGTTAACTGATTTCATCTTCATTTAACTGATTTCATCGTTAACTGATTTCATCGTTAACTGATTTCATCTTCATTTAACTGATTTCATCGTTAACTGATTTCATCGTTAATTGATTTCATCGTTAACTGATTTCATTTTCATTCTTCATTTAACTGATTTCATCGTTAACTGATTTCATCGTTAACTGATTTCATCGTTAACTGATTTCATCTTTAACTGATTTCATCGTTAACTGATTTCATCGTTAACTGATTTCATCTTCATTTAACTGATTTCATTGTTAACTGATTTCATCGTTAATTGATTTCATCGTTAACTGATTTCATCTTCATTTAACTGATTTCATCGTTAACTGATTTCATCGTTAACTGATTTCATCGTTAACTGATTTCATCTTTAACTGATTTCATCGTTAACTGATTTCATCGTTAACTGATTTCATCTTCATTTAACTGATTTCATTGTTAACTGATTTCATCGTTAACTGATTTCATCTTCATTTAATTGATTTCATCGTTAACTGATTTCATCTTCATTTAATTGATTTCATCGTTAACTGATTTCATCGTTAACTGATTTCATCGTTAACTGATTTCATCTTCATTTAACTGATTTCATCGTTAACTGATTTCATCGTTAACTGATTTCATCTTCATTTAACTGATTTCATCGTTAACTGATTTCATCGTTAACTGATTTCATCTTCATTTAACTGATTTCATCGTTAACTGATTTCATCGTTAACTGATTTCATCGTTAACTGATTTCATCTTCATTTAACTGATTTCATTGTTAACTGATTTCATCGTTAACTGATTTCATCTTCATTTAACTGATTTCATCGTTAACTGATTTCATCGTTAACTGATTTCATCGTTAACTGATTTCATCTTTAACTGATTTCATCTTTAACTGATTTCATCGTTAACTGATTTCATCTTCATTTAACTGATTTCATCGTTAACTGATTTCATCTTCATTTAATTGATTTCATCGTTAACTGATTTCATCGTTAACTGATTTCATCGTTAACTGATTTCATCTTCATTTAACTGATTTCATCGTTAACTGATTTCATCGTTAACTGATTTCATCTTCATTTAACTGATTTCATTTTCATTCTTCATTTAACTGATTTCATCGTTAACTGATTTCATCTTCATTTAATTGATTTCATCGTTAACTGATTTCATCGTTAACTGATTTCATCGTTAACTGATTTCATCTTCATTTAACTGATTTCATCGTTAACTGATTTCATCGTTAACTGATTTCATCGTTAACTGATTTCATCTTCATTTAACTGATTTCATCGTTAACTGATTTCATCGTTAACTGATTTCATCTTCATTTAACTGATTTCATCGTTAACTGATTTCATCGTTAATTGATTTCATCGTTAACTGATTTCATTTTCATTCTTCATTTAACTGATTTCGTCGTTAACTGATTTCATCGTTAACTGATTTCATCTTCATTTAACTGATTTCATCGTTAACTGATTTCATCGTTAATTGATTTCATCGTTAACTGATTTCATCTTCATTCTTCATTTAACTGATTTCATCGTTAACTGATTTCATCTTCATTTAACTGATTTCATCGTTAACTGATTTCATCGTTAACTGATTTCATCTTCATTTAACTGATTTCATCGTTAACTGATTTCATCTTCATTCTTCATTTAACTGATTTCATCTTTAACTGATTTCATCGTTAACTGATTTCATCTTCATTTAACTGATTTCATCGTTAATTGATTTCATCGTTAACTGATTTCATCGTTAATTGATTTCATCGTTAACTGATTTCATCTTCATTTAACTGATTTCATCGTTAACTGATTTCATCTTCATTCTTCATTTAACTGATTTCATCTTTAACTGATTTCATCGTTAACTGATTTCATCTTCATTTAACTGATTTCATCGTTAATTGATTTCATCGTTAACTGATTTCATCGTTAATTGATTTCATCGTTAACTGATTTCATCTTCATTTAACTGATTTCATCGTTAACTGATTTCATCTTCATTCTTCATTTAACTGATTTCATCTTTAACTGATTTCATCGTTAACTGATTTCATCTTCATTTAACTGATTTCATCGTTAATTGATTTCATCGTTAACTGATTTCATCGTTAACTGATTTCATCTTCATTTAACTGATTTCATCGTTAACTGATTTCATCGTTAACTGATTTCATCTTTAACTGATTTCATCTTCATTTAACTGATTTCATCGTTAACTGATTTCATCGTTAACTGATTTCATCGTTAACTGATTTCATCTTCATTTAACTGATTTCATCTTCATTTAACTGATTTCATCGTTAACTGATTTCATCGTTAACTGATTTCATCTTCATTTAATTGATTTCATCGTTAACTGATTTCATCGTTAACTGATTTCATCGTTAACTGATTTCATCTTCATTTAACTGATTTCATCGTTAACTGATTTCATCGTTAACTGATTTCATCTTCATTTAACTGATTTCATCGTTAACTGATTTCATCGTTAATTGATTTCATCGTTAACTGATTTCATTTTCATTCTTCATTTAACTGATTTCATCGTTAACTGATTTCATCGTTAACTGATTTCATCTTCATTTAACTGATTTCATCGTTAACTGATTTCATCGTTAACTGATTTCATCGTTAACTGATTTCATCTTCATTTAACTGATTTCATCGTTAACTGATTTCATCTTCATTCTTCATTTAACTGATTTCATCTTTAACTGATTTCATCGTTAACTGATTTCATCTTCATTTAACTGATTTCATCGTTAATTGATTTCATCGTTAACTGATTTCATCGTTAACTGATTTCATCTTCATTTAACTGATTTCATCGTTAACTGATTTCATCGTTAACTGATTTCATCTTTAACTGATTTCATCTTCATTTAACTGATTTCATCGTTAACTGATTTCATCGTTAACTGATTTCATCTTCATTTAACTGATTTCATCGTTAACTGATTTCATCTTCATTTAATTGATTTCATCGTTAACTGATTTCATCGTTAACTGATTTCATCGTTAACTGATTTCATCTTCATTTAACTGATTTCATCGTTAACTGATTTCATCGTTAACTGATTTCATCTTCATTTAACTGATTTCATTTTCATTCTTCATTTAACTGATTTCATCGTTAACTGATTTCATCTTCATTTAATTGATTTCATCGTTAACTGATTTCATCGTTAACTGATTTCATCTTCATTTAACTGATTTCATCGTTAACTGATTTCATCGTTAACTGATTTCATCTTCATTTAACTGATTTCATCGTTAACTGATTTCATCGTTAACTGATTTCATCTTCATTTAACTGATTTCATTTTCATTCTTCATTTAACTGATTTCATCGTTAACTGATTTCATCTTCATTTAATTGATTTCATCGTTAACTGATTTCATCGTTAACTGATTTCATCGTTAACTGATTTCATCTTCATTTAACTGATTTCATCGTTAACTGATTTCATCGTTAACTGATTTCATCGTTAACTGATTTCATCTTCATTTAACTGATTTCATCGTTAACTGATTTCATCGTTAACTGATTTCATCTTCATTTAACTGATTTCATCGTTAACTGATTTCATCGTTAATTGATTTCATCGTTAACTGATTTCATTTTCATTCTTCATTTAACTGATTTCGTCGTTAACTGATTTCATCGTTAACTGATTTCATCTTCATTTAACTGATTTCATCTTCATTTAACTGATTTCATCGTTAACTGATTTCATCGTTAATTGATTTCATCGTTAACTGATTTCATCTTCATTCTTCATTTAACTGATTTCATCGTTAACTGATTTCATCTTCATTTAACTGATTTCATCGTTAACTGATTTCATCGTTAACTGATTTCATCTTCATTTAACTGATTTCATCGTTAACTGATTTCATCTTCATTTAACTGATTTCATCGTTAATTGATTTCATCGTTAACTGATTTCATCTTCATTTAACTGATTTCATCGTTAATTGATTTCATCGTTAACTGATTTCATCTTCATTTAACTGATTTCATCGTTAACTGATTTCATCTTCATTTAACTGATTTCATCGTTAACTGATTTCATCGTTAACTGATTTCATCTTCATTTAACTGATTTCATCGTTAACTGATTTCATCTTCATTTAACTGATTTCATCGTTAACTGATTTCATCGTTAACTGATTTCATCTTCATTTAACTGATTTCATCGTTAACTGATTTCATCTTCATTTAACTGATTTCATCTTTAACTGATTTCATCGTTAACTGATTTCATCTTCATTTAACTGATTTCATCGTTAATTGATTTCATCGTTAACTGATTTCATCGTTAATTGATTTCATCGTTAACTGATTTCATCTTCATTTAACTGATTTCATCGTTAACTGATTTCATCTTCATTCTTCATTTAACTGATTTCATCTTTAACTGATTTCATCGTTAACTGATTTCATCTTCATTTAACTGATTTCATCGTTAATTGATTTCATCGTTAACTGATTTCATCTTCATTTAACTGATTTCATCGTTAACTGATTTCATCGTTAACTGATTTCATCTTTAACTGATTTCATCTTCATTTAACTGATTTCATCGTTAACTGATTTCATCGTTAACTGATTTCATCGTTAACTGATTTCATCGTTAACTGATTTCATCTTCATTTAACTGATTTCATCTTCATTTAACTGATTTCATCGTTAACTGATTTCATCGTTAACTGATTTCATCTTCATTTAATTGATTTCATCGTTAACTGATTTCATCGTTAACTGATTTCATCGTTAACTGATTTCATCTTCATTTAACTGATTTCATCATTAACTGATTTCATCGTTAACTGATTTCATCTTCATTTAACTGATTTCATCTTTAACTGATTTCATCGTTAACTGATTTCATCTTCATTTAACTGATTTCATCGTTAACTGATTTCATCGTTAATTGATTTCATCGTTAACTGATTTCATTTTCATTCTTCATTTAACTGATTTCATCGTTAACTGATTTCATCGTTAACTGATTTCATCTTCATTTAACTGATTTCATCGTTAACTGATTTCATCGTTAATTGATTTCATCGTTAACTGATTTCATCTTCATTCTTCATTTAACTGATTTCATCGTTAACTGATTTCATCTTCATTTAACTGATTTCATCGTTAACTGATTTCATCGTTAACTGATTTCATCGTTAACTGATTTCATCTTCATTTAACTGATTTCATCGTTAACTGATTTCATCTTCATTCTTCATTTAACTGATTTCATCTTTAACTGATTTCATCGTTAACTGATTTCATCTTCATTTAACTGATTTCATCGTTAATTGATTTCATCGTTAACTGATTTCATCGTTAACTGATTTCATCTTCATTTAACTGATTTCATCGTTAACTGATTTCATCGTTAACTGATTTCATCTTTAACTGATTTCATCTTCATTTAACTGATTTCATCGTTAACTGATTTCATCGTTAACTGATTTCATCTTCATTTAACTGATTTCATTGTTAACTGATTTCATCGTTAACTGATTTCATCTTCATTTAACTGATTTCATCGTTAACTGATTTCATCGTTAACTGATTTCATCGTTAACTGATTTCATCGTCATTTAACTGATTTCATTTTCATTCTTCATTTAACTGATTTCATCGTTAACTGATTTCATCTTCATTTAACTGATTTCATCGTTAACTGATTTCATCGTTAACTGATTTCATCGTTAACTGATTTCATCTTTAACTGATTTCATCGTTAACTGATTTCATCTTCATTTAACTGATTTCATCGTTAACTGATTTCATCTTCATTTAATTGATTTCATCGTTAACTGATTTCATCGTTAACTGATTTCATCGTTAACTGATTTCATCTTCATTTAACTGATTTCATCGTTAACTGATTTCATCGTTAACTGATTTCATCTTCATTTAACTGATTTCATTTTCATTCTTCATTTAACTGATTTCATCGTTAACTGATTTCATCTTCATTTAATTGATTTCATCGTTAACTGATTTCATCGTTAACTGATTTCATCTTCATTTAACTGATTTCATCGTTAACTGATTTCATCGTTAACTGATTTCATCTTCATTTAACTGATTTCATCGTTAACTGATTTCATCGTTAATTGATTTCATCGTTAACTGATTTCATTTTCATTCTTCATTTAACTGATTTCATCGTTAACTGATTTCATCGTTAACTGATTTCATCTTCATTTAACTGATTTCATCGTTAACTGATTTCATCGTTAACTGATTTCATCTTCATTTAACTGATTTCATCGTTAACTGATTTCATCGTTAACTGATTTCATCGTTAACTGATTTCATCTTCATTTAACTGATTTCATTGTTAACTGATTTCATCGTTAACTGATTTCATCTTCATTTAACTGATTTCATCGTTAACTGATTTCATCGTTAACTGATTTCATCTTCATTTAACTGATTTCATTTTCATTCTTCATTTAACTGATTTCATCGTTAACTGATTTCATCTTCATTTAACTGATTTCATCGTTAACTGATTTCATCGTTAACTGATTTCATCTTTAACTGATTTCATCGTTAACTGATTTCATCTTCATTTAACTGATTTCATCGTTAACTGATTTCATCTTCATTTAATTGATTTCATCGTTAACTGATTTCATCGTTAACTGATTTCATCGTTAACTGATTTCATCTTCATTTAACTGATTTCATCGTTAACTGATTTCATCGTTAACTGATTTCATCTTCATTTAACTGATTTCATTTTCATTCTTCATTTAACTGATTTCATCGTTAACTGATTTCATCTTCATTTAATTGATTTCATCGTTAACTGATTTCATCGTTAACTGATTTCATCTTCATTTAATTGATTTCATCGTTAACTGATTTCATCGTTAACTGATTTCATCGTTAACTGATTTCATCTTCATTTAACTGATTTCATCGTTAACTGATTTCATCGTTAACTGATTTCATCGTTAACTGATTTCATCTTCATTTAACTGATTTCATCGTTAACTGATTTCATCGTTAACTGATTTCATCTTCATTTAACTGATTTCATCGTTAACTGATTTCATCGTTAATTGATTTCATCGTTAACTGATTTCATTTTCATTCTTCATTTAACTGATTTCATCGTTAACTGATTTCATCTTCATTTAACTGATTTCATCGTTAACTGATTTCATCTTCATTTAATTGATTTCATCGTTAACTGATTTCATCGTTAACTGATTTCATCGTTAACTGATTTCATCTTCATTTAACTGATTTCATCGTTAACTGATTTCATCGTTAACTGATTTCATCTTCATTTAACTGATTTCATTTTCATTCTTCATTTAACTGATTTCATCGTTAACTGATTTCATCTTCATTTAATTGATTTCATCGTTAACTGATTTCATCGTTAACTGATTTCATCGTTAACTGATTTCATCTTCATTTAACTGATTTCATCGTTAACTGATTTCATCGTTAACTGATTTCATCGTTAACTGATTTCATCTTCATTTAACTGATTTCATCGTTAACTGATTTCATCGTTAACTGATTTCATCTTCATTTAACTGATTTCATCGTTAACTGATTTCATCGTTAACTGATTTCATCGTTAATTGATTTCATCGTTAACTGATTTCATTTTCATTCTTCATTTAACTGATTTCATCGTTAACTGATTTCATCGTTAACTGATTTCATCTTCATTTAACTGATTTCATCGTTAACTGATTTCATCGTTAATTGATTTCATCGTTAACTGATTTCATCTTCATTCTTCATTTAACTGATTTCATCGTTAACTGATTTCATCTTCATTTAACTGATTTCATCGTTAACTGATTTCATCGTTAACTGATTTCATCGTTAACTGATTTCATCGTTAACTGATTTCATCTTCATTTAACTGATTTCATCATTAACTGATTTCATCTTCATTCTTCATTTAACTGATTTCATCTTTAACTGATTTCATCGTTAACTGATTTCATCTTCATTTAACTGATTTCATCGTTAATTGATTTCATCGTTAACTGATTTCATCGTTAACTGATTTCATCGTTAACTGATTTCATCTTCATTTAACTGATTTCATCGTTAATTGATTTCATCGTTAACTGATTTCATCGTTAATTGATTTCATCGTTAACTGATTTCATCTTCATTTAACTGATTTCATCGTTAACTGATTTCATCTTCATTCTTCATTTAACTGATTTCATCTTTAACTGATTTCATCGTTAACTGATTTCATCTTCATTTAACTGATTTCATCGTTAATTGATTTCATCGTTAACTGATTTCATCGTTAATTGATTTCATCGTTAACTGATTTCATCTTCATTTAACTGATTTCATCGTTAACTGATTTCATCTTCATTCTTCATTTAACTGATTTCATCTTTAACTGATTTCATCGTTAACTGATTTCATCTTCATTTAACTGATTTCATCGTTAATTGATTTCATCGTTAACTGATTTCATCGTTAATTGATTTCATCGTTAACTGATTTCATCTTCATTTAACTGATTTCATCGTTAACTGATTTCATCTTCATTCTTCATTTAACTGATTTCATCTTTAACTGATTTCATCGTTAACTGATTTCATCTTCATTTAACTGATTTCATCGTTAATTGATTTCATCGTTAACTGATTTCATCGTTAACTGATTTCATCTTCATTTAACTGATTTCATCGTTAACTGATTTCATCGTTAACTGATTTCATCTTTAACTGATTTCATCTTCATTTAACTGATTTCATCGTTAACTGATTTCATCGTTAACTGATTTCATCGTTAACTGATTTCATCTTCATTTAACTGATTTCATCTTCATTTAACTGATTTCATCGTTAACTGATTTCATCGTTAACTGATTTCATCTTCATTTAATTGATTTCATCGTTAACTGATTTCATCGTTAACTGATTTCATCGTTAACTGATTTCATCTTCATTTAACTGATTTCATCGTTAAATGATTTCATCGTTAACTGATTTCATCGTTAACTGATTTCATCTTCATTTAACTGATTTCATCGTTAACTGATTTCATCGTTAACTGATTTCATCTTCATTTAACTGATTTCATCGTTAACTGATTTCATCGTTAATTGATTTCATCGTTAACTGATTTCATTTTCATTCTTCATTTAACTGATTTCATCGTTAACTGATTTCATCGTTAACTGATTTCATCTTCATTTAACTGATTTCATCGTTAACTGATTTCATCGTTAATTGATTTCATCGTTAACTGATTTCATCTTCATTCTTCATTTAACTGATTTCATCGTTAACTGATTTCATCTTCATTTAACTGATTTCATCGTTAACTGATTTCATCGTTAACTGATTTCATCGTTAACTGATTTCATCTTCATTTAACTGATTTCATCGTTAACTGATTTCATCTTTAACTGATTTCATCGTTAACTGATTTCATCGTTAACTGATTTCATCTTCATTTAACTGATTTCATTGTTAACTGATTTCATCGTTAATTGATTTCATCGTTAACTGATTTCATCTTCATTTAACTGATTTCATCGTTAACTGATTTCATCGTTAACTGATTTCATCGTTAACTGATTTCATCTTTAACTGATTTCATCGTTAACTGATTTCATCGTTAACTGATTTCATCTTCATTTAACTGATTTCATTGTTAACTGATTTCATCGTTAACTGATTTCATCTTCATTTAATTGATTTCATCGTTAACTGATTTCATCTTCATTTAATTGATTTCATCGTTAACTGATTTCATCGTTAACTGATTTCATCGTTAACTGATTTCATCTTCATTTAACTGATTTCATCGTTAACTGATTTCATCGTTAACTGATTTCATCTTCATTTAACTGATTTCATCGTTAACTGATTTCATCGTTAACTGATTTCATCTTCATTTAACTGATTTCATTGTTAACTGATTTCATCGTTAACTGATTTCATCTTCATTTAACTGATTTCATCGTTAACTGATTTCATCGTTAACTGATTTCATCGTTAACTGATTTCATCTTCATTTAACTGATTTCATTTTCATTCTTCATTTAACTGATTTCATCGTTAACTGATTTCATCTTCATTTAACTGATTTCATCGTTAACTGATTTCATCGTTAACTGATTTCATCTTTAACTGATTTCATCGTTAACTGATTTCATCTTCATTTAACTGATTTCATCGTTAACTGATTTCATCTTCATTTAATTGATTTCATCGTTAACTGATTTCATCGTTAACTGATTTCATCGTTAACTGATTTCATCTTCATTTAACTGATTTCATCGTTAACTGATTTCATCGTTAACTGATTTCATCTTCATTTAACTGATTTCATTTTCATTCTTCATTTAACTGATTTCATCGTTAACTGATTTCATCTTCATTTAATTGATTTCATCGTTAACTGATTTCATCGTTAACTGATTTCATCGTTAACTGATTTCATCTTCATTTAACTGATTTCATCGTTAACTGATTTCATCTTCATTTAACTGATTTCATCGTTAACTGATTTCATCGTTAACTGATTTCATCGTTAACTGATTTCATCTTCATTTAACTGATTTCATCGTTAACTGATTTCATCGTTAACTGATTTCATCTTCATTTAACTGATTTCATCGTTAACTGATTTCATCGTTAATTGATTTCATCGTTAACTGATTTCATTTTCATTCTTCATTTAACTGATTTCATCGTTAACTGATTTCATCGTTAACTGATTTCATCTTCATTTAACTGATTTCATCGTTAACTGATTTCATCGTTAATTGATTTCATCGTTAACTGATTTCATCTTCATTCTTCATTTAACTGATTTCATCGTTAACTGATTTCATCTTCATTTAACTGATTTCATCGTTAACTGATTTCATCGTTAACTGATTTCATCGTTAACTGATTTCATCTTCATTTAACTGATTTCATCGTTAACTGATTTCATCTTCATTCTTCATTTAACTGATTTCATCTTTAACTGATTTCATCGTTAACTGATTTCATCTTCATTTAACTGATTTCATCGTTAATTGATTTCATCGTTAACTGATTTCATCGTTAACTGATTTCATCGTTAACTGATTTCATCTTCATTTAACTGATTTCATCGTTAATTGATTTCATCGTTAACTGATTTCATCGTTAATTGATTTCATCGTTAACTGATTTCATCTTCATTTAACTGATTTCATCGTTAACTGATTTCATCTTCATTCTTCATTTAACTGATTTCATCTTTAACTGATTTCATCGTTAACTGATTTCATCTTCATTTAACTGATTTCATCGTTAATTGATTTCATCGTTAACTGATTTCATCGTTAATTGATTTCATCGTTAACTGATTTCATCTTCATTTAACTGATTTCATCGTTAACTGATTTCATCTTCATTCTTCATTTAACTGATTTCATCTTTAACTGATTTCATCGTTAACTGATTTCATCTTCATTTAACTGATTTCATCGTTAACTGATTTCATCGTTAACTGATTTCATCTTCATTTAATTGATTTCATCGTTAACTGATTTCATCGTTAACTGATTTCATCGTTAACTGATTTCATCGTTAACTGATTTCATCTTCATTTAATTGATTTCATCGTTAACTGATTTCATCGTTAACTGATTTCATCGTTAACTGATTTCATCGTTAACTGATTTCATCTTCATTTAACTGATTTCATCGTTAACTGATTTCATCGTGAATTGATTTCATCGTTAACTGATTTCATTTTCATTCTTCATTTAACTGATTTCATCGTTAACTGATTTCATCGTTAACTGATTTCATCTTCATTTAACTGATTTCATCGTTAACTGATTTCATCGTTAATTGATTTCATCGTTAACTGATTTCATCTTCATTCTTCATTTAACTGATTTCATCGTTAACTGATTTCATCTTCATTTAACTGATTTCATCGTTAACTGATTTCATCGTTAACTGATTTCATCGTTAACTGATTTCATCTTCATTTAACTGATTTCATCGTTAACTGATTTCATCTTCATTCTTCATTTAACTGATTTCATCTTTAACTGATTTCATCGTTAACTGATTTCATCTTCATTTAACTGATTTCATCGTTAATTGATTTCATCGTTAACTGATTTCATCGTTAACTGATTTCATCTTCATTTAACTGATTTCATCGTTAACTGATTTCATCGTTAACTGATTTCATCTTTAACTGATTTCATCTTCATTTAACTGATTTCATCGTTAACTGATTTCATCGTTAACTGATTTCATCGTTAACTGATTTCATCTTCATTTAACTGATTTCATTGTTAACTGATTTCATCGTTAACTGATTTCATCTTCATTTAACTGATTTCATCGTTAACTGATTTCATCGTTAACTGATTTCATCGTTAACTGATTTCATCTTCATTTAACTGATTTCATTTTCATTCTTCATTTAACTGATTTCATCGTTAACTGATTTCATCTTCATTTAACTGATTTCATCGTTAACTGATTTCATCGTTAACTGATTTCATCTTTAACTGATTTCATCGTTAACTGATTTCATCTTCATTTAACTGATTTCATCGTTAACTGATTTCATCTTCATTTAATTGATTTCATCGTTAACTGATTTCATCGTTAACTGATTTCATCGTTAACTGATTTCATCTTCATTTAACTGATTTCATCGTTAACTGATTTCATCGTTAACTGATTTCATCTTCATTTAATTGATTTCATCGTTAACTGATTTCATCGTTAACTGATTTCATCGTTAACTGATTTCATCTTCATTTAACTGATTTCATCGTTAACTGATTTCATCGTTAACTGATTTCATCGTTAACTGATTTCATCTTCATTTAACTGATTTCATCGTTAACTGATTTCATCGTTAACTGATTTCATCTTCATTTAACTGATTTCATCGTTAACTGATTTCATCGTTAATTGATTTCATCGTTAACTGATTTCATTTTCATTCTTCATTTAACTGATTTCATCGTTAACTGATTTCATCGTTAACTGATTTCATCTTCATTTAACTGATTTCATCGTTAACTGATTTCATCGTTAATTGATTTCATCGTTAACTGATTTCATCTTCATTCTTCATTTAACTGATTTCATCGTTAACTGATTTCATCTTCATTTAACTGATTTCATCGTTAACTGATTTCATCGTTAACTGATTTCATCGTTAACTGATTTCATCTTCATTTAACTGATTTCATCGTTAACTGATTTCATCTTCATTCTTCATTTAACTGATTTCATCTTTAACTGATTTCATCGTTAACTGATTTCATCTTCATTTAACTGATTTCATCGTTAATTGATTTCATCGTTAACTGATTTCATCGTTAACTGATTTCATCTTCATTTAACTGATTTCATCGTTAACTGATTTCATCGTTAACTGATTTCATCTTTAACTGATTTCATCTTCATTTAACTGATTTCATCGTTAACTGATTTCATCGTTAACTGATTTCATCGTTAACTGATTTCATCTTCATTTAACTGATTTCATTGTTAACTGATTTCATCGTTAACTGATTTCATCTTCATTTAACTGATTTCATCGTTAACTGATTTCATCGTTAACTGATTTCATCGTTAACTGATTTCATCTTCATTTAACTGATTTCATTTTCATTCTTCATTTAACTGATTTCATCGTTAACTGATTTCATCTTCATTTAACTGATTTCATCGTTAACTGATTTCATCGTTAACTGATTTCATCTTTAACTGATTTCATCGTTAACTGATTTCATCTTCATTTAACTGATTTCATCGTTAACTGATTTCATCTTCATTTAATTGATTTCATCGTTAACTGATTTCATCGTTAACTGATTTCATCGTTAACTGATTTCATCGTTAACTGATTTCATCTTCATTTAACTGATTTCATCGTTAACTGATTTCATCGTTAACTGATTTCATCGTTAACTGATTTCATCTTTAACTGATTTCATCGTTAACTGATTTCATCTTCATTTAACTGATTTCATCGTTAACTGATTTCATCTTCATTTAATTGATTTCATCGTTAACTGATTTCATCGTTAACTGATTTCATCGTTAACTGATTTCATCTTCATTTAACTGATTTCATCGTTAACTGATTTCATCGTTAACTGATTTCATCTTCATTTAACTGATTTCATCGTTAACTGATTTCATCGTTAATTGATTTCATCGTTAACTGATTTCATCTTCATTTAACTGATTTCATCGTTAACTGATTTCATCGTTAACTGATTTCATCTTTAACTGATTTCATCTTCATTTAACTGATTTCATCGTTAACTGATTTCATCGTTAACTGATTTCATCTTCATTTAATTGATTTCATCGTTAACTGATTTCATCGTTAACTGATTTCATCGTTAACTGATTTCATCGTTAACTGATTTCATCGTTAACTGATTTCATCGTTAACTGATTTCATCGTTAACTGATTTCATCTTCATTTAACTGATTTCATCGTTAACTGATTTCATCGTTAACTGATTTCATCTTCATTCTTCATTTAACTGATTTCATCTTTAACTGATTTCATCGTTAACTGATTTCATCTTCATTTAACTGATTTCATCGTTAATTGATTTCATCGTTAACTGATTTCATCGTTAACTGATTTCATCTTCATTTAACTGATTTCATCGTTAACTGATTTCATCGTTAACTGATTTCATCTTTAACTGATTTCATCTTCATTTAACTGATTTCATCGTTAACTGATTTCATCGTTAACTGATTTCATCGTTAACTGATTTCATCTTCATTTAACTGATTTCATTGTTAACTGATTTCATCGTTAACTGATTTCATCTTCATTTAACTGATTTCATCGTTAACTGATTTCATCGTTAACTGATTTCATCGTTAACTGATTTCATCGTTAACTGATTCCATCTTCATTTAACTGATTTCATCGTTAACTGATTTCATCTTCATTTAATTGATTTCATCGTTAACTGATTTCATCGTTAACTGATTTCATCGTTAACTGATTTCATCTTCATTTAACTGATTTCATCGTTAACTGATTTCATCGTTAACTGATTTCATCGTTAACTGATTTCATCTTCATTTAACTGATTTCATCTTCATTTAACTGATTTCATCGTTAACTGATTTCATCGTTAACTGATTTCATCTTCATTTAATTGATTTCATCGTTAACTGATTTCATCGTTAACTGATTTCATCGTTAACTGATTTCATCTTCATTTAACTGATTTCATCGTTAACTGATTTCATCGTTAACTGATTTCATCTTCATTTAATTGATTTCATCGTTAACTGATTTCATCGTTAACTGATTTCATCGTTAACTGATTTCATCGTTAACTGATTTCATCGTTAACTGATTTCATCTTCATTTAACTGATTTCATCGTTAACTGATTTCATCGTTAACTGATTTCATCTTCATTTAACTGATTTCATCGTTAACTGATTTCATCGTTAATTGATTTCATCGTTAACTGATTTCATTTTCATTCTTCATTTAACTGATTTCATCGTTAACTGATTTCATCGTTAACTGATTTCATCTTCATTTAACTGATTTCATCGTTAACTGATTTCATCGTTAATTGATTTCATCGTTAACTGATTTCATCTTCATTCTTCATTTAACTGATTTCATCGTTAACTGATTTCATCTTCATTTAACTGATTTCATCGTTAACTGATTTCATCGTTAACTGATTTCATCGTTAACTGATTTCATCTTCATTCTTCATTTAACTGATTTCATCTTTAACTGATTTCATCTTCATTTAACTGATTTCATCGTTAACTGATTTCATCTTTAACTGATTTCATCGTTAACTGATTTCATCTTCATTTAACTGATTTCATCGTTAACTGATTTCATCTTCATTTAACTGATTTCATCGTTAACTGATTTCATCGTTAACTGATTTCATCGTTAACTGATTTCATCTTCATTCTTCATTTAACTGATTTCATCGTTAACTGATTTCATCTTCATTCTTCATTTAACTGATTTCATCTTTAACTGATTTCATCGTTAACTGATTTCATCTTCATTTAACTGATTTCATCGTTAATTGATTTCATCGTTAACTGATTTCATCGTTAACTGATTTCATCTTCATTTAACTGATTTCATCGTTAACTGATTTCATCGTTAACTGATTTCATCTTTAACTGATTTCATCTTCATTTAACTGATTTCATCGTTAACTGATTTCATCGTTAACTGATTTCATCGTTAACTGATTTCATCTTCATTTAACTGATTTCATTGTTAACTGATTTCATCGTTAACTGATTTCATCTTCATTTAACTGATTTCATCGTTAACTGATTTCATCGTTAACTGATTTCATCGTTAACTGATTTCATCTTCATTTAACTGATTTCATTTTCATTCTTCATTTAACTGATTTCATCGTTAACTGATTTCATCTTCATTTAACTGATTTCATCGTTAACTGATTTCATCGTTAACTGATTTCATCGTTAACTGATTTCATCTTTAACTGATTTCATCGTTAACTGATTTCATCTTCATTTAACTGATTTCATCGTTAACTGATTTCATCTTCATTTAATTGATTTCATCGTTAACTGATTTCATCGTTAACTGATTTCATCGTTAACTGATTTCATCTTCATTTAACTGATTTCATCGTTAACTGATTTCATCGTTAACTGATTTCATCGTTAACTGATTTCATCTTTAACTGATTTCATCGTTAACTGATTTCATCTTCATTTAACTGATTTCATCGTTAACTGATTTCATCTTCATTTAATTGATTTCATCGTTAACTGATTTCATCGTTAACTGATTTCATCGTTAACTGATTTCATCTTCATTTAACTGATTTCATCGTTAACTGATTTCATCGTTAACTGATTTCATCTTCATTTAACTGATTTCATCGTTAACTAATTTCATCTTCATTTAATTGATTTCATCGTTAACTGATTTCATCGTTAACTGATTTCATCTTCATTTAACTGATTTCATCGTTAACTGATTTCATCGTTAACTGATTTCATCGTTAACTGATTTCATCTTCATTTAACTGATTTCATTGTTAACTGATTTCATCGTTAACTGATTTCATCTTCATTTAACTGATTTCATTTTCATTCTTCATTTAACTGATTTCATCGTTAACTGATTTCATCTTCATTTAACTGATTTCATCGTTAACTGATTTCATCGTTAACTGATTTCATCTTTAACTGATTTCATCGTTAACTGATTTCATCTTCATTTAACTGATTTCATCGTTAACTGATTTCATCGTTAATTGATTTCATCGTTAACTGATTTCATCTTCATTCTTCATTTAACTGATTTCATCGTTAACTGATTTCATCTTCATTTAACTGATTTCATTTTCATTCTTCATTTAACTGATTTCATCGTTAACTGATTTCATCTTCATTTAATTGATTTCATCGTTAACTGATTTCATCGTTAACTGATTTCATCTTCATTTAACTGATTTCATCGTTAACTGATTTCATCGTTAACTGATTTCATCTTCATTTAACTGATTTCATCGTTAACTGATTTCATCGTTAATTGATTTCATCGTTAACTGATTTCATTTTCATTCTTCATTTAACTGATTTCATCGTTAACTGATTTCATCGTTAACTGATTTCATCTTCATTTAACTGATTTCATCGTTAACTGATTTCATCGTTAACTGATTTCATCTTCATTTAACTGATTTCATCGTTAACTGATTTCATCGTTAACTGATTTCATCGTTAACTGATTTCATCTTCATTTAACTGATTTCATTGTTAACTGATTTCATCGTTAACTGATTTCATCTTCATTTAACTGATTTCATCGTTAACTGATTTCATCGTTAACTGATTTCATCGTTAACTGATTTCATCTTCATTTAACTGATTTCATTTTCATTCTTCATTTAACTGATTTCATCGTTAACTGATTTCATCTTCATTTAACTGATTTCATCGTTAACTGATTTCATCGTTAACTGATTTCATCTTTAACTGATTTCATCGTTAACTGATTTCATCTTCATTTAACTGATTTCATCGTTAACTGATTTCATCTTCATTTAATTGATTTCATCGTTAACTGATTTCATCGTTAACTGATTTCATCGTTAACTGATTTCATCTTCATTTAACTGATTTCATCGTTAACTGATTTCATCGTTAACTGATTTCATCTTCATTTAACTGATTTCATTTTCATTCTTCATTTAACTGATTTCATCGTTAACTGATTTCATCTTCATTTAATTGATTTCATCGTTAACTGATTTCATCGTTAACTGATTTCATCGTTAACTGATTTCATCTTCATTTAACTGATTTCATCGTTAACTGATTTCATCGTTAACTGATTTCATCGTTAACTGATTTCATCTTCATTTAACTGATTTCATCGTTAACTGATTTCATCGTTAACTGATTTCATCTTCATTTAACTGATTTCATCGTTAACTGATTTCATCGTTAATTGATTTCATCGTTAACTGATTTCATTTTCATTCTTCATTTAACTGATTTCATCGTTAACTGATTTCATCGTTAACTGATTTCATCTTCATTTAACTGATTTCATCGTTAACTGATTTCATCGTTAATTGATTTCATCGTTAACTGATTTCATCTTCATTCTTCATTTAACTGATTTCATCGTTAACTGATTTCATCTTCATTTAACTGATTTCATCGTTAACTGATTTCATCGTTAACTGATTTCATCGTTAACTGATTTCATCTTCATTTAACTGATTTCATCGTTAACTGATTTCATCTTCATTCTTCATTTAACTGATTTCATCTTTAACTGATTTCATCGTTAACTGATTTCATCTTCATTTAACTGATTTCATCGTTAATTGATTTCATCGTTAACTGATTTCATCGTTAACTGATTTCATCGTTAACTGATTTCATCTTCATTTAACTGATTTCATCGTTAATTGATTTCATCGTTAACTGATTTCATCGTTAATTGATTTCATCGTTAACTGATTTCATCTTCATTTAACTGATTTCATCGTTAACTGATTTCATCTTCATTCTTCATTTAACTGATTTCATCTTTAACTGATTTCATCGTTAACTGATTTCATCTTCATTTAACTGATTTCATCGTTAATTGATTTCATCGTTAACTGATTTCATCGTTAATTGATTTCATCGTTAACTGATTTCATCTTCATTTAACTGATTTCATCGTTAACTGATTTCATCTTCATTCTTCATTTAACTGATTTCATCTTTAACTGATTTCATCGTTAACTGATTTCATCTTCATTTAACTGATTTCATCGTTAATTGATTTCATCGTTAACTGATTTCATCGTTAATTGATTTCATCGTTAACTGATTTCATCTTCATTTAACTGATTTCATCGTTAACTGATTTCATCTTCATTCTTCATTTAACTGATTTCATCTTTAACTGATTTCATCGTTAACTGATTTCATCTTCATTTAACTGATTTCATCGTTAATTGATTTCATCGTTAACTGATTTCATCGTTAACTGATTTCATCTTCATTTAACTGATTTCATCGTTAACTGATTTCATCGTTAACTGATTTCATCTTTAACTGATTTCATCTTCATTTAACTGATTTCATCTTCATTTAACTGATTTCATCGTTAACTGATTTCATCGTTAACTGATTTCATCTTCATTTAACTGATTTCATCTTCATTTAACTGATTTCATCGTTAACTGATTTCATCGTTAACTGATTTCATCTTCATTTAATTGATTTCATCGTTAACTGATTTCATCGTTAACTGATTTCATCGTTAACTGATTTCATCTTCATTTAACTGATTTCATCGTTAACTGATTTCATCGTTAACTGATTTCATCGTTAACTGATTTCATCTTCATTTAACTGATTTCATCGTTAACTGATTTCATCGTTAACTGATTTCATCTTCATTTAACTGATTTCATCGTTAACTGATTTCATCGTTAATTGATTTCATCGTTAACTGATTTCATTTTCATTCTTCATTTAACTGATTTCATCGTTAACTGATTTCATCGTTAACTGATTTCATCTTCATTTAACTGATTTCATCGTTAACTGATTTCATCTTCATTTAATTGATTTCATCGTTAACTGATTTCATCGTTAACTGATTTCATCGTTAACTGATTTCATCTTCATTTAACTGATTTCATCGTTAACTGATTTCATCGTTAACTGATTTCATCTTCATTTAACTGATTTCATTTTCATTCTTCATTTAACTGATTTCATCGTTAACTGATTTCATCTTCATTTAATTGATTTCATCGTTAACTGATTTCATCGTTAACTGATTTCATCGTTAACTGATTTCATCTTCATTTAACTGATTTCATCGTTAACTGATTTCATCGTTAACTGATTTCATCGTTAACTGATTTCATCTTCATTTAACTGATTTCATCGTTAACTGATTTCATCGTTAACTGATTTCATCTTCATTTAACTGATTTCATCGTTAACTGATTTCATCGTTAATTGATTTCATCGTTAACTGATTTCATTTTCATTCTTCATTTAACTGATTTCATCGTTAACTGATTTCATCGTTAACTGATTTCATCTTCATTTAACTGATTTCATCGTTAACTGATTTCATCGTTAATTGATTTCATCGTTAACTGATTTCATCTTCATTCTTCATTTAACTGATTTCATCGTTAACTGATTTCATCTTCATTTAACTGATTTCATCGTTAACTGATTTCATCGTTAACTGATTTCATCGTTAACTGATTTCATCTTCATTTAACTGATTTCATCATTAACTGATTTCATCTTCATTCTTCATTTAACTGATTTCATCTTTAACTGATTTCATCGTTAACTGATTTCATCTTCATTTAACTGATTTCATCGTTAATTGATTTCATCGTTAACTGATTTCATCGTTAACTGATTTCATCGTTAACTGATTTCATCTTCATTTAACTGATTTCATCGTTAATTGATTTCATCGTTAACTGATTTCATCGTTAATTGATTTCATCGTTAACTGATTTCATCTTCATTTAACTGATTTCATCGTTAACTGATTTCATCTTCATTCTTCATTTAACTGATTTCATCTTTAACTGATTTCATCGTTAACTGATTTCATCTTCATTTAACTGATTTCATCGTTAATTGATTTCATCGTTAACTGATTTCATCGTTAATTGATTTCATCGTTAACTGATTTCATCTTCATTTAACTGATTTCATCGTTAACTGATTTCATCTTCATTCTTCATTTAACTGATTTCATCTTTAACTGATTTCATCGTTAACTGATTTCATCTTCATTTAACTGATTTCATCGTTAATTGATTTCATCGTTAACTGATTTCATCGTTAATTGATTTCATCGTCAACTGATTTCATCTTCATTTAACTGATTTCATCGTTAACTGATTTCATCTTCATTCTTCATTTAACTGATTTCATCTTTAACTGATTTCATCGTTAACTGATTTCATCTTCATTTAACTGATTTCATCGTTAATTGATTTCATCGTTAACTGATTTCATCGTTAACTGATTTCATCTTCATTTAACTGATTTCATCGTTAACTGATTTCATCGTTAACTGATTTCATCTTTAACTGATTTCATCTTCATTTAACTGATTTCATCGTTAACTGATTTCATCGTTAACTGATTTCATCGTTAACTGATTTCATCTTCATTTAACTGATTTCATCTTCATTTAACTGATTTCATCGTTAACTGATTTCATCGTTAACTGATTTCATCTTCATTTAATTGATTTCATCGTTAACTGATTTCATCGTTAACTGATTTCATCGTTAACTGATTTCATCTTCATTTAACTGATTTCATCGTTAACTGATTTCATCGTTAACTGATTTCATCGTTAACTGATTTCATCTTCATTTAACTGATTTCATCGTTAACTGATTTCATCGTTAACTGATTTCATCTTCATTTAACTGATTTCATCGTTAACTGATTTCATCGTTAATTGATTTCATCGTTAACTGATTTCATTTTCATTCTTCATTTAACTGATTTCATCGTTAACTGATTTCATCGTTAACTGATTTCATCTTCATTTAACTGATTTCATCGTTAACTGATTTCATCGTTAATTGATTTCATCGTTAACTGATTTCATCTTCATTCTTCATTTAACTGATTTCATCGTTAACTGATTTCATCTTCATTTAACTGATTTCATCGTTAACTGATTTCATCGTTAACTGATTTCATCTTCATTTAACTGATTTCATCGTTAACTGATTTCATCTTTAACTGATTTCATCGTTAACTGATTTCATCGTTAACTGATTTCATCTTCATTTAACTGATTTCATTGTTAACTGATTTCATCGTTAATTGATTTCATCGTTGACTGATTTCATCTTCATTTAACTGATTTCATCGTTAACTGATTTCATCGTTAACTGATTTCATCGTTAACTGATTTCATCGTTAACTGATTTCATCTTCATTTAACTGATTTCATTGTTAACTGATTTCATCGTTAACTGATTTCATCTTCATTTAATTGATTTCATCGTTAACTGATTTCATCTTCATTTAATTGATTTCATCGTTAACTGATTTCATCGTTAACTGATTTCATCTTCATTTAACTGATTTCATCGTTAACTGATTTCATCGTTAACTGATTTCATCTTCATTTAACTGATTTCATCGTTAACTTATTTCATCGTTAACTGATTTCATCGTTAACTGATTTCATCGTTAACTGATTTCATCTTCATTTAACTGATTTCATTGTTAACTGATTTCATCTTCATTTAACTGATTTCATCGTTAACTGATTTCATCGTTAACTGATTTCATCGTTAACTGATTTCATCTTCATTTAACTGATTTCATTTTCATTCTTCATTTAACTGATTTCATCGTTAACTGATTTCATCTTCATTTAACTGATTTCATCGTTAACTGATTTCATCGTTAACTGATTTCATCGTTAACTGATTTCATCTTTAACTGATTTCATCGTTAACTGATTTCATCTTCATTTAACTGATTTCATCGTTAACTGATTTCATCTTCATTCAATTGATTTCATCGTTAACTGATTTCATCGTTAACTGATTTCATCGTTAACTGATTTCATCTTCATTTAACTGATTTCATCGTTAACTGATTTCATCGTTAACTGATTTCATCTTCATTTAACTGATTTCATTTTCATTCTTCATTTAACTGATTTCATCGTTAACTGATTTCATCTTCATTTAATTGATTTCATCGTTAACTGATTTCATCGTTAACTGATTTCATCGTTAACTGATTTCATCTTCATTTAACTGATTTCATCGTTAACTGATTTCATCTTCATTTAACTGATTTCATCGTTAACTGATTTCATCGTTAACTGATTTCATCGTTAACTGATTTCATCTTCATTTAACTGATTTCATCGTTAACTGATTTCATCGTTAACTGATTTCATCTTCATTTAACTGATTTCATCTTCATTTAACTGATTTCATCGTTAACTGATTTCATCGTTAATTGATTTCATCGTTAACTGATTTCATTTTCATTCTTCATTTAACTGATTTCATCGTTAACTGATTTCATCGTTAACTGATTTCATCTTCATTTAACTGATTTCATCGTTAACTGATTTCATCGTTAATTGATTTCATCGTTAACTGATTTCATCTTCATTCTTCATTTAACTGATTTCATCGTTAACTGATTTCATCTTCATTTAACTGATTTCATCGTTAACTGATTTCATCGTTAACTGATTTCATCGTTAACTGATTTCATCTTCATTTAACTGATTTCATCGTTAACTGATTTCATCTTCATTCTTCATTTAACTGATTTCATCTTTAACTGATTTCATCGTTAACTGATTTCATCTTCATTTAACTGATTTCATCGTTAATTGATTTCATCGTTAACTGATTTCATCGTTAACTGATTTCATCGTTAACTGATTTCATCTTCATTTAACTGATTTCATCGTTAATTGATTTCATCGTTAACTGATTTCATCGTTAATTGATTTCATCGTTAACTGATTTCATCTTCATTTAACTGATTTCATCGTTAACTGATTTCATCTTCATTCTTCATTTAACTGATTTCATCTTTAACTGATTTCATCGTTAACTGATTTCATCTTCATTTAACTGATTTCATCGTTAATTGATTTCATCGTTAACTGATTTCATCGTTAATTGATTTCATCGTTAACTGATTTCATCTTCATTTAACTGATTTCATCGTTAACTGATTTCATCTTCATTCTTCATTTAACTGATTTCATCTTTAACTGATTTCATCGTTAACTGATTTCATCTTCATTTAACTGATTTCATCGTTAACTGATTTCATCGTTAACTGATTTCATCTTCATTTAATTGATTTCATCGTTAACTGATTTCATCGTTAACTGATTTCATCGTTAACTGATTTCATCTTCATTTAACTGATTTCATCGTTAACTGATTTCATCGTTAACTGATTTCATCGTTAACTGATTTCATCTTCATTTAACTGATTTCATCGTTAACTGATTTCATCGTTAACTGATTTCATCTTCATTTAACTGATTTCATCGTTAACTGATTTCATCGTTAATTGATTTCATCGTTAACTGATTTCATTTTCATTCTTCATTTAACTGATTTCATCGTTAACTGATTTCATCGTTAACTGATTTCATCTTCATTTAACTGATTTCATCGTTAACTGATTTCATCGTTAATTGATTTCATCGTTAACTGATTTCATCTTCATTCTTCATTTAACTGATTTCATCGTTAACTGATTTCATCTTCATTTAACTGATTTCATCGTTAACTGATTTCATCGTTAACTGATTTCATCGTTAACTGATTTCATCTTCATTTAACTGATTTCATCGTTAACTGATTTCATCTTCATTCTTCATTTAACTGATTTCATCTTTAACTGATTTCATCGTTAACTGATTTCATCTTCATTTAACTGATTTCATCGTTAATTGATTTCATCGTTAACTGATTTCATCGTTAACTGATTTCATCTTCATTTAACTGATTTCATCGTTAACTGATTTCATCGTTAACTGATTTCATCTTTAACTGATTTCATCTTCATTTAACTGATTTCATCGTTAACTGATTTCATCGTTAACTGATTTCATCGTTAACTGATTTCATCGTTAACTGATTTCATCTTCATTTAACTGATTTCATTGTTAACTGATTTCATCGTTAACTGATTTCATCTTCATTTAACTGATTTCATCGTTAACTGATTTCATCGTTAACTGATTTCATCGTTAACTGATTTCATCTTCATTTAACTGATTTCATTTTCATTCTTCATTTAACTGATTTCATCGTTAACTGATTTCATCTTCATTTAACTGATTTCATCGTTAACTGATTTCATCGTTAACTGATTTCATCGTTAACTGATTTCATCTTTAACTGATTTCATCGTTAACTGATTTCATCGTTAACTGATTTCATCTTCATTTAATTGATTTCATCGTTAACTGATTTCATCGTTAACTGATTTCATCTTCATTTAACTGATTTCATCGTTAACTGATTTCATCGTTAACTGATTTCATCGTTAACTGATTTCATCTTCATTTAACTGATTTCATCGTTAACTGATTTCATCTTCATTTAATTGATTTCATCGTTAACTGATTTCATCGTTAACTGATTTCATCTTCATTTAACTGATTTCATCGTTAACTGATTTCATCGTTAACTGATTTCATCTTCATTTAACTGATTTCATCGTTAACTGATTTCATCGTTAATTGATTTCATCGTTAACTGATTTCATTTTCATTCTTCATTTAACTGATTTCATCGTTAACTGATTTCATCGTTAACTGATTTCATCTTCATTTAACTGATTTCATCGTTAACTGATTTCATCGTTAACTGATTTCATCGTTAACTGATTTCATCGTTAACTGATTTCATCTTCATTTAACTGATTTCATCGTTAACTGATTTCATCGTTAATTGATTTCATCGTTAACTGATTTCATTTTCATTCTTCATTTAACTGATTTCATCGTTAACTGATTTCATCGTTAACTGATTCCATCGTTAACTGATTTCATCGTTAACTGATTTCATCTTCATTTAACTGATTTCATCGTTAACTGATTTCATCGTTAACTGATTTCATCTTCATTTAACTGATTTCATCGTTAACTGATTTCATCTTTAACTGATTTCATCGTTAACTGATTTCATCGTTAACTGATTTCATCGTTAACTGATTTCATCTTCATTTAACTGATTTCATCGTTAACTGATTTCATCGTTAACTGATTTCATCTTCATTTAACTGATTTCATCGTTAACTGATTTCATCGTTAACTGATTCCATCGTTAACTGATTTCATCTTTAACTGATTTCATCGTTAACTGATTTCATCTTCATTTAACTGATTTCATCGTTAACTGATTTCATCTTCATTCAACTGATTTCATCATTAACTGATTTCGTCTTCATTTAACTGATTTCATCGTTAACTGATTTCATCTTTAACTGATTTCATCGTTAACTGATTTCATCTTCATTTAACTGATTTCATCGTTAACTGATTTCATCGTTAACTGATTTCATCGTTAACTGATTTCATCTTCATTTAACTGATTTCATCGTTAACTGATTTCATCGTTAACTGATTTCATCTTCATTTAACTGATTTCATCGTTCACTGATTTCATCGTTAACTGATTTCATCTTCATTTAACTGATTTCATCGTTAACTGATTTCATCGTTAACTGATTTCATCGTTAACTGATTTCATCTTCATTTAACTGATTTCATCGTTAACTGATTTCATCTTCATTCAACTGATTTCATCGTTAACTGATTTCGTCTTCATTTAACTGATTTCATCGTTAACTGATTTCATCTTTAACTGATTTCATCGTTAACTGATTTCATCTTCATTTAACTGATTTCATCGTTAACTGATTTCATCGTTAACTGATTTCATCGTTAACTGATTTCATCTTCATTTAACTGATTCCATCGTTAACTGATTTCATCGTTAACTGATTTCATCTTCATTTAACTGATTTCATCGTTAACTTATTTCATCGTTAACTGATTCCATCGTTAACTGATTTCATCTTTAACTGATTTCATCGTTAACTGATTTCATCTTCATTTAACTGATTTCATCGTTAACTGATTTCATCTTCATTTAATTGATTTCATCGTTAACTGATTTCATCCTTAACTGATTTCATCTTCATTTAACTGATTTCATCGTTAACTGATTTCATCGTTAACTGATTTCATCTTCATTTAACTGATTTCATCGTTAACTGATTTCATCGTTAACTGATTTCATCTTCATTTAACTGATTTCATCGTTAACTGATTTCATCTTCATTTAACTGATTTCATCGTTAACTGATTTCATCGTTAACTGATTTCATCTTCATTTAACTGATTTCATCGTTAACTGATTTCATCGTTAACTGATTTCATCTTCATTTAACTGATTTCATCGTTAACTGATTTCATCGTTAACTGATTTCATCTTTAACTGATTTCATCTTTAACTGATTTCATCGTTAACTGATTTCATCTTCATTTAACTGATTTCATCGTTAACTGATTTCATCTTCATTTAACTGATTTCATCGTTAACTGATTTCATCGTTAACTGATTTCATCTTCATTTAACTGATTTCATCGTTAACTGATTTCATCGTTAACTGATTTCATCTTTAACTGATTTCATCGTTAACTGATTTCATCTTCATTTAACTGATTTCATCGTTAACTGATTTCATCGTTAACTGATTTCATCTTCATTTAACTGATTTCATCGTTAACTGATTTCATCTTTAACTGATTTCATCGTTAACTGATTTCATCTTCATTTAACTGATTTCATCGTTAACTGATTTCATCGTTAACTGATTTCATCTTCATTTAACTGATTTCATCTTCATTTAACTGATTTCATCGTTAACTGATTTCATCTTCATTTAACTGATTTCATCGTTAACTGATTTCATCGTTAACTGATTTCATCTTCATTTAACTGATTCCATCGTTAACTGATTTCATCGTTAACTGATTTCATCTTCATTTAACTGATTCCATCGTTAACTGATTTCATCGTTAACTGCTTTCATCGTTAACTGATTTCATCTTCATTTAACTGATTTCATCTTCATTTAACTGATTTCATCGTTAACTGATTTCATCTTCATTTAACTGATTTCATCGTTAACTGATTTCATCGTTAACTGATTTCATCTTCATTTAACTGATTTCATCGTTAACTGATTTCATCGTTAACTGATTCCATCGTTAACTGATTTCATCTTCATTTAACTGATTTCATCGTTAACTGATTTCATCTTCATTTAACTGATTCCATCGTTAACTGATTCCATCGTTAACTGATTTCATCGTTAACTGATTTCATCTTCATTTAACTGATTTCATTTTCATTCTTCATTTAACTGATTTCATCGTTAACTGATTTCATCTTCATTTAACTGATTTCATCGTTAACTGATTTCATCGTTAACTGATTTCATCTTCATTTAACTGATTTCATCGTTAACTGATTTCATCGTTAACTGATTTCATCTTCATTTAACTGATTTCATCGTTAACTGATTTCATCGTTAACTGATTTCATCGTTAACTGATTTCATCTTCATTTAACTGATTTCATCGTTAACTGATTTCATCTTTAACTGATTTCATCGTTAACTGATTTCATCGTTAACTGATTTCATCTTCATTTAACTGATTTCATCGTTAACTGATTTCATCGTTAACTGATTTCATCTTTAACTGATTTCATCGTTAACTGATTTCATCTTCATTTAACTGATTTCATCGTTAACTGATTTCATCTTCATTTAACTGATTTCATCGTTAACTGATTTCATCGTTAACTGATTTCATCGTTAACTGATTTCATCTTCATTTAACTGATTCCATCGTTAACTGATTTCATCGTTAACTGATTTCATCGTTAACTGATTTCATCTTCATTTAACTGATTTCATCGTTAACTGATTTCATCGTTAACTGATTTCATCTTTAACTGATTTCATCGTTAACTGATTTCATCTTCATTTAACTGATTTCATCGTTAACTGATTTCATCGTTAACTGATTTCATCTTCATTTAACTGATTTCATCGTTAACTGATTTCATCGTTAACTGATTTCATCTTCATTTAACTGATTTCATCGTTAACTGATTTCATCGTTAATTGATTTCATCGTTAACTGATTTCATTTTCATTCTTCATTTAACTGATTTCATCGTTAACTGATTTCATCGTTAACTGATTTCATCTTCATTTAACTGATTTCATCGTTAATTGATTTCATCGTTAACTGATTTCATCTTCATTCTTCATTTAACTGATTTCATCGTTAACTGATTTCATCTTCATTTAACTGATTTCATCGTTAACTGATTTCATCGTTAACTGATTTCATCGTTAACTGATTTCATCTTCATTTAACTGATTTCATCGTTAACTGATTTCATCTTCATTCTTCATTTAACTGATTTCATCTTTAACTGATTTCATCGTTAACTGATTTCATCTTCATTTAACTGATTTCATCGTTAATTGATTTCATCGTTAACTGATTTCATCGTTAACTGATTTCATCTTCATTTAACTGATTTCATCGTTAACTGATTTCATCGTTAACTGATTTCATCTTCATTTAACTGATTTCATCGTTAACTGATTTCATCGTTAACTGATTTCATCGTTAACTGATTTCATCTTCATTTAACTGATTTCATTGTTAACTGATTTCATCGTTAACTGATTTCATCTTCATTTAACTGATTTCATCGTTAACTGATTTCATCGTTAACTGATTTCATCGTTAACTGATTTCATATTCATTTAACTGATTTCATTTTCATTCTTCATTTAACTGATTTCATCGTTAACTGATTTCATCTTCATTTAACTGATTTCATCGTTAACTGATTTCATCGTTAACTGATTTCATCGTTAACTGATTTCATCTTTAACTGATTTCATCGTTAACTGATTTCATCTTCATTTAACTGATTTCATCGTTAACTGATTTCATCTTCATTTAATTGATTTCATCGTTAACTGATTTCATCGTTAACTGATTTCATCGTTAACTGATTTCATCGTTAACTGATTTCATCTTCATTTAACTGATTTCATCGTTAACTGATTTCATCGTTAACTGATTTCATCTTTAACTGATTTCATCGTTAACTGATTTCATCTTCATTTAACTGATTTCATCGTTAACTGATTTCATCTTCATTTAATTGATTTCATCGTTAACTGATTTCATCGTTAACTGATTTCATCGTTAACTGATTTCATCTTCATTTAACTGATTTCATCGTTAACTGATTTCATCGTTAACTGATTTCATCTTCATTTAACTGATTTCATCGTTAACTGATTTCATCTTCATTTAATTGATTTCATCGTTAACTGATTTCATCGTTAACTGATTTCATCGTTAACTGATTTCATCTTCATTTAACTGATTTCATCGTTAACTGATTTCATCGTTAACTGATTCCATCGTTAACTGATTTCATCGTTAACTGATTTCATCTTCATTTAACTGATTTCATCGTTAACTGATTTCATCGTTAACTGATTTCATCGTTAACTGATTTCATCTTCATTTAACTGATTTCATTGTTAACTGATTTCATCGTTAACTGATTTCATCTTCATTTAACTGATTTCATCGTTAACTGATTTCATCGTTAACTGATTTCATCGTTAACTGATTTCATCTTCATTTAACTGATTTCATTTTCATTCTTCATTTAACTGATTTCATCGTTAACTGATTTCATCTTCATTTAACTGATTTCATCGTTAACTGATTTCATCGTTAACTGATTTCATCGTTAACTGATTTCATCTTTAACTGATTTCATCGTTAACTGATTTCATCTTCATTTAACTGATTTCATCGTTAACTGATTTCATCTTCATTTAATTGATTTCATCGTTAACTGATTTCATCGTTAACTGATTTCATCGTTAACTGATTTCATCTTCATTTAACTGATTTCATCGTTAACTGATTTCATCGTTAACTGATTTCATCTTCATTTAACTGATTTCATTTTCATTCTTCATTTAACTGATTTCATCGTTAACTGATTTCATCTTCATTTAATTGATTTCATCGTTAACTGATTTCATCGTTAACTGATTTCATCGTTAACTGATTTCATCTTCATTTAACTGATTTCATCGTTAACTGATTTCATCGTTAACTGATTTCATCGTTAACTGATTTCATCTTCATTTAACTGATTTCATCGTTAACTGATTTCATCGTTAACTGATTTCATCTTCATTTAACTGATTTCATCGTTAACTGATTTCATCGTTAATTGATTTCATCGTTAACTGATTTCATTTTCATTCTTCATTTAACTGATTTCATCGTTAACTGATTTCATCGTTAACTGATTTCATCTTCATTTAACTGATTTCATCGTTAACTGATTTCATCGTTAATTGATTTCATCGTTAACTGATTTCATCTTCATTCTTCATTTAACTGATTTCATCGTTAACTGATTTCATCTTCATTTAACTGATTTCATCGTTAACTGATTTCATCGTTAACTGATTTCATCGTTAACTGATTTCATCTTCATTTAACTGATTTCATCGTTAACTGATTTCATCTTCATTCTTCATTTAACTGATTTCATCGTTAACTGATTTCATCTTTAACTGATTTCATCGTTAACTGATTTCATCGTTAACTGATTTCATCTTCATTTAACTGATTTCATCGTTAACTGATTTCATCGTTAACTGATTTCATCTTTAACTGATTTCATCGTTAACTGATTTCATCTTCATTTAACTGATTTCATCGTTAACTGATTTCATCTTCATTTAACTGATTTCATCGTTAACTGATTTCATCGTTAACTGATTTCATCGTTAACTGATTTCATCTTCATTTAACTGATTCCATCGTTAACTGATTTCATCGTTAACTGATTTCATCGTTAACTGATTTCATCTTCATTTAACTGATTTCATCGTTAACTGATTTCATCGTTAACTGATTTCATCTTTAACTGATTTCATCGTTAACTGATTTCATCTTCATTTAACTGATTTCATCGTTAACTGATTTCATCGTTAACTGATTTCATCGTTAACTGATTTCATCTTCATTTAACTGATTTCATCGTTAACTGATTTCATCGTTAACTGATTCCATCGTTAACTGATTTCATCGTTAACTGATTTCATCTTCATTTAACTGATTTCATCGTTAACTGATTTCATCTTCATTTAACTGATTTCATCGTTAACTGATTTCATCGTTAACTGATTTCATCGTTAACTGATTTCATCTTCATTTAACTGATTTCATTTTCATTCTTCATTTAACTGATTTCATCGTTAACTGATTTCATCTTCATTTAACTGATTTCATCGTTAACTGATTTCATCTTCATTTAACTGATTTCATCGTTAACTGATTTCATCTTCATTTAATTGATTTCATCGTTAACTGATTTCATCGTTAACTGATTTCATCGTTAACTGATTTCATCTTCATTTAACTGATTTCATCGTTAACTGATTTCATCGTTAACTGATTCCATCGTTAACTGATTTCATCGTTAACTGATTTCATCTTCATTTAACTGATTTCATCGTTAACTGATTTCATCGTTAACTGATTTCATCTTCATTTAACTGATTTCATCGTTAACTGATTTCATCTTTAACTGATTTCATCGTTAACTGATTTCATCGTTAACTGATTTCATCTTCATTTAACTGATTTCATCGTTAACTGATTTCATCGTTAACTGATTTCATCGTTAACTGATTTCATCTTCATTTAACTGATTTCATCGTTAACTGATTTCATCGTTAACTGATTTCATCTTCATTTAACTGATTTCATCGTTAACTGATTTCATCGTTAACTGATTCCATCGTTAACTGATTTCATCTTTAACTGATTTCATCGTTAACTGATTTCATCTTCATTTAACTGATTTCATCGTTAACTGATTTCATCTTCATTCAACTGATTTCATCGTTAACTGATTTCGTCTTCATTTAACTGATTTCATCGTTAACTGATTTCATCTTTAACTGATTTCATCGTTAACTGATTTCATCTTCATTTAACTGATTTCATCGTTAACTGATTTCATCGTTAACTGATTTCATCGTTAACTGATTTCATCTTCATTTAACTGATTTCATCGTTAACTGATTTCATCTTCATTTAACTGATTCCATCGTTAACTGATTTCATCGTTAACTGATTTCATCGTTAACTGATTTCATCTTCATTTAACTGATTTCATCGTTAACTGATTTCATCGTTAACTGATTTCATCTTCATTTAACTGATTTCATCTTCATTTAACTGATTTCATCGTTAACTGATTTCATCGTTAACTGATTTCATCGTTAACTGATTTCATCTTCATTTAACTGATTTCATCATTAATTGATTTCATCGTTAACTGATTTCATCGTTAACTGATTTCATCTTCATTTAACTGATTTCATCGTTAACTGATTTCATCGTTAACTGATTTCATCTTTAACTGATTTCATCTTCATTTAACTGATTTCATCGTTAACTGATTTCATCTTCATTTAATTGATTTCATCGTTAACTGATTTCATCTTCATTTAACTGATTTCATCGTTAACTGATTTCATCGTTAACTGATTCCATCGTTAACTGATTTCATCGTTAACTGATTTCATCTTCATTTAACTGATTTCATCGTTAACTGATTTCATCTTCATTTAACTGATTTCATCGTTAACTGATTTCATCTTTAACTGATTTCATCGTTAACTGATTTCATCTTCATTTAACTGATTTCATCGTTAACTGATTTCATCGTTAACTGATTTCATCTTTAACTGATTTCATCGTTAACTGATTTCATCTTCATTTAACTGATTTCATCGTTAACTGATTTCATCGTTAACTGATTTCATCTTCATTTAACTGATTTCATCGTTAACTGATTTCATCGTTAACTGATTCCATCGTTAACTGATTTCATCTTTAACTGATTTCATCGTTAACTGATTCCATCGTTAACTGATTCCATCGTTAACTGATTTCATCGTTAACTGATTCCATCGTTAACTGATTTCATCTTCATTTAACTGATTTCATCGTTAACTGATTTCATCTTCATTTAACTGATTTCATCGTTAACTGATTTCATCGTTAACTGATTTCATCTTCATTTAACTGATTTCATCGTTAACTGATTTCATCGTTAACTGATTTCATCGTTAACTGATTTCATCTTCATTTAACTGATTTCATCGTTAACTGATTTCATCGTTAACTGATTTCATCTTCATTTAACTGATTTCATCGTTAACTGATTTCATCGTTAACTGATTTCATCTTCATTTAACTGATTCCATCGTTAACTGATTTCATCGTTAACTGATTTCATCGTTAACTGATTTCATCTTCATTTAACTGATTTCATCGTTAACTGATTTCATCGTTAACTGATTTCATCTTCATTTAACTGATTTCATCTTCATTTAACTGATTTCATCGTTAACTGATTTCATCGTTAACTGATTTCATCGTTAACTGATTTCATCTTCATTTAACTGATTTCATCATTAATTGATTTCATCGTTAACTGATTTCATCGTTAACTGATTTCATCTTCATTTAACTGATTTCATCGTTAACTGATTTCATCGTTAACTGATTTCATCTTTAACTGATTTCATCTTCATTTAACTGATTTCATCGTTAACTGATTTCATCGTTAACTGATTTCATCTTCATTTAACTGATTTCATCGTTAACTGATTTCATCGTTAACTGATTTCATCTTCATTTAACTGATTCCATCGTTAACTGATTTCATCGTTAACTGATTTCATCTTTAACTGATTTCATCGTTAACTGATTTCATCTTCATTCAACTGATTTCATCGTTAACTGATTTCGTCTTCATTTAATTGATTTCATCGTTAACTGATTTCATCTTCATTTAACTGATTTCATCGTTAACTGATTTCATCGTTAACTGATTCCATCGTTAACTGATTTCATCGTTAACTGATTTCATCTTCATTTAACTGATTTCATCGTTAACTGATTTCATCTTCATTTAACTGATTTCATCGTTAACTGATTTCATCTTTAACTGATTTCATCGTTAACTGATTTCATCTTCATTTAACTGATTTCATCGTTAACTGATTTCATCGTTAACTGATTTCATCTTTAACTGATTTCATCGTTAACTGATTTCATCTTCATTTAACTGATTTCATCGTTAACTGATTTCATCGTTAACTGATTTCATCTTCATTTAACTGATTTCATCGTTAACTGATTTCATCGTTAACTGATTCCATCGTTAACTGATTTCATCTTTAACTGATTTCATCGTTAACTGATTCCATCGTTAACTGATTCCATCGTTAACTGATTTCATCTTCATTTAACTGATTTCATCTTCATTTAACTGATTTCATCGTTAACTGATTTCATCTTCATTTAACTGATTTCATCGTTAACTGATTTCATCGTTAACTGATTTCATCTTCATTTAACTGATTTCATCGTTAACTGATTTCATCTTCATTTAACTGATTTCATCGTTAACTGATTTCATCGTTAACTGATTCCATCGTTAACTGATTTCATCTTCATTTAACTGATTTCATCGTTAACTGATTTCATCTTCATTTAACTGATTCCATCGTTAACTGATTTCATCGTTAACTGATTTCATCGTTAACTGATTTCATCTTCATTTAACTGATTTCATCGTTAACTGATTTCATCGTTAACTGATTTCATCTTCATTTAACTGATTTCATCTTCATTTAACTGATTTCATCGTTAACTGATTTCATCGTTAACTGATTTCATCGTTAACTGATTTCATCTTCATTTAACTGATTTCATCATTAATTGATTTCATCGTTAACTGATTTCATCGTTAACTGATTTCATCTTCATTTAACTGATTTCATCGTTAACTGATTTCATCGTTAACTGATTTCATCTTTAACTGATTTCATCTTCATTTAACTGATTTCATCGTTAACTGATTTCATCGTTAACTGATTTCATCTTCATTTAACTGATTTCATCGTTAACTGATTTCATCGTTAACTGATTTCATCTTCATTTAACTGATTCCATCGTTAACTGATTTCATCGTTAACTGATTTCATCTTTAACTGATTTCATCGTTAACTGATTTCATCTTCATTCAACTGATTTCATCGTTAACTGATTTCGTCTTCATTTAACTGATTTCATCGTTAACTGATTCCATCGTTAACTGATTTCATCGTTAACTGATTTCATCTTCATTTAACTGATTTCATCGTTAACTGATTTCATCGTTAACTGATTTCATCGTTAACTGATTTCATCTTCATTTAACTGATTTCATCGTTAACTGATTTCATCTTCATTTAACTGATTCCATCGTTAACTGATTTCATCGTTAACTGATTTCATCGTTAACTGATTTCATCTTCATTTAACTGATTTCATCGTTAACTGATTTCATCGTTAACTGATTTCATCTTCATTTAACTGATTTCATCTTCATTTAACTGATTTCATCGTTAACTGATTTCATCGTTAACTGATTTCATCGTTAACTGATTTCATCTTCATTTAACTGATTTCATCATTAATTGATTTCATCGTTAACTGATTTCATCGTTAACTGATTTCATCTTCATTTAACTGATTTCATCGTTAACTGATTTCATCGTTAACTGATTTCATCTTTAACTGATTTCATCTTCATTTAACTGATTTCATCGTTAACTGATTTCATCTTCATTTAATTGATTTCATCGTTAACTGATTTCATCTTCATTTAACTGATTTCATCGTTAACTGATTTCATCGTTAACTGATTCCATCGTTAACTGATTTCATCGTTAACTGATTTCATCTTCATTTAACTGATTTCATCGTTAACTGATTTCATCTTCATTTAACTGATTTCATCGTTAACTGATTTCATCTTTAACTGATTTCATCGTTAACTGATTTCATCTTCATTTAACTGATTTCATCGTTAACTGATTTCATCGTTAACTGATTTCATCTTTAACTGATTTCATCGTTAACTGATTTCATCTTCATTTAACTGATTTCATCGTTAACTGATTTCATCGTTAACTGATTTCATCTTCATTTAACTGATTTCATCTTCATTTAACTGATTTCATCGTTAACTGATTTCATCTTCATTTAACTGATTTCATCGTTAACTGATTTCATCGTTAACTGATTTCATCTTCATTTAACTGATTTCATCGTTAACTGATTTCATCGTTAACTGATTTCATCGTTAACTGATTTCATCTTCATTTAACTGATTCCATCGTTAACTGATTTCATCGTTAACTGATTTCATCGTTAACTGATTTCATCTTCATTTAACTGATTTCATCGTTAACTGATTTCATCGTTAACTGATTTCATCTTCATTTAACTGATTTCATCGTTAACTGATTTCATCGTTAACTGATTTCATCTTCATTTAACTGATTTCATCGTTAACTGATTTCATCGTTAACTGATTTCATCGTTAACTGATTTCATCTTCATTTAACTGATTCCATCGTTAACTGATTTCATCGTTAACTGATTTCATCGTTAACTGATTTCATCTTCATTTAACTGATTTCATCGTTAACTGATTTCATCGTTAACTGATTTCATCTTCATTTAACTGATTTCATCTTCATTTAACTGATTTCATCGTTAACTGATTTCATCGTTAACTGATTTCATCGTTAACTGATTTCATCTTCATTTAACTGATTTCATCATTAATTGATTTCATCGTTAACTGATTTCATCGTTAACTGATTTCATCTTCATTTAACTGATTTCATCGTTAACTGATTTCATCGTTAACTGATTTCATCTTTAACTGATTTCATCTTCATTTAACTGATTTCATCGTTAACTGATTTCATCGTTAACTGATTTCATCTTCATTTAACTGATTTCATCGTTAACTGATTTCATCGTTAACTGATTTCATCTTCATTTAACTGATTCCATCGTTAACTGATTTCATCGTTAACTGATTTCATCTTTAACTGATTTCATCGTTAACTGATTTCATCTTCATTCAACTGATTTCATCGTTAACTGATTTCGTCTTCATTTAATTGATTTCATCGTTAACTGATTTCATCTTCATTTAACTGATTTCATCGTTAACTGATTTCATCGTTAACTGATTCCATCGTTAACTGATTTCATCGTTAACTGATTTCATCTTCATTTAACTGATTTCATCGTTAACTGATTTCATCTTTAACTGATTTCATCGTTAACTGATTTCATCTTCATTTAACTGATTTCATCGTTAACTGATTCCATCGTTAACTGATTTCATCGTTAACTGATTTCATCTTTAACTGATTTCATCGTTAACTGATTTCATCTTCATTTAACTGATTTCATCGTTAACTGATTTCATCGTTAACTGATTTCATCTTTAACTGATTTCATCGTTAACTGATTTCATCTTCATTTAACTGATTTCATCGTTAACTGATTTCATCTTCATTTAATTGATTTCATCGTTAACTGATTTCATCGTTAACTGATTTCATCTTCATTTAACTGATTTCATCGTTAACTGATTCCATCGTTAACTGATTTCATCGTTAACTGATTTCATCTTCATTTAACTGATTTCATCGTTAACTGATTTCATCTTCATTTAACTGATTTCATCGTTAACTGATTTCATCGTTAACTGATTTCATCTTTAACTGATTTCATCGTTAACTGATTTCATCTTCATTTAACTGATTTCATCGTTAACTGATTTCATCTTCATTTAACTGATTTCATCGTTAACTGATTTCATCGTTAACTGATTTCATCTTCATTTAACTGATTTCATCGTTAACTGATTCCATCGTTAACTGATTTCATCGTTAACTGATTTCATCTTCATTTAACTGATTTCATCGTTAACTGATTTCATCTTCATTTAACTGATTTCATCGTTAACTGATTTCATCGTTAACTGATTTCATCGTTAACTGATTTCATCTTTAACTGATTTCATCGTTAACTGATTTCATCTTCATTTAACTGATTTCATCTTCATTTAACTGATTTCATCGTTAACTGATTCCATCGTTAACTGATTTCATCTTTAACTGATTTCATCGTTAACTGATTTCATCTTCATTTAACTGATTTCATCGTTAAGTGATTTCATCGTTAACTGATTTCATCGTTAACTGATTTCATCGTTAACTGATTTCATCTTCATTTAACTGATTTCATCGTTAACTGATTTCATCGTTAACTGATTTCATCTTCATTTAACTGATTTCATCGTTAACTGATTTCATCGTTAACTGATTCCATCGTTAACTGATTTCATCGTTAACTGATTCCATCGTTAACTGATTTCATCGTTAACTGATTTCATCTTCATTTAACTGATTTCATCGTTAACTGATTTCATCTTCATTTAACTGATTTCATCGTTAACTGATTTCATCGTTAACTGATTTCATCGTTAACTGATTTCATCTTCATTTAACTGATTTCATCGTTAACTGATTTCATCTTCATTTAACTGATTTCATCGTTAACTGATTCCATCGTTAACTGATTTCATCGTTAACTGATTTCATCGTTAACTGATTTCATCTTCATTTAACTGATTTCATCGTTAACTGATTTCATCGTTAACTGATTTCATCTTCATTTAACTGATTTCATCGTTAACTGATTTCATCGTTAACTGATTTCATCTTCATTTAACTGATTTCATTTTCATTCTTCATTTAACTGATTTCATCGTTAACTGATTTCATCGTTAACTGATTTCATCTTCATTTAACTGATTTCATCGTTAACTGATTTCATCGTTAACTGATTTCATCTTCATTTAAATGATTTCATCGTTAACTGATTTCATCTTCATTTAACTGATTCCATCGTTAACTGATTTCATCGTTAACTGATTTCATCTTCATTTAACTGATTTCATCGTTAACTGATTTCATCGTTAACTGATCTCATCGTTAACTGATTCCATCGTTAACTGATTTCACCGTGAACTGATTTCATCTTCATTTAACTGATTCCATCGTTAACTGATTTCATCGTTAACTGATTTCATCGTTAACTGATTTCATCTTCATTTAACTGATTTCATTTTCATTCTTCATTTAACTGATTTCATCGTTAACTGATTTCATCGTTAACTGATTTCATCTTCATTTAACTGATTTCATCGTTAACTGATTTCATCGTTAACTGATTTCATCTTCATTTAACTGATTTCATCGTTAACTGATTTCATCGTTAACTGATTTCATCTTCATTTAACTGATTTCATCTTCATTTAACTGATTTCATCGTTAACTGATTCCATCGTTAACTGATTTCATCGTTAACTGATTTCATCTTCATTTAACTGATTTCATCGTTAACTGATTTCATCTTCATTTAACTGATTCCATCGTTAACTGATTTAATCGTTAACTGATTTCATCGTTAACTGATTTCATCTTCATTTAACTGATTTCATCGTTAACTGATTTCATCGTTAACTGATTTCATCGTTAACTGATTTCATCTTCATTTAACTGATTCCATCGTTAACTGATTTCATCGTTAACTGATTTCATCTTTAACTGATTTCATCGTTAACTGATTTCATCTTCATTTAACTGATTTCATCGTTAACTGATTTCATCGTTAACTGATTCCATCGTTAACTGATTTCATCTTCATTTAACTGATTTCATCGTTAACTGATTTCATCGTTAACTGATTTCATCTTCATTTAACTGATTTCATCTTCATTTAACTGATTTCATCGTTAACTGATTTCATCGTTAACTGATTTCATCTTCATTTAACTGATTTCATCTTCATTTAACTGATTTCATCGTTAACTGATTTCATCTTCATTTAACTGATTCCATCGTTAACTGATTTCATCGTTAACTGATTTCATCTTCATTTAACTGATTTCATCTTCATTTAACTGATTTCATCGTTAACTGATTCCATCGTTAACTGATTTCATCTTTAACTGATTTCATCGTTAACTGATTTCATCTTCATTTAACTGATTTCATCGTTAACTGATTTCATCGTTAACTGATTTCATCTTCATTTAACTGATTTCATCGTTAACTGATTTCATCGTTAACTGATTTCATCATTAACTGATTTCATCGTTAACTGATTTCATCTTCATTTAACTGATTTCATCTTCATTTAACTGATTCCATCGTTAACTGATTTCATCTTTAACTGATTTCATCGTTAACTGATTTCATCTTCATTTAACTGATTTCATCGTTAACTGATTTCATCGTTAACTGATTTCATCGTTAACTGATTTCATCTTCATTTAACTGATTCCATCGTTAACTAATTTCATCTTTAACTGATTTCATCGTTAACTGATTTCATCTTCATTTAACTGATTTCATCGTTAACTGATTTCATCGTTAACTGATTTCATCTTCATTTAACTGATTCCATCGTTAACTAATTTCATCTTTAACTGATTTCATCGTTAACTGATTTCATCTTCATTTAACTGATTTCATCTTTAACTGATTTCATCGTTAACTGATTTCATCTTCATTTAACTGATTCCATCGTTAACTGATTTCATCTTTAACTGATTTCATCGTTAACTGATTTCATCGTTAACTGATTTCATCTTCATTTAACTGATTCCATCATTAACTGATTTCATCGTTAACTGATTTCATCGTTAACTGATTTCATCTTCATTTAACTGATTTCATCGTTAACTGATTTCATCTTCATTTAACTGATTCCATCGTTAACTGATTTCATCTTTAACTAATTTCATCGTTAACTGATTTCATCGTTAACTGATTTCATCTTCATTTAACTGATTTCATCGTTAACTGATTTCATCGTTAACTGATTTCATCTTCATTTAACTGATTCCATCGTTAACTGATTTCATCTTTAACTGATTTCATCTTTAACTGATTTCATCGTTAACTGATTTCATTTTCATTCTTCATTTAACTGATTTCATCGTTAACTGATTTCATCTTTAACTGATTTCATCGTTAACTGATTTCATCTTCATTTAACTGATTTCATCTTCATTTAACTGATTTCATCGTTAACTGATTTCATCTTCATTTAACTGATTTCATCTTCATTTAACTGATTTCATCGTTAACTGATTTCATCTTCATTTAACTGATTCCATCGTTAACTGATTTCATCGTTAACTGATTTCATCGTTAACTGATTTCATCTTCATTTAACTGATTTCATTTTCATTCTTCATTTAACTGATTTCATCGTTAACTGATTTCATCTTTAACTGATTTCATCGTTAACTGATTTCATCTTCATTTAACTGATTTCATCGTTAACTGATTTCATCTTCATTTAACTGATTTCATCGTTAACTGATTTCATCGTTAACTGATTTCATCGTTAACTGATTTCATCTTCATTTAACTGATTTCATCGTTAACTGATTCCATCGTTAACTGATTCCATCGTTAACTGATTTCATCGTTAACTGATTTCATCGTTAACTGATTTCATCTTCATTTAACTGATTTCATCGTTAACTGATTTCATCGTTAACTGATTTCATCTTCATTTAACTGATTTCATTTTCATTCTTCATTTAACTGATTTCATCGTTAACTGATTTCATCTTCATTTAACTGATTTCATCGTTAACTGATTTCATCGTTAACTGATTTCATCGTTAACTGATTTCATCTTCATTTAACTGATTCCATCGTTAACTGATTTCATCGTTAACTGATTTCATCTTCATTTAACTGATTTCATCGTTAACTGATTTCATCGTTAACTGATTCCATCGTTAACTGATTTCATCGTTAACTGATTTCATCGTTAACTGATTTCATCTTCATTTAACTGATTTCATCGTTAACTGATTTCATCTTCATTTAACTGATTTCATCGTTAACTGATTTCATCGTTAACTGATTTCATCTTCATTTAACTGATTCCATCGTTAACTGATTTCATCGTTAACTGATTTCATCGTTAACTGATTTCATCGTTAACTGATTTCATCTTTAACTGATTTCATCTTCATTTAACTGATTTCATCGTTAACTGATTTCATCGTTAACTGATTTCATCTTCATTTAACTGATTTCATCGTTAACTGATTTCATCTTCATTTAATTGATTTCATCGTTAACTGATTTCATCGTTAACTGATTTCATCGTTAACTGATTTCATCTTCATTTAACTGATTTCATCGTTAACTGATTTCATCGTTAACTGATTCCATCGTTAACTGATTTCATCGTTAACTGATTTCATCTTCATTTAACTGATTTCATCGTTAACTGATTTCATCGTTAACTGATTTCATCTTTAACTGATTTCATCTTCATTTAACTGATTTCATCGTTAACTGATTTCATCGTTAACTGATTTCATCTTTAACTGATTTCATCGTTAACTGATTTCATCTTCATTTAACTGATTTCATCGTTAACTGATTTCATCGTTAACTGATTTCATCTTCATTTAACTGATTTCATCGTTAACTGATTTCATCGTTAACTGATTCCATCGTTAACTGATTTCATCGTTAACTGATTTCATCTTCATTTAACTGATTTCATCGTTAAGTGATTTCATCGTTAACTGATTTCATCGTTAACTGATTTCATCGTTAACTGATTTCATCTTCATTTAACTGATTTCATCGTTAACTGATTTCATCGTTAACTGATTTCATCTTCATTTAACTGATTTCATTGTTAACTGATTTCATCGTTAACTGATTTCATCTTCATTTAACTGATTTCATCGTTAACTGATTTCATCGTTAACTGATTCCATCGTTAACTGATTTCATCGTTAACTGATTTCATCGTTAACTGATTTCATCTTCATTTAACTGATTTCATTTTCATTCTTCATTTAACTGATTTCATCGTTAACTGATTTCATCGTTAACTGATTTCATCTTCATTTAACTGATTTCATCGTTAACTGATTTCATCGTTAACTGATTTCATCGTTAACTGATTTCATCTTCATTTAACTGATTTCATCGTTAACTGATTTCATCTTCATTTAATTGATTTCATCGTTAACTGATTTCATCGTTAACTGATTTCATCGTTAACTGATTTCATCTTCATTTAACTGATTTCATCGTTAACTGATTTCATCGTTAACTGATTTCATCTTCATTTAACTGATTCCATCGTTAACTGATTTCATCGTTAACTGATTTCATCTTTAACTGATTTCATCGTTAACTGATTTCATCTTCATTCAACTGATTTCATCGTTAACTGATTTCGTCTTCATTTAACTGATTTCATCGTTAACTGATTCCATCGTTAACTGATTTCATCGTTAACTGATTTCATCTTCATTTAACTGATTTCATCGTTAACTGATTTCATCGTTAACTGATTTCATCGTTAACTGATTTCATCTTCATTTAACTGATTTCATCGTTAACTGATTTCATCTTCATTTAACTGATTCCATCGTTAACTGATTTCATCGTTAACTGATTTCATCGTTAACTGATTTCATCTTCATTTAACTGATTTCATCGTTAACTGATTTCATCGTTAACTGATTTCATCTTCATTTAACTGATTTCATCTTCATTTAACTGATTTCATCGTTAACTGATTTCATCGTTAACTGATTTCATCGTTAACTGATTTCATCTTCATTTAACTGATTTCATCATTAATTGATTTCATCGTTAACTGATTTCATCGTTAACTGATTTCATCTTCATTTAACTGATTTCATCGTTAACTGATTTCATCGTTAACTGATTTCATCTTTAACTGATTTCATCTTCATTTAACTGATTTCATCGTTAACTGATTTCATCTTCATTTAATTGATTTCATCGTTAACTGATTTCATCTTCATTTAACTGATTTCATCGTTAACTGATTTCATCGTTAACTGATTCCATCGTTAACTGATTTCATCGTTAACTGATTTCATCTTCATTTAACTGATTTCATCGTTAACTGATTTCATCTTCATTTAACTGATTTCATCGTTAACTGATTTCATCTTTAACTGATTTCATCGTTAACTGATTTCATCTTCATTTAACTGATTTCATCGTTAACTGATTTCATCGTTAACTGATTTCATCTTTAACTGATTTCATCGTTAACTGATTTCATCTTCATTTAACTGATTTCATCGTTAACTGATTTCATCGTTAACTGATTTCATCTTCATTTAACTGATTTCATCGTTAACTGATTTCATCGTTAACTGATTTCATCTTCATTTAACTGATTTCATCGTTAACTGATTTCATCGTTAACTGATTTCATCTTCATTTAACTGATTTCATCGTTAACTGATTTCATCGTTAACTGATTTCATCGTTAACTGATTTCATCTTCATTTAACTGATTCCATCGTTAACTGATTTCATCGTTAACTGATTTCATCGTTAACTGATTTCATCTTCATTTAACTGATTTCATCGTTAACTGATTTCATCGTTAACTGATTTCATCTTCATTTAACTGATTTCATCGTTAACTGATTTCATCGTTAACTGATTTCATCTTCATTTAACTGATTTCATCGTTAACTGATTTCATCGTTAACTGATTTCATCGTTAACTGATTTCATCTTCATTTAACTGATTCCATCGTTAACTGATTTCATCGTTAACTGATTTCATCGTTAACTGATTTCATCTTCATTTAACTGATTTCATCGTTAACTGATTTCATCGTTAACTGATTTCATCTTCATTTAACTGATTTCATCGTTAACTGATTTCATCGTTAACTGATTTCATCTTCATTTAACTGATTTCATCGTTAACTGATTTCATCGTTAACTGATTTCATCGTTAACTGATTTCATCTTCATTTAACTGATTCCATCGTTAACTGATTTCATCGTTAACTGATTTCATCGTTAACTGATTTCATCTTCATTTAACTGATTTCATCGTTAACTGATTTCATCGTTAACTGATTTCATCTTCATTTAACTGATTTCATCTTCATTTAACTGATTTCATCGTTAACTGATTTCATCGTTAACTGATTTCATCGTTAACTGATTTCATCTTCATTTAACTGATTTCATCATTAATTGATTTCATCGTTAACTGATTTCATCGTTAACTGATTTCATCTTCATTTAACTGATTTCATCGTTAACTGATTTCATCGTTAACTGATTTCATCTTTAACTGATTTCATCTTCATTTAACTGATTTCATCGTTAACTGATTTCATCGTTAACTGATTTCATCTTCATTTAACTGATTTCATCGTTAACTGATTTCATCGTTAACTGATTTCATCTTCAACTGATTTCATCGTTAACTGATTTCATCTTCATTTAACTGATTTCATCTTCATTTAACTGATTTCATCGTTAACTGATTCCATCGTTAAATGATTTCATCTTTAACTGATTTCATCGTTAACTGATTTCATCTTCATTTAACTGATTTCATCGTTAACTGATTTCATCTTCATTTAACTGATTTCATCGTTAAGTGATTTCATCGTTAACTGATTTCATCGTTAACTGATTTCATCGTTAACTGATTTCATCTTCATTTAACTGATTTCATCGTTAACTGATTTCATCGTTAACTGATTTCATCTTCATTTAACTGATTTCATCGTTAACTGATTTCATCGTTAACTGATTCCATCGTTAACTGATTTCATCGTTAACTGATTCCATCGTTAACTGATTTCATCGTTAACTGATTTCATCTTCATTTAACTGATTTCATCGTTAACTGATTTCATCTTCATTTAACTGATTTCATCGTTAACTGATTTCATCGTTAACTGATTTCATCGTTAACTGATTTCATCTTCATTTAACTGATTTCATCGTTAACTGATTTCATCTTCATTTAACTGATTTCATCGTTAACTGATTTCATCGTTAACTGATTTCATCTTCATTTAACTGATTTCATCGTTAACTGATTTCATCTTCATTTAACTGATTTCATCGTTAACTGATTTCATCGTTAACTGATTTCATCTTCATTTAACTGATTTCATTTTCATTCTTCATTTAACTGATTTCATCGTTAACTGATTTCATCGTTAACTGATTTCATCTTCATTTAACTGATTTCATCGTTAACTGATTTCATCGTTAACTGATTTCATCTTCATTTAAATGATTTCATCGTTAACTGATTTCATCTTCATTTAACTGATTCCATCGTTAACTGATTTCATCGTTAACTGATTTCATCTTCATTTAACTGATTTCATCGTTAACTGATTTCATCGTTAACTGATCTCATCGTTAACTGATTCCATCGTTAACTGATTTCACCGTGAACTGATTTCATCTTCATTTAACTGATTCCATCGTTAACTGATTTCATCGTTAACTGATTTCATCGTTAACTGATTTCATCTTCATTTAACTGATTTCATTTTCATTCTTCATTTAACTGATTTCATCGTTAACTGATTTCATCGTTAACTGATTTCATCTTCATTTAACTGATTTCATCGTTAACTGATTTCATCGTTAACTGATTTCATCTTCATTTAACTGATTTCATCGTTAACTGATTTCATCGTTAACTGATTTCATCTTCATTTAACTGATTTCATCTTCATTTAACTGATTTCATCGTTAACTGATTCCATCGTTAACTGATTTCATCGTTAACTGATTTCATCTTCATTTAACTGATTTCATCGTTAACTGATTTCATCTTCATTTAACTGATTCCATCGTTAACTGATTTAATCGTTAACTGATTTCATCGTTAACTGATTTCATCTTCATTTAACTGATTTCATCGTTAACTGATTTCATCGTTAACTGATTTCATCGTTAACTGATTTCATCTTCATTTAACTGATTCCATCGTTAACTGATTTCATCGTTAACTGATTTCATCTTTAACTGATTTCAACGTTAACTGATTTCATCTTCATTTAACTGATTTCATCGTTAACTGATTTCATCGTTAACTGATTCCATCGTTAACTGATTTCATCTTCATTTAACTGATTTCATCGTTAACTGATTTCATCGTTAACTGATTTCATCTTCATTTAACTGATTTCATCGTTAACTGATTTCATCTTCATTTAACTGATTTCATCGTTAACTGATTTCATCGTTAACTGATTTCATCTTCATTTAACTGATTTCATCTTCATTTAACTGATTTCATCGTTAACTGATTTCATCTTCATTTAACTGATTCCATCGTTAACTGATTTCATCGTTAACTGATTTCATCTTCATTTAACTGATTTCATCTTCATTTAACTGATTTCATCGTTAACTGATTCCATCGTTAACTGATTTCATCTTTAACTGATTTCATCGTTAACTGATTTCATCTTCATTTAACTGATTTCATCGTTAACTGATTTCATCGTTAACTGATTTCATCTTCATTTAACTGATTTCATCGTTAACTGATTTCATCATTAACTGATTTCATCGTTAACTGATTTCATCTTCATTTAACTGATTTCATCTTCATTTAACTGATTCCATCGTTAACTGATTTCATCTTTAACTGATTTCATCGTTAACTGATTTCATCTTCATTTAACTGATTTCATCGTTAACTGATTTCATCGTTAACTGATTTCATCTTCATTTAACTGATTCCATCGTTAACTAATTTCATCTTTAACTGATTTCATCGTTAACTGATTTCATCTTCATTTAACTGATTTCATCGTTAACTGATTTCATCGTTAACTGATTTCATCTTCATTTAACTGATTCCATCGTTAACTAATTTCATCTTTAACTGATTTCATCGTTAACTGATTTCATCTTCATTTAACTGATTTCATCTTTAACTGATTTCATCGTTAACTGATTTCATCTTCATTTAACTGATTCCATCGTTAACTGATTTCATCTTTAACTGATTTCATCGTTAACTGATTTCATCGTTAACTGATTTCATCTTCATTTAACTGATTCCATCATTAACTGATTTCATCGTTAACTGATTTCATCGTTAACTGATTTCATCTTCATTTAACTGATTTCATCGTTAACTGATTTCATCTTCATTTAACTGATTCCATCGTTAACTGATTTCATCTTTAACTAATTTCATCGTTAACTGATTTCATCGTTAACTGATTTCATCTTCATTTAACTGATTTCATCGTTAACTGATTTCATCGTTAACTGATTTCATCTTCATTTAACTGATTCCATCGTTAACTGATTTCATCTTTAACTGATTTCATCTTTAACTGATTTCATCGTTAACTGATTTCATTTTCATTCTACATTTAACTGATTTCATCGTTAACTGATTTCATCTTTAACTGATTTCATCGTTAACTGATTTCATCTTCATTTAACTGATTTCATCTTCATTTAACTGATTTCATCGTTAACTGATTTCATCTTCATTTAACTGATTCCATCGTTAACTGATTCCATCGTTAACTGATTTCATCGTTAACTGATTTCATCGTTAACTGATTTCATCTTCATTTAACTGATTTCATTTTCATTCTTCATTTAACTGATTTCATCGTTAACTGATTTCATCTTTAACTGATTTCATCGTTAACTGATTTCATCTTCATTTAACTGATTTCATCGTTAACTGATTTCATCTTCATTTAACTGATTTCATCGTTAACTGATTTCATCGTTAACTGATTTCATCGTTAACTGATTTCATCTTCATTTAACTGATTTCATCGTTAACTGATTCCATCGTTAACTGATTCCATCGTTAACTGATTTCATCGTTAACTGATTTCATCGTTAACTGATTTCATCTTCATTTAACTGATTTCATCGTTAACTGATTTCATCGTTAACTGATTTCATCTTCATTTAACTGATTTCATTTTCATTCTTCATTTAACTGATTTCATCGTTAACTGATTTCATCTTCATTTAACTGATTTCATCGTTAACTGATTTCATCGTTAAATGATTTCATCGTTAACTGATTTCATCTTCATTTAACTGATTCCATCGTTAACTGATTTCATCGTTAACTGATTTCATCTTCATTTAACTGATTTCATCGTTAACTGATTTCATCGTTAACTGATTCCATCGTTAACTGATTTCATCATTAACTGATTTCATCGTTAACTGATTTCATCTTCATTTAACTGATTTCATCTTCATTTAACTGATTCCATCGTTAACTGATTTCATCTTTAACTGATTTCATCGTTAACTGATTTCATCTTCATTTAACTGATTTCATCGTTAACTGATTTCATCGTTAACTGATTTCATCGTTAACTGATTTCATCTTCATTTAACTGATTCCATCGTTAACTAATTTCATCTTTAACTGATTTCATCGTTAACTGATTTCATCTTCATTTAACTGATTTCATCGTTAACTGATTTCATCGTTAACTGATTTCATCTTCATTTAACTGATTCCATCGTTAACTAATTTCATCTTTAACTGATTTCATCGTTAACTGATTTCATCTTCATTTAACTGATTTCATCTTTAACTGATTTCATCGTTAACTGATTTCATCTTCATTTAACTGATTCCATCGTTAACTGATTTCATCTTTAACTGATTTCATCGTTAACTGATTTCATCGTTAACTGATTTCATCTTCATTTAACTGATTCCATCATTAACTGATTTCATCGTTAACTGATTTCATCATTAACTGATTTCATCTTCATTTAACTGATTTCATCGTTAACTGATTTCATCTTCATTTAACTGATTCCATCGTTAACTGATTTCATCTTTAACTAATTTCATCGTTAACTGATTTCATCGTTAACTGATTTCATCTTCATTTAACTGATTTCATCGTTAACTGATTTCATCGTTAACTGATTTCATCTTCATTTAACTGATTCCATCGTTAACTGATTTCATCTTTAACTGATTTCATCTTTAACTGATTTCATCGTTAACTGATTTCATTTTCATTCTTCATTTAACTGATTTCATCGTTAACTGATTTCATCTTTAACTGATTTCATCGTTAACTGATTTCATCTTCATTTAACTGATTTCATCTTCATTTAACTGATTTCATCGTTAACTGATTTCATCTTCATTTAACTGATTTCATCTTCATTTAACTGATTTCATCGTTAACTGATTTCATCTTCATTTAACTGATTCCATCGTTAACTGATTTCATCGTTAACTGATTTCATCGTTAACTGATTTCATCTTCATTTAACTGATTTCATTTTCATTCTTCATTTAACTGATTTCATCGTTAACTGATTTCATCTTTAACTGATTTCATCGTTAACTGATTTCATCTTCATTTAACTGATTTCATCGTTAACTGATTTCATCTTCATTTAACTGATTTCATCGTTAACTGATTTCATCGTTAACTGATTTCATCGTTAACTGATTTCATCTTCATTTAACTGATTTCATCGTTAACTGATTCCATCGTTAACTGATTCCATCGTTAACTGATTTCATCGTTAACTGATTTCATCGTTAACTGATTTCATCTTCATTTAACTGATTTCATCGTTAACTGATTTCATCGTTAACTGATTTCATCTTCATTTAACTGATTTCATTTTCATTCTTCATTTAACTGATTTCATCGTTAACTGATTTCATCTTCATTTAACTGATTTCATCGTTAACTGATTTCATCGTTAACTGATTTCATCGTTAACTGATTTCATCTTCATTTAACTGATTCCATCGTTAACTGATTTCATCGTTAACTGATTTCATCTTCATTTAACTGATTTCATCGTTAACTGATTTCATCGTTAACTGATTCCATCGTTAACTGATTTCATCGTTAACTGATTTCATCGTTAACTGATTTCATCTTCATTTAACTGATTTCATCGTTAACTGATTTCATCTTCATTTAACTGATTTCATCGTTAACTGATTTCATCGTTAACTGATTTCATCTTCATTTAACTGATTCCATCGTTAACTGATTTCATCGTTAACTGATTTCATCGTTAACTGATTTCATCGTTAACTGATTTCATCTTTAACTGATTTCATCTTCATTTAACTGATTTCATCGTTAACTGATTTCATCGTTAACTGATTTCATCTTCATTTAACTGATTTCATCGTTAACTGATTTCATCGTTAACTGATTCCATCGTTAACTGATTTCATCGTTAACTGATTTCATCTTCATTTAACTGATTTCATCGTTAACTGATTTCATCGTTAACTGATTTCATCTTTAACTGATTTCATCGTTAACTGATTTCATCTTCATTTAACTGATTTCATCGTTAACTGATTTCATCTTCATTTAATTGATTTCATCGTTAACTGATTTCATCGTTAACTGATTTCATCGTTAACTGATTTCATCTTCATTTAAATGATTTCATCGTTAACTGATTTCATCGTTAACTGATTCCATCGTTAACTGATTTCATCGTTAACTGATTTCATCTTCATTTAACTGATTTCATCTTCATTTAACTGATTTCATCGTTAACTGATTTCATCGTTAACTGATTTCATCTTTAACTGATTTCATCGTTAACTGATTTCATCGTTAACTGATTTCATCTTTAACTGATTTCATCGTTAACTGATTTCATCTTCATTTAACTGATTTCATCGTTAACTGATTTCATCGTTAACTGATTTCATCTTCATTTAACTGATTTCATCGTTAACTGATTTCATCGTTAACTGATTCCATCGTTAACTGATTTCATCGTTAACTGATTTCATCGTTAACTGATTTCATCTTCATTTAACTGATTTCATCGTTAAGTGATTTCATCGTTAACTGATTTCATCGTTAACTGATTTCATCGTTAACTGATTTCATCTTCATTTAACTGATTTCATCGTTAACTGATTTCATCGTTAACTGATTTCATCTTCATTTAACTGATTTCATTGTTAACTGATTTCATCGTTAACTGATTTCATCTTCATTTAACTGATTTCATCGTTAACTGATTTCATCGTTAACTGATTCCATCGTTAACTGATTTCATCGTTAACTGATTTCATCGTTAACTGATTTCATCTTCATTTAACTGATTTCATTTTCATTCTTCATTTAACTGATTTCATCGTTAACTGATTTCATCGTTAACTGATTTCATCTTCATTTAACTGATTTCATCGTTAACTGATTTCATCGTTAACTGATTTCATCGTTAACTGATTTCATCTTCATTTAACTGATTTCATCGTTAACTGATTTCATCTTCATTTAATTGATTTCATCGTTAACTGATTTCATCGTTAACTGATTTCATCGTTAACTGATTTCATCTTCATTTAACTGATTTCATCGTTAACTGATTTCATCGTTAACTGATTTCATCGTTAACTGATTTCATCTTCATTTAACTGATTTCATCGTTAACTGATTTCATCGTTAACTGATTTCATCGTTAACTGATTTCATCTTCATTTAACTGATTTCATCGTTAACTGATTTCATCGTTAACTGATTTCATCTTTAACTGATTTCATCGTTAACTGATTTCATCTTCATTTAACTGATTTCATCGTTAACTGATTTCATCGTTAACTGATTTCATCTTTAACTGATTTCATCGTTAACTGATTTCATCTTCATTTAACTGATTTCATCGTTAACTGATTTCATCTTCATTTAACTGATTTCATCGTTAACTGATTTCATCGTTAACTGATTTCATCTTCATTTAACTGATTCCATCGTTAACTGATTTCATCGTTAACTGATTTCATCGTTAACTGATTTCATCTTCATTTAACTGATTTCATCGTTAACTGATTTCATCGTTAACTGATTTCATCGTTAACTGATTTCATCGTTAACTGATTTCATCTTTAACTGATTTCATCGTTAACTGATTTCATCTTCATTTAACTGATTTCATCGTTAACTGATTTCATCGTTAACTGATTTCATCTTCATTTAACTGATTTCATCGTTAACTGATTTCATCGTTAACTGATTCCATCGTTAACTGATTTCATCGTTAACTGATTTCATCGTTAACTGATTTCATCTTCATTTAACTGATTTCATCGTTAACTGATTTCATCGTTAACTGATTTCATCTTCATTTAACTGATTTCATCGTTAACTGATTTCATCGTTAACTGATTTCATCTTCATTTAACTGATTTCATCGTTAACTGATTTCATCGTTAACTGATTCCATCGTTAACTGATTTCATCTTTAACTGATTTCATCGTTAACTGATTTCATCTTCATTTAACTGATTTCATCGTTAAGTGATTTCATCGTTAACTGATTTCATCTTCATTTAACTGATTTCATTGTTAACTGATTTCATCGTTAACTGATTTCATCTTCATTTAACTGATTTCATCGTTAACTGATTTCATCGTTAACTGATTCCATCGTTAACTGATTTCATCGTTAACTGATTCCATCGTTAACTGATTTCATCGTTAACTGATTTCATCGTTAACTGATTTCATCTTCATTTAACTGATTTCATCGTTAACTGATTTCATCTTCATTTAACTGATTTCATTTTCATTCTTCATTTAATTGATTTCATCGTTAACTGATTTCATCGTTAACTGATTTCATCGTTAACTGATTTCATCTTCATTTAACTGATTTCATCGTTAACTGATTTCATCGTTAACTGATTTCATCGTTAACTGATTTCATCTTCATTTAACTGATTTCATCGTTAACTGATTTCATCGTTAACTGATTTCATCGTTAACTGATTTCATCTTCATTTAACTGATTTCATCGTTAACTGATTTCATCGTTAACTGATTTCATCTTTAACTGATTTCATCGTTAACTGATTTCATCTTCATTTAACTGATTTCATCGTTAACTGATTTCATCGTTAACTGATTTCATCTTTAACTGATTTCATCGTTAACTGATTTCATCTTCATTTAACTGATTTCATCGTTAACTGATTTCATCTTCATTTAACTGATTTCATCGTTAACTGATTTCATCGTTAACTGATTTCATCTTCATTTAACTGATTCCATCGTTAACTGATTTCATCGTTAACTGATTTCATCGTTAACTGATTTCATCTTCATTTAACTGATTTCATCGTTAACTGATTTCATCGTTAACTGATTTCATCGTTAACTGATTTCATCGTTAACTGATTTCATCTTCATTTAACTGATTTCATCGTTAACTGATTTCATCGTTAACTGATTTCATCTTCATTTAACTGATTTCATCGTTAACTGATTTCATCGTTAACTGATTCCATCGTTAACTGATTTCATCGTTAACTGATTTCATCGTTAACTGATTTCATCTTCATTTAACTGATTTCATCGTTAACTGATTTCATCGTTAACTGATTTCATCGTTAACTGATTTCATCGTTAACTGATTTCATCTTCATTTAACTGATTTCATTTTCATTCTTCATTTAACTGATTTCATCGTTAACTGATTTCATCTTCATTTAATTGATTTCATCGTTAACTGATTTCATCGTTAACTGATTTCATCGTTAACTGATTTCATCTTCATTTAACTGATTTCATCGTTAACTGATTTCATCGTTAACTGATTTCATCTTCATTTAACTGATTTCATCGTTAACTGATTTCATCGTTAACTGATTTAATCTTTAACTGATTTCATCGTTAACTGATTTCATCTTCATTTAACTGATTTCATCGTTAACTGATTTCATCGTTAACTGATTTCATCTTTAACTGATTTCATCGTTAACTGATTTCATCTTCATTTAACTGATTTCATCGTTAACTGATTTCATCGTTAACTGATTTCATCTTCATTTAACTGATTTCATCGTTAACTGATTTCATCGTTAACTGATTCCATCGTTAACTGATTTCATCGTTAACTGATTTCATCGTTAACTGATTTCATCGTTAACTGATTTCATCTTCATTTAACTGATTTCATCGTTAACTGATTTCATCGTTAACTGATTTCATCTTCATTTAACTGATTTCATCGTTAACTGATTTCATCGTTAACTGATTCCATCGTTAACTGATTTCATCTTTAACTGATTTCATCGTTAACTGATTTCATCTTCATTTAACTGATTTCATCGTTAAGTGATTTCATCGTTAACTGATTTCATCTTCATTTAACTGATTTCATTGTTAACTGATTTCATCGTTAACTGATTTCATCTTCATTTAACTGATTTCATCGTTAACTGATTTCATCGTTAACTGATTCCATCGTTAACTGATTTCATCGTTAACTGATTCCATCGTTAACTGATTTCATCGTTAACTGATTTCATCGTTAACTGATTTCATCTTCATTTAACTGATTTCATCGTTAACTGATTTCATCTTCATTTAACTGATTTCATTTTCATTCTTCATTTAACTGATTTCATCGTTAACTGATTTCATCTTCATTTAACTGATTTCATCGTTAACTGATTTCATCGTTAACTGATTTCATCTTCTTTTAACTGATTTCATCGTTAACTGATTCCATCGTTAACTGATTTCATCGTTAACTGATTTCATCGTTAACTGATTTCATCTTCATTTAACTGATTTCATTTTCATTCTTCATTTAACTGATTTCATCGTTAACTGATTTCATCGTTAACTGATTTCATCTTCATTTAACTGATTTCATCGTTAACTGATTTCATCGTTAACTGATTTCATCGTTAACTGATTTCATCTTCATTTAACTGATTTCATCGTTAACTGATTTCATCTTCATTTAATTGATTTCATCGTTAACTGATTTCATCGTTAACTGATTTCATCGTTAACTGATTTCATCTTCATTTAACTGATTTCATCGTTAACTGATTTCATCGTTAACTGATTTCATCTTCATTTAACTGATTTCATCGTTAACTGATTTCATCGTTAACTGATTTCATCGTTAACTGATTTCATCTTCATTTAACTGATTTCATCGTTAACTGATTTCATCGTTAACTGATTTCATCTTTAACTGATTTCATCGTTAACTGATTTCATCTTCATTTAACTGATTTCATCGTTAACTGATTTCATCGTTAACTGATTTCATCTTTAACTGATTTCATCGTTAACTGATTTCATCTTCATTTAACTGATTTCATCGTTAACTGATTTCATCTTCATTTAACTGATTTCATCGTTAACTGATTTCATCGTTAACTGATTTCATCTTCATTTAACTGATTCCATCGTTAACTGATTTCATCGTTAACTGATTTCATCGTTAACTGATTTCATCTTCATTTAACTGATTTCATCGTTAACTGATTTCATCGTTAACTGATTTCATCGTTAACTGATTTCATCTTCATTTAACTGATTTCATCGTTAACTGATTTCATCGTTAACTGATTTCATCTTCATTTAACTGATTTCATCGTTAACTGATTTCATCGTTAACTGATTCCATCGTTAACTGATTTCATCGTTAACTGATTTCATCGTTAACTGATTTCATCTTCATTTAACTGATTTCATCGTTAACTGATTTCATCTTCATTTAACTGATTTCATCGTTAACTGATTTCATCGTTAACTGATTTCATCGTTAACTGATTTCATCTTCATTTAACTGATTTCATTTTCATTCTTCATTTAACTGATTTCATCGTTAACTGATTTCATCTTCATTTAATTGATTTCATCGTTAACTGATTTCATCGTTAACTGATTTCATCGTTAACTGATTTCATCGTTAACTGATTTCATCTTCATTTAACTGATTTCATCGTTAACTGATTTCATCGTTAACTGATTTCATCGTTAACTGATTTCATCGTTAACTGATTTCATCTTCATTTAACTGATTTCATCGTTAACTGATTTCATCGTTAACTGATTTCATCGTTAACTGATTTCATCTTCATTTAACTGATTTCATCGTTAACTGATTTCATCGTTAACTGATTTAATCTTTAACTGATTTCATCGTTAACTGATTTCATCTTCATTTAACTGATTTCATCGTTAACTGATTTCATCGTTAACTGATTTCATCTTTAACTGATTTCATCGTTAACTGATTTCATCTTCATTTAACTGATTTCATCGTTAACTGATTTCATCGTTAACTGATTTCATCGTTAACTGATTTCATCTTCATTTAACTGATTTCATCGTTAACTGATTTCATCGTTAACTGATTTCATCTTCATTTAACTGATTTCATCGTTAACTGATTTCATCGTTAACTGATTCCATCGTTAACTGATTTCATCGTTAACTGATTTCATCTTCATTTAACTGATTTCATCGTTAACTGATTTCATCGTTAACTGATTTCATCGTTAACTGATTTCATCTTCATTTAACTGATTTCATTTTCATTCTTCATTTAACTGATTTCATCGTTAACTGATTTCATCTTCATTTAATTGATTTCATCGTTAACTGATTTCATCGTTAACTGATTTCATCGTTAACTGATTTCATCGTTAACTGATTTCATCTTCATTTAACTGATTTCATCGTTAACTGATTTCATCGTTAACTGATTTCATCGTTAACTGATTTCATCTTCATTTAACTGATTTCATCGTTAACTGATTTCATCGTTAACTGATTTAATCTTTAACTGATTTCATCGTTAACTGATTTCATCTTCATTTAACTGATTTCATCGTTAACTGATTTCATCGTTAACTGATTTCATCTTTAACTGATTTCATCGTTAACTGATTTCATCTTCATTTAACTGATTTCATCGTTAACTGATTTCATCGTTAACTGATTTCATCTTCATTTAACTGATTTCATCGTTAACTGATTTCATCGTTAACTGATTCCATCGTTAACTGATTTCATCGTTAACTGATTTCATCGTTAACTGATTTCATCTTCATTTAACTGATTTCATCGTTAACTGATTTCATCGTTAACTGATTTCATCTTCATTTAACTGATTTCATCGTTAACTGATTTCATCGTTAACTGATTTCATCTTCATTTAACTGATTTCATCGTTAACTGATTTCATCGTTAACTGATTCCATCGTTAACTGATTTCATCTTTAACTGATTTCATCGTTAACTGATTTCATCTTCATTTAACTGATTTCATCGTTAAGTGATTTCATCGTTAACTGATTTCATCTTCATTTAACTGATTTCATTGTTAACTGATTTCATCGTTAACTGATTTCATCTTCATTTAACTGATTTCATCGTTAACTGATTTCATCGTTAACTGATTCCATCGTTAACTGATTTCATCGTTAACTGATTCCATCGTTAACTGATTTCATCGTTAACTGATTTCATCGTTAACTGATTTCATCTTCATTTAACTGATTTCATCGTTAACTGATTTCATCTTCATTTAACTGATTTCATTTTCATTCTTCATTTAACTGATTTCATCGTTAACTGATTTCATCTTCATTTAACTGATTTCATCGTTAACTGATTTCATCGTTAACTGATTTCATCTTCTTTTAACTGATTTCATCGTTAACTGATTCCATCGTTAACTGATTTCATCGTTAACTGATTTCATCGTTAACTGATTTCATCTTCATTTAACTGATTTCATTTTCATTCTTCATTTAACTGATTTCATCGTTAACTGATTTCATCGTTAACTGATTTCATCTTCATTTAACTGATTTCATCGTTAACTGATTTCATCGTTAACTGATTTCATCGTTAACTGATTTCATCTTCATTTAACTGATTTCATCGTTAACTGATTTCATCTTCATTTAATTGATTTCATCGTTAACTGATTTCATCGTTAACTGATTTCATCTTCATTTAACTGATTTCATCGTTAACTGATTTCATCGTTAACTGATTTCATCTTCATTTAACTGATTTCATCGTTAACTGATTTCATCGTTAACTGATTTCATCGTTAACTGATTTCATCTTCATTTAACTGATTTCATCGTTAACTGATTTCATCGTTAACTGATTTCATCTTTAACTGATTTCATCGTTAACTGATTTCATCTTCATTTAACTGATTTCATCGTTAACTGATTTCATCGTTAACTGATTTCATCTTTAACTGATTTCATCGTTAACTGATTTCATCTTCATTTAACTGATTTCATCGTTAACTGATTTCATCTTCATTTAACTGATTTCATCGTTAACTGATTTCATCGTTAACTGATTTCATCTTCATTTAACTGATTCCATCGTTAACTGATTTCATCGTTAACTGATTTCATCGTTAACTGATTTCATCTTCATTTAACTGATTTCATCGTTAACTGATTTCATCGTTAACTGATTTCATCGTTAACTGATTTCATCTTCATTTAACTGATTTCATCGTTAACTGATTTCATCTTCATTTAACTGATTTCATCGTTAACTGATTTCATCGTTAACTGATTCCATCGTTAACTGATTTCATCGTTAACTGATTTCATCGTTAACTGATTTCATCTTCATTTAACTGATTTCATCGTTAACTGATTTCATCGTTAACTGATTTCATCGTTAACTGATTTCATCTTCATTTAACTGATTTCATTTTCATTCTTCATTTAACTGATTTCATCGTTAACTGATTTCATCTTCATTTAACTGATTTCATCGTTAACTGATTTCATCGTTAACTGATTTCATCTTCTTTTAACTGATTTCATCGTTAACTGATTTCATCTTCATTTAATTGATTTCATCGTTAACTGATTTCATCGTTAACTGATTTCATCTTCATTTAACTGATTCCATCGTTAACTGATTTCATCGTTAACTGATTTCATCGTTAACTGATTTCATCTTCATTTAACTGATTTCATCGTTAACTGATTTCATCGTTAACTGATTTCATCTTCATTTAACTGATTTCATTTTCATTCTTCATTTAACTGATTTCATCGTTAACTGATTTCATCTTCATTTAACTGATTTCATCGTTAACTGATTTCATCGTTAACTGATTTCATCTTCATTTAACTGATTCCATCGTTAACTGATTTCATCGTTAACTGATTTCATCTTCATTTAACTGATTTCATCGTTAACTGATTTCATCGTTAACTGATTCCATCGTTAACTGATTTCATCGTTAACTGATTTCATCGTTAACTGATTTCATCGTTAACTGATTTCATCTTCATTTAACTGATTTCATCGTTAACTGATTTCATCGTTAACTGATTTCATCGTTAACTGATTTCATCTTCATTTAACTGATTTCATCGTTAACTGATTTCATCGTTAACTGATTTCATCGTTAACTGATTTCATCTTCATTTAACTGATTTCATCGTTAACTGATTTCATCGTTAACTGATTTAATCTTTAACTGATTTCATCGTTAACTGATTTCATCTTCATTTAACTGATTTCATCGTTAACTGATTTCATCGTTAACTGATTTCATCTTTAACTGATTTCATCGTTAACTGATTTCATCTTCATTTAACTGATTTCATCGTTAACTGATTTCATCGTTAACTGATTTCATCTTCATTTAACTGATTTCATCGTTAACTGATTTCATCGTTAACTGATTCCATCGTTAACTGATTTCATCGTTAACTGATTTCATCGTTAACTGATTTCATCGTTAACTGATTTCATCGTTAACTGATTTCATCTTCATTTAACTGATTTCATCTTCATTTAACTGATTTCATCGTTAACTGATTTCATCGTTAACTGATTTCATCGTTAACTGATTTCATCTTCATTTAACTGATTTCATCGTTAACTGATTTCATCGTTAACTGATTCCATCGTTAACTGATTTCATCTTTAACTGATTTCATCGTTAACTGATTTCATCTTCATTTAACTGATTTCATCGTTAAGTGATTTCATCGTTAACTGATTTCATCGTTAACTGATTTCATCGTTAACTGATTTCATCTTCATTTAACTGATTTCATTGTTAACTGATTTCATCGTTAACTGATTTCATCTTCATTTAACTGATTTCATCGTTAACTGATTTCATCGTTAACTGATTCCATCGTTAACTGATTTCATCGTTAACTGATTTCATCTTCATTTAACTGATTTCATCGTTAACTGATTTCATCTTCATTTAACTGATTTCATTTTCATTCTTCATTTAACTGATTTCATCGTTAACTGATTTCATCTTCATTTAACTGATTTCATCGTTAACTGATTTCATCGTTAACTGATTTCATCTTCTTTTAACTGATTTCATCGTTAACTGATTTCATCTTCATTTAATTGATTTCATCGTTAACTGATTTCATCGTTAACTGATTTCATCTTCATTTAACTGATTCCATCGTTAACTGATTTCATCGTTAACTGATTTCATCGTTAACTGATTTCATCTTCATTTAACTGATTTCATCGTTAACTGATTTCATCGTTAACTGATTTCATCTTCATTTAACTGATTTCATTTTCATTCTTCATTTAACTGATTTCATCGTTAACTGATTTCATCTTCATTTAACTGATTTCATCGTTAACTGATTTCATCGTTAACTGATTTCATCTTCATTTAACTGATTCCATCGTTAACTGATTTCATCGTTAACTGATTTCATCTTCATTTAACTGATTTCATCGTTAACTGATTTCATCGTTAACTGATTCCATCGTTAACTGATTTCATCGTTAACTGATTTCATCGTTAACTGATTTCATCTTCATTTAACTGATTTCATCGTTAACTGATTTCATCTTCATTTAACTGATTTCATCGTTAACTGATTTCACCGTTAACTGATTTCATCTTCATTTAACTGATTTCATCGTTAACTGATTTCATCGTTAACTGATTTCATCGTTAACTGATTTCATCTTCATTTAACTGATTTCATCGTTAACTGATTTCATCGTTAACTGATTTCATCTTCATTTAACTGATTCCATCGTTAACTGATTTCATCGTTAACTGATTTCATCGTTAACTGATTTCATCGTTAACTGATTTCATCTTCATTTAACTGATTTCATCGTTCACTGATTTCATCTTTAACTGATTTCATCTTCATTTAACTGATTTCATTTTCATTCTTCATTTAACTGATTTCATCGTTAACTGATTTCATCTTCATTTAACTGATTTCATCGTTAACTGATTTCATCGTTAACTGATTTCATCTTTAACTGATTTCATCGTTAACTGATTTCATCTTCATTTAACTGATTTCATCGTTAACTGATTTCATCTTCATTTAATTGATTTCATCGTTAACTGATTTCATCGTTAACTGATTTCATCGTTAACTGATTTCATCTTCATTTAACTGATTTCATCGTTAACTGATTTCATCGTTAACTGATTCCATCGTTAACTGATTTCATCATTAACTGATTTCATCTTCATTTAACTGATTTCATCGTTAACTGATTTCATCGTTAACTGATTTCATCTTTAACTGATTTCATCGTTAACTGATTTCATCGTTAACTGATTTCATCGTTAACTGATTTCATCTTTAACTGATTTCATCGTTAACTGATTTCATCTTCATTTAACTGATTTCATCGTTAACTGATTTCATCGTTAACTGATTTCATCTTCATTTAACTGATTTCATCGTTAACTGATTTCATCGTTAACTGATTCCATCGTTAACTGATTTCATCGTTAACTGATTTCATCTTCATTTAACTGATTTCATCGTTAAGTGATTTCATCGTTAACTGATTTCATCGTTAACTGATTTCATCGTTAACTGATTTCATCTTCATTTAACTGATTTCATTGTTAACTGATTTCATCGTTAACTGATTTCATCTTCATTTAACTGATTTCATCGTTAACTGATTTCATCGTTAACTGATTCCATCGTTAACTGATTTCATCGTTAACTGATTTCATCGTTAACTGATTTCATCTTCATTTAACTGATTTCATTTTCATTCTTCATTTAACTGATTTCATCGTTAACTGATTTCATCGTTAACTGATTTCATCTTCATTTAACTGATTTCATCGTTAACTGATTTCATCGTTAACTGATTTCATCTTTAACTGATTTCATCGTTAACTGATTTCATCTTCATTTAACTGATTTCATCGTTAACTGATTTCATCTTCATTTAATTGATTTCATCGTTAACTGATTTCATCGTTAACTGATTTCATCGTTAACTGATTTCATCTTCATTTAACTGATTTCATCGTTAACTGATTTCATCGTTAACTGATTTCATCTTCATTTAACTGATTTCATCGTTAACTGATTTCATCGTTAACTGATTTCATCGTTAACTGATTTCATCTTCATTTAAATGATTTCATCGTTAACTGATTTCATCGTTAACTGATTTCATCTTTAACTGATTTCATCGTTAACTGATTTCATCTTCATTTAACTGATTTCATCGTTAACTGATTTCATCATTAACTGATTTCATCTTTAACTGATTTCATCGTTAACTGATTTCATCTTCATTTAACTGATTTCATCGTTAACTGATTTCATCTTCATTTAACTGATTTCATCGTTAACTGATTTCATCGTTAACTGATTTCATCTTCATTTAACTGATTCCATCGTTAACTGATTTCATCGTTAACTGATTTCATCGTTAACTGATTTCATCGTTAACTGATTTCATCTTCATTTAACTGATTTCATCGTTAACTGATTTCATCGTTAACTGATTTCATCTTTAACTGATTTCATCGTTAACTGATTTCATCTTCATTTAACTGATTTCATCGTTAACTGATTTCATCGTTAACTGATTCCATCGTTAACTGATTTCATCGTTAACTGATTTCATCTTCATTTAACTGATTTCATCGTTAACTGATTTCATCTTCATTTAACTGATTTCATCGTTAACTGATTTCATCGTTAACTGATTTCATCGTTAACTGATTTCATCTTCATTTAACTGATTTCATTTTCATTCTTCATTTAACTGATTTCATCGTTAACTGATTTCATCTTCATTTAATTGATTTCATCGTTAACTGATTTCATCGTTAACTGATTTCATCGTTAACTGATTTCATCTTCATTTAACTGATTTCATCGTTAACTGATTTCATCGTTAACTGATTTCATCTTCATTTAACTGATTTCATCGTTAACTGATTTCATCGTTAACTGATTTCATCGTTAACTGATTTCATCTTCATTTAACTGATTTCATCGTTAACTGATTTCATCGTTAACTGATTTCATCTTTAACTGATTTCATCGTTAACTGATTTCATCTTCATTTAACTGATTTCATCGTTAACTGATTTCATCGTTAACTGATTTCATCTTTAACTGATTTCATCGTTAACTGATTTCATCTTCATTTAACTGATTTCATCGTTAACTGATTTCATCTTCATTTAACTGATTTCATCGTTAACTGATTTCATCGTTAACTGATTTCATCGTTAACTGATTTCATCTTCATTTAACTGATTCCATCGTTAACTGATTTCATCGTTAACTGATTTCATCGTTAACTGATTTCATCTTCATTTAACTGATTTCATCGTTAACTGATTTCATCGTTAACTGATTTCATCTTTAACTGATTTCATCGTTAACTGATTTCATCTTCATTTAACTGATTTCATCGTTAACTGATTTCATCTTCATTTAACTGATTTCATCGTTAACTGATTTCATCGTTAACTGATTCCATCGTTAACTGATTTCATCGTTAACTGATTTCATCTTCATTTAACTGATTTCATCTTCATTTAACTGATTTCATCTTCATTTAACTGATTTCATCGTTAACTGATTTCATCGTTAACTGATTTCATCTTCATTTAACTGATTTCATCGTTAACTGATTTCATCGTTAACTGATTTCATCGTTAACTGATTTCATCTTCATTTAATTGATTTCATCGTTAACTGATTTCATCGTTAACTGATTTCATCGTTAACTGATTTCATCGTTAACTGATTTCATCTTCATTTAACTGATTTCATCGTTAACTGATTTCATCGTTAACTGATTCCATCGTTAACTGATTTCATCGTTAACTGATTTCATCTTCATTTAACTGATTTCATCGTTAACTGATTTCATCGTTAACTGATTTCATCTTCATTTAACTGATTTCATTTTCATTCTTCATTTAACTGATTTCATCGTTAACTGATTTCATCTTCATTTAACTGATTTCATCGTTAACTGATTTCATCGTTAACTGATTTCATCGTTAACTGATTTCATCTTTAACTGATTTCATCGTTAACTGATTTCATCTTCATTTAACTGATTTCATCGTTAACTGATTTCATCTTCATTTAATTGATTTCATCGTTAACTGATTTCATCGTTAACTGATTTCATCGTTAACTGATTTCATCTTTAACTGATTTCATCGTTAACTGATTTCATCTTCATTTAACTGATTTCATCGTTAACTGATTTCATCTTCATTTAATTGATTTCATCGTTAACTGATTTCATCGTTAACTGATTTCATCGTTAACTGATTTCATCTTCATTTAACTGATTTCATCGTTAACTGATTTCATCGTTAACTGATTTCATCTTCATTTAACTGATTTCATCGTTAACTGATTTCATCGTTAATTGATTTCATCGTTAACTGATTTCATTTTCATTCTTCATTTAACTGATTTCATCGTTAACTGATTTCATCGTTAACTGATTTCATCTTTAACTGATTTCATCGTTAACTGATTTCATCTTCATTTAACTGATTTCATCGTTAACTGATTTCATCTTCATTTAACTGATTTCATCGTTAACTGATTTCATCGTTAACTGATTTCATCGTTAACTGATTTCATCTTTAACTGATTTCATCGTTAACTGATTTCATCTTCATTTAACTGATTTCATCGTTAACTGATTTCATCTTCATTTAATTGATTTCATCGTTAACTGATTTCATCGTTAACTGATTTCATCGTTAACTGATTTCATCTTCATTTAACTGATTTCATCGTTAACTGATTTCATCGTTAACTGATTTCATCTTCATTTAACTGATTTCATCGTTAACTGATTTCATCGTTAATTGATTTCATCGTTAACTGATTTCATTTTCATTCTTCATTTAACTGATTTCATCGTTAACTGATTTCATCGTTAACTGATTTCATCTTCATTTAACTGATTTCATCGTTAACTGATTTCATCGTTAACTGATTTCATCTTCATTTAACTGATTTCATCGTTAACTGATTTCATCGTTAATTGATTTCATCGTTAACTGATTTCATTTTCATTCTTCATTTAACTGATTTCATCGTTAACTGATTTCATCGTTAACTGATTTCATCTTCATTTAACTGATTTCATCGTTAACTGATTTCATCGTTAATTGATTTCATCGTTAACTGATTTCATCTTCATTCTTCATTTAACTGATTTCATCGTTAACTGATTTCATCTTCATTTAACTGATTTCATCGTTAACTGATTTCATCGTTAACTGATTTCATCGTTAACTGATTTCATCTTCATTTAACTGATTTCATTGTTAACTGATTTCATCGTTAACTGATTTCATCTTCATTTAACTGATTTCATCGTTAACTGATTTCATCGTTAACTGATTTCATCTTCATTTAACTGATTTCATTTTCATTCTTCATTTAACTGATTTCATCGTTAACTGATTTCATCTTCATTTAACTGATTTCATCGTTAACTGATTTCATCGTTAACTGATTTCATCGTTAACTGATTTCATCTTTAACTGATTTCATCGTTAACTGATTTCATCTTCATTTAACTGATTTCATCGTTAACTGATTTCATCTTCATTTAATTGATTTCATCGTTAACTGATTTCATCGTTAACTGATTTCATCGTTAACTGATTTCATCTTCATTTAACTGATTTCATCGTTAACTGATTTCATCGTTAACTGATTTCATCTTCATTTAACTGATTTCATTTTCATTCTTCATTTAACTGATTTCATCGTTAACTGATTTCATCTTCATTTAATTGATTTCATCGTTAACTGATTTCATCGTTAACTGATTTCATCGTTAACTGATTTCATCTTCATTTAACTGATTTCATCGTTAACTGATTTCATCGTTAACTGATTTCATCTTCATTTAACTGATTTCATCGTTAACTGATTTCATCGTTAACTGATTTCATCTTCATTTAACTGATTTCATCGTTAACTGATTTCATCGTTAATTGATTTCATCGTTAACTGATTTCATTTTCATTCTTCATTTAACTGATTTCATCGTTAACTGATTTCATCGTTAACTGATTTCATCTTCATTTAACTGATTTCATCGTTAACTGATTTCATCGTTAATTGATTTCATCGTTAACTGATTTCATCTTCATTCTTCATTTAACTGATTTCATCGTTAACTGATTTCATCTTCATTCTTCATTTAACTGATTTCATCGTTAACTGATTTCATCGTTAACTGATTTCATCTTCATTTAACTGATTTCATCGTTAACTGATTTCATCTTCATTCTTCATTTAACTGATTTCATCTTTAACTGATTTCATCGTTAACTGATTTCATCTTCATTTAACTGATTTCATCGTTAATTGATTTCATCGTTAACTGATTTCATCTTCATTTAACTGATTTCATCGTTAACTGATTTCATCTTCATTCTTCATTTAACTGATTTCATCTTTAACTGATTTCATCGTTAACTGATTTCATCGTTAACTGATTTCATCTTCATTTAACTGATTTCATCTTCATTTAACTGATTTCATCGTTAACTGATTTCATCTTCATTTAATTGATTTCATCGTTAACTGATTTCATCGTTAACTGATTTCATCGTTAACTGATTTCATCTTCATTCTTCATTTAACTGATTTCATCGTTAACTGATTTCATCTTCATTTAACTGATTTCATCGTTAACTGATTTCATCGTTAACTGATTTCATCTTCATTTAACTGATTTCATCGTTAACTGATTTCATCTTCATTCTTCATTTAACTGATTTCATCTTTAACTGATTTCATCGTTAACTGATTTCATCTTCATTTAACTGATTTCATCGTTAATTGATTTCATCGTTAACTGATTTCATCGTTAACTGATTTCATCTTCATTTAACTGATTTCATCGTTAACTGATTTCATCGTTAACTGATTTCATCTTTAACTGATTTCATCTTCATTTAACTGATTTCATCGTTAACTGATTTCATCGTTAACTGATTTCATCGTTAACTGATTTCATCTTCATTTAACTGATTTCATCTTCATTTAACTGATTTCATCGTTAACTGATTTCATCGTTAACTGATTTCATCTTCATTTAATTGATTTCATCGTTAACTGATTTCATCGTTAACTGATTTCATCGTTAACTGATTTCATCTTCATTTAACTGATTTCATCGTTAACTGATTTCATCGTTAACTGATTTCATCTTCATTTAATTGATTTCATCTTCATTTAACTGATTTCATCGTTAACTGATTTCATCGTTAACTGATTTCATCTTCATTTAACTGATTTCATCGTTAACTGATTTCATCGTTAATTGATTTCATCGTTAACTGATTTCATTTTCATTCTTCATTTAACTGATTTCATCGTTAACTGATTTCATCGTTAACTGATTTCATCTTCATTTAACTGATTTCATCGTTAACTGATTTCATCGTTAATTGATTTCATCGTTAACTGATTTCATCTTCATTCTTCATTTAACTGATTTCATCGTTAACTGATTTCATCTTCATTTAACTGATTTCATCGTTAACTGATTTCATCGTTAACTGATTTCATCTTCATTTAACTGATTTCATCGTTAACTGATTTCATCTTCATTCTTCATTTAACTGATTTCATCTTTAACTGATTTCATCGTTAACTGATTTCATCGTTAACTGATTTCATCTTCATTTAACTGATTTCATCGTTAATTGATTTCATCGTTAACTGATTTCATCGTTAACTGATTTCATCTTCATTTAACTGATTTCATCGTTAACTGATTTCATCGTTAACTGATTTCATCTTTAACTGATTTCATCTTCATTTAACTGATTTCATCGTTAACTGATTTCATCGTTAACTGATTTCATCGTTAACTGATTTCATCTTCATTTAACTGATTTCATTGTTAACTGATTTCATCGTTAACTGATTTCATCTTCATTTAACTGATTTCATCGTTAACTGATTTCATCGTTAACTGATTTCATCGTTAACTGATTTCATCTTCATTTAACTGATTTCATTTTCATTCTTCATTTAACTGATTTCATCGTTAACTGATTTCATCTTCATTTAACTGATTTCATCGTTAACTGATTTCATCGTTAACTGATTTCATCGTTAACTGATTTCATCTTTAACTGATTTCATCGTTAACTGATTTCATCTTCATTTAACTGATTTCATCGTTAACTGATTTCATCTTCATTTAATTGATTTCATCGTTAACTGATTTCATCGTTAACTGATTTCATCTTCATTTAACTGATTTCATCGTTAACTGATTTCATCGTTAACTGATTTCATCGTTAACTGATTTCATCTTTAACTGATTTCATCGTTAACTGATTTCATCTTCATTTAACTGATTTCATCGTTAACTGATTTCATCTTCATTTAATTGATTTCATCGTTAACTGATTTCATCGTTAACTGATTTCATCGTTAACTGATTTCATCTTCATTTAACTGATTTCATCGTTAACTGATTTCATCGTTAACTGATTTCATCTTCATTTAACTGATTTCATCGTTAACTGATTTCATCGTTAATTGATTTCATCGTTAACTGATTTCATCTTCATTTAACTGATTTCATCGTTAACTGATTTCATCGTTAACTGATTTCATCTTCATTTAATTGATTTCATCGTTAACTGATTTCATCGTTAACTGATTTCATCGTTAACTGATTTCATCTTCATTTAACTGATTTCATCGTTAACTGATTTCATCGTTAACTGATTTCATCGTTAACTGATTTCATCGTTAACTGATTTCATCTTCATTTAACTGATTTCATCGTTAACTGATTTCATCGTTAACTGATTTCATCTTCATTTAACTGATTTCATCGTTAACTGATTTCATCGTTAATTGATTTCATCGTTAACTGATTTCATTTTCATTCTTCATTTAACTGATTTCATCGTTAACTGATTTCATCGTTAACTGATTTCATCTTCATTTAACTGATTTCATCGTTAACTGATTTCATCGTTAATTGATTTCATCGTTAACTGATTTCATCTTCATTCTTCATTTAACTGATTTCATCGTTAACTGATTTCATCTTCATTTAACTGATTTCATCGTTAACTGATTTCATCGTTAACTGATTTCATCGTTAACTGATTTCATCGTTAACTGATTTCATCTTCATTTAACTGATTTCATCGTTAACTGATTTCATCTTCATTCTTCATTTAACTGATTTCATCTTTAACTGATTTCATCGTTAACTGATTTCATCTTCATTTAACTGATTTCATCGTTAATTGATTTCATCGTTAACTGATTTCATCGTTAACTGATTTCATCTTCATTTAACTGATTTCATCGTTAACTGATTTCATCGTTAACTGATTTCATCTTTAACTGATTTCATCTTCATTTAACTGATTTCATCGTTAACTGATTTCATCGTTAACTGATTTCATCGTTAACTGATTTCATCTTCATTTAACTGATTTCATTGTTAACTGATTTCATCGTTAACTGATTTCATCTTCATTTAACTGATTTCATCGTTAACTGATTTCATCGTTAACTGATTTCATCGTTAACTGATTTCATCTTCATTTAACTGATTTCATTTTCATTCTTCATTTAACTGATTTCATCGTTAACTGATTTCATCTTCATTTAACTGATTTCATCGTTAACTGATTTCATCGTTAACTGATTTCATCGTTAACTGATTTCATCTTTAACTGATTTCATCGTTAACTGATTTCATCTTCATTTAACTGATTTCATCGTTAACTGATTTCATCTTCATTTAATTGATTTCATCGTTAACTGATTTCATCGTTAACTGATTTCATCGTTAACTGATTTCATCTTCATTTAACTGATTTCATCGTTAACTGATTTCATCGTTAACTGATTTCATCGTTAACTGATTTCATCGTTAACTGATTTCATCTTCATTTAATTGATTTCATCGTTAACTGATTTCATCGTTAACTGATTTCATCGTTAACTGATTTCATCTTCATTTAACTGATTTCATCGTTAACTGATTTCATCGTTAACTGATTTCATCTTCATTTAATTGATTTCATCGTTAACTGATTTCATCGTTAACTGATTTCATCGTTAACTGATTTCATCTTCATTTAACTGATTTCATCGTTAACTGATTTCATCGTTAACTGATTTCATCTTCATTTAATTGATTTCATCGTTAACTGATTTCATCGTTAACTGATTTCATCGTTAACTGATTTCATCTTCATTTAACTGATTTCATCGTTAACTGATTTCATCGTTAACTGATTTCATCGTTAACTGATTTCATCTTCATTTAACTGATTTCATTGTTAACTGATTTCATCGTTAACTGATTTCATCTTCATTTAACTGATTTCATCGTTAACTGATTTCATCGTTAATTGATTTCATCGTTAACTGATTTCATTTTCATTCTTCATTTAACTGATTTCATCGTTAACTGATTTCATCGTTAACTGATTTCATCTTCATTTAACTGATTTCATCGTTAACTGATTTCATCGTTAATTGATTTCATCGTTAACTGATTTCATCTTCATTCTTCATTTAACTGATTTCATCGTTAACTGATTTCATCTTCATTTAACTGATTTCATCGTTAACTGATTTCATCGTTAACTGATTTCATCGTTAACTGATTTCATCTTCATTTAACTGATTTCATCGTTAACTGATTTCATCTTCATTCTTCATTTAACTGATTTCATCTTTAACTGATTTCATCGTTAACTGATTTCATCTTCATTTAACTGATTTCATCGTTAATTGATTTCATCGTTAACTGATTTCATCGTTAACTGATTTCATCTTCATTTAACTGATTTCATCGTTAACTGATTTCATCGTTAACTGATTTCATCTTTAACTGATTTCATCTTCATTTAACTGATTTCATCGTTAACTGATTTCATCGTTAACTGATTTCATATTCATTTAACTGATTTCATTTTCATTCTTCATTTAACTGATTTCATCGTTAACTGATTTCATCTTCATTTAACTGATTTCATCGTTAACTGATTTCATCGTTAACTGATTTCATCTTTAACTGATTTCATCGTTAACTGATTTCATCTTCATTTAACTGATTTCATCGTTAACTGATTTCATCGTTAACTGATTTCATCGTTAACTGATTTCATCTTCATTTAACTGATTTCATCGTTAACTGATTTCATCGTTAACTGATTTCATCGTTAACTGATTTCATCTTTAACTGATTTCATCGTTAACTGATTTCATCTTCATTTAACTGATTTCATCGTTAACTGATTTCATCTTCATTTCATTGATTTCATCGTTAACTGATTTCATCGTTAACTGATTTCATCGTTAACTGATTTCATCTTCATTTAACTGATTTCATCGTTAACTGATTTCATCGTTAACTGATTTCATCTTCATTTAACTGATTTCATCGTTAACTGATTTCATCTTCATTTAATTGATTTCATCGTTAACTGATTTCATCGTTAACTGATTTCATCGTTAACTGATTTCATCTTCATTTAACTGATTTCATCGTTAACTGATTTCATCGTTAACTGATTCCATCGTTAACTGATTTCATCGTTAACTGATTTCATTTTCATTTAACTGATTTCATCGTTAACTGATTTCATCGTTAACTGATTTCATCGTTAACTGATTTCATCTTCATTTAACTGATTTCATTGTTAACTGATTTCATCGTTAACTGATTTCATCTTCATTTAACTGATTTCATCGTTAACTGATTTCATCGTTAACTGATTTCATCGTTAACTGATTTCATCTTCATTTAACTGATTTCATTTTCATTCTTCATTTAACTGATTTCATCGTTAACTGATTTCATCTTCATTTAACTGATTTCATCGTTAACTGATTTCATCGTTAACTGATTTCATCGTTAACTGATTTCATCTTTAACTGATTTCATCGTTAACTGATTTCATCTTCATTTAACTGATTTCATCGTTAACTGATTTCATCTTCATTTAATTGATTTCATCGTTAACTGATTTCATCGTTAACTGATTTCATCGTTAACTGATTTCATCTTCATTTAACTGATTTCATCGTTAACTGATTTCATCGTTAACTGATTTCATCTTCATTTAACTGATTTCATTTTCATTCTTCATTTAACTGATTTCATCGTTAACTGATTTCATCTTCATTTAATTGATTTCATCGTTAACTGATTTCATCGTTAACTGATTTCATCGTTAACTGATTTCATCTTCATTTAACTGATTTCATCGTTAACTGATTTCATCGTTAACTGATTTCATCTTCATTTAACTGATTTCATCGTTAACTGATTTCATCGTTAATTGATTTCATCGTTAACTGATTTCATTTTCATTCTTCATTTAACTGATTTCATCGTTAACTGATTTCATCGTTAACTATTTTCATCTTCATTTAACTGATTTCATCGTTAACTGATTTCATCGTTAATTGATTTCATCGTTAACTGATTTCATCTTCATTCTTCATTTAACTGATTTCATCGTTAACTGATTTCATCTTCATTTAACTGATTTCATCGTTAACTGATTTCATCGTTAACTGATTTCATCTTCATTTAACTGATTTCATCGTTAACTGATTTCATCTTCATTCTTCATTTAACTGATTTCATCGTTAACTGATTTCATCGTTAACTGATTTCATCGTTAACTGATTTCATCGTTAACTGATTTCATCTTCATTTAACTGATTTCATCGTTAACTGATTTCATCGTTAACTGATTTCATCTTTAACTGATTTCATCGTTAACTGATTTCATCTTCATTTAACTGATTTCATCGTTAACTGATTTCATCTTCATTTAACTGATTTCATCGTTAACTGATTTCATCGTTAACTGATTTCATCGTTAACTGATTTCATCTTCATTTAACTGATTCCATCGTTAACTGATTTCATCGTTAACTGATTTCATCGTTAACTGATTTCATCTTCATTTAACTGATTTCATCGTTAACTGATTTCATCGTTAACTGATTTCATCTTTAACTGATTTCATCGTTAACTGATTTCATCTTCATTTAACTGATTTCATCTTCATTTAACTGATTTCATCGTTAACTGATTTCATCGTTAACTGATTTCATCTTCATTTAACTGATTTCATCGTTAACTGATTTCATCGTTAACTGATTCCATCGTTAACTGATTTCATCGTTAACTGATTTCATCTTCATTTAACTGATTTCATCGTTAACTGATTTCATCGTTAACTGATTTCATCTTCATTTAACTGATTTCATCGTTAACTGATTTCATCGTTAACTGATTTCATCTTCATTTAACTGATTTCATCGTTAACTGATTTCATCGTTAATTGATTTCATCGTTAACTGATTTCATTTTCATTCTTCATTTAACTGATTTCATCGTTAACTGATTTCATCGTTAACTGATTTCATCTTCATTTAACTGATTTCATCGTTAATTGATTTCATCGTTAACTGATTTCATCTTCATTCTTCATTTAACTGATTTCATCGTTAACTGATTTCATCTTCATTTAACTGATTTCATCGTTAACTGATTTCATCGTTAACTGATTTCATCGTTAACTGATTTCATCTTCATTTAACTGATTTCATCGTTAACTGATTTCATCTTCATTCTTCATTTAACTGATTTCATCTTTAACTGATTTCATCGTTAACTGATTTCATCTTCATTTAACTGATTTCATCGTTAATTGATTTCATCGTTAACTGATTTCATCGTTAACTGATTTCATCTTCATTTAACTGATTTCATCGTTAACTGATTTCATCTTCATTTAACTGATTTCATCTTCATTTAACTGATTTCATCGTTAACTGATTTCATCGTTAACTGATTTCATCGTTAACTGATTTCATCTTCATTTAACTGATTTCATTGTTAACTGATTTCATCGTTAACTGATTTCATCTTCATTTAACTGATTTCATCGTTAACTGATTTCATCGTTAACTGATTTCATATTCATTTAACTGATTTCATTTTCATTCTTCATTTAACTGATTTCATCGTTAACTGATTTCATCTTCATTTAACTGATTTCATCGTTAACTGATTTCATCGTTAACTGATTTCATCGTTAACTGATTTCATCTTTAACTGATTTCATCGTTAACTGATTTCATCTTCATTTAACTGATTTCATCGTTAACTGATTTCATCTTCATTTAATTGATTTCATCGTTAACTGATTTCATCGTTAACTGATTTCATCGTTAACTGATTTCATCGTTAACTGATTTCATCTTCATTTAACTGATTTCATCGTTAACTGATTTCATCGTTAACTGATTTCATCTTTAACTGATTTCATCGTTAACTGATTTCATCTTCATTTAACTGATTTCATCGTTAACTGATTTCATCTTCATTTAATTGATTTCATCGTTAACTGATTTCATCGTTAACTGATTTCATCGTTAACTGATTTCATCTTCATTTAACTGATTTCATCGTTAACTGATTTCATCGTTAACTGATTTCATCTTCATTTAACTGATTTCATCGTTAACTGATTTCATCTTCATTTAATTGATTTCATCGTTAACTGATTTCATCGTTAACTGATTTCATCGTTAACTGATTTCATCTTCATTTAACTGATTTCATCGTTAACTGATTTCATCGTTAACTGATTCCATCGTTAACTGATTTCATCGTTAACTGATTTCATCTTCATTTAACTGATTTCATCGTTAACTGATTTCATCGTTAACTGATTTCATCGTTAACTGATTTCATCTTCATTTAACTGATTTCATTGTTAACTGATTTCATCGTTAACTGATTTCATCTTCATTTAACTGATTTCATCGTTAACTGATTTCATCGTTAACTGATTTCATCGTTAACTGATTTCATCTTCATTTAACTGATTTCATTTTCATTCTTCATTTAACTGATTTCATCGTTAACTGATTTCATCTTCATTTAACTGATTTCATCGTTAACTGATTTCATCGTTAACTGATTTCATCGTTAACTGATTTCATCTTTAACTGATTTCATCGTTAACTGATTTCATCTTCATTTAACTGATTTCATCGTTAACTGATTTCATCTTCATTTAATTGATTTCATCGTTAACTGATTTCATCGTTAACTGATTTCATCGTTAACTGATTTCATCTTCATTTAACTGATTTCATCGTTAACTGATTTCATCGTTAACTGATTTCATCTTCATTTAACTGATTTCATTTTCATTCTTCATTTAACTGATTTCATCGTTAACTGATTTCATCTTCATTTAATTGATTTCATCGTTAACTGATTTCATCGTTAACTGATTTCATCGTTAACTGATTTCATCTTCATTTAACTGATTTCATCGTTAACTGATTTCATCGTTAACTGATTTCATCTTCATTTAACTGATTTCATCGTTAACTGATTTCATCGTTAACTGATTTCATCTTCATTTAACTGATTTCATCGTTAACTGATTTCATCGTTAATTGATTTCATCGTTAACTGATTTCATTTTCATTCTTCATTTAACTGATTTCATCGTTAACTGATTTCATCGTTAACTGATTTCATCTTCATTTAACTGATTTCATCGTTAACTGATTTCATCGTTAATTGATTTCATCGTTAACTGATTTCATCTTCATTCTTCATTTAACTGATTTCATCGTTAACTGATTTCATCTTCATTTAACTGATTTCATCGTTAACTGATTTCATCGTTAACTGATTTCATCGTTAACTGATTTCATCTTCATTTAACTGATTTCATCGTTAACTGATTTCATCTTCATTCTTCATTTAACTGATTTCATCGTTAACTGATTTCATCTTTAACTGATTTCATCGTTAACTGATTTCATCGTTAACTGATTTCATCTTCATTTAACTGATTTCATCGTTAACTGATTTCATCTTTAACTGATTTCATCGTTAACTGATTTCATCTTCATTTAACTGATTTCATCGTTAACTGATTTCATCTTCATTTAACTGATTTCATCGTTAACTGATTTCATCGTTAACTGATTTCATCGTTAACTGATTTCATCTTCATTTAACTGATTCCATCGTTAACTGATTTCATCGTTAACTGATTTCATCGTTAACTGATTTCATCTTCATTTAACTGATTTCATCGTTAACTGATTTCATCGTTAACTGATTTCATCTTTAACTGATTTCATCGTTAACTGATTTCATCTTCATTTAACTGATTTCATCGTTAACTGATTTCATCGTTAACTGATTTCATCGTTAACTGATTTCATCTTCATTTAACTGATTTCATCGTTAACTGATTTCATCGTTAACTGATTCCATCGTTAACTGATTTCATCGTTAACTGATTTCATCTTCATTTAACTGATTTCATCGTTAACTGATTTCATCTTCATTTAACTGATTTCATCGTTAACTGATTTCATCGTTAACTGATTTCATCGTTAACTGATTTCATCTTCATTTAACTGATTTCATTTTCATTCTTCATTTAACTGATTTCATCGTTAACTGATTTCATCTTCATTTAACTGATTTCATCGTTAACTGATTTCATCTTCATTTAACTGATTTCATCGTTAACTGATTTCATCTTCATTTAATTGATTTCATCTTTAACTGATTTCATCGTTAACTGATTTCATCGTTAACTGATTTCATCTTCATTTAACTGATTTCATCGTTAACTGATTTCATCGTTAACTGATTCCATCGTTAACTGATTTCATCGTTAACTGATTTCATCTTCATTTAACTGATTTCATCGTTAACTGATTTCATCGTTAACTGATTTCATCTTCATTTAACTGATTTCATCGTTAACTGATTTCATCTTTAACTGATTTCATCGTTAACTGATTTCATCGTTAACTGATTTCATCTTCATTTAACTGATTTCATCGTTAACTGATTTCATCGTTAACTGATTTCATCGTTAACTGATTTCATCTTCATTTAACTGATTTCATCGTTAACTGATTTCATCGTTAACTGATTTCATCTTCATTTAACTGATTTCATCGTTAACTGATTTCATCGTTAACTGATTCCATCGTTAACTGATTTCATCTTTAACTGATTTCATCGTTAACTGATTTCATCTTCATTTAACTGATTTCATCGTTAACTGATTTCATCTTCATTCAACTGATTTCATCGTTAACTGATTTCGTCTTCATTTAACTGATTTCATCGTTAACTGATTTCATCTTTAACTGATTTCATCGTTAACTGATTTCATCTTCATTTAACTGATTTCATCGTTAACTGATTTCATCGTTAACTGATTTCATCTTCATTTAACTGATTTCATCGTTAACTGATTTCATCTTCATTTAACTGATTCCATCGTTAACTGATTTCATCGTTAACTGATTTCATCGTTAACTGATTTCATCTTCATTTAACTGATTTCATCGTTAACTGATTTCATCGTTAACTGATTTCATCTTCATTTAACTGATTTCATCTTCATTTAACTGATTTCATCGTTAACTGATTTCATCGTTAACTGATTTCATCTTCATTTAACTGATTTCATCATTAATTGATTTCATCGTTAACTGATTTCATCGTTAACTGATTTCATCTTCATTTAACTGATTTCATCGTTAACTGATTTCATCGTTAACTGATTTCATCTTTAACTGATTTCATCTTCATTTAACTGATTTCATCGTTAACTGATTTCATCTTCATTTAATTGATTTCATCGTTAACTGATTTCATCTTCATTTAACTGATTTCATCGTTAACTGATTTCATCGTTAACTGATTCCATCGTTAACTGATTTCATCGTTAACTGATTTCATCTTCATTTAACTGATTTCATCGTTAACTGATTTCATCTTCATTTAACTGATTTCATCGTTAACTGATTTCATCTTTAACTGATTTCATCGTTAACTGATTTCATCTTCATTTAACTGATTTCATCGTTAACTGATTTCATCGTTAACTGATTTCATCTTTAACTGATTTCATCGTTAACTGATTTCATCTTCATTTAACTGATTTCATCGTTAACTGATTTCATCGTTAACTGATTTCATCTTCATTTAACTGATTTCATCGTTAACTGATTTCATCGTTAACTGATTCCATCGTTAACTGATTTCATCGTTAACTGATTTCATCGTTAACTGATTCCATCGTTAACTGATTCCATCGTTAACTGATTTCATCGTTAACTGATTCCATCGTTAACTGATTTCATCTTCATTTAACTGATTTCATCGTTAACTGATTTCATCTTCATTTAACTGATTTCATCGTTAACTGATTTCATCGTTAACTGATTTCATCTTCATTTAACTGATTTCATCGTTAACTGATTTCATCGTTAACTGATTTCATCGTTAACTGATTTCATCTTCATTTAACTGATTTCATCGTTAACTGATTTCATCGTTAACTGATTTCATCGTTAACTGATTTCATCGTTAACTGATTTCATCTTCATTTAACTGATTCCATCGTTAACTGATTTCATCGTTAACTGATTTCATCGTTAACTGATTTCATCTTCATTTAACTGATTTCATCGTTAACTGATTTCATCGTTAACTGATTTCATCTTCATTTAACTGATTTCATCTTCATTTAACTGATTTCATCGTTAACTGATTTCATCGTTAACTGATTTCATCGTTAACTGATTTCATCTTCATTTAACTGATTTCATCATTAATTGATTTCATCGTTAACTGATTTCATCGTTAACTGATTTCATCTTCATTTAACTGATTTCATCGTTAACTGATTTCATCGTTAACTGATTTCATCTTTAACTGATTTCATCTTCATTTAACTGATTTCATCGTTAACTGATTTCATCGTTAACTGATTTCATCTTCATTTAACTGATTTCATCGTTAACTGATTTCATCTTCATTTAACTGATTCCATCGTTAACTGATTTCATCGTTAACTGATTTCATCTTTAACTGATTTCATCGTTAACTGATTTCATCTTCATTCAACTGATTTCATCGTTAACTGATTTCGTCTTCATTTAATTGATTTCATCGTTAACTGATTTCATCTTCATTTAACTGATTTCATCGTTAACTGATTTCATCGTTAACTGATTCCATCGTTAACTGATTTCATCGTTAACTGATTTCATCTTCATTTAACTGATTTCATCGTTAACTGATTTCATCTTCATTTAACTGATTTCATCGTTAACTGATTTCATCTTTAACTGATTTCATCGTTAACTGATTTCATCTTCATTTAACTGATTTCATCGTTAACTGATTTCATCGTTAACTGATTTCATCTTTAACTGATTTCATCGTTAACTGATTTCATCTTCATTTAACTGATTTCATCGTTAACTGATTTCATCGTTAACTGATTTCATCTTCATTTAACTGATTTCATCGTTAACTGATTTCATCGTTAACTGATTCCATCGTTAACTGATTTCATCGTTAACTGATTTCATCGTTAACTGATTCCATCGTTAACTGATTCCATCGTTAACTGATTTCATCGTTAACTGATTTCATCTTCATTTAACTGATTTCATCTTCATTTAACTGATTTCATCGTTAACTGATTTCATCTTCATTTAACTGATTTCATCGTTAACTGATTTCATCGTTAACTGATTTCATCTTCATTTAACTGATTTCATCGTTAACTGATTTCATCGTTAACTGATTCCATCGTTAACTGATTTCATCTTCATTTAACTGATTTCATCGTTAACTGATTTCATCTTCATTTAACTGATTCCATCGTTAACTGATTTCATCGTTAACTGATTTCATCGTTAACTGATTTCATCTTCATTTAACTGATTTCATCGTTAACTGATTTCATCGTTAACTGATTTCATCTTCATTTAACTGATTTCATCTTCATTTAACTGATTTCATCGTTAACTGATTTCATCGTTAACTGATTTCATCGTTAACTGATTTCATCTTCATTTAACTGATTTCATCATTAATTGATTTCATCGTTAACTGATTTCATCGTTAACTGATTTCATCTTCATTTAACTGATTTCATCGTTAACTGATTTCATCGTTAACTGATTTCATCTTTAACTGATTTCATCTTCATTTAACTGATTTCATCGTTAACTGATTTCATCGTTAACTGATTTCATCTTCATTTAACTGATTTCATCGTTAACTGATTTCATCGTTAACTGATTTCATCTTCATTTAACTGATTCCATCGTTAACTGATTTCATCGTTAACTGATTTCATCTTTAACTGATTTCATCGTTAACTGATTTCATCTTCATTCAACTGATTTCATCGTTAACTGATTTCGTCTTCATTTAACTGATTTCATCGTTAACTGATTCCATCGTTAACTGATTTCATCGTTAACTGATTTCATCTTCATTTAACTGATTTCATCGTTAACTGATTTCATCGTTAACTGATTTCATCGTTAACTGATTTCATCTTCATTTAACTGATTTCATCGTTAACTGATTTCATCTTCATTTAACTGATTCCATCGTTAACTGATTTCATCGTTAACTGATTTCATCGTTAACTGATTTCATCTTCATTTAACTGATTTCATCGTTAACTGATTTCATCGTTAACTGATTTCATCTTCATTTAACTGATTTCATCTTCATTTAACTGATTTCATCGTTAACTGATTTCATCGTTAACTGATTTCATCGTTAACTGATTTCATCTTCATTTAACTGATTTCATCATTAATTGATTTCATCGTTAACTGATTTCATCGTTAACTGATTTCATCTTCATTTAACTGATTTCATCGTTAACTGATTTCATCGTTAACTGATTTCATCTTTAACTGATTTCATCTTCATTTAACTGATTTCATCGTTAACTGATTTCATCTTCATTTAATTGATTTCATCGTTAACTGATTTCATCTTCATTTAACTGATTTCATCGTTAACTGATTTCATCGTTAACTGATTCCATCGTTAACTGATTTCATCGTTAACTGATTTCATCTTCATTTAACTGATTTCATCGTTAACTGATTTCATCTTCATTTAACTGATTTCATCGTTAACTGATTTCATCTTTAACTGATTTCATCGTTAACTGATTTCATCTTCATTTAACTGATTTCATCGTTAACTGATTTCATCGTTAACTGATTTCATCTTTAACTGATTTCATCGTTAACTGATTTCATCTTCATTTAACTGATTTCATCGTTAACTGATTTCATCGTTAACTGATTTCATCTTCATTTAACTGATTTCATCGTTAACTGATTTCATCGTTAACTGATTTCATCTTCATTTAACTGATTTCATCGTTAACTGATTTCATCGTTAACTGATTTCATCTTCATTTAACTGATTTCATCGTTAACTGATTTCATCGTTAACTGATTTCATCGTTAACTGATTTCATCTTCATTTAACTGATTCCATCGTTAACTGATTTCATCGTTAACTGATTTCATCGTTAACTGATTTCATCTTCATTTAACTGATTTCATCGTTAACTGATTTCATCGTTAACTGATTTCATCTTCATTTAACTGATTTCATCGTTAACTGATTTCATCGTTAACTGATTTCATCTTCATTTAACTGATTTCATCGTTAACTGATTTCATCGTTAACTGATTTCATCGTTAACTGATTTCATCTTCATTTAACTGATTCCATCGTTAACTGATTTCATCGTTAACTGATTTCATCGTTAACTGATTTCATCTTCATTTAACTGATTTCATCGTTAACTGATTTCATCGTTAACTGATTTCATCTTCATTTAACTGATTTCATCTTCATTTAACTGATTTCATCGTTAACTGATTTCATCGTTAACTGATTTCATCGTTAACTGATTTCATCTTCATTTAACTGATTTCATCATTAATTGATTTCATCGTTAACTGATTTCATCGTTAACTGATTTCATCTTCATTTAACTGATTTCATCGTTAACTGATTTCATCGTTAACTGATTTCATCTTTAACTGATTTCATCTTCATTTAACTGATTTCATCGTTAACTGATTTCATCGTTAACTGATTTCATCTTCATTTAACTGATTTCATCGTTAACTGATTTCATCGTTAACTGATTTCATCTTCATTTAACTGATTCCATCGTTAACTGATTTCATCGTTAACTGATTTCATCTTCATTTAACTGATTTCATCGTTAACTGATTTCATCGTTAACTGATTTCATCGTTAACTGATTTCATCTTCATTTAACTGATTCCATCGTTAACTGATTTCATCGTTAACTGATTTCATCGTTAACTGATTTCATCTTCATTTAACTGATTTCATCGTTAACTGATTTCATCGTTAACTGATTTCATCTTCATTTAACTGATTTCATCGTTAACTGATTTCATCGTTAACTGATTTCATCTTCATTTAACTGATTTCATCGTTAACTGATTTCATCGTTAACTGATTTCATCGTTAACTGATTTCATCTTCATTTAACTGATTCCATCGTTAACTGATTTCATCGTTAACTGATTTCATCGTTAACTGATTTCATCTTCATTTAACTGATTTCATCGTTAACTGATTTCATCGTTAACTGATTTCATCTTCATTTAACTGATTTCATCTTCATTTAACTGATTTCATCGTTAACTGATTTCATCGTTAACTGATTTCATCGTTAACTGATTTCATCTTCATTTAACTGATTTCATCATTAATTGATTTCATCGTTAACTGATTTCATCGTTAACTGATTTCATCTTCATTTAACTGATTTCATCGTTAACTGATTTCATCGTTAACTGATTTCATCTTTAACTGATTTCATCTTCATTTAACTGATTTCATCGTTAACTGATTTCATCGTTAACTGATTTCATCTTCATTTAACTGATTTCATCGTTAACTGATTTCATCGTTAACTGATTTCATCTTCATTTAACTGATTCCATCGTTAACTGATTTCATCGTTAACTGATTTCATCTTTAACTGATTTCATCGTTAACTGATTTCATCTTCATTCAACTGATTTCATCGTTAACTGATTTCGTCTTCATTTAATTGATTTCATCGTTAACTGATTTCATCTTCATTTAACTGATTTCATCGTTAACTGATTTCATCGTTAACTGATTCCATCGTTAACTGATTTCATCGTTAACTGATTTCATCTTCATTTAACTGATTTCATCGTTAACTGATTTCATCTTTAACTGATTTCATCGTTAACTGATTTCATCTTCATTTAACTGATTTCATCGTTAACTGATTCCATCGTTAACTGATTTCATCGTTAACTGATTTCATCTTTAACTGATTTCATCGTTAACTGATTTCATCTTCATTTAACTGATTTCATCGTTAACTGATTTCATCGTTAACTGATTTCATCTTTAACTGATTTCATCGTTAACTGATTTCATCTTCATTTAACTGATTTCATCGTTAACTGATTTCATCTTCATTTAATTGATTTCATCGTTAACTGATTTCATCGTTAACTGATTTCATCTTCATTTAACTGATTTCATCGTTAACTGATTCCATCGTTAACTGATTTCATCGTTAACTGATTTCATCTTCATTTAACTGATTTCATCGTTAACTGATTTCATCTTCATTTAACTGATTTCATCGTTAACTGATTTCATCGTTAACTGATTTCATCTTTAACTGATTTCATCGTTAACTGATTTCATCTTCATTTAACTGATTTCATCGTTAACTGATTTCATCTTCATTTAACTGATTTCATCGTTAACTGATTTCATCGTTAACTGATTTCATCTTCATTTAACTGATTTCATCGTTAACTGATTCCATCGTTAACTGATTTCATCGTTAACTGATTTCATCTTCATTTAACTGATTTCATCGTTAACTGATTTCATCTTCATTTAACTGATTTCATCGTTAACTGATTTCATCGTTAACTGATTTCATCGTTAACTGATTTCATCTTTAACTGATTTCATCGTTAACTGATTTCATCTTCATTTAACTGATTTCATCTTCATTTAACTGATTTCATCGTTAACTGATTCCATCGTTAACTGATTTCATCTTTAACTGATTTCATCGTTAACTGATTTCATCTTCATTTAACTGATTTCATCGTTAACTGATTTCATCTTCATTTAACTGATTTCATCGTTAAGTGATTTCATCGTTAACTGATTTCATCGTTAACTGATTTCATCGTTAACTGATTTCATCTTCATTTAACTGATTTCATCGTTAACTGATTTCATCGTTAACTGATTTCATCTTCATTTAACTGATTTCATCGTTAACTGATTTCATCGTTAACTGATTCCATCGTTAACTGATTTCATCGTTAACTGATTCCATCGTTAACTGATTTCATCGTTAACTGATTTCATCTTCATTTAACTGATTTCATCGTTAACTGATTTCATCTTCATTTAACTGATTTCATCGTTAACTGATTTCATCGTTAACTGATTTCATCGTTAACTGATTTCATCTTCATTTAACTGATTTCATCGTTAACTGATTTCATCTTCATTTAACTGATTTCATCGTTAACTGATTTCATCGTTAACTGATTTCATCTTCATTTAACTGATTCCATCGTTAACTGATTTCATCGTTAACTGATTTCATCGTTAACTGATTTCATCTTCATTTAACTGATTTCATCGTTAACTGATTTCATCGTTAACTGATTTCATCTTCATTTAACTGATTTCATCGTTAACTGATTTCATCGTTAACTGATTTCATCTTCATTTAACTGATTTCATTTTCATTCTTCATTTAACTGATTTCATCGTTAACTGATTTCATCGTTAACTGATTTCATCTTCATTTAACTGATTTCATCGTTAACTGATTTCATCGTTAACTGATTTCATCTTCATTTAAATGATTTCATCGTTAACTGATTTCATCTTCATTTAACTGATTCCATCGTTAACTGATTTCATCGTTAACTGATTTCATCTTCATTTAACTGATTTCATCGTTAACTGATTTCATCGTTAACTGATCTCATCGTTAACTGATTCCATCGTTAACTGATTTCACCGTGAACTGATTTCATCTTCATTTAACTGATTCCATCGTTAACTGATTTCATCGTTAACTGATTTCATCGTTAACTGATTTCATCTTCATTTAACTGATTTCATTTTCATTCTTCATTTAACTGATTTCATCGTTAACTGATTTCATCGTTAACTGATTTCATCTTCATTTAACTGATTTCATCGTTAACTGATTTCATCGTTAACTGATTTCATCTTCATTTAACTGATTTCATCGTTAACTGATTTCATCGTTAACTGATTTCATCTTCATTTAACTGATTTCATCTTCATTTAACTGATTTCATCGTTAACTGATTCCATCGTTAACTGATTTCATCGTTAACTGATTTCATCTTCATTTAACTGATTTCATCGTTAACTGATTTCATCTTCATTTAACTGATTCCATCGTTAACTGATTTAATCGTTAACTGATTTCATCGTTAACTGATTTCATCTTCATTTAACTGATTTCATCGTTAACTGATTTCATCGTTAACTGATTTCATCGTTAACTGATTTCATCTTCATTTAACTGATTCCATCGTTAACTGATTTCATCGTTAACTGATTTCATCTTTAACTGATTTCATCGTTAACTGATTTCATCTTCATTTAACTGATTTCATCGTTAACTGATTTCATCGTTAACTGATTCCATCGTTAACTGATTTCATCTTCATTTAACTGATTTCATCGTTAACTGATTTCATCGTTAACTGATTTCATCTTCATTTAACTGATTTCATCGTTAACTGATTTCATCTTCATTTAACTGATTTCATCGTTAACTGATTTCATCGTTAACTGATTTCATCTTCATTTAACTGATTTCATCTTCATTTAACTGATTTCATCGTTAACTGATTTCATCTTCATTTAACTGATTCCATCGTTAACTGATTTCATCGTTAACTGATTTCATCTTCATTTAACTGATTTCATCTTCATTTAACTGATTTCATCGTTAACTGATTCCATCGTTAACTGATTTCATCTTTAACTGATTTCATCGTTAACTGATTTCATCTTCATTTAACTGATTTCATCGTTAACTGATTTCATCGTTAACTGATTTCATCTTCATTTAACTGATTTCATCGTTAACTGATTTCATCGTTAACTGATTTCATCATTAACTGATTTCATCGTTAACTGATTTCATCTTCATTTAACTGATTTCATCTTCATTTAACTGATTCCATCGTTAACTGATTTCATCTTTAACTGATTTCATCGTTAACTGATTTCATCTTCATTTAACTGATTTCATCGTTAACTGATTTCATCGTTAACTGATTTCATCGTTAACTGATTTCATCTTCATTTAACTGATTCCATCGTTAACTAATTTCATCTTTAACTGATTTCATCGTTAACTGATTTCATCTTCATTTAACTGATTTCATCGTTAACTGATTTCATCGTTAACTGATTTCATCTTCATTTAACTGATTCCATCGTTAACTAATTTCATCTTTAACTGATTTCATCGTTAACTGATTTCATCTTCATTTAACTGATTTCATCTTTAACTGATTTCATCGTTAACTGATTTCATCTTCATTTAACTGATTCCATCGTTAACTGATTTCATCTTTAACTGATTTCATCGTTAACTGATTTCATCGTTAACTGATTTCATCTTCATTTAACTGATTCCATCATTAACTGATTTCATCGTTAACTGATTTCATCGTTAACTGATTTCATCTTCATTTAACTGATTTCATCGTTAACTGATTTCATCTTCATTTAACTGATTCCATCGTTAACTGATTTCATCTTTAACTAATTTCATCGTTAACTGATTTCATCGTTAACTGATTTCATCTTCATTTAACTGATTTCATCGTTAACTGATTTCATCGTTAACTGATTTCATCTTCATTTAACTGATTCCATCGTTAACTGATTTCATCTTTAACTGATTTCATCTTTAACTGATTTCATCGTTAACTGATTTCATTTTCATTCTTCATTTAACTGATTTCATCGTTAACTGATTTCATCTTTAACTGATTTCATCGTTAACTGATTTCATCTTCATTTAACTGATTTCATCTTCATTTAACTGATTTCATCGTTAACTGATTTCATCTTCATTTAACTGATTTCATCTTCATTTAACTGATTTCATCGTTAACTGATTTCATCTTCATTTAACTGATTCCATCGTTAACTGATTTCATCGTTAACTGATTTCATCGTTAACTGATTTCATCTTCATTTAACTGATTTCATTTTCATTCTTCATTTAACTGATTTCATCGTTAACTGATTTCATCTTTAACTGATTTCATCGTTAACTGATTTCATCTTCATTTAACTGATTTCATCGTTAACTGATTTCATCTTCATTTAACTGATTTCATCGTTAACTGATTTCATCGTTAACTGATTTCATCGTTAACTGATTTCATCTTCATTTAACTGATTTCATCGTTAACTGATTCCATCGTTAACTGATTCCATCGTTAACTGATTTCATCGTTAACTGATTTCATCGTTAACTGATTTCATCTTCATTTAACTGATTTCATCGTTAACTGATTTCATCGTTAACTGATTTCATCTTCATTTAACTGATTTCATTTTCATTCTTCATTTAACTGATTTCATCGTTAACTGATTTCATCTTCATTTAACTGATTTCATCGTTAACTGATTTCATCGTTAACTGATTTCATCGTTAACTGATTTCATCTTCATTTAACTGATTCCATCGTTAACTGATTTCATCGTTAACTGATTTCATCTTCATTTAACTGATTTCATCGTTAACTGATTTCATCGTTAACTGATTCCATCGTTAACTGATTTCATCGTTAACTGATTTCATCGTTAACTGATTTCATCTTCATTTAACTGATTTCATCGTTAACTGATTTCATCTTCATTTAACTGATTTCATCGTTAACTGATTTCATCGTTAACTGATTTCATCTTCATTTAACTGATTCCATCGTTAACTGATTTCATCGTTAACTGATTCCATCGTTAACTGATTTCATCGTTAACTGATTTCATCTTCATTTAACTGATTTCATCGTTAACTGATTTCATCGTTAACTGATTTCATCTTTAACTGATTTCATCGTTAACTGATTTCATCTTCATTTAACTGATTTCATCGTTAACTGATTTCATCTTCATTTAATTGATTTCATCGTTAACTGATTTCATCGTTAACTGATTTCATCGTTAACTGATTTCATCTTCATTTAACTGATTTCATCGTTAACTGATTTCATCGTTAACTGATTCCATCGTTAACTGATTTCATCGTTAACTGATTTCATCTTCATTTAACTGATTTCATCGTTAACTGATTTCATCGTTAACTGATTTCATCTTTAACTGATTTCATCTTCATTTAACTGATTTCATCGTTAACTGATTTCATCGTTAACTGATTTCATCTTTAACTGATTTCATCGTTAACTGATTTCATCTTCATTTAACTGATTTCATCGTTAACTGATTTCATCGTTAACTGATTTCATCTTCATTTAACTGATTTCATCGTTAACTGATTTCATCGTTAACTGATTCCATCGTTAACTGATTTCATCGTTAACTGATTTCATCTTCATTTAACTGATTTCATCGTTAAGTGATTTCATCGTTAACTGATTTCATCGTTAACTGATTTCATCGTTAACTGATTTCATCTTCATTTAACTGATTTCATCGTTAACTGATTTCATCGTTAACTGATTTCATCTTCATTTAACTGATTTCATTGTTAACTGATTTCATCGTTAACTGATTTCATCTTCATTTAACTGATTTCATCGTTAACTGATTTCATCGTTAACTGATTCCATCGTTAACTGATTTCATCGTTAACTGATTTCATCGTTAACTGATTTCATCTTCATTTAACTGATTTCATTTTCATTCTTCATTTAACTGATTTCATCGTTAACTGATTTCATCGTTAACTGATTTCATCTTCATTTAACTGATTTCATCGTTAACTGATTTCATCGTTAACTGATTTCATCGTTAACTGATTTCATCGTTAACTGATTTCATCTTCATTTAACTGATTTCATCGTTAACTGATTTCATCTTCATTTAATTGATTTCATCGTTAACTGATTTCATCGTTAACTGATTTCATCGTTAACTGATTTCATCTTCATTTAACTGATTTCATCGTTAACTGATTTCATCGTTAACTGATTTCATCTTCATTTAACTGATTCCATCGTTAACTGATTTCATCGTTATCTGATTTCATCTTTAACTGATTTCATCGTTAACTGATTTCATCTTCATTCAACTGATTTCATCGTTAACTGATTTCGTCTTCATTTAACTGATTTCATCGTTAACTGATTCCATCGTTAACTGATTTCATCGTTAACTGATTTCATCTTCATTTAACTGATTTCATCGTTAACTGATTTCATCGTTAACTGATTTCATCGTTAACTGATTTCATCTTCATTTAACTGATTTCATCGTTAACTGATTTCATCTTCATTTAACTGATTCCATCGTTAACTGATTTCATCGTTAACTGATTTCATCGTTAACTGATTTCATCTTCATTTAACTGATTTCATCGTTAACTGATTTCATCGTTAACTGATTTCATCTTCATTTAACTGATTTCATCTTCATTTAACTGATTTCATCGTTAACTGATTTCATCGTTAACTGATTTCATCGTTAACTGATTTCATCTTCATTTAACTGATTTCATCATTAATTGATTTCATCGTTAACTGATTTCATCGTTAACTGATTTCATCTTCATTTAACTGATTTCATCGTTAACTGATTTCATCGTTAACTGATTTCATCTTTAACTGATTTCATCTTCATTTAACTGATTTCATCGTTAACTGATTTCATCTTCATTTAATTGATTTCATCGTTAACTGATTTCATCTTCATTTAACTGATTTCATCGTTAACTGATTTCATCGTTAACTGATTCCATCGTTAACTGATTTCATCGTTAACTGATTTCATCTTCATTTAACTGATTTCATCGTTAACTGATTTCATCTTCATTTAACTGATTTCATCGTTAACTGATTTCATCTTTAACTGATTTCATCGTTAACTGATTTCATCTTCATTTAACTGATTTCATCGTTAACTGATTTCATCGTTAACTGATTTCATCTTTAACTGATTTCATCGTTAACTGATTTCATCGTTAACTGATTTCATCTTCATTTAACTGATTTCATCGTTAACTGATTTCATCTTCATTTAACTGATTCCATCGTTAACTGATTTCATCTTTAACTGATTTCATCGTTAACTGATTTCATCGTTAACTGATTTCATCTTCATTTAACTGATTCCATCATTAACTGATTTCATCGTTAACTGATTTCATCGTTAACTGATTTCATCTTCATTTAACTGATTTCATCGTTAACTGATTTCATCTTCATTTAACTGATTCCATCGTTAACTGATTTCATCTTTAACTAATTTCATCGTTAACTGATTTCATCGTTAACTGATTTCATCTTCATTTAACTGATTTCATCGTTAACTGATTTCATCGTTAACTGATTTCATCTTCATTTAACTGATTCCATCGTTAACTGATTTCATCTTTAACTGATTTCATCTTTAACTGATTTCATCGTTAACTGATTTCATTTTCATTCTTCATTTAACTGATTTCATCGTTAACTGATTTCATCTTTAACTGATTTCATCGTTAACTGATTTCATCTTCATTTAACTGATTTCATCTTCATTTAACTGATTTCATCGTTAACTGATTTCATCTTCATTTAACTGATTTCATCTTCATTTAACTGATTTCATCGTTAACTGATTTCATCTTCATTTAACTGATTCCATCGTTAACTGATTTCATCGTTAACTGATTTCATCGTTAACTGATTTCATCTTCATTTAACTGATTTCATTTTCATTCTTCATTTAACTGATTTCATCGTTAACTGATTTCATCTTTAACTGATTTCATCGTTAACTGATTTCATCTTCATTTAACTGATTTCATCGTTAACTGATTTCATCTTCATTTAACTGATTTCATCGTTAACTGATTTCATCGTTAACTGATTTCATCGTTAACTGATTTCATCTTCATTTAACTGATTTCATCGTTAACTGATTCCATCGTTAACTGATTCCATCGTTAACTGATTTCATCGTTAACTGATTTCATCGTTAACTGATTTCATCTTCATTTAACTGATTTCATCGTTAACTGATTTCATCGTTAACTGATTTCATCTTCATTTAACTGATTTCATTTTCATTCTTCATTTAACTGATTTCATCGTTAACTGATTTCATCTTCATTTAACTGATTTCATCGTTAACTGATTTCATCGTTAACTGATTTCATCGTTAACTGATTTCATCTTCATTTAACTGATTCCATCGTTAACTGATTTCATCGTTAACTGATTTCATCTTCATTTAACTGATTTCATCGTTAACTGATTTCATCGTTAACTGATTCCATCGTTAACTGATTTCATCGTTAACTGATTTCATCGTTAACTGATTTCATCTTCATTTAACTGATTTCATCGTTAACTGATTTCATCTTCATTTAACTGATTTCATCGTTAACTGATTTCATCGTTAACTGATTTCATCTTCATTTAACTGATTCCATCGTTAACTGATTTCATCGTTAACTGATTCCATCGTTAACTGATTTCATCGTTAACTGCTTTCATCTTCATTTAACTGATTTCATCGTTAACTGATTTCATCGTTAACTGATTTCATCTTTAACTGATTTCATCGTTAACTGATTTCATCTTCATTTAACTGATTTCATCGTTAACTGATTTCATCTTCATTTAATTGATTTCATCGTTAACTGATTTCATCGTTAACTGATTTCATCGTTAACTGATTTCATCTTCATTTAACTGATTTCATCGTTAACTGATTTCATCGTTAACTGATTCCATCGTTAACTGATTTCATCGTTAACTGATTTCATCTTCATTTAACTGATTTCATCGTTAACTGATTTCATCGTTAACTGATTTCATCTTTAACTGATTTCATCTTCATTTAACTGATTTCATCGTTAACTGATTTCATCGTTAACTGATTTCATCTTTAACTGATTTCATCGTTAACTGATTTCATCTTCATTTAACTGATTTCATCGTTAACTGATTTCATCGTTAACTGATTTCATCTTCATTTAACTGATTTCATCGTTAACTGATTTCATCGTTAACTGATTCCATCGTTAACTGATTTCATCGTTAACTGATTTCATCTTCATTTAACTGATTTCATCGTTAAGTGATTTCATCGTTAACTGATTTCATCGTTAACTGATTTCATCGTTAACTGATTTCATCTTCATTTAACTGATTTCATCGTTAACTGATTTCATCGTTAACTGATTTCATCTTCATTTAACTGATTTCATTGTTAACTGATTTCATCGTTAACTGATTTCATCTTCATTTAACTGATTTCATCGTTAACTGATTTCATCGTTAACTGATTCCATCGTTAACTGATTTCATCGTTAACTGATTTCATCGTTAACTGATTTCATCTTCATTTAACTGATTTCATTTTCATTCTTCATTTAACTGATTTCATCGTTAACTGATTTCATCGTTAACTGATTTCATCTTCATTTAACTGATTTCATCGTTAACTGATTTCATCGTTAACTGATTTCATCGTTAACTGATTTCATCTTCATTTAACTGATTTCATCGTTAACTGATTTCATCTTCATTTAATTGATTTCATCGTTAACTGATTTCATCGTTAACTGATTTCATCGTTAACTGATTTCATCGTTAACTGATTTCATCTTCATTTAACTGATTTCATCGTTAACTGATTTCATCGTTAACTGATTTCATCTTCATTTAACTGATTCCATCGTTAACTGATTTCATCGTTAACTGATTTCATCTTTAACTGATTTCATCGTTAACTGATTTCATCTTCATTCAACTGATTTCATCGTTAACTGATTTCGTCTTCATTTAACTGATTTCATCGTTAACTGATTCCATCGTTAACTGATTTCATCGTTAACTGATTTCATCTTCATTTAACTGATTTCATCGTTAACTGATTTCATCGTTAACTGATTTCATCGTTAACTGATTTCATCTTCATTTAACTGATTTCATCGTTAACTGATTTCATCTTCATTTAACTGATTCCATCGTTAACTGATTTCATCGTTAACTGATTTCATCGTTAACTGATTTCATCTTCATTTAACTGATTTCATCGTTAACTGATTTCATCGTTAACTGATTTCATCTTCATTTAACTGATTTCATCTTCATTTAACTGATTTCATCGTTAACTGATTTCATCGTTAACTGATTTCATCGTTAACTGATTTCATCTTCATTTAACTGATTTCATCATTAATTGATTTCATCGTTAACTGATTTCATCGTTAACTGATTTCATCTTCATTTAACTGATTTCATCGTTAACTGATTTCATCGTTAACTGATTTCATCGTTAACTGATTTCATCTTTAACTGATTTCATCTTCATTTAACTGATTTCATCGTTAACTGATTTCATCTTCATTTAATTGATTTCATCGTTAACTGATTTCATCTTCATTTAACTGATTTCATCGTTAACTGATTTCATCGTTAACTGATTCCATCGTTAACTGATTTCATCGTTAACTGATTTCATCTTCATTTAACTGATTTCATCGTTAACTGATTTCATCTCTCATTTAACTGATTTCATCGTTAACTGATTTCATCTTTAACTGATTTCATCGTTAACTGATTTCATCTTCATTTAACTGATTTCATCGTTAACTGATTTCATCGTTAACTGATTTCATCTTTAACTGATTTCATCGTTAACTGATTTCATCTTCATTTAACTGATTTCATCGTTAACTGATTTCATCGTTAACTGATTTCATCTTCATTTAACTGATTTCATCGTTAACTGATTTCATCGTTAACTGATTTCATCTTCATTTAACTGATTTCATCGTTAACTGATTTCATCGTTAACTGATTTCATCTTCATTTAACTGATTTCATCGTTAACTGATTTCATCGTTAACTGATTTCATCGTTAACTGATTTCATCTTCATTTAACTGATTCCATCGTTAACTGATTTCATCGTTAACTGATTTCATCGTTAACTGATTTCATCTTCATTTAACTGATTTCATCGTTAACTGATTTCATCGTTAACTGATTTCATCTTCATTTAACTGATTTCATCGTTAACTGATTTCATCGTTAACTGATTTCATCTTCATTTAACTGATTTCATCGTTAACTGATTTCATCGTTAACTGATTTCATCGTTAACTGATTTCATCTTCATTTAACTGATTCCATCGTTAACTGATTTCATCGTTAACTGATTTCATCGTTAACTGATTTCATCTTCATTTAACTGATTTCATCGTTAACTGATTTCATCGTTAACTGATTTCATCTTCATTTAACTGATTTCATCTTCATTTAACTGATTTCATCGTTAACTGATTTCATCGTTAACTGATTTCATCGTTAACTGATTTCATCTTCATTTAACTGATTTCATCATTAATTGATTTCATCGTTAACTGATTTCATCGTTAACTGATTTCATCTTCATTTAACTGATTTCATCGTTAACTGATTTCATCGTTAACTGATTTCATCTTTAACTGATTTCATCTTCATTTAACTGATTTCATCGTTAACTGATTTCATCGTTAACTGATTTCATCTTCATTTAACTGATTTCATCGTTAACTGATTTCATCGTTAACTGATTTCATCTTCAACTGATTTCATCGTTAACTGATTTCATCTTCATTTAACTGATTTCATCTTCATTTAACTGATTTCATCGTTAACTGATTCCATCGTTAAATGATTTCATCTTTAACTGATTTCATCGTTAACTGATTTCATCTTCATTTAACTGATTTCATCGTTAACTGATTTCATCTTCATTTAACTGATTTCATCGTTAAGTGATTTCATCGTTAACTGATTTCATCGTTAACTGATTTCATCGTTAACTGATTTCATCTTCATTTAACTGATTTCATCGTTAACTGATTTCATCGTTAACTGATTTCATCTTCATTTAACTGATTTCATCGTTAACTGATTTCATCGTTAACTGATTCCATCGTTAACTGATTTCATCGTTAACTGATTCCATCGTTAACTGATTTCATCGTTAACTGATTTCATCTTCATTTAACTGATTTCATCGTTAACTGATTTCATCTTCATTTAACTGATTTCATCGTTAACTGATTTCATCGTTAACTGATTTCATCGTTAACTGATTTCATCTTCATTTAACTGATTTCATCGTTAACTGATTTCATCTTCATTTAACTGATTTCATCGTTAACTGATTTCATCGTTAACTGATTTCATCTTCATTTAACTGATTCCATCGTTAACTGATTTCATCGTTAACTGATTTCATCGTTAACTGATTTCATCTTCATTTAACTGATTTCATCGTTAACTGATTTCATCGTTAACTGATTTCATCTTCATTTAACTGATTTCATCGTTAACTGATTTCATCGTTAACTGATTTCATCTTCATTTAAATGATTTCATCGTTAACTGATTTCATCTTCATTTAACTGATTCCATCGTTAACTGATTTCATCGTTAACTGATTTCATCTTCATTTAACTGATTTCATCGTTAACTGATTTCATCGTTAACTGATCTCATCGTTAACTGATTCCATCGTTAACTGATTTCACCGTGAACTGATTTCATCTTCATTTAACTGATTCCATCGTTAACTGATTTCATCGTTAACTGATTTCATCGTTAACTGATTTCATCTTCATTTAACTGATTTCATTTTCATTCTTCATTTAACTGATTTCATCGTTAACTGATTTCATCGTTAACTGATTTCATCTTCATTTAACTGATTTCATCGTTAACTGATTTCATCGTTAACTGATTTCATCTTCATTTAACTGATTTCATCGTTAACTGATTTCATCGTTAACTGATTTCATCTTCATTTAACTGATTTCATCTTCATTTAACTGATTTCATCGTTAACTGATTCCATCGTTAACTGATTTCATCGTTAACTGATTTCATCTTCATTTAACTGATTTCATCGTTAACTGATTTCATCTTCATTTAACTGATTCCATCGTTAACTGATTTAATCGTTAACTGATTTCATCGTTAACTGATTTCATCTTCATTTAACTGATTTCATCGTTAACTGATTTCATCGTTAACTGATTTCATCGTTAACTGATTTCATCTTCATTTAACTGATTCCATCGTTAACTGATTTCATCGTTAACTGATTTCATCTTTAACTGATTTCAACGTTAACTGATTTCATCTTCATTTAACTGATTTCATCGTTAACTGATTTCATCGTTAACTGATTCCATCGTTAACTGATTTCATCTTCATTTAACTGATTTCATCGTTAACTGATTTCATCGTTAACTGATTTCATCTTCATTTAACTGATTTCATCGTTAACTGATTTCATCTTCATTTAACTGATTTCATCGTTAACTGATTTCATCGTTAACTGATTTCATCTTCATTTAACTGATTTCATCTTCATTTAACTGATTTCATCGTTAACTGATTTCATCTTCATTTAACTGATTCCATCGTTAACTGATTTCATCGTTAACTGATTTCATCTTCATTTAACTGATTTCATCTTCATTTAACTGATTTCATCGTTAACTGATTCCATCGTTAACTGATTTCATCTTTAACTGATTTCATCGTTAACTGATTTCATCTTCATTTAACTGATTTCATCGTTAACTGATTTCATCGTTAACTGATTTCATCTTCATTTAACTGATTTCATCGTTAACTGATTTCATCGTTAACTGATTTCATCATTAACTGATTTCATCGTTAACTGATTTCATCTTCATTTAACTGATTTCATCTTCATTTAACTGATTCCATCGTTAACTGATTTCATCTTTAACTGATTTCATCGTTAACTGATTTCATCTTCATTTAACTGATTTCATCGTTAACTGATTTCATCGTTAACTGATTTCATCGTTAACTGATTTCATCTTCATTTAACTGATTCCATCGTTAACTAATTTCATCTTTAACTGATTTCATCGTTAACTGATTTCATCTTCATTTAACTGATTTCATCGTTAACTGATTTCATCGTTAACTGATTTCATCTTCATTTAACTGATTCCATCGTTAACTAATTTCATCTTTAACTGATTTCATCGTTAACTGATTTCATCTTCATTTAACTGATTTCATCTTTAACTGATTTCATCGTTAACTGATTTCATCTTCATTTAACTGATTCCATCGTTAACTGATTTCATCTTTAACTGATTTCATCGTTAACTGATTTCATCGTTAACTGATTTCATCTTCATTTAACTGATTCCATCATTAACTGATTTCATCGTTAACTGATTTCATCGTTAACTGATTTCATCTTCATTTAACTGATTTCATCGTTAACTGATTTCATCTTCATTTAACTGATTCCATCGTTAACTGATTTCATCTTTAACTAATTTCATCGTTAACTGATTTCATCGTTAACTGATTTCATCTTCATTTAACTGATTTCATCGTTAACTGATTTCATCGTTAACTGATTTCATCTTCATTTAACTGATTCCATCGTTAACTGATTTCATCTTTAACTGATTTCATCTTTAACTGATTTCATCGTTAACTGATTTCATTTTCATTCTTCATTTAACTGATTTCATCGTTAACTGATTTCATCTTTAACTGATTTCATCGTTAACTGATTTCATCTTCATTTAACTGATTTCATCTTCATTTAACTGATTTCATCTTCATTTAACTGATTTCATCGTTAACTGATTTCATCTTCATTTAACTGATTTCATCTTCATTTAACTGATTTCATCGTTAACTGATTTCATCTTCATTTAACTGATTCCATCGTTAACTGATTTCATCGTTAACTGATTTCATCGTTAACTGATTTCATCTTCATTTAACTGATTTCATTTTCATTCTTCATTTAACTGATTTCATCGTTAACTGATTTCATCTTTAACTGATTTCATCGTTAACTGATTTCATCTTCATTTAACTGATTTCATCGTTAACTGATTTCATCTTCATTTAACTGATTTCATCGTTAACTGATTTCATCGTTAACTGATTTCATCTTCATTTAACTGATTTCATCGTTAACTGATTTCATCGTTAACTGATTTCATCTTCATTTAACTGATTTCATTTTCATTCTTCATTTAACTGATTTCATCGTTAACTGATTTCATCTTCATTTAACTGATTTCATCGTTAACTGATTTCATCGTTAACTGATTTCATCGTTAACTGATTTCATCTTCATTTAACTGATTCCATCGTTAACTGATTTCATCGTTAACTGATTTCATCTTCATTTAACTGATTTCATCGTTAACTGATTTCATCGTTAACTGATTCCATCGTTAACTGATTTCATCATTAACTGATTTCATCGTTAACTGATTTCATCTTCATTTAACTGATTTCATCTTCATTTAACTGATTCCATCGTTAACTGATTTCATCTTTAACTGATTTCATCGTTAACTGATTTCATCTTCATTTAACTGATTTCATCGTTAACTGATTTCATCGTTAACTGATTTCATCGTTAACTGATTTCATCTTCATTTAACTGATTCCATCGTTAACTAATTTCATCTTTAACTGATTTCATCGTTAACTGATTTCATCTTCATTTAACTGATTTCATCGTTAACTGATTTCATCGTTAACTGATTTCATCTTTAACTGATTTCATCGTTAACTGATTTCATCTTCATTTAACTGATTCCATCGTTAACTAATTTCATCTTTAACTGATTTCATCGTTAACTGATTTCATCTTCATTTAACTGATTTCATCTTTAACTGATTTCATCGTTAACTGATTTCATCTTCATTTAACTGATTCCATCGTTAACTGATTTCATCTTTAACTGATTTCATCGTTAACTGATTTCATCGTTAACTGATTTCATCTTCATTTAACTGATTCCATCATTAACTGATTTCATCGTTAACTGATTTCATCGTTAACTGATTTCATCTTCATTTAACTGATTTCATCGTTAACTGATTTCATCTTCATTTAACTGATTCCATCGTTAACTGATTTCATCTTTAACTAATTTCATCGTTAACTGATTTCATCGTTAACTGATTTCATCTTCATTTAACTGATTTCATCGTTAACTGATTTCATCGTTAACTGATTTCATCTTCATTTAACTGATTCCATCGTTAACTGATTTCATCTTTAACTGATTTCATCTTTAACTGATTTCATCGTTAACTGATTTCATTTTCATTCTTCATTTAACTGATTTCATCGTTAACTGATTTCATCTTTAACTGATTTCATCGTTAACTGATTTCATCTTCATTTAACTGATTTCATCTTCATTTAACTGATTTCATCGTTAACTGATTTCATCTTCATTTAACTGATTTCATCTTCATTTAACTGATTTCACCGTTAACTGATTTCATCTTCATTTAACTGATTCCATCGTTAACTGATTTCATCGTTAACTGATTTCATCGTTAACTGATTTCATCTTCATTTAACTGATTTCATTTTCATTCTTCATTTAACTGATTTCATCGTTAACTGATTTCATCTTTAACTGATTTCATCGTTAACTGATTTCATCTTCATTTAACTGATTTCATCGTTAACTGATTTCATCTTCATTTAACTGATTTCATCGTTAACTGATTTCATCGTTAACTGATTTCATCGTTAACTGATTTCATCTTCATTTAACTGATTTCATCGTTAACTGATTCCATCGTTAACTGATTCCATCGTTAACTGATTTCATCGTTAACTGATTTCATCGTTAACTGATTTCATCTTCATTTAACTGATTTCATCGTTAACTGATTTCATCGTTAACTGATTTCATCTTCATTTAACTGATTTCATTTTCATTCTTCATTTAACTGATTTCATCGTTAACTGATTTCATCTTCATTTAACTGATTTCATCGTTAACTGATTTCATCGTTAACTGATTTCATCGTTAACTGATTTCATCTTCATTTAACTGATTCCATCGTTAACTGATTTCATCGTTAACTGATTTCATCTTCATTTAACTGATTTCATCGTTAACTGATTTCATCGTTAACTGATTCCATCGTTAACTGATTTCATCGTTAACTGATTTCATCGTTAACTGATTTCATCTTCATTTAACTGATTTCATCGTTAACTGATTTCATCTTCATTTAACTGATTTCATCGTTAACTGATTTCATCGTTAACTGATTTCATCTTCATTTAACTGATTCCATCGTTAACTGATTTCATCGTTAACTGATTTCATCGTTAACTGATTTCATCGTTAACTGATTTCATCTTTAACTGATTTCATCTTCATTTAACTGATTTCATCGTTAACTGATTTCATCGTTAACTGATTTCATCTTCATTTAACTGATTTCATCGTTAACTGATTTCATCGTTAACTGATTCCATCGTTAACTGATTTCATCGTTAACTGATTTCATCTTCATTTAACTGATTTCATCGTTAACTGATTTCATCGTTAACTGATTTCATCTTTAACTGATTTCATCGTTAACTGATTTCATCTTCATTTAACTGATTTCATCGTTAACTGATTTCATCTTCATTTAATTGATTTCATCGTTAACTGATTTCATCGTTAACTGATTTCATCGTTAACTGATTTCATCTTCATTTAACTGATTTCATCGTTAACTGATTTCATCGTTAACTGATTCCATCGTTAACTGATTTCATCGTTAACTGATTTCATCTTCATTTAACTGATTTCATCGTTAACTGATTTCATCGTTAACTGATTTCATCTTTAACTGATTTCATCTTCATTTAACTGATTTCATCGTTAACTGATTTCATCGTTAACTGATTTCATCTTTAACTGATTTCATCGTTAACTGATTTCATCTTCATTTAACTGATTTCATCGTTAACTGATTTCATCGTTAACTGATTTCATCTTCATTTAACTGATTTCATCGTTAACTGATTTCATCGTTAACTGATTCCATCGTTAACTGATTTCATCGTTAACTGATTTCATCGTTAACTGATTTCATCTTCATTTAACTGATTTCATCGTTAAGTGATTTCATCGTTAACTGATTTCATCGTTAACTGATTTCATCGTTAACTGATTTCATCTTCATTTAACTGATTTCATCGTTAACTGATTTCATCGTTAACTGATTTCATCTTCATTTAACTGATTTCATTGTTAACTGATTTCATCGTTAACTGATTTCATCTTCATTTAACTGATTTCATCGTTAACTGATTTCATCGTTAACTGATTCCATCGTTAACTGATTTCATCGTTAACTGATTTCATCGTTAACTGATTTCATCTTCATTTAACTGATTTCATTTTCATTCTTCATTTAACTGATTTCATCGTTAACTGATTTCATCGTTAACTGATTTCATCTTCATTTAACTGATTTCATCGTTAACTGATTTCATCGTTAACTGATTTCATCGTTAACTGATTTCATCTTCATTTAACTGATTTCATCGTTAACTGATTTCATCTTCATTTAATTGATTTCATCGTTAACTGATTTCATCGTTAACTGATTTCATCGTTAACTGATTTCATCTTCATTTAACTGATTTCATCGTTAACTGATTTCATCGTTAACTGATTTCATCGTTAACTGATTTCATCTTCATTTAACTGATTTCATCGTTAACTGATTTCATCGTTAACTGATTTCATCGTTAACTGATTTCATCTTCATTTAACTGATTTCATCGTTAACTGATTTCATCGTTAACTGATTTCATCTTTAACTGATTTCATCGTTAACTGATTTCATCTTCATTTAACTGATTTCATCGTTAACTGATTTCATCGTTAACTGATTTCATCTTTAACTGATTTCATCGTTAACTGATTTCATCTTCATTTAACTGATTTCATCGTTAACTGATTTCATCTTCATTTAACTGATTTCATCGTTAACTGATTTCATCGTTAACTGATTTCATCGTTAACTGATTTCATCTTCATTTAACTGATTCCATCGTTAACTGATTCCATCGTTAACTGATTTCATCGTTAACTGATTTCATCGTTAACTGATTTCATCTTCATTTAACTGATTTCATCGTTAACTGATTTCATCGTTAACTGATTTCATCGTTAACTGATTTCATCTTCATTTAACTGATTTCATCGTTAACTGATTTCATCGTTAACTGATTTCATCTTCATTTAACTGATTTCATCGTTAACTGATTTCATCGTTAACTGATTCCATCGTTAACTGATTTCATCGTTAACTGATTTCATCGTTAACTGATTTCATCTTCATTTAACTGATTTCATCGTTAACTGATTTCATCTTCATTTAACTGATTTCATCGTTAACTGATTTCATCGTTAACTGATTTCATCGTTAACTGATTTCATCGTTAACTGATTTCATCTTCATTTAACTGATTTCATTTTCATTCTTCATTTAACTGATTTCATCGTTAACTGATTTCATCTTCATTTAATTGATTTCATCGTTAACTGATTTCATCGTTAACTGATTTCATCGTTAACTGATTTCATCTTCATTTAACTGATTTCATCGTTAACTGATTTCATCGTTAACTGATTTCATCGTTAACTGATTTCATCTTCATTTAACTGATTTCATCGTTAACTGATTTCATCGTTAACTGATTTAATCTTTAACTGATTTCATCGTTAACTGATTTCATCTTCATTTAACTGATTTCATCGTTAACTGATTTCATCGTTAACTGATTTCATCGTTAACTGATTTCATCTTCATTTAACTGATTTCATCGTTAACTGATTTCATCGTTAACTGATTCCATCGTTAACTGATTTCATCGTTAACTGATTTCATCTTCATTTAACTGATTTCATCGTTAACTGATTTCATCTTCATTTAACTGATTTCATCTTTAACTGATTTCATCGTTAACTGATTTCATCTTCATTTAACTGATTTCATCGTTAAGTGATTTCATCGTTAACTGATTTCATCTTCATTTAACTGATTTCATTGTTAACTGATTTCATCGTTAACTGATTTCATCTTCATTTAACTGATTTCATCGTTAACTGATTTCATCGTTAACTGATTTCATCGTTAACTGATTCCATCGTTAACTGATTTCATCGTTAACTGATTTCATCGTTAACTGATTTCATCTTCATTTAACTGATTTCATCGTTAACTGATTTCATCTTCATTTAACTGATTTCATTTTCATTCTTCATTTAATTGATTTCATCGTTAACTGATTTCATCGTTAACTGATTTCATCGTTAACTGATTTCATCTTCATTTAACTGATTTCATCGTTAACTGATTTCATCGTTAACTGATTTCATCGTTAACTGATTTCATCTTCATTTAACTGATTTCATCGTTAACTGATTTCATCGTTAACTGATTTCATCTTCATTTAACTGATTTCATCGTTAACTGATTTCATCGTTAACTGATTTCATCGTTAACTGATTTCATCTTCATTTAACTGATTTCATCGTTAACTGATTTCATCGTTAACTGATTTCATCGTTAACTGATTTCATCTTCATTTAACTGATTTCATCGTTAACTGATTTCATCGTTAACTGATTTCATCTTTAACTGATTTCATCGTTAACTGATTTCATCTTCATTTAACTGATTTCATCGTTAACTGATTTCATCTTCATTTAACTGATTTCATCGTTAACTGATTTCATCGTTAACTGATTTCATCTTCATTTAACTGATTCCATCGTTAACTGATTTCATCGTTAACTGATTTCATCGTTAACTGATTTCATCTTCATTTAACTGATTTCATCGTTAACTGATTTCATCGTTAACTGATTTCATCGTTAACTGATTTCATCTTCATTTAACTGATTTCATCGTTAACTGATTTCATCGTTAACTGATTTCATCTTCATTTAACTGATTTCATCGTTAACTGATTTCATCGTTAACTGATTCCATCGTTAACTGATTTCATCGTTAACTGATTTCATCGTTAACTGATTTCATCTTCATTTAACTGATTTCATCGTTAACTGATTTCATCGTTAACTGATTTCATCGTTAACTGATTTCATCGTTAACTGATTTCATCTTCATTTAACTGATTTCATTTTCATTCTTCATTTAACTGATTTCATCGTTAACTGATTTCATCTTCATTTAATTGATTTCATCGTTAACTGATTTCATCGTTAACTGATTTCATCGTTAACTGATTTCATCTTCATTTAACTGATTTCATCGTTAACTGATTTCATCGTTAACTGATTTCATCTTCATTTAACTGATTTCATCGTTAACTGATTTCATCGTTAACTGATTTAATCTTTAACTGATTTCATCGTTAACTGATTTCATCTTCATTTAACTGATTTCATCGTTAACTGATTTCATCGTTAACTGATTTCATCTTTAACTGATTTCATCGTTAACTGATTTCATCTTCATTTAACTGATTTCATCGTTAACTGATTTCATCGTTAACTGATTTCATCTTCATTTAACTGATTTCATCGTTAACTGATTTCATCGTTAACTGATTCCATCGTTAACTGATTTCATCGTTAACTGATTTCATCGTTAACTGATTTCATCGTTAACTGATTTCATCTTCATTTAACTGATTTCATCGTTAACTGATTTCATCGTTAACTGATTTCATCTTCATTTAACTGATTTCATCGTTAACTGATTTCATCGTTAACTGATTTCATCTTCATTTAACTGATTTCATCGTTAACTGATTTCATCGTTAACTGATTCCATCGTTAACTGATTTCATCTTTAACTGATTTCATCGTTAACTGATTTCATCTTCATTTAACTGATTTCATCGTTAAGTGATTTCATCGTTAACTGATTTCATCTTCATTTAACTGATTTCATTGTTAACTGATTTCATCGTTAACTGATTTCATCTTCATTTAACTGATTTCATCGTTAACTGATTTCATCGTTAACTGATTCCATCGTTAACTGATTTCATCGTTAACTGATTCCATCGTTAACTGATTTCATCGTTAACTGATTTCATCGTTAACTGATTTCATCTTCATTTAACTGATTTCATCGTTAACTGATTTCATCTTCATTTAACTGATTTCATTTTCATTCTTCATTTAACTGATTTCATCGTTAACTGATTTCATCTTCATTTAACTGATTTCATCGTTAACTGATTTCATCGTTAACTGATTTCATCTTCTTTTAACTGATTTCATCGTTAACTGATTCCATCGTTAACTGATTTCATCGTTAACTGATTTCATCGTTAACTGATTTCATCTTCATTTAACTGATTTCATTTTCATTCTTCATTTAACTGATTTCATCGTTAACTGATTTCATCGTTAACTGATTTCATCTTCATTTAACTGATTTCATCGTTAACTGATTTCATCGTTAACTGATTTCATCGTTAACTGATTTCATCTTCATTTAACTGATTTCATCGTTAACTGATTTCATCTTCATTTAATTGATTTCATCGTTAACTGATTTCATCGTTAACTGATTTCATCGTTAACTGATTTCATCTTCATTTAACTGATTTCATCGTTAACTGATTTCATCGTTAACTGATTTCATCGTTAACTGATTTCATCTTCATTTAACTGATTTCATCGTTAACTGATTTCATCGTTAACTGATTTCATCGTTAACTGATTTCATCTTCATTTAACTGATTTCATCGTTAACTGATTTCATCGTTAACTGATTTCATCTTTAACTGATTTCATCGTTAACTGATTTCATCTTCATTTAACTGATTTCATCGTTAACTGATTTCATCGTTAACTGATTTCATCTTTAACTGATTTCATCGTTAACTGATTTCATCTTCATTTAACTGATTTCATCGTTAACTGATTTCATCTTCATTTAACTGATTTCATCGTTAACTGATTTCATCGTTAACTGATTTCATCTTCATTTAACTGATTCCATCGTTAACTGATTTCATCGTTAACTGATTTCATCGTTAACTGATTTCATCTTCATTTAACTGATTTCATCGTTAACTGATTTCATCGTTAACTGATTTCATCGTTAACTGATTTCATCTTCATTTAACTGATTTCATCGTTAACTGATTTCATCGTTAACTGATTTCATCTTCATTTAACTGATTTCATCGTTAACTGATTTCATCGTTAACTGATTCCATCGTTAACTGATTTCATCGTTAACTGATTTCATCGTTAACTGATTTCATCTTCATTTAACTGATTTCATCGTTAACTGATTTCATCTTCATTTAACTGATTTCATCGTTAACTGATTTCATCGTTAACTGATTTCATCGTTAACTGATTTCATCTTCATTTAACTGATTTCATTTTCATTCTTCATTTAACTGATTTCATCGTTAACTGATTTCATCTTCATTTAATTGATTTCATCGTTAACTGATTTCATCGTTAACTGATTTCATCGTTAACTGATTTCATCTTCATTTAACTGATTTCATCGTTAACTGATTTCATCGTTAACTGATTTCATCGTTAACTGATTTCATCTTCATTTAACTGATTTCATCGTTAACTGATTTCATCGTTAACTGATTTCATCTTCATTTAACTGATTTCATCGTTAACTGATTTCATCGTTAACTGATTTAATCTTTAACTGATTTCATCGTTAACTGATTTCATCTTCATTTAACTGATTTCATCGTTAACTGATTTCATCGTTAACTGATTTCATCTTTAACTGATTTCATCGTTAACTGATTTCATCTTCATTTAACTGATTTCATCGTTAACTGATTTCATCGTTAACTGATTTCATCTTCATTTAACTGATTTCATCGTTAACTGATTTCATCGTTAACTGATTTCATCTTCATTTAACTGATTTCATCGTTAACTGATTTCATCGTTAACTGATTCCATCGTTAACTGATTTCATCGTTAACTGATTTCATCGTTAACTGATTTCATCTTCATTTAACTGATTTCATCGTTAACTGATTTCATCGTTAACTGATTTCATCGTTAACTGATTTCATCGTTAACTGATTTCATCTTCATTTAACTGATTTCATTTTCATTCTTCATTTAACTGATTTCATCGTTAACTGATTTCATCTTCATTTAATTGATTTCATCGTTAACTGATTTCATCGTTAACTGATTTCATCGTTAACTGATTTCATCGTTAACTGATTTCATCTTCATTTAACTGATTTCATCGTTAACTGATTTCATCGTTAACTGATTTCATCGTTAACTGATTTCATCTTCATTTAACTGATTTCATCGTTAACTGATTTCATCGTTAACTGATTTAATCTTTAACTGATTTCATCGTTAACTGATTTCATCTTCATTTAACTGATTTCATCGTTAACTGATTTCATCGTTAACTGATTTCATCTTTAACTGATTTCATCGTTAACTGATTTCATCTTCATTTAACTGATTTCATCGTTAACTGATTTCATCGTTAACTGATTTCATCTTCATTTAACTGATTTCATCGTTAACTGATTTCATCGTTAACTGATTCCATCGTTAACTGATTTCATCGTTAACTGATTTCATCGTTAACTGATTTCATCGTTAACTGATTTCATCTTCATTTAACTGATTTCATCGTTAACTGATTTCATCGTTAACTGATTTCATCTTCATTTAACTGATTTCATCGTTGACTGATTTCATCTTCATTTAACTGATTCCATCGTTAACTGATTTCATCTTCATTTAACTGATTCCATCGTTAACTGATCTCATCGTTAACTGATTCCATCGTTAACTGATTTCACCGTTAACTGATTTCACCGTTAACTGATTTCATCTTCATTTAACTGATTCCATCGTTAACAGATTTCATCTTTAACTGATTTCATCGTTAACTGATTTCATCTTTAACTGATTTCATCGTTAACTGATTTCATCTTCATTTAACTGATTTCATCGTTAACTGATTTCATCGTTAACTGATTTCATCGTTAACTGATTTCATCTTCATTTAACTGATTTCATTTTCATTCTTCATTTAACTGATTTCATCGTTAACTGATTTCATCGTTAACTGATTTCATCGTTAACTGATTTCATCTTCATTTAACTGATTTCATCGTTAACTGATTTCGTCGTTAACTGATTTCATCTTTAACTGATTTCATCGTTAACTGATTTCATCTTCATTTAACTGATTTCATCGTTAACTGATTTCATCGTTTACTGATTTCATCTTCATTTAACTGATTTCATCGTTAACTGATTTCATCGTTAACTGATTTCATCTTTAACTGATTTCATCGTTAACTGATTTCATCTTCATTTAACGGATTTCATCGTTAACGGATCTCATCGTTAACGGATTTCATCGTTAACGGATTTCATCGTTAACGGATTCCATCGTTAACGGATTTCATCGTTAACTGATTTCATCTTCATTTAACTGATTTCATCGTTAACTGATTTCATCTTCATTTAACTGATTTCATCGTTAACTGATTTCATCGTTAACTGATTTCATCGTTTACTGATTTCATCGTTAACTGATTTCATCTTCATTTAACTGATTTCATTTTCATTCTTCATTTAACTGATTTCATCGTTAACTGATTTCATCGTTAACTGATTTCATCTTCATTTAACTGATTTCATCGTTAACTGATTTCATCGTTAACTGATTTCATCTTCATTTAACTGATTTCATCTGTAACTGATTTCATCGTTAACTGATTTCATCTTCATTTAACTGATTTCATCTTCATTTAACTGATTTCATCGTTAACTGATGTCATCTTCATTTAACTGATTTCATCTTCATTTAACTGATTTCATCGTTAACTGATTTCATCTTCATTTAACTGATTTCATCGTTAACTGATTTCATTGTTAACTGATTTCATCTTTAACTGATTTCATCGTTAACTGATTTCATCTTCATTTAACTGATTTCATCGTTAACTGATTTCATCGTTAACTGATTTCATCTTCATTTAACTGATTCCATCGTTAACTGATTTCATCTTTAACTGATTTCATCGTTAACTGATTTCATCTTCATTTAACTGATTTCATCGTTAACTGATTTCATCGTTAACTGATTTCATCTTCATTTAACTGATTCCATCGTTAACTGATTTCATCTTTAACTGATTTCATCGTTAACTGATTTCATCGTTAACTGATTTCATCGTTAACTGATTTAATCTTTAACTGATTTCATCGTTAACTGATTTAATCTTCATGTAACTGATTTCATCTGTAACTGATTTCATCTTTAACTGATTTCATCGTTAACTGATTTCATCTTCATTTAACTGATTTCATCTTCATTTAACTGATTTCATCGTTAACTGATTTCATCTTCATTTAACTGATTCCATCGTTAACTGATTTCATCGTTAACTGATTTCATCGTTAACTGATTTCATCTTCATTTAACTGATTTCATCGTTAACTGATTTCATCTTCATTTAACTGATTTCATCGTTAACTGATTTCATCGTTAACTGATTCCATCGTTAACTGATTTCATCGTTAACTGATTTCATCTTCATTTAACTGATTTCATCTTCATTTAACTGATTTCATCGTTAACTGATTTCATTGTTAACTGATTTCATCTTTAACTGATTTCATCGTTAACTGATTTCATCTTCATTTAACTGATTTCATCGTTAACTGATTTCATCGTTAACTGATTTCATCTTCATTTAACTGATTCCATCGTTAACTGATTTCATCTTTAACTGATTTCATCGTTAACTGATTTCATCTTCATTTAACTGATTTCATCGTTAACTGATTTCATCGTTAACTGATTTCATCTTCATTTAACTGATTCCATCGTTAACTGATTTCATCTTTAACTGATTTCATCGTTAACTGATTTCATCGTTAACTGATTTCATCGTTAACTGATTTAATCTTTAACTGATTTCATCGTTAACTGATTTAATCTTCATGTAACTGATTTCATCTGTAACTGATTTCATCTTTAACTGATTTCATCGTTAACTGATTTCATCTTCATTTAACTGATTTCATCTTCATTTAACTGATTTCATCGTTAACTGATTTCATCTTCATTTAACTGATTCCATCGTTAACTGATTTCATCGTTAACTGATTTCATCGTTAACTGATTTCATCTTCATTTAACTGATTTCATCGTTAACTGATTTCATCTTCATTTAACTGATTTCATCGTTAACTGATTTCATCGTTAACTGATTCCATCGTTAACTGATTTCATCGTTAACTGATTTCATATTCATTTAACTGATTTCATCGTTAACTGATTTCATCGTTAACTGATTTCATCGTTAACTGATTTCATCTTCATTTAACTGATTCCATCGTTAACTGATTTCATCGTTAACTGATTTCATCGTTAACTGATTTCATCGTTAACTGATTTCATCTTCATTTAACTGATTTCATCGTTAACTGATTTCATCGTTAACTGATTTCATCGTTAACTGATTTCATCTTCATTTAACTGATTCCATCGTTAACTGATTTCATCGTTTACTGATTTCATCGTTAACTGATTTCATCTTCATTTAACTGATTTCATTTTCATTCTTCATTTAACTGATTTCATCGTTAACTGATTTCATCGTTAACTGATTTCATCTTCATTTAACTGATTTCATCGTTAACTGATTTCATCGTTAACTGATTTCATCGTTAACTGATTTCATCTTCATTTAACTGATTTCATCTTCATTTAACTGATTTCATCTTCATTTAACTGATTTCATCGTTAACTGATTTCATCTTTTACTGATTTCATCGTTAACTGATTTCATCTTTAACTGATTTCATCGTTAACTGATTTCATCTTCATTTAACTGATTTCATCGTTGACTGATTTCATCTTCATTTAACTGATTCCATCGTTAACTGATTTCATCTTCATTTAACTGATTCCATCATTAACTGATCTCATCGTTAACTGATTTCATCGTTAACTGATTCCATCGTTAACTGATTTCACCGTTAACTGATTTCACCGTTAACTGATTTCATCTTCATTTAACTGATTCCATCGTTAACAGATTTCATCTTTAACTGATTTCATCTTTAACTGATTTCATCTTTAACTGATTTCATCGTTAACTGATTTCATCTTCATTTAACTGATTTCATCGTTAACTGATTTCATCGTTAACTGATTTCATCGTTAACTGATTTCATCGTTAACTGATTTCATCGTTAACTGATTTCATCTTCATTTAACTGATTTCATTTTCATTCTTCATTTAACTGATTTCATCGTTAACTGATTTCATCGTTAACTGATTTCATCGTTAACTGATTTCATCTTCATTTAACTGATTTCATCGTTAACTGATTTCGTCGTTAACTGATTTCATCTTTAACTGATTTCATCGTTAACTGATTTCATCTTCATTTAACTGATTTCATCGTTAACGGATTTCATCGTTTACTGATTTCATCTTCATTTAACTGATTTCATCGTTAACTGATTTCATCGTTAACTGATTTCATCTTTAACTGATTTCATCGTTAACTGATTTCATCTTCATTTAACTGATTTCATCGTTAACTGATTTCATCGTTAACTGATTTCATTTTCATTCTTCATTTAACTGATTTCATCGTTAACGGATTTCATCGTTAACGGATTTCATCGTTAACGGATTCCATCGTTAACGGATTTCATCGTTAACGGATTTCATCGTTAACTGATTTCATCTTCATTTAACTGATTTCATCGTTAACTGATTTCATCTTCATTTAACTGATTTCATCGTTAACTGATTTCATCGTTAACTGATTTCATTTTCATTCTTCATTTAACTGATTTCATCGTTAACTGATTTCATCTTTAACTGATTTTATCGTTAACTGATTTCAACTTCATGTAAATGATTTCATCTGTAACTGATTTCATCGTTAACTGATTTCATCTTCATTTAACTGATTTCATCTGTAACTGATTTCATCTGTAACTGATTTCATCGTTAACTGATTTCATCTTCATTGAACTGATTTCATCTTCATTTAACTGATTTCATCGTTAACTGATGTCATCTTCATTTAACTGATTTCATCGTTAACTGATTTCATCGTTAACTGATTTAATCTTCATGTAACTGATTTCATCTGTAACTGATTTCATCGTTAACTGATTTCATCTTCATTTAACTGATTTCATCTTCATTTAACTGATTTCATCGTTAACTGATTTCATCTTCATTTAACTGATTTCATCGTTAACTGATTTCATTGTTAACTGATTTCATCTTTAACTGATTTCATCGTTAACTGATTTCATCTTCATTTAACTGATTTCATCGTTAACTGATTTCATCGTTAACTGATTTCATCTTCATTTAACTGATTCCATCGTTAACTGATTTCATCTTTAACTGATTTCATCGTTAACTGATTTCATCTTCATTTAACTGATTTCATCGTTAACTGATTTCATCGTTAACTGATTTCATCTTCATTTAACTGATTCCATCGTTAACTGATTTCATCTTTAACTGATTTCATCATTAACTGATTTCATCTTCATTTAACTGATTTCATCGTTAACTGATTTCATCGTTAACTGATTTAATCTTTAACTGATTTCATCGTTAACTGATTTAATCTTCATGTAACTGATTTCATCTGTAACTGATTTCATCTTTAACTGATTTCATCGTTAACTGATTTCATCTTCATTTAACTGATTTCATCTTCATTTAACTGATTTCATCGTTAACTGATTTCATCTTCATTTAACTGATTCCATCGTTAACTGATTTCATCGTTAACTGATTTCATCGTTAACTGATTTCATCTTCATTTAACTGATTTCATCGTTAACTGATTTCATCTTCATTTAACTGATTTCATCGTTAACTGATTTCATCGTTAACTGATTCCATCGTTAACTGATTTCATCGTTAACTGATTTCATATTCATTTAACTGATTTCATCGTTAACTGATTTCATCGTTAACTGATTTCATCGTTAACTGATTTCATCTTCATTTAACTGATTTCATCGTTAACTGATTTCATCGTTAACTGATTTCATCTTCATTTAACTGATTTCATCGTTAACTGATTTCATCGTTAACTGATTTCATCTTCATTTAACTGATTTCATCGTTAACTGATTTCATCGTTAACTGATTTCATCTTCATTTAACTGATTTCATCGTTAACTGATTTCATCGTTAACTGATTTCATCTTCATTTAACTGATTTCATCGTTAACTGATTTCATCTTCATTTAACTGATTCCATCGTTAACTGATTTCATCGTTAACTGATTTCATCTTCATTTAACTGATTTCATCGTTAACTGATCTCATCGTTAACTGATTCCATCGTGAACTGATTTCACCGTGAACTGATTTCATCTTCATTTAACTGATTCCATCGTTAACTGATTTCATCGTTAACTGATTTCATCGTTAACTGATTTCATCGTTAACTGATTTCATCTTCATTTAACTGATTTCATTTTCATTCTTCATTTAACTGATTTCATCGTTAACTGATTTCATCTTCATTTAACTGATTTCATCGTTAACTGATTTCATCGTTAACTGATTTCATCTTCATTTAACTGATTTCATCGTTAACTGATTTCATCGTTAACTGATTTCATCTTTAACTGATTTCATCGTTAACTGATTTCATCTTCATTTAACTGATTTCATCGTTAACTGATTTCATCTTCATTTAATTGATTTCATCGTTAACTGATTTCATCGTTAACAGATTTCATCGTTAACTGATTTCATCTTCATTTAACTGATTTCATCGTTAACTGATTTCATCGTTAACTGATTTCATCTTCATTTAACTGATTTCATCGTTAACTGATTTCATCGTTAACTGATTCCATCGTTAACTGATTTCATCTTTAACTGATTTCATCGTTAACTGATTTCATCTTCATTTAACTGATTTCATCGTTAACTGATTTCATCTTCATTTAACTGATTTCATCGTTAAGTGATTTCATCGTTAACTGATTTCATCGTTAACTGATTTCATCTTCATTTAACTGATTTCATCGTTAACTGATTTCATCGTTAACTGATTTCATCTTCATTTAACTGATTTCATCGTTAACTGATTTCATCGTTAACTGATTTCATCGTTAACTGATTTCATCTTCATTTAACTGATTTCATCGTTAACTGATTTCATCGTTAACTGATTTCATCGTTAACTGATTTCATCTTCATTCTTCATTTAACTGATTTCATCGTTAACTGATTTCATCGTTAACTGATTTCATCTTCATTTAACTGATTTCATCGTTAATTGATTTCATCGTTAACTGATTTCATCGTTAACTGATTTCATCTTCATTTAACTGATTTCATCGTTAACTGATTTCATCTTTAACTGATTTCATCTTCATTTAACTGATTTCATCGTTAACTGATTTCATCGTTAACTGATTTCATCTTCATTTAACTGATTTCATCTTCATTTAACTGATTTCATCGTTAACTGATTTCATCGTTAACTGATTTCATCTTTAACTGATTTCATCGTTAACTGATTTCATCTTCATTTAACTGATTCCATCGTTAACTGATTTCATCGTTAACTGATTTCATCTTCATTTAACTGATTTCATCGTTAACTGATTTCATCGTTAACTGATTTCATCTTTAACTGATTTCATCGTTAACTGATTTCATCTTCATTTAACTGATTTCATCTTCATTTAACTGATTTCATCGTTAACTGATTCCATCGTTAACTGATTTCATCGTTAACTGATTTCATCTTCATTTAACTGATTTCATCTTTAACTGATTTCATCGTTAACTGATTTCATCTTCATTTAACTGATTTCATCGTTAACTGATTTCATCGTTAACTGATTTCATCTTTAACTGATTTCATCGTTAACTGATTTCATCTTCATTTAACTGATTTCATCGTTAACTGATTTCATCTTCATTTAATTGATTTCATCGTTAACTGATTTCATCGTTAACTGATTTCATCGTTAACTGATTTCATCTTCATTTAACTGATTTCATCGTTAACTGATTTCATCGTTAACTGATTCCATCGTTAACTGATTTCATCGTTAACTGATTTCATCGTTAACTGATTTCATCTTCATTTAACTGATTTCATCGTTAACTGATTTCATCGTTAACTGATTTCATCTTCATTTAACTGATTTCATCGTTAACTGATTTCATCGTTAACTGATTTCATCTTCATTTAACTGATTTCATCTTCATTTAACTGATTTCATCGTTAACTGATTCCATCGTTAACTGATTTCATCTTTAACTGATTTCATCGTTAATTGATTTCATCTTCATTTAACTGATTTCATCGTTAACTGATTTCATCTTCATTTAACTGATTTCATCGTTAACTGATTTCATCGTTAACTGATTCCATCGTTAACTGATTTCATCGTTAACTGATTCCATCGTTAACTGATTTCATCGTTAACTGATTTCATCGTTAACTGATTTCATCTTCATTTAACTGATTTCATCGTTAACTGATTTCATCTTCATTTAACTGATTTCATCGTTAACTGATTTCATCTTCATTTAACTGATTTCATCGTTAACTGATTTCATCTTCATTTAACTGATTCCATCGTTAACTGATTTCATCGTTAACTGATTTCATCTTCATTTAACTGATTTCATCGTTAACTGATTTCATCGTTAACTGATTTCATCTTCATTTAACTGATTCCATCGTTAACTGATTTCATCGTTAACTGATTCCATCGTTAACTGATTTCATCGTTAACTGATTTCATCTTCATTTAACTGATTCCATCGTTAACTGATTTCATCGTTAACTGATTTCATCGTTAACTGATTTCATCTTCATTTAACTGATTTCATCGTTAACTGATTTCATCTTCATTTAACTGATTTCATCGTTAACTGATTCCATCGTTAACTGATTTAATCGTTAACTGATTTCATCTTCATTTAACTGATTTCATCGTTAACTGATTTCATCGTTAACTGATTTCATCTTCATTTAACTGATTCCATCGTTAACTGATTTCATCGTTTACTGATTTCATCGTTAACTGATTTCATCTTCATTTAACTGATTTCATTTTCATTCTTCATTTAACTGATTTCATCGTTAACTGATTTCATCGTTAACTGATTTCATCTTCATTTAACTGATTTCATCGTTAACTGATTTCATCGTTAACTGATTTCATCTTCATTTAACTGATTTCATCGTTAACTGATTTCATCGTTAACTGATTTCATCTTTTACTGATTTCATCGTTAACTGATTTCATCTTTAACTGATTTCATCGTTAACTGATTTCATCTTCATTTAACTGATTTCATCGTTGACTGATTTCATCTTCATTTAACTGATTCCATCGTTAACTGATTTCATCTTCATTTAACTGATTCCATCGTTAACTGATCTCATCGTTAACTGATTCCATCGTTAACTGATTTCATCGTTAACTGATTTCACCGTTAACTGATTTCATCTTCATTTAACTGATTCCATCGTTAACAGATTTCATCTTTAACTGATTTCATCGTTAACTGATTTCATCGTTAACTGATTTCATCGTTAACTGATTTCATCTTCATTTAACTGATTTCATCGTTAACTGATTTCATCGTTAACTGATTTCATCGTTAACTGATTTCATCTTCATTTAACTGATTTCATTTTCATTCTTCATTTAACTGATTTCATCGTTAACTGATTTCATCGTTAACTGATTTCATCTTCATTTAACTGATTTCATCGTTAACTGATTTCATCTTTAACTGATTTCATCGTTAACTGATTTCATCTTCATTTAACTGATTTCATCGTTAACTGATTTCATCGTTTACTGATTTCATCTTCATTTAACTGATTTCATCGTTAACTGATTTCATCGTTAACTGATTTCATCTTTAACTGATTTCATCGTTAACTGATTTCATCTTCATTTAACTGATTTCATCGTTAACTGATCTCATCGTTAACGGATTTCATCGTTAACGGATTCCATCGTTAACGGATTTCATCGTTAACTGATTTCATCTTCATTTAACTGATTTCATCGTTAACTGATTTCATCTTCATTTAACTGATTTCATCGTTAACTGATTTCATCGTTAACTGATTTCATTTTCATTCTTCATTTAACTGATTTCATCGTTAACTGATTTCATCTTTAACTGATTTTATCGTTAACTGATTTCATCTTCATGTAACTGATTTCATCTGTAACTGATTTCATCGTTAACTGATTTCATCTTCATTTAACTGATTTCATCTGTAACTGATTTCATCGTTAACTGATTTCATCTTCATTTAACTGATTTCATCTTCATTTAACTGATTTCATCGTTAACTGATGTCATCTTCATTTAACTGATTTCATCGTTAACTGATTTCATCGTTACCTGATTTCATCTTCATTTAACTGATTCCATCGTTAACTGATTTCATCGTTAACTGATTTCATCTTTAACTGATTTCATCTTCATTTAACTGATTTCATCTTCATTTAACTGATTTCATCGTTAACTGATTCCATCGTTAACTGATTTCATCTTCATTTAACTGATTTCATCGTTAACTGATTTCATCTTCATTTAACTGATTTCATCGTTAACTGATTTCATCGTTAACTGATTTCATCGTTAACTGATTTCATCTTCATTTAACTGATTTCATCGTTAACTGATTTCATCTTCATTTAACTGATTCCATCGTTAACTGATTTCATCGTTAACTGATTTCATCGTTAACTGATTTCATCTTCATTTAACTGATTTCATCGTTAACTGATTTCATCGTTAACTGATTCCATCGTTAACTGATTTCATCGTTAACTGATTTCATCTTCATTTAACTGATTTCATCGTTAACTGATTTCATCGTTAACTGATTTCATCGTTAACTGATTTCATCTTCATTTAACTGATTCCATCGTTAACTGATTTCATCGTTTACTGATTTCATCGTTAACTGATTTCATCTTCATTTAACTGATTTCATTTTCATTCTTCATTTAACTGATTTCATCGTTAACTGATTTCATCGTTAACTGATTTCATCTTCATTTAACTGATTTCATCGTTAACTGATTTCATCGTTAACTGATTTCATCTTCATTTAACTGATTTCATCGTTAACTGATTTCATCGTTAACTGATTTCATCTTTTACTGATTTCATCGTTAACTGATTTCATCTTTAACTGATTTCATCGTTAACTGATTTCATCTTCATTTAACTGATTTCATCGTTGACTGATTTCATCTTCATTTAACTGATTCCATCGTTAACTGATTTCATCTTCATTTAACTGATTCCATCGTTAACTGATCTCATCGTTAACTGATTTCATCGTTAACTGATTCCATCGTTAACTGATTTCACCGTTAACTGATTTCACCGTTAACTGATTTCATCTTCATTTAACTGATTCCATCGTTAACAGATTTCATCTTTAACTGATTTCATCGTTAACTGATTTCATCTTTAACTGATTTCATCTTCATTTAACTGATTTCATCGTTAACTGATTTCATCGTTAACTGATTTCATCGTTAACTGATTTCATCTTCATTTAACTGATTTCATTTTCATTCTTCATTTAACTGATTTCATCGTTAACTGATTTCATCGTTAACTGATTTCATCGTTAACTGATTTCATCTTCATTTAACTGATTTCATCGTTAACTGATTTCGTCGTTAACTGATTTCATCTTTAACTGATTTCATCGTTAACTGATTTCATCTTCATTTAACTGATTTCATCGTTAACTGATTTCATCGTTTACTGATTTCATCTTCATTTAACTGATTTCATCGTTAACTGATTTCATCTTTAACTGATTTCATCGTTAACTGATTTCATCTTCATTTAACTGATTTCATCGTTAACTGATCTCATCGTTAACTGATTTCATCGTTAACTGATTTCATCGTTAACGGATTCCATCGTTAACGGATTTCATCGTTAACGGATTTCATCGTTAACTGATTTCATCGTTAACTGATTTCATCTTCATTTAACTGATTTCATCGTTAACTGATTTCATTTTCATTCTTCATTTAACTGATTTCATCGTTAACTGATTTCATCTTTAACTGATTTTATCGTTAACTGATTTCAACTTCATGTAAATGATTTCATCTGTAACTGATTTCATCGTTAACTGATTTCATCTTCATTTAACTGATTTCATCTTCATTTAACTGATTTCATCGTTAACTGATTTCATCTTCATTTAACTGATTTCATCTTCATTTAACTGATTTCATCGTTAACTGATGTCATCTTCATTTAACTGATTTCATCGTTAACTGATTTCATCGTTAACTGATTTAATCTTCATGTAACTGATTTCATCTGTAACTGATTTCATCGTTAACTGATTTCATCTTCATTTAACTGATTTCATCTTCATTTAACTGATTTCATCGTTAACTGATTTCATCTTCATTTAACTGATTTCATCGTTAACTGATTTCATTGTTAACTGATTTCATCTTTAACTGATTTCATCGTTAACTGATTTCATCTTCATTTAACTGATTTCATCGTTAACTGATTTCATCGTTAACTGATTTCATCTTCATTTAACTGATTCCATCGTTAACTGATTTCATCTTTAACTGATTTCATCGTTAACTGATTTCATCTTCATTTAACTGATTTCATCTTTAACTGATTTCATCGTTAACTGATTTCATCTTCATTTAACTGATTCCATCGTTAACTGATTTCATCTTTAACTGATTTCATCATTAACTGATTTCATCTTCATTTAACTGATTTCATCGTTAACTGATTTCATCGTTAACTGATTTAATCTTTAACTGATTTCATCGTTAACTGATTTAATCTTCATGTAACTGATTTCATCTGTAACTGATTTCATCTTTAACTGATTTCATCGTTAACTGATTTCATCTTCATTTAACTGATTTCATCTTCATTTAACTGATTTCATCGTTAACTGATTTCATCTTCATTTAACTGATTCCATCGTTAACTGATTTCATCGTTAACTGATTTCATCGTTAACTGATTTCATCTTCATTTAACTGATTTCATCGTTAACTGATTTCATCTTCATTTAACTGATTTCATCGTTAACTGATTTCATCGTTAACTGATTCCATCGTTAACTGATTTCATCGTTAACTGATTTCATATTCATTTAACTGATTTCATCGTTAACTGATTTCATCGTTAACTGATTTCATCGTTAACTGATTTCATCTTCATTTAACTGATTCCATCGTTAACTGATTTCATCGTTAACTGATTTCATCGTTAACTGATTTCATCGTTAATTGATTTCATCGTTAACTGATTTCATCTTCATTTAACTGATTTCATCGTTAACTGATTTCATCTTCATTCTTCATTTAACTGATTTCATCTTTAACTGATTTCATCGTTAACTGATTTCATCTTCATTTAACTGATTTCATCGTTAATTGATTTCATCGTTAACTGATTTCATCGTTAATTGATTTCATCGTTAACTGATTTCATCTTCATTTAACTGATTTCATCGTTAACTGATTTCATCTTCATTCTTCATTTAACTGATTTCATCTTTAACTGATTTCATCGTTAACTGATTTCATCTTCATTTAACTGATTTCATCGTTAATTGATTTCATCGTTAACTGATTTCATCGTTAATTGATTTCATCGTTAACTGATTTCATCTTCATTTAACTGATTTCATCGTTAACTGATTTCATCTTCATTCTTCATTTAACTGATTTCATCTTTAACTGATTTCATCTTTAACTGATTTCATCGTTAACTGATTTCATCTTCATTTAACTGATTTCATCGTTAATTGATTTCATCGTTAACTGATTTCATCGTTAACTGATTTCATCTTCATTTAACTGATTTCATCGTTAACTGATTTCATCGTTAACTGATTTCATCTTTAACTGATTTCATCTTCATTTAACTGATTTCATCTTCATTTAACTGATTTCATCGTTAACTGATTTCATCGTTAACTGATTTCATCTTCATTTAACTGATTTCATCTTCATTTAACTGATTTCATCGTTAACTGATTTCATCGTTAACTGATTTCATCTTCATTTAATTGATTTCATCGTTAACTGATTTCATCGTTAACTGATTTCATCGTTAACTGATTTCATCTTCATTTAACTGATTTCATCGTTAACTGATTTCATCGTTAACTGATTTCATCGTTAACTGATTTCATCTTCATTTAACTGATTTCATCGTTAACTGATTTCATCGTTAACTGATTTCATCTTCATTTAACTGATTTCATCGTTAACTGATTTCATCGTTAATTGATTTCATCGTTAACTGATTTCATTTTCATTCTTCATTTAACTGATTTCATCGTTAACTGATTTCATCGTTAACTGATTTCATCTTCATTTAACTGATTTCATCGTTAACTGATTTCATCTTCATTTAATTGATTTCATCGTTAACTGATTTCATCGTTAACTGATTTCATCGTTAACTGATTTCATCTTCATTTAACTGATTTCATCGTTAACTGATTTCATCGTTAACTGATTTCATCTTCATTTAACTGATTTCATTTTCATTCTTCATTTAACTGATTTCATCGTTAACTGATTTCATCTTCATTTAATTGATTTCATCGTTAACTGATTTCATCGTTAACTGATTTCATCTTCATTTAACTGATTTCATCGTTAACTGATTTCATCGTTAACTGATTTCATCGTTAACTGATTTCATCTTCATTTAACTGATTTCATCGTTAACTGATTTCATCGTTAACTGATTTCATCTTCATTTAACTGATTTCATCGTTAACTGATTTCATCGTTAATTGATTTCATCGTTAACTGATTTCATTTTCATTCTTCATTTAACTGATTTCATCGTTAACTGATTTCATCGTTAACTGATTTCATCTTCATTTAACTGATTTCATCGTTAACTGATTTCATCGTTAATTGATTTCATCGTTAACTGATTTCATCTTCATTCTTCATTTAACTGATTTCATCGTTAACTGATTTCATCTTCATTTAACTGATTTCATCGTTAACTGATTTCATCGTTAACTGATTTCATCGTTAACTGATTTCATCTTCATTTAACTGATTTCATCATTAACTGATTTCATCTTCATTCTTCATTTAACTGATTTCATCTTTAACTGATTTCATCGTTAACTGATTTCATCTTCATTTAACTGATTTCATCGTTAACTGATTTCATCGTTAATTGATTTCATCGTTAACTGATTTCATCTTCATTCTTCATTTAACTGATTTCATCGTTAACTGATTTCATCTTCATTTAACTGATTTCATCGTTAACTGATTTCATCGTTAACTGATTTCATCGTTAACTGATTTCATCTTCATTTAACTGATTTCATCATTAACTGATTTCATCTTCATTCTTCATTTAACTGATTTCATCTTTAACTGATTTCATCGTTAACTGATTTCATCTTCATTTAACTGATTTCATCGTTAATTGATTTCATCGTTAACTGATTTCATCGTTAACTGATTTCATCGTTAACTGATTTCATCTTCATTTAACTGATTTCATCGTTAATTGATTTCATCGTTAACTGATTTCATCGTTAATTGATTTCATCGTTAACTGATTTCATCTTCATTTAACTGATTTCATCGTTAACTGATTTCATCTTCATTCTTCATTTAACTGATTTCATCTTTAACTGATTTCATCGTTAACTGATTTCATCTTCATTTAACTGATTTCATCGTTAATTGATTTCATCGTTAACTGATTTCATCGTTAATTGATTTCATCGTTAACTGATTTCATCTTCATTTAACTGATTTCATCGTTAACTGATTTCATCTTCATTCTTCATTTAACTGATTTCATCTTTAACTGATTTCATCGTTAACTGATTTCATCTTCATTTAACTGATTTCATCGTTAATTGATTTCATCGTTAACTGATTTCATCGTTAATTGATTTCATCGTCAACTGATTTCATCTTCATTTAACTGATTTCATCGTTAACTGATTTCATCTTCATTCTTCATTTAACTGATTTCATCGTTAACTGATTTCATCGTTAACTGATTTCATCTTCATTTAACTGATTTCATCGTTAATTGATTTCATCGTTAACTGATTTCATCGTTAACTGATTTCATCTTCATTTAACTGATTTCATCGTTAACTGATTTCATCTTCATTTAACTGATTTCATCGTTAACTGATTTCATCGTTAACTGATTTCATCGTTAACTGATTTCATCTTCATTTAACTGATTTCATCTTCATTTAACTGATTTCATCGTTAACTGATTTCATCTTCATTTAATTGATTTCATCGTTAACTGATTTCATCGTTAACTGATTTCATCGTTAACTGATTTCATCTTCATTTAACTGATTTCATCGTTAACTGATTTCATCTTCATTCTTCATTTAACTGATTTCATCTTTAACTGATTTCATCGTTAACTGATTTCATCTTCATTTAACTGATTTCATCGTTAATTGATTTCATCGTTAACTGATTTCATCGTTAACTGATTTCATCGTTAACTGATTTCATCTTCATTTAACTGATTTCATCGTTAATTGATTTCATCGTTAACTGATTTCATCGTTAATTGATTTCATCGTTAACTGATTTCATCTTCATTTAACTGATTTCATCGTTAACTGATTTCATCTTCATTCTTCATTTAACTGATTTCATCTTTAACTGATTTCATCGTTAACTGATTTCATCTTCATTTAACTGATTTCATCGTTAATTGATTTCATCGTTAACTGATTTCATCGTTAATTGATTTCATCGTTAACTGATTTCATCTTCATTTAACTGATTTCATCGTTAACTGATTTCATCTTCATTCTTCATTTAACTGATTTCATCTTTAACTGATTTCATCGTTAACTGATTTCATCTTCATTTAACTGATTTCATCGTTAACTGATTTCATCGTTAACTGATTTCATCTTCATTTAATTGATTTCATCGTTAACTGATTTCATCGTTAACTGATTTCATCGTTAACTGATTTCATCTTCATTTAACTGATTTCATCGTTAACTGATTTCATCGTTAACTGATTTCATCGTTAACTGATTTCATCTTCATTTAACTGATTTCATCGTTAACTGATTTCATCGTTAACTGATTTCATCTTCATTTAACTGATTTCATCGTTAACTGATTTCATCGTTAATTGATTTCATCGTTAACTGATTTCATTTTCATTCTTCATTTAACTGATTTCATCGTTAACTGATTTCATCGTTAACTGATTTCATCTTCATTTAACTGATTTCATCGTTAACTGATTTCATCGTTAATTGATTTCATCGTTAACTGATTTCATCTTCATTCTTCATTTAACTGATTTCATCGTTAACTGATTTCATCTTCATTTAACTGATTTCATCGTTAACTGATTTCATCGTTAACTGATTTCATCGTTAACTGATTTCATCTTCATTTAACTGATTTCATCGTTAACTGATTTCATCTTCATTCTTCATTTAACTGATTTCATCTTTAACTGATTTCATCGTTAACTGATTTCATCTTCATTTAACTGATTTCATCGTTAATTGATTTCATCGTTAACTGATTTCATCGTTAACTGATTTCATCTTCATTTAACTGATTTCATCGTTAACTGATTTCATCGTTAACTGATTTCATCTTTAACTGATTTCATCTTCATTTAACTGATTTCATCGTTAACTGATTTCATCGTTAACTGATTTCATCGTTAACTGATTTCATCGTTAACTGATTTCATCTTCATTTAACTGATTTCATTGTTAACTGATTTCATCGTTAACTGATTTCATCTTCATTTAACTGATTTCATCGTTAACTGATTTCATCGTTAACTGATTTCATCGTTAACTGATTTCATCTTCATTTAACTGATTTCATTTTCATTCTTCATTTAACTGATTTCATCGTTAACTGATTTCATCTTCATTTAACTGATTTCATCGTTAACTGATTTCATCGTTAACTGATTTCATCTTTAACTGATTTCATCGTTAACTGATTTCATCTTCATTTAACTGATTTCATCGTTAACTGATTTCATCTTCATTTAATTGATTTCATCGTTAACTGATTTCATCGTTAACTGATTTCATCGTTAACTGATTTCATCTTCATTTAACTGATTTCATCGTTAACTGATTTCATCGTTAACTGATTTCATCGTTAACTGATTTCATCGTTAACTGATTTCATCTTTAACTGATTTCATCGTTAACTGATTTCATCTTCATTTAACTGATTTCATCGTTAACTGATTTCATCTTCATTTAATTGATTTCATCGTTAACTGATTTCATCGTTAACTGATTTCATCGTTAACTGATTTCATCTTCATTTAACTGATTTCATCGTTAACTGATTTCATCTTCATTTAACTGATTTCATCGTTAACTGATTTCATCGTTAATTGATTTCATCGTTAACTGATTTCATTTTCATTCTTCATTTAACTGATTTCATCGTTAACTGATTTCATCGTTAACTGATTTCATCGTTAACTGATTTCATCTTCATTTAACTGATTTCATCGTTAACTGATTTCATCGTTAACTGATTTCATCTTCATTTAACTGATTTCATCGTTAACTGATTTCATCGTTAATTGATTTCATCGTTAACTGATTTCATTTTCATTCTTCATTTAACTGATTTCATCGTTAACTGATTTCATCGTTAACTGATTTCATCTTCATTTAACTGATTTCATCGTTAACTGATTTCATCGTTAATTGATTTCATCGTTAACTGATTTCATCTTCATTCTTCATTTAACTGATTTCATCGTTAACTGATTTCATCTTCATTTAACTGATTTCATCGTTAACTGATTTCATCGTTAACTGATTTCATCGTTAACTGATTTCATCTTCATTTAACTGATTTCATCGTTAACTGATTTCATCTTCATTCTTCATTTAACTGATTTCATCTTTAACTGATTTCATCGTTAACTGATTTCATCGTTAACTGATTTCATCTTCATTTAACTGATTTCATCGTTAACTGATTTCATCGTTAACTGATTTCATCTTCATTTAACTGATTTCATCGTTAACTGATTTCATCGTTAACTGATTTCATCTTTAACTGATTTCATCTTCATTTAACTGATTTCATCGTTAACTGATTTCATCGTTAACTGATTTCATCGTTAACTGATTTCATCGTTAACTGATTTCATCTTCATTTAACTGATTTCATTGTTAACTGATTTCATCGTTAACTGATTTCATCTTCATTTAACTGATTTCATCGTTAACTGATTTCATCGTTAACTGATTTCATCTTCATTTAACTGATTTCATTTTCATTCTTCATTTAACTGATTTCATCGTTAACTGATTTCATCTTCATTTAACTGATTTCATCGTTAACTGATTTCATCGTTAACTGATTTCATCGTTAACTGATTTCATCTTTAACTGATTTCATCGTTAACTGATTTCATCTTCATTTAACTGATTTCATCGTTAACTGATTTCATCTTCATTTAATTGATTTCATCGTTAACTGATTTCATCGTTAACTGATTTCATCTTCATTTAACTGATTTCATCGTTAACTGATTTCATCGTTAACTGATTTCATCGTTAACTGATTTCATCTTTAACTGATTTCATCGTTAACTGATTTCATCTTCATTTAACTGATTTCATCGTTAACTGATTTCATCTTCATTTAATTGATTTCATCGTTAACTGATTTCATCGTTAACTGATTTCATCGTTAACTGATTTCATCTTCATTTAACTGATTTCATCGTTAACTGATTTCATCGTTAACTGATTTCATCTTCATTTAACTGATTTCATCGTTAACTGATTTCATCGTTAATTGATTTCATCGTTAACTGATTTCATTTTCATTCTTCATTTAACTGATTTCATCGTTAACTGATTTCATCGTTAACTGATTTCATCTTCATTTAACTGATTTCATCGTTAACTGATTTCATCGTTAACTGATTTCATCTTCATTTAACTGATTTCATCGTTAACTGATTTCATCGTTAATTGATTTCATCGTTAACTGATTTCATTTTCATTCTTCATTTAACTGATTTCATCGTTAACTGATTTCATCGTTAACTGATTTCATCTTCATTTAATTGATTTCATCGTTAACTGATTTCATCGTTAACTGATTTCATCGTTAACTGATTTCATCTTCATTTAACTGATTTCATCGTTAACTGATTTCATCTTCATTTAACTGATTTCATCGTTAACTGATTTCATCGTTAATTGATTTCATCGTTAACTGATTTCATTTTCATTCTTCATTTAACTGATTTCATCGTTAACTGATTTCATCGTTAACTGATTTCATCTTCATTTAACTGATTTCATCGTTAACTGATTTCATCGTTAACTGATTTCATCTTCATTTAACTGATTTCATCGTTAACTGATTTCATCGTTAATTGATTTCATCGTTAACTGATTTCATTTTCATTCTTCATTTAACTGATTTCATCGTTAACTGATTTCATCGTTAACTGATTTCATCTTCATTTAACTGATTTCATCGTTAACTGATTTCATCGTTAATTGATTTCATCGTTAACTGATTTCATCTTCATTCTTCATTTAACTGATTTCATCGTTAACTGATTTCATCTTCATTTAACTGATTTCATCGTTAACTGATTTCATCGTTAACTGATTTCATCGTTAACTGATTTCATCTTCATTTAACTGATTTCATCGTTAACTGATTTCATCTTCATTCTTCATTTAACTGATTTCATCTTTAACTGATTTCATCGTTAACTGATTTCATCGTTAACTGATTTCATCTTCATTTAACTGATTTCATCGTTAACTGATTTCATCGTTAACTGATTTCATCTTCATTTAACTGATTTCATCGTTAACTGATTTCATCGTTAACTGATTTCATCTTTAACTGATTTCATCTTCATTTAACTGATTTCATCGTTAACTGATTTCATCGTTAACTGATTTCATCGTTAACTGATTTCATCGTTAACTGATTTCATCTTCATTTAACTGATTTCATTGTTAACTGATTTCATCGTTAACTGATTTCATCTTCATTTAACTGATTTCATCGTTAACTGATTTCATCGTTAACTGATTTCATCGTTAACTGATTTCATCTTTAACTGATTTCATCGTTAACTGATTTCATCTTCATTTAACTGATTTCATCGTTAACTGATTTCATCTTCATTTAATTGATTTCATCGTTAACTGATTTCATCGTTAACTGATTTCATCTTCATTTAACTGATTTCATCGTTAACTGATTTCATCGTTAACTGATTTCATCGTTAACTGATTTCATCTTTAACTGATTTCATCGTTAACTGATTTCATCTTCATTTAACTGATTTCATCGTTAACTGATTTCATCTTCATTTAATTGATTTCATCGTTAACTGATTTCATCGTTAACTGATTTCATCGTTAACTGATTTCATCTTCATTTAACTGATTTCATCGTTAACTGATTTCATCGTTAACTGATTTCATCTTCATTTAACTGATTTCATCGTTAACTGATTTCATCGTTAATTGATTTCATCGTTAACTGATTTCATTTTCATTCTTCATTTAACTGATTTCATCGTTAACTGATTTCATCGTTAACTGATTTCATCTTCATTTAACTGATTTCATCGTTAACTGATTTCATCGTTAACTGATTTCATCTTCATTTAACTGATTTCATCGTTAACTGATTTCATCGTTAATTGATTTCATCGTTAACTGATTTCATTTTCATTCTTCATTTAACTGATTTCATCGTTAACTGATTTCATCGTTAACTGATTTCATCTTCATTTAATTGATTTCATCGTTAACTGATTTCATCGTTAACTGATTTCATCGTTAACTGATTTCATCTTCATTTAACTGATTTCATCGTTAACTGATTTCATCTTCATTTAACTGATTTCATCGTTAACTGATTTCATCGTTAATTGATTTCATCGTTAACTGATTTCATTTTCATTCTTCATTTAACTGATTTCATCGTTAACTGATTTCATCGTTAACTGATTTCATCTTCATTTAACTGATTTCATCGTTAACTGATTTCATCGTTAACTGATTTCATCTTCATTTAACTGATTTCATCGTTAACTGATTTCATCGTTAATTGATTTCATCGTTAACTGATTTCATTTTCATTCTTCATTTAACTGATTTCATCGTTAACTGATTTCATCGTTAACTGATTTCATCTTCATTTAACTGATTTCATCGTTAACTGATTTCATCGTTAATTGATTTCATCGTTAACTGATTTCATCTTCATTCTTCATTTAACTGATTTCATCGTTAACTGATTTCATCTTCATTTAACTGATTTCATCGTTAACTGATTTCATCGTTAACTGATTTCATCGTTAACTGATTTCATCTTCATTTAACTGATTTCATCGTTAACTGATTTCATCTTCATTCTTCATTTAACTGATTTCATCTTTAACTGATTTCATCGTTAACTGATTTCATCGTTAACTGATTTCATCTTCATTTAACTGATTTCATCGTTAACTGATTTCATCGTTAACTGATTTCATCTTCATTTAACTGATTTCATCGTTAACTGATTTCATCGTTAACTGATTTCATCTTTAACTGATTTCATCTTCATTTAACTGATTTCATCGTTAACTGATTTCATCGTTAACTGATTTCATCGTTAACTGATTTCATCGTTAACTGATTTCATCTTCATTTAACTGATTTCATTGTTAACTGATTTCATCGTTAACTGATTTCATCTTCATTTAACTGATTTCATCGTTAACTGATTTCATCGTTAACTGATTTCATCTTCATTTAACTGATTTCATTTTCATTCTTCATTTAACTGATTTCATCGTTAACTGATTTCATCTTCATTTAACTGATTTCATCGTTAACTGATTTCATCGTTAACTGATTTCATCGTTAACTGATTTCATCTTTAACTGATTTCATCGTTAACTGATTTCATCTTCATTTAACTGATTTCATCGTTAACTGATTTCATCTTCATTTAATTGATTTCATCGTTAACTGATTTCATCGTTAACTGATTTCATCTTCATTTAACTGATTTCATCGTTAACTGATTTCATCGTTAACTGATTTCATCGTTAACTGATTTCATCTTTAACTGATTTCATCGTTAACTGATTTCATCTTCATTTAACTGATTTCATCGTTAACTGATTTCATCTTCATTTAATTGATTTCATCGTTAACTGATTTCATCGTTAACTGATTTCATCGTTAACTGATTTCATCTTCATTTAACTGATTTCATCGTTAACTGATTTCATCGTTAACTGATTTCATCTTCATTTAACTGATTTCATCGTTAACTGATTTCATCGTTAATTGATTTCATCGTTAACTGATTTCATTTTCATTCTTCATTTAACTGATTTCATCGTTAACTGATTTCATCGTTAACTGATTTCATCTTCATTTAACTGATTTCATCGTTAACTGATTTCATCGTTAACTGATTTCATCTTCATTTAACTGATTTCATCGTTAACTGATTTCATCGTTAATTGATTTCATCGTTAACTGATTTCATTTTCATTCTTCATTTAACTGATTTCATCGTTAACTGATTTCATCGTTAACTGATTTCATCTTCATTTAACTGATTTCATCGTTAACTGATTTCATCGTTAATTGATTTCATCGTTAACTGATTTCATCTTCATTCTTCATTTAACTGATTTCATCGTTAACTGATTTCATCTTCATTTAACTGATTTCATCGTTAACTGATTTCATCGTTAACTGATTTCATCGTTAACTGATTTCATCTTCATTTAACTGATTTCATTGTTAACTGATTTCATCGTTAACTGATTTCATCTTCATTTAACTGATTTCATCGTTAACTGATTTCATCGTTAACTGATTTCATCGTTAACTGATTTCATCTTCATTTAACTGATTTCATTTTCATTCTTCATTTAACTGATTTCATCGTTAACTGATTTCATCTTCATTTAACTGATTTCATCGTTAACTGATTTCATCGTTAACTGATTTCATCTTCATTTAACTGATTTCATCGTTAACTGATTTCATCTTCATTTAATTGATTTCATCGTTAACTGATTTCATCGTTAACTGATTTCATCGTTAACTGATTTCATCTTCATTTAACTGATTTCATCGTTAACTGATTTCATCGTTAACTGATTTCATCTTCATTTAACTGATTTCATTTTCATTCTTCATTTAACTGATTTCATCGTTAACTGATTTCATCTTCATTTAATTGATTTCATCGTTAACTGATTTCATCGTTAACTGATTTCATCGTTAACTGATTTCATCTTCATTTAACTGATTTCATCGTTAACTGATTTCATCGTTAACTGATTTCATCGTTAACTGATTTCATCTTCATTTAACTGATTTCATCGTTAACTGATTTCATCGTTAACTGATTTCATCTTCATTTAACTGATTTCATCTTCATTTAACTGATTTCATCGTTAACTGATTTCATCGTTAACTGATTTCATTTTCATTCTTCATTTAACTGATTTCATCGTAAACTGATTTCATCGTTAACTGATTTCATCTTCATTTAACTGATTTCATCGTTAACTGATTTCATCGTTAATTGATTTCATCGTTAACTGATTTCATCTTCATTCTTCATTTAACTGATTTCATCGTTAACTGATTTCATCTTCATTTAACTGATTTCATCGTTAACTGATTTCATCGTTAACTGATTTCATCTTCATTTAACTGATTTCATCGTTAACTGATTTCATCTTCATTCTTCATTTAACTGATTTCATCTTTAACTGATTTCATCGTTAACTGATTTCATCTTCATTTAACTGATTTCATCGTTAATTGATTTCATCGTTAACTGATTTCATCTTCATTTAACTGATTTCATCGTTAACTGATTTCATCTTCATTCTTCATTTAATTGATTTCATCGTTAACTGATTTCATCGTTAACTGATTTCATCGTTAACTGATTTCATCTTCATTTAACTGATTTCATCGTTAACTGATTTCATCGTTAACTGATTTCATCGTTAACTGATTTCATCTTCATTTAACTGATTTCATCGTTAACTGATTTCATCGTTAACTGATTTCATCTTCATTTAACTGATTTCATCGTTAACTGATTTCATCGTTAATTGATTTCATCGTTAACTGATTTCATTTTCATTCTTCATTTAACTGATTTCATCGTTAACTGATTTCATCGTTAACTGATTTCATCTTCATTTAACTGATTTCATCGTTAACTGATTTCATCGTTAATTGATTTCATCGTTAACTGATTTCATCTTCATTCTTCATTTAACTGATTTCATCGTTAACTGATTTCATCTTCATTTAACTGATTTCATCGTTAACTGATTTCATCGTTAACTGATTTCATCGTTAACTGATTTCATCTTCATTTAACTGATTTCATCGTTAACTGATTTCATCTTCATTCTTCATTTAACTGATTTCATCTTTAACTGATTTCATCGTTAACTGATTTCATCTTCATTTAACTGATTTCATCGTTAATTGATTTCATCGTTAACTGATTTCATCGTTAACTGATTTCATCTTCATTTAACTGATTTCATCGTTAACTGATTTCATCGTTAACTGATTTCATCTTTAACTGATTTCATCTTCATTTAACTGATTTCATCGTTAACTGATTTCATCGTTAACTGATTTCATCGTTAACTGATTTCATCTTCATTTAACTGATTTCATCTTCATTTAACTGATTTCATCGTTAACTGATTTCATCGTTAACTGATTTCATCTTCATTTAATTGATTTCATCGTTAACTGATTTCATCGTTAACTGATTTCATCGTTAACTGATTTCATCTTCATTTAACTGATTTCATCGTTAACTGATTTCATCGTTAACTGATTTCATCTTCATTTAATTGATTTCATCTTCATTTAACTGATTTCATCGTTAACTGATTTCATCGTTAACTGATTTCATCTTCATTTAACTGATTTCATCGTTAACTGATTTCATCGTTAATTGATTTCATCGTTAACTGATTTCATTTTCATTCTTCATTTAACTGATTTCATCGTTAACTGATTTCATCGTTAACTGATTTCATCTTCATTTAACTGATTTCATCGTTAACTGATTTCATCGTTAATTGATTTCATCGTTAACTGATTTCATCTTCATTCTTCATTTAACTGATTTCATCGTTAACTGATTTCATCTTCATTTAACTGATTTCATCGTTAACTGATTTCATCGTTAACTGATTTCATCGTTAACTGATTTCATCTTCATTTAACTGATTTCATCGTTAACTGATTTCATCTTCATTCTTCATTTAACTGATTTCATCTTTAACTGATTTCATCGTTAACTGATTTCATCTTCATTTAACTGATTTCATCGTTAATTGATTTCATCGTTAACTGATTTCATCGTTAACTGATTTCATCTTCATTTAACTGATTTCATCGTTAACTGATTTCATCGTTAACTGATTTCATCTTCATTTAACTGATTTCATCGTTAACTGATTTCATCGTTAACTGATTTCATCGTTAACTGATTTCATCTTCATTTAACTGATTTCATCGTTAACTGATTTCATCTTCATTCTTCATTTAACTGATTTCATCTTTAACTGATTTCATCGTTAACTGATTTCATCTTCATTTAACTGATTTCATCGTTAATTGATTTCATCGTTAACTGATTTCATCGTTAACTGATTTCATCTTCATTTAACTGATTTCATCGTTAACTGATTTCATCGTTAACTGATTTCATCATTAACTGATTTCATCTTCATTTAACTGATTTCATCGTTAACTGATTTCATCGTTAACTGATTTCATCGTTAACTGATTTCATCGTTAACTGATTTCATCTTCATTTAACTGATTTCATTGTTAACTGATTTCATCGTTAACTGATTTCATCTTCATTTAACTGATTTCATCGTTAACTGATTTCATCGTTAACTGATTTCATCGTTAACTGATTTCATCTTCATTTAACTGATTTCATTTTCATTCTTCATTTAACTGATTTCATCGTTAACTGATTTCATCTTCATTTAACTGATTTCATCGTTAACTGATTTCATCGTTAACTGATTTCATCGTTAACTGATTTCATCTTTAACTGATTTCATCGTTAACTGATTTCATCTTCATTTAACTGATTTCATCGTTAACTGATTTCATCTTCATTTAATTGATTTCATCGTTAACTGATTTCATCGTTAACTGATTTCATCTTCATTTAACTGATTTCATCGTTAACTGATTTCATCGTTAACTGATTTCATCGTTAACTGATTTCATCGTTAACTGATTTCATCTTCATTTAACTGATTTCATCGTTAACTGATTTCATCTTCATTTAATTGATTTCATCGTTAACTGATTTCATCGTTAACTGATTTCATCGTTAACTGATTTCATCTTCATTTAACTGATTTCATCGTTAACTGATTTCATCGTTAACTGATTTCATCTTCATTTAACTGATTTCATCGTTAACTGATTTCATCGTTAATTGATTTCATCGTTAACTGATTTCATCTTCATTTAACTGATTTCATCGTTAACTGATTTCATCGTTAACTGATTTCATCGTTAACTGATTTCATCGTTAACTGATTTCATCTTTAACTGATTTCATCGTTAACTGATTTCATCTTCATTTAACTGATTTCATCGTTAACTGATTTCATCTTCATTTAATTGATTTCATCGTTAACTGATTTCATCGTTAACTGATTTCATCGTTAACTGATTTCATCTTCATTTAACTGATTTCATCGTTAACTGATTTCATCGTTAACTGATTTCATCTTCATTTAACTGATTTCATCGTTAACTGATTTCATCGTTAATTGATTTCATCGTTAACTGATTTCATCTTCATTTAACTGATTTCATCGTTAACTGATTTCATCGTTAACTGATTTCATCTTTAACTGATTTCATCTTCATTTAACTGATTTCATCGTTAACTGATTTCATCGTTAACTGATTTCATCTTCATTTAATTGATTTCATCGTTAACTGATTTCATCGTTAACTGATTTCATCGTTAACTGATTTCATCTTCATTTAACTGATTTCATCGTTAACTGATTTCATCGTTAACTGATTTCATCGTTAACTGATTTCATCTTCATTTAACTGATTTCATCGTTAACTGATTTCATCGTTAACTGATTTCATCTTCATTTAACTGATTTCATCGTTAACTGATTTCATCGTTAATTGATTTCATCGTTAACTGATTTCATTTTCATTCTTCATTTAACTGATTTCATCGTTAACTGATTTCATCGTTAACTGATTTCATCTTCATTTAACTGATTTCATCGTTAACTGATTTCATCGTTAATTGATTTCATCGTTAACTGATTTCATCTTCATTCTTCATTTAACTGATTTCATCGTTAACTGATTTCATCTTCATTTAACTGATTTCATCGTTAACTGATTTCATCGTTAACTGATTTCATCGTTAACTGATTTCATCTTCATTTAACTGATTTCATCGTTAACTGATTTCATCTTCATTCTTCATTTAACTGATTTCATCTTTAACTGATTTCATCGTTAACTGATTTCATCTTCATTTAACTGATTTCATCGTTAATTGATTTCATCGTTAACTGATTTCATCGTTAACTGATTTCATCTTCATTTAACTGATTTCATCGTTAACTGATTTCATCGTTAACTGATTTCATCTTTAACTGATTTCATCTTCATTTAACTGATTTCATCGTTAACTGATTTCATCGTTAACTGATTTCATCGTTAACTGATTTCATCTTCATTTAACTGATTTCATTGTTAACTGATTTCATCGTTAACTGATTTCATCTTCATTTAACTGATTTCATCGTTAACTGATTTCATCGTTAACTGATTTCATCGTTAACTGATTTCATCTTCATTTAACTGATTTCATTTTCATTCTTCATTTAACTGATTTCATCGTTAACTGATTTCATCTTCATTTAACTGATTTCATCGTTAACTGATTTCATCGTTAACTGATTTCATCGTTAACTGATTTCATCTTTAACTGATTTCATCGTTAACTGATTTCATCTTCATTTAACTGATTTCATCGTTAACTGATTTCATCTTCATTTAATTGATTTCATCGTTAACTGATTTCATCGTTAACTGATTTCATCGTTAACTGATTTCATCTTCATTTAACTGATTTCATCGTTAACTGATTTCATCGTTAACTGATTTCATCGTTAACTGATTTCATCTTCATTTAACTGATTTCATCTTCATTTAACTGATTTCATCGTTAACTGATTTCATCGTTAACTGATTTCATCTTCATTTAATTGATTTCATCGTTAACTGATTTCATCGTTAACTGATTTCATCGTTAACTGATTTCATCTTCATTTAACTGATTTCATCGTTAACTGATTTCATCGTTAACTGATTTCATCTTCATTTAATTGATTTCATCGTTAACTGATTTCATCGTTAACTGATTTCATCGTTAACTGATTTCATCGTTAACTGATTTCATCTTCATTTAACTGATTTCATCGTTAACTGATTTCATCGTTAACTGATTTCATCGTTAACTGATTTCATCTTCATTTAACTGATTTCATCGTTAACTGATTTCATCGTTAACTGATTTCATCTTCATTTAACTGATTTCATCGTTAACTGATTTCATCGTTAATTGATTTCATCGTTAACTGATTTCATTTTCATTCTTCATTTAACTGATTTCATCGTTAACTGATTTCATCGTTAACTGATTTCATCTTCATTTAACTGATTTCATCGTTAACTGATTTCATCGTTAATTGATTTCATCGTTAACTGATTAAATCTTCATTCTTCATTTAACTGATTTCATCGTTAACTGATTTCATCTTCATTTAACTGATTTCATCGTTAACTGATTTCATCGTTAACTGATTTCATCTTCATTTAACTGATTTCATCGTTAACTGATTTCATCTTCATTCTTCATTTAACTGATTTCATCTTTAACTGATTTCATCTTTAACTGATTTCATCGTTAACTGATTTCATCTTCATTTAACTGATTTCATCGTTAATTGATTTCATCGTTAACTGATTTCATCGTTAACTGATTTCATCTTCATTTAACTGATTTCATCGTTAACTGATTTCATCGTTAACTGATTTCATCTTTAACTGATTTCATCTTCATTTAACTGATTTCATCGTTAACTGATTTCATCGTTAACTGATTTCATCTTCATTTAACTGATTTCATTGTTAACTGATTTCATCGTTAACTGATTTCATCTTCATTTAACTGATTTCATCGTTAACTGATTTCATCGTTAACTGATTTCATCGTCATTTAACTGATTTCATCATTAATTGATTTCATCGTTAACTGATTTCATCGTTAACTGATTTCATCTTCATTTAACTGATTTCATCGTTAACTGATTTCATCGTTAACTGATTTCATCGTTAACTGATTTCATCTTCATTTAACTGATTTCATCGTTAACTGATTTCATCTTCATTTAATTGATTTCATCGTTAACTGATTTCATCGTTAACTGATTTCATCTTCATTTAACTGATTTCATCGTTAACTGATTTCATCGTTAACTGATTTCATCGTTAACTGATTCCATCGTTAACTGATTTCATCGTTAACTGATTTCATCTTCATTTAACTGATTTCATCGTTAACTGATTTCATCGTTAACTGATTTCATCGTTAACTGATTTCATCTTCATTTAACTGATTTCATTGTTAACTGATTTCATCGTTAACTGATTTCATCTTCATTTAACTGATTTCATCGTTAACTGATTTCATCGTTAACTGATTTCATCGTTAACTGATTTCATCTTCATTTAACTGATTTCATTTTCATTCTTCATTTAACTGATTTCATCGTTAACTGATTTCATCTTCATTTAACTGATTTCATCGTTAACTGATTTCATCGTTAACTGATTTCATCTTCATTTAACTGATTTCATCGTTAACTGATTTCATCTTCATTTAATTGATTTCATCGTTAACTGATTTCATCGTTAACTGATTTCATCGTTAACTGATTTCATCTTCATTTAACTGATTTCATCGTTAACTGATTTCATCGTTAACTGATTTCATCTTCATTTAACTGATTTCATTTTCATTCTTCATTTAACTGATTTCATCGTTAACTGATTTCATCTTCATTTAATTGATTTCATCGTTAACTGATTTCATCGTTAACTGATTTCATCGTTAACTGATTTCATCTTCATTTAACTGATTTCATCGTTAACTGATTTCATCGTTAACTGATTTCATCGTTAACTGATTTCATCTTCATTTAACTGATTTCATCGTTAACTGATTTCATCGTTAACTGATTTCATCTTCATTTAACTGATTTCATCGTTAACTGATTTCATCGTTAATTGATTTCATCGTTAACTGATTTCATTTTCATTCTTCATTTAACTGATTTCATCGTTAACTGATTTCATCGTTAACTGATTTCATCTTCATTTAACTGATTTCATCGTTAACTGATTTCATCGTTAATTGATTTCATCGTTAACTGATTTCATCTTCATTCTTCATTTAACTGATTTCATCGTTAACTGATTTCATCTTCATTTAACTGATTTCATCGTTAACTGATTTCATCGTTAACTGATTTCATCGTTAACTGATTTCATCTTCATTTAACTGATTTCATCGTTAACTGATTTCATCTTCATTCTTCATTTAACTGATTTCATCGTTAACTGATTTCATCTTTAACTGATTTCATCGTTAACTGATTTCATCGTTAACTGATTTCATCTTCATTTAACTGATTTCATCGTTAACTGATTTCATCTTCATTCTTCATTTAACTGATTTCATCTTTAACTGATTTCATCGTTAACTGATTTCATCTTCATTTAACTGATTTCATCGTTAACTGATTTCATCGTTAACTGATTTCATCTTCATTTAACTGATTTCATCGTTAACTGATTTCATCTTCATTTAATTGATTTCATCGTTAACTGATTTCATCCTTAACTGATTTCATCTTCATTTAACTGATTTCATCGTTAACTGATTTCATCGTTAACTGATTTCATCTTCATTTAACTGATTTCATCGTTAACTGATTTCATCGTTAACTGATTTCATCTTCATTTAACTGATTTCATCGTTAACTGATTTCATCTTCATTTAACTGATTTCATCGTTAACTGATTTCATCGTTAACTGATTTCATCTTCATTTAACTGATTTCATCTTCATTTAACTGATTTCATCGTTAACTGATTTCATCGTTAACTGATTTCATCTTCATTTAACTGATTTCATCGTTAACTGATTTCATCGTTAACTGATTTCATCTTCATTTAACTGATTTCATCGTTAACTGATTTCATCGTTAACTGATTTCATCTTTAACTGATTTCATCGTTAACTGATTTCATCTTCATTTAACTGATTTCATCGTTAACTGATTTCATCTTCATTTAACTGATTTCATCGTTAACTGATTTCATCGTTAACTGATTTCATCTTCATTTAACTGATTTCATCGTTAACTGATTTCATCGTTAACTGATTTCATCTTTAACTGATTTCATCGTTAACTGATTTCATCTTCATTTAACTGATTTCATCGTTAACTGATTTCATCGTTAACTGATTTCATCTTCATTTAACTGATTTCATCGTTAACTGATTTCATCTTTAACTGATTTCATCGTTAACTGATTTCATCTTCATTTAACTGATTTCATCGTTAACTGATTTCATCGTTAACTGATTTCATCTTCATTTAACTGATTTCATCTTCATTTAACTGATTTCATCGTTAACTGATTTCATCTTCATTTAACTGATTTCATCGTTAACTGATTTCATCGTTAACTGATTTCATCTTCATTTAACTGATTCCATCGTTAACTGATTTCATCGTTAACTGATTTCATCTTCATTTAACTGATTCCATCGTTAACTGATTTCATCGTTAACTGATTTCATCGTTAACTGATTTCATCTTCATTTAACTGATTTCATCTTCATTTAACTGATTTCATCGTTAACTGATTTCATCTTCATTTAACTGATTTCATCGTTAACTGATTTCATCGTTAACTGATTTCATCTTCATTTAACTGATTTCATCGTTAACTGATTTCATCGTTAACTGATTCCATCGTTAACTGATTTCATCTTCATTTAACTGATTTCATCGTTAACTGATTTCATCTTCATTTAACTGATTCCATCGTTAACTGATTCCATCGTTAACTGATTTCATCGTTAACTGATTTCATCTTCATTTAACTGATTTCATTTTCATTCTTCATTTAACTGATTTCATCGTTAACTGATTTCATCTTCATTTAACTGATTTCATCGTTAACTGATTTCATCGTTAACTGATTTCATCTTCATTTAACTGATTTCATCGTTAACTGATTTCATCGTTAACTGATTTCATCTTCATTTAACTGATTTCATCGTTAACTGATTTCATCGTTAACTGATTTCATCTTCATTTAACTGATTTCATCGTTAACTGATTTCATCTTTAACTGATTTCATCGTTAACTGATTTCATCGTTAACTGATTTCATCTTCATTTAACTGATTTCATCGTTAACTGATTTCATCGTTAACTGATTTCATCTTTAACTGATTTCATCGTTAACTGATTTCATCTTCATTTAACTGATTTCATCGTTAACTGATTTCATCTTCATTTAACTGATTTCATCGTTAACTGATTTCATCGTTAACTGATTTCATCTTCATTTAACTGATTCCATCGTTAACTGATTTCATCGTTAACTGATTTCATCGTTAACTGATTTCATCTTCATTTAACTGATTTCATCGTTAACTGATTTCATCGTTAACTGATTTCATCTTTAACTGATTTCATCGTTAACTGATTTCATCTTCATTTAACTGATTTCATCGTTAACTGATTTCATCGTTAACTGATTTCATCGTTAACTGATTTCATCTTCATTTAACTGATTTCATCGTTAACTGATTTCATCGTTAACTGATTCCATCGTTAACTGATTTCATCGTTAACTGATTTCATCTTCATTTAACTGATTTCATCGTTAACTGATTTCATCGTTAACTGATTTCATCTTCATTTAACTGATTTCATCGTTAACTGATTTCATCGTTAACTGATTTCATCTTCATTTAACTGATTTCATCGTTAACTGATTTCATCGTTAATTGATTTCATCGTTAACTGATTTCATTTTCATTCTTCATTTAACTGATTTCATCTTCATTTAACTGATTTCATCGTTAACTGATTTCATCGTTAATTGATTTCATCGTTAACTGATTTCATCTTCATTCTTCATTTAACTGATTTCATCGTTAACTGATTTCATCTTCATTTAACTGATTTCATCGTTAACTGATTTCATCGTTAACTGATTTCATCGTTAACTGATTTCATCTTCATTTAACTGATTTCATCGTTAACTGATTTCATCTTCATTCTTCATTTAACTGATTTCATCTTTAACTGATTTCATCGTTAACTGATTTCATCTTCATTTAACTGATTTCATCGTTAATTGATTTCATCGTTAACTGATTTCATCGTTAACTGATTTCATCTTCATTTAACTGATTTCATCGTTAACTGATTTCATCGTTAACTGATTTCATCTTTAACTGATTTCATCTTCATTTAACTGATTTCATCGTTAACTGATTTCATCGTTAACTGATTTCATCGTTAACTGATTTCATCGTTAACTGATTTCATCTTCATTTAACTGATTTCATTGTTAACTGATTTCATCGTTAACTGATTTCATCTTCATTTAACTGATTTCATCGTTAACTGATTTCATCGTTAACTGATTTCATCGTTAACTGATTTCATATTCATTTAACTGATTTCATTTTCATTCTTCATTTAACTGATTTCATCGTTAACTGATTTCATCTTCATTTAACTGATTTCATCGTTAACTGATTTCATCGTTAACTGATTTCATCTTTAACTGATTTCATCGTTAACTGATTTCATCTTCATTTAACTGATTTCATCGTTAACTGATTTCATCTTCATTTAATTGATTTCATCGTTAACTGATTTCATCGTTAACTGATTTCATCGTTAACTGATTTCATCTTCATTTAACTGATTTCATCGTTAACTGATTTCATCGTTAACTGATTTCATCTTTAACTGATTTCATCGTTAACTGATTTCATCTTCATTTAACTGATTTCATCGTTAACTGATTTCATCTTCATTTAATTGATTTCATCGTTAACTGATTTCATCGTTAACTGATTTCATCGTTAACTGATTTCATCTTCATTTAACTGATTTCATCGTTAACTGATTTCATCGTTAACTGATTTCATCTTCATTTAACTGATTTCATCGTTAACTGATTTCATCTTCATTTAATTGATTTCATCGTTAACTGATTTCATCGTTAACTGATTTCATCGTTAACTGATTTCATCTTCATTTAACTGATTTCATCGTTAACTGATTTCATCGTTAACTGATTCCATCGTTAACTGATTTCATCGTTAACTGATTTCATCTTCATTTAACTGATTTCATCGTTAACTGATTTCATCGTTAACTGATTTCATCGTTAACTGATTTCATCTTCATTTAACTGATTTCATTGTTAACTGATTTCATCGTTAACTGATTTCATCTTCATTTAACTGATTTCATCGTTAACTGATTTCATCGTTAACTGATTTCATCGTTAACTGATTTCATCTTCATTTAACTGATTTCATTTTCATTCTTCATTTAACTGATTTCATCGTTAACTGATTTCATCTTCATTTAACTGATTTCATCGTTAACTGATTTCATCGTTAACTGATTTCATCGTTAACTGATTTCATCTTTAACTGATTTCATCGTTAACTGATTTCATCTTCATTTAACTGATTTCATCGTTAACTGATTTCATCTTCATTTAATTGATTTCATCGTTAACTGATTTCATCGTTAACTGATTTCATCGTTAACTGATTTCATCTTCATTTAACTGATTTCATCGTTAACTGATTTCATCTTCATTTAATTGATTTCATCGTTAACTGATTTCATCGTTAACTGATTTCATCGTTAACTGATTTCATCTTCATTTAACTGATTTCATCGTTAACTGATTTCATCGTTAACTGATTTCATCGTTAACTGATTTCATCTTCATTTAACTGATTTCATCGTTAACTGATTTCATCGTTAACTGATTTCATCTTCATTTAACTGATTTCATTTTCATTCTTCATTTAACTGATTTCATCGTTAACTGATTTCATCTTCATTTAATTGATTTCATCGTTAACTGATTTCATCGTTAACTGATTTCATCGTTAACTGATTTCATCTTCATTTAACTGATTTCATCGTTAACTGATTTCATCGTTAACTGATTTCATCGTTAACTGATTTCATCGTTAACTGATTTCATCTTCATTTAACTGATTTCATCGTTAACTGATTTCATCGTTAACTGATTTCATCTTCATTTAACTGATTTCATCGTTAACTGATTTCATCGTTAATTGATTTCATCGTTAACTGATTTCATTTTCATTCTTCATTTAACTGATTTCATCGTTAACTGATTTCATCGTTAACTGATTTCATCTTCATTTAACTGATTTCATCGTTAACTGATTTCATCGTTAATTGATTTCATCGTTAACTGATTTCATCTTCATTCTTCATTTAACTGATTTCATCGTTAACTGATTTCATCTTCATTTAACTGATTTCATCGTTAACTGATTTCATCGTTAACTGATTTCATCTTCATTTAACTGATTTCATCGTTAACTGATTTCATCTTCATTCTTCATTTAACTGATTTCATCGTTAACTGATTTCATCTTTAACTGATTTCATCGTTAACTGATTTCATCGTTAACTGATTTCATCTTCATTTAACTGATTTCATCGTTAACTGATTTCATCGTTAACTGATTTCATCTTTAACTGATTTCATCGTTAACTGATTTCATCTTCATTTAACTGATTTCATCGTTAACTGATTTCATCTTCATTTAACTGATTTCATCGTTAACTGATTTCATCGTTAACTGATTTCATCTTCATTTAACTGATTCCATCGTTAACTGATTTCATCGTTAACTGATTTCATCGTTAACTGATTTCATCTTCATTTAACTGATTTCATCGTTAACTGATTTCATCGTTAACTGATTTCATCTTTAACTGATTTCATCGTTAACTGATTTCATCTTCATTTAACTGATTTCATCGTTAACTGATTTCATCGTTAACTGATTTCATCGTTAACTGATTTCATCTTCATTTAACTGATTTCATCGTTAACTGATTTCATCGTTAACTGATTCCATCGTTAACTGATTTCATCGTTAACTGATTTCATCTTCATTTAACTGATTTCATCGTTAACTGATTTCATCTTCATTTAACTGATTTCATCGTTAACTGATTTCATCGTTAACTGATTTCATCGTTAACTGATTTCATCTTCATTTAACTGATTTCATTTTCATTCTTCATTTAACTGATTTCATCGTTAACTGATTTCATCTTCATTTAACTGATTTCATCGTTAACTGATTTCATCTTCATTTAACTGATTTCATCGTTAACTGATTTCATCTTCATTTAATTGATTTCATCGTTAACTGATTTCATCGTTAACTGATTTCATCGTTAACTGATTTCATCTTCATTTAACTGATTTCATCGTTAACTGATTTCATCGTTAACTGATTCCATCGTTAACTGATTTCATCTTCATTTAACTGATTTCATCGTTAACTGATTTCATCGTTAACTGATTTCATCTTCATTTAACTGATTTCATCGTTAACTGATTTCATCTTTAACTGATTTCATCGTTAACTGATTTCATCGTTAACTGATTTCATCTTCATTTAACTGATTTCATCGTTAACTGATTTCATCGTTAACTGATTTCATCGTTAACTGATTTCATCTTCATTTAACTGATTTCATCGTTAACTGATTTCATCGTTAACTGATTTCATCTTCATTTAACTGATTTCATCGTTAACTGATTTCATCGTTAACTGATTCCATCGTTAACTGATTTCATCTTTAACTGATTTCATCGTTAACTGATTTCATCTTCATTTAACTGATTTCATCGTTAACTGATTTCATCTTCATTCAACTGATTTCATCGTTAACTGATTTCGTCTTCATTTAACTGATTTCATCGTTAACTGATTTCATCTTTAACTGATTTCATCGTTAACTGATTTCATCTTCATTTAACTGATTTCATCGTTAACTGATTTCATCTTCATTTAACTGATTTCATCGTTAACTGATTTCATCGTTAACTGATTTCATCGTTAACTGATTTCATCTTCATTTAACTGATTTCATCGTTCACTGATTTCATCGTTAACTGATTTCATCTTCATTTAACTGATTTCATCGTTAACTGATTTCATCGTTAACTGATTTCATCGTTAACTGATTTCATCTTCATTCAACTGATTTCATCGTTAACTGATTTCGTCTTCATTTAACTGATTTCATCGTTAACTGATTTCATCTTTAACTGATTTCATCGTTAACTGATTTCATCTTCATTTAACTGATTTCATCGTTAACTGATTTCATCGTTAACTGATTTCATCGTTAACTGATTTCATCTTCATTTAACTGATTCCATCGTTAACTGATTTCATCGTTAACTGATTTCATCTTCATTTAACTGATTTCATCGTTAACTTATTTCATCGTTAACTGATTCCATCGTTAACTGATTTCATCTTTAACTGATTTCATCGTTAACTGATTTCATCTTCATTTAACTGATTTCATCGTTAACTGATTTCATCTTCATTTAATTGATTTCATCGTTAACTGATTTCATCCTTAACTGATTTCATCTTCATTTAACTGATTTCATCGTTAACTGATTTCATCGTTAACTGATTTCATCTTCATTTAACTGATTTCATCGTTAACTGATTTCATCGTTAACTGATTTCATCTTCATTTAACTGATTTCATCGTTAACTGATTTCATCTTCATTTAACTGATTTCATCGTTAACTGATTTCATCGTTAACTGATTTCATCTTCATTTAACTGATTTCATCGTTAACTGATTTCATCGTTAACTGATTTCATCTTCATTTAACTGATTTCATCGTTAACTGATTTCATCGTTAACTGATTTCATCTTTAACTGATTTCATCGTTAACTGATTTCATCTTCATTTAACTGATTTCATCGTTAACTGATTTCATCTTCATTTAACTGATTTCATCGTTAACTGATTTCATCGTTAACTGATTTCATCTTCATTTAACTGATTTCATCGTTAACTGATTTCATCGTTAACTGATTTCATCTTTAACTGATTTCATCGTTAACTGATTTCATCTTCATTTAACTGATTTCATCGTTAACTGATTTCATCGTTAACTGATTTCATCTTCATTTAACTGATTTCATCGTTAACTGATTTCATCTTTAACTGATTTCATCGTTAACTGATTTCATCTTCATTTAACTGATTTCATCGTTAACTGATTTCATCGTTAACTGATTTCATCTTCATTTAACTGATTTCATCTTCATTTAACTGATTTCATCGTTAACTGATTTCATCTTCATTTAACTGATTTCATCGTTAACTGATTTCATCGTTAACTGATTTCATCTTCATTTAACTGATTCCATCGTTAACTGATTTCATCGTTAACTGATTTCATCTTCATTTAACTGATTCCATCGTTAACTGATTTCATCGTTAACTGATTTCATCGTTAACTGATTTCATCTTCATTTAACTGATTTCATCTTCATTTAACTGATTTCATCGTTAACTGATTTCATCTTCATTTAACTGATTCCATCGTTAACTGATTCCATCGTTAACTGATTTCATCGTTAACTGATTTCATCTTCATTTAACTGATTTCATTTTCATTCTTCATTTAACTGATTTCATCGTTAACTGATTTCATCTTCATTTAACTGATTTCATCGTTAACTGATTTCATCGTTAACTGATTTCATGGTTAACTGATTTCATCTTCATTTAACTGATTTCATCGTTAACTGATTTCATCGTTAACTGATTTCATCTTTAACTGATTTCATCGTTAACTGATTTCATCTTCATTTAACTGATTTCATCGTTAACTGATTTCATCTTCATTTAACTGATTCCATCGTTAACTGATTTCATCGTTAACTGATTTCATCGTTAACTGATTTCATCTTCATTTAACTGATTTCATCGTTAACTGATCTCATCGTTAACTGATCTCATCGTTAACTGATTCCATCGTTAACTGATTTCACCGTGAACTGATTTCATCTTCATTTAACTGATTCCATCGTTAACTGATTTCATCGTTAACTGATTTCATCGTTAACTGATTTCATCTTTAACTGATTTCATCGTTAACTGATTTCATCTTCATTTAACTGATTTCATTTTCATTCTTCATTTAACTGATTTCATCGTTAACTGATTTCATCGTTAACTGATTTCATCTTCATTTAACTGATTTCATCGTTAACTGATTTCATCGTTAATTGATTTCATCGTTAACTGATTTCATCTTCATTCTTCATTTAACTGATTTCATCGTTAACTGATTTCATCGTTAACTGATTTCATCTTCATTTAACTGATTTCATCGTTAACTGATTTCATCTTCATTCTTCATTTTACTGATTTCATCTTTAACTGATTTCATCGTTAACTGATTTCATCTTCATTTAACTGATTTCATCGTTAATTGATTTCATCGTTAACTGATTTCATCGTTAACTGATTTCATCTTCATTTAACTGATTTCATCGTTAAATGATTTCATCGTTAACTGATTTCATCTTTAACTGATTTCATCTTCATTTAACTGATTTCATCGTTAACTGATTTCATCGTTAACTGATTTCATCGTTAACTGATTTCATCGTTAACTGATTTCATCTTCATTTAACTGATTCCATCGTTAACTGATTTCATCGTTAACTGATTTCATCTTTAACTGATTTCATCGTTAACTGATTTCATCTTCATTTAACTGATTTCATCGTTAACTGATTTCATCGTTAACTGATTTCATCTTTAACTGATTTCATCGTTAACTGATTTCATCTTCATTTAACTGATTTCATCGTTAACTGATTTCATCTTCATTTAACTGATTCCATCGTTAACTGATTCCATCGTTAACTGATTTCATCGTTAACTGATTTCATCTTCATTTAACTGATTTCATTTTCATTCTTCATTTAACTGATTTCATCGTTAACTGATTTCATCTTCATTTAACTGATTTCATCGTTAACTGATTTCATCGTTAACTGATTTCATCGTTAACTGATTTCATCTTCATTTAACTGATTTCATCGTTAACTGATTTCATCGTTAACTGATTTCATCTTCATTTAACTGATTTCATCGTTAACTGATTTCATCTTCATTTAACTGATTCCATCGTTAACTGATTTCATCGTTAACTGATTTCATCGTTAACTGATCTCATCGTTAACTGATTCCATCGTTAACTGATTTCACCGTGAACTGATTTCATCTTCATTTAACTGATTCCATCGTTAACTGATTTCATCGTTAACTGATTTCATCGTTAACTGATTTCATCTTCATTTAACTGATTTCATTTTCATTCTTCATTTAACTGATTTCATCGTTAACTGATTTCATCGTTAACTGATTTCATCTTCATTTAACTGATTTCATCGTTAACTGATTTCATCGTTAACTGATTTCATCGTTAACTGATTTCATCTTCATTCTTCATTTAACTGATTTCATCTTTAACTGATTTCATCGTTAACTGATTTCATCTTCATTTAACTGATTTCATCGTTAATTGATTTCATCGTTAACTGATTTCATCTTTAACTGATTTCATCTTCATTTAACTGATTTCATCGTTAATTGATTTCATCGTTAACTGATTTCATCTTCATTTAACTGATTTCATCGTTAACTAATTTCATCGTTAACTGATTTCATCTTTAACTGATTTCATCTTCATTTAACTGATTTCATCGTTAACTGATTTCATCGTTAACTGATTTCATCGTTAACTGATTTCATCTTCATTTAACTGATTTCATCTTCATTTAACTGATTTCATCTTCATTTAACTGATTTCATCGTTAACTGATTTCATCGTTAACTGATTTCATCTTTAACTGATTTCATCGTTAACTGATTTCATCTTCATTTAACTGATTCCATCGTTAACTGATTTCATCGTTAACTGATTTCATCTTTAACTGATTTCATCGTTAACTGATTTCATCTTTAACTGATTTCATCGTTAACTGATTTCATCTTCATTTAACTGATTTCATCGTTAACTGATTCCATCGTTAACTGATTTCATCGTTAACTGATTTCATCTTTAACTGATTTCATCGTTAACTGATTTCATCTTCATTTAACTGATTTCATCGTTAACTGATTTCATCGTTAACTGATTTCATCTTTAACTGATTTCATCGTTAACTGATTTCATCTTCATTTAATTGATTTCATCGTTAACTGATTTCATCGTTAACTGATTTCATCGTTAACTGATTTCATCTTCATTTAACTGATTTCATCGTTAACTGATTTCATCGTTAACTGATTCCATCGTTAACTGATTTCATCGTTAACTGATTTCATCGTTAACTGATTTCATCTTCATTTAACTGATTTCATCGTTAACTGATTTCATCGTTAACTGATTTCATCTTCATTTAACTGATTTCATCGTTAACTGATTTCATCGTTAACTGATTTCATCGTTAACTGATTCCATCGTTAACTGATTTCATCTTTAACTGATTTCATCGTTAACTGATTTCATCTTCATTTAACTGATTTCATCGTTAACTGATTTCATCTTCATTTAACTGATTTCATCGTTAAGTGATTTCATCGTTAACTGATTTCATCGTTAACTGATTTCATCTTCATTTAACTGATTTCATCGTTAACTGATTTCATCGTTAACTGATTTCATCTTCATTTAACTGATTTCATCGTTAACTGATTTCATCTTCATTTAACTGATTTCATCGTTAACTGATTTCATCGTTAACTGATTTCATCGTTAACTGATTTCATCTTCATTCTTCATTTAACTGATTTCATCGTTAACTGATTTCATCGTTAACTGATTTCATCTTCATTTAACTGATTTCATCGTTAATTGATTTCATCGTTAACTGATTTCATCGTTAACTGATTTCATCTTCATTTAACTGATTTCATCGTTAACTGATTTCATCGTTAACTGATTTCATCTTTAACTGATTTCATCTTCATTTAACTGATTTCATCGTTAACTGATTTCATCTTCATTTAACTGATTTCATCTTCATTTAACTGATTTCATCGTTAACTGATTTCATCTTCATTTAACTGATTTCATCGTTAACTGATTTCATCGTTAACTGATTTCATCGTTAACTGATTTCATCGTTAACTGATTCCATCGTTAACTGATTTCATCGTTAACTGATTTCATCTTCATTTAACTGATTCCATCGTTAACTGATTCCATCGTTAACTGATTTCATCGTTAACTGATTTCATCTTCATTTAACTGATTTCATTTTCATTCTTCATTTAACTGATTTCATCGTTAACTGATTTCATCTTCATTTAACTGATTTCATCGTTAACTGATTTCATCGTTAACTGATTTCATCGTTAACTGATTTCATCTTCATTTAACTGATTTCATCGTTAACTGATTTCATCGTTAACTGATTCCATCGTTAACTGATTTCATCGTTAACTGATTTCATCTTCATTTAACTGATTTCATCGTTAACTGATTTCATCTTCATTTAACTGATTTCATCGTTAACTGATTTCATCGTTAACTGATTTCATCGTTAACTGATTTCATCTTCATTTAACTGATTTCATTTTCATTCTTCATTTAACTGATTTCATCGTTAACTGATTTCATCTTCATTTAACTGATTTCATCGTTAACTGATTTCATCTTCATTTAACTGATTTCATCGTTAACTGATTTCATCGTTAACTGATTTCATCGTTAACTGATTTCATCGTTAACTGATTTCATCTTCATTTAACTGATTTCATCGTTAACTGATTTCATCGTTAACTGATTCCATCGTTAACTGATTTCATCGTTAACTGATTTCATCTTCATTTAACTGATTTCATCGTTAACTGATTTCATCGTTAACTGATTTCATCTTCATTTAACTGATTTCATCGTTAACTGATTTCATCTTTAACTGATTTCATCGTTAACTGATTTCATCGTTAACTGATTTCATCTTCATTTAACTGATTTCATCGTTAACTGATTTCATCGTTAACTGATTTCATCGTTAACTGATTTCATCTTCATTTAACTGATTTCATCGTTAACTGATTTCATCGTTAACTGATTTCATCTTCATTTAACTGATTTCATCGTTAACTGATTTCATCGTTAACTGATTTCATCTTTAACTGATTTCATCGTTAACTGATTTCATCTTCATTTAACTGATTTCATCGTTAACTGATTTCATCTTCATTCAACTGATTTCATCGTTAACTGATTTCGTCTTCATTTAACTGATTTCATCGTTAACTGATTTCATCTTTAACTGATTTCATCGTTAACTGATTTCATCTTCATTTAACTGATTTCATCGTTAACTGATTTCATCTTCATTTAACTGATTTCATCGTTAACTGATTTCATCGTTAACTGATTTCATCGTTAACTGATTTCATCGTTAACTGATTCCATCGTTAACTGATTTCATCGTTAACTGATTTCATCTTCATTTAACTGATTCCATCGTTAACTGATTCCATCGTTAACTGATTTCATCGTTAACTGATTTCATCTTCATTTAACTGATTTCATTTTCATTCTTCATTTAACTGATTTCATCGTTAACTGATTTCATCTTCATTTAACTGATTTCATCGTTAACTGATTTCATCGTTAACTGATTTCATCGTTAACTGATTTCATCTTCATTTAACTGATTTCATCGTTAACTGATTTCATCGTTAACTGATTTCATCGTTAACTGATTTCATCTTCATTTAACTGATTTCATCGTTAACTGATTTCATCGTTAACTGATTCCATCGTTAACTGATTTCATCGTTAACTGATTTCATCTTCATTTAACTGATTTCATCGTTAACTGATTTCATCTTCATTTAACTGATTTCATCGTTAACTGATTTCATCGTTAACTGATTTCATCGTTAACTGATTTCATCTTCATTTAACTGATTTCATTTTCATTCTTCATTTAACTGATTTCATCGTTAACTGATTTCATCTTCATTTAACTGATTTCATCGTTAACTGATTTCATCTTCATTTAACTGATTTCATCGTTAACTGATTTCATCGTTAACTGATTTCATCGTTAACTGATTTCATCTTCATTTAACTGATTTCATCGTTAACTGATTTCATCGTTAACTGATTCCATCGTTAACTGATTTCAACGTTAACTGATTTCATCTTCATTTAACTGATTTCATCGTTAACTGATTTCATCGTTAACTGATTTCATCTTCATTTAACTGATTTCATCGTTAACTGATTTCATCTTTAACTGATTTCATCGTTAACTGATTTCATCGTTAACTGATTTCATCTTCATTTAACTGATTTCATCGTTAACTGATTTCATCGTTAACTGATTTCATCGTTAACTGATTTCATCTTCATTTAACTGATTTCATCGTTAACTGATTTCATCGTTAACTGATTTCATCTTCATTTAACTGATTTCATCGTTAACTGATTTCATCGTTAACTGATTCCATCGTTAACTGATTTCATCTTTAACTGATTTCATCGTTAACTGATTTCATCTTCATTTAACTGATTTCATCGTTAACTGATTTCATCTTCATTCAACTGATTTCATCGTTAACTGATTTCGTCTTCATTTAACTGATTTCATCGTTAACTGATTTCATCTTTAACTGATTTCATCGTTAACTGATTTCATCTTCATTTAACTGATTTCATCGTTAACTGATTTCATCGTTAACTGATTTCATCGTTAACTGATTTCATCTTCATTTAACTGATTTCATCGTTAACTGATTTCATCGTTAACTGATTTCATCGTTAACTGATTTCATCTTCATTTAACTGATTTCATCGTTAACTGATTTCATCGTTAACTGATTTCATCTTCATTTAACTGATTTCATCGTTAACTGATTTCATCTTCATTCAACTGATTTCATCGTTAACTGATTTCGTCTTCATTTAACTGATTTCATCGTTAACTGATTTCATCTTTAACTGATTTCATCGTTAACTGATTTCATCTTCATTTAACTGATTTCATCGTTAACTGATTTCATCGTTAACTGATTTCATCGTTAACTGATTTCATCTTCATTTAACTGATTCCATCGTTAACTGATTTCATCGTTAACTGATTTCATCTTCATTTAACTGATTTCATCGTTAACTTATTTCATCGTTAACTGATTCCATCGTTAACTGATTTCATCTTTAACTGATTTCATCGTTAACTGATTTCATCTTCATTTAACTGATTTCATCGTTAACTGATTTCATCTTCATTTAATTGATTTCATCGTTAACTGATTCCATCGTTAACTGATTTCATCGTTAACTGATTTCATCTTCATTTAACTGATTTCATCGTTAACTGATTTCATCTTCATTTAACTGATTTCATCGTTAACTGATTTCATCGTTAACTGATTTCATCTTCATTTAACTGATTTCATTTTCATTCTTCATTTAACTGATTTCATCGTTAACTGATTTCATCTTCATTTAACTGATTTCATCGTTAACTGATTTCATCTTCATTTAACTGATTTCATCGTTAACTGATTTCATCGTTAACTGATTTCATCTTCATTTAACTGATTTCATCGTTAACTGATTTCATCGTTAACTGATTCCATCGTTAACTGATTTCATCGTTAACTGATTTCATCTTCATTTAACTGATTTCATCGTTAACTGATTTCATCGTTAACTGATTTCATCTTCATTTAACTGATTTCATCGTTAACTGATTTCATCTTTAACTGATTTCATCGTTAACTGATTTCATCGTTAACTGATTTCATCTTCATTTAACTGATTTCATCGTTAACTGATTTCATCGTTAACTGATTTCATCGTTAACTGATTTCATCTTCATTTAACTGATTTCATCGTTAACTGATTTCATCGTTAACTGATTTCATCTTCATTTAACTGATTTCATCGTTAACTGATTTCATCGTTAACTGATTCCATCGTTAACTGATTTCATCTTTAACTGATTTCATCGTTAACTGATTTCATCTTCATTTAACTGATTTCATCGTTAACTGATTTCATCTTCATTCAACTGATTTCATCGTTAACTGATTTCGTCTTCATTTAACTGATTTCATCGTTAACTGATTTCATCTTTAACTGATTTCATCGTTAACTGATTTCATCTTCATTTAACTGATTTCATCGTTAACTGATTTCATCGTTAACTGATTTCATCGTTAACTGATTTCATCTTCATTTAACTGATTTCATCGTTAACTGATTTCATCGTTAACTGATTTCATCGTTAACTGATTTCATCTTCATTTAACTGATTTCATCGTTCACTGATTTCATCGTTAACTGATTTCATCTTCATTTAACTGATTTCATCGTTAACTGATTTCATCGTTAACTGATTTCATCTTCATTTAACTGATTTCATCGTTAACTGATTTCATCTTCATTCAACTGATTTCATCGTTAACTGATTTCGTCTTCATTTAACTGATTTCATCGTTAACTGATTTCATCTTTAACTGATTTCATCGTTAACTGATTTCATCTTCATTTAACTGATTTCATCGTTAACTGATTTCATCGTTAACTGATTTCATCGTTAACTGATTTCATCTTCATTTAACTGATTCCATCGTTAACTGATTTCATCGTTAACTGATTTCATCTTCATTTAACTGATTTCATCGTTAACTTATTTCATCGTTAACTGATTCCATCGTTAACTGATTTCATCTTTAACTGATTTCATCGTTAACTGATTTCATCTTCATTTAACTGATTTCATCGTTAACTGATTTCATCTTCATTTAATTGATTTCATCGTTAACTGATTTCATCCTTAACTGATTTCATCTTCATTTAACTGATTTCATCGTTAACTGATTTCATCGTTAACTGATTTCATCTTCATTTAACTGATTTCATCGTTAACTGATTTCATCGTTAACTGATTTCATCTTCATTTAACTGATTTCATCGTTAACTGATTTCATCGTTAACTGATTTCATCTTTTACTGATTTCATCTTCATTTAACTGATTTCATCGTTAACTGATTTCATCGTTAACTGATTTCATCTTTAACTGATTTCATCGTTAACTGATTTCATCTTCATTTAACTGATTTCATCTTTAACTGATTTCATCGTTAACTGATTTCATCTTCATTTAACTGATTTCATCGTTAACTGATTTCATCGTTAACTGATTTCATCTTTAACTGATTTCATCGTTAACTGATTTCATCTTCATTTAACTGATTTCATCGTTAACTGATTCCATCGTTAACTGATTTCATCGTTAACTGATTTCATCTTTAACTGATTTCATCGTTAACTGATTTCATCTTCATTTAACTGATTTCATCGTTAACTGATTTCATCGTTAACTGATTTCATCTTTAACTGATTTCATCGTTAACTGATTTCATCTTCATTTAATTGATTTCATCGTTAACTGATTTCATCGTTAACTGATTTCATCGTTAACTGATTTCATCTTCATTTAACTGATTTCATCGTTAACTGATTTCATCGTTAACTGATTCCATCGTTAACTGATTTCATCGTTAACTGATTTCATCGTTAACTGATTTCATCTTCATTTAACTGATTTCATCGTTAACTGATTTCATCGTTAACTGATTTCATCTTCATTTAACTGATTTCATCGTTAACTGATTTCATCGTTAACTGATTTCATCGTTAACTGATTCCATCGTTAACTGATTTCATCTTTAACTGATTTCATCGTTAACTGATTTCATCTTCATTTAACTGATTTCATCGTTAACTGATTTCATCTTCATTTAACTGATTTCATCGTTAAGTGATTTCATCGTTAACTGATTTCATCGTTAACTGATTTCATCTTCATTTAACTGATTTCATCGTTAACTGATTTCATCTTCATTTAACTGATTTCATCGTTAACTGATTTCATCTTCATTTAACTGATTTCATCGTTAACTGATTTCATCGTTAACTGATTTCATCGTTAACTGATTTCATCTTCATTCTTCATTTAACTGATTTCATCGTTAACTGATTTCATCGTTAACTGATTTCATCTTCATTTAACTGATTTCATCGTTAATTGATTTCATCGTTAACTGATTTCATCGTTAACTGATTTCATCTTCATTTAACTGATTTCATCGTTAACTGATTTCATCGTTAACTGATTTCATCTTTAACTGATTTCATCTTCATTTAACTGATTTCATCGTTAACTGATTTCATCGTTAACTGATTTCATCTTCATTTAACTGATTTCATCTTCATTTAACTGATTTCATCGTTAACTGATTTCATCTTCATTTAACTGATTTCATCGTTAACTGATTTCATCGTTAACTGATTTCATCGTTAACTGATTTCATCTTCATTTAACTGATTTCATCGTTAACTGATTTCATCGTTAACTGATTCCATCGTTAACTGATTTCATCGTTAACTGATTTCATCTTCATTTAACTGATTCCATCGTTAACTGATTCCATCGTTAACTGATTTCATCGTTAACTGATTTCATCTTCATTTAACTGATTTCATTTTCATTCTTCATTTAACTGATTTCATCGTTAACTGATTTCATCTTCATTTAACTGATTTCATCGTTAACTGATTTCATCTTCATTTAACTGATTTCATCGTTAACTGATTTCATCTTCATTTAACTGATTCCATCGTTAACTGATTCCATCGTTAACTGATTTCATCGTTAACTGATTTCATCTTCATTTAACTGATTTCATTTTCATTCTTCATTTAACTGATTTCATCGTTAACTGATTTCATCGTTAACTGATTTCATCTTCATTTAACTGATTTCATCGTTAACTGATTTCATCGTTAACTGATTTCATCGTTAACTGATTTCATCTTCATTTAACTGATTTCATCGTTAACTGATTTCATCGTTAACTGATTTCATCTTCATTTAACTGATTTCATCGTTAACTGATTTCATCGTTAACTGATTTCATCTTCATTTAACTGATTTCATCGTTAACTGATTTCATCTTCATTTAACTGATTCCATCGTTAACTGATTTCATCGTTAACTGATTTCATCTTCATTTAACTGATTTCATCGTTAACTGATTTCATCGTTAACTGATCTCATCGTTAACTGATTCCATCGTTAACTGATTTCACCGTGAACTGATTTCATCTTCATTTAACTGATTCCATCGTTAACTGATTTCATCGTTAACTGATTTCATCGTTAACTGATTTCATCTTCATTTAACTGATTTCATTTTCATTCTTCATTTAACTGATTTCATCGTTAACTGATTTCATCGTTAACTGATTTCATCTTTAACTGATTTCATCGTTAACTGATTTCATCTTCATTTAACTGATTTCATCGTTAACTGATTTCATCTTCATTTAACTGATTCCATCTTTAACTGATTCCATCGTTAACTGATTTCATCGTTAACTGATTTCATCTTCATTTAACTGATTTCATTTTCATTCTTCATTTAACTGATTTCATCGTTAACTGATTTCATCGTTAACTGATTTCATCTTCATTTAACTGATTTCATCGTTAACTGATTTCATCGTTAACTGATTTCATCTTCATTTAACTGATTTCATCGTTAACTGATTTCATCGTTAACTGATTTCATCTTCATTTAACTGATTTCATCGTTAACTGATTTCATCTTCATTTAACTGATTCCATCGTTAACTGATTTCATCGTTAACTGATTTCATCTTCATTTAACTGATTTCATCGTTAACTGATTTCATCGTTAACTGATCTCATCGTTAACTGATTCCATCGTTAACTGATTTCACCGTGAACTGATTTCATCTTCATTTAACTGATTCCATCGTTAACTGATTTCATCGTTAACTGATTTCATCGTTAACTGATTTCATCTTCATTTAACTGATTTCATTTTCATTCTTCATTTAACTGATTTCATCGTTAACTGATTTCATCGTTAACTGATTTCATCGTTAACTGATTTCATCGTTAACTGATTTCATCTTCATTCTTCATTTAACTGATTTCATCTTTAACTGATTTCATCGTTGACTGATTTCATCTTCATTTAACTGATTTCATCGTTAATTGATTTCATCGTTAACTGATTTCATCTTTAACTGATTTCATCTTCATTTAACTGATTTCATCGTTAATTGATTTCATCGTTAACTGATTTCATCTTCATTTAACTGATTTCATCGTTAACTGATTTCATCGTTAACTGATTTCATCTTTAACTGATTTCATCTTCATTTAACTGATTTCATCGTTAACTGATTTCATCGTTAACTGATTTCATCTTCATTTAACTGATTTCATCGTTAACTGATTTCATCGTTAACTGATTTCATCTTTAACTGATTTCATCGTTAACTGATTTCATCTTCATTTAACTGATTCCATCGTTAACTGATTTCATCGTTAACTGATTTCATCTTTAACTGATTTCATCGTTAACTGATTTCATCTTCATTTAACTGATTTCATCGTTAACTGATTTCATCGTTAACTGATTTCATCTTTAACTGATTTCATCGTTAACTGATTTCATCTTCATTTAACTGATTTCATCGTTAACTGATTCCATCGTTAACTGATTTCATCGTTAACTGATTTCATCGTTAACTGATTTCATCTTTAACTGATTTCATCGTTAACTGATTTCATCTTCATTTAACTGATTTCATCGTTAACTGATTTCATCTTCATTTAATTGATTTCATCGTTAACTGATTTCATCGTTAATTGATTTCATCGTTAACTGATTTCATCTTCATTTAACTGATTTCATCGTTAACTGATTTCATCGTTAACTGATTCCATCGTTAACTGATTTCATCGTTAACTGATTTCATCGTTAACTGATTTCATCTTCATTTAACTGATTTCATCGTTAACTGATTTCATCGTTAACTGATTTCATCTTCATTTAACTGATTTCATCGTTAACTGATTTCATCGTTAACTGATTTCATCGTTAACTGATTTCATCGTTAACTGATTTCATCTTCATTTAACTGATTTCATCGTTAACTGATTTCATCGTTAACTGATTTCATCTTTAACTGATTTCATCGTTAACTGATTTCATCTTCATTTAACTGATTTCATCGTTAACTGATTTCATCGTTAACTGATCTCATCGTTAACTGATTCCATCGTTAACTGATTTCACCGTGAACTGATTTCATCTTCATTTAACTGATTCCATCGTTAACTGATTTCATCGTTAACTGATTTCATCGTTAACTGATTTCATCTTCATTTAACTGATTTCATTTTCATTCTTCATTTAACTGATTTCATCGTTAACTGATTTCATCGTTAACTGATTTCATCTTTAACTGATTTCATCGTTAACTGATTTCATCTTCATTTAACTGATTTCATCGTTAACTGATTTCATCTTCATTTAACTGATTCCATCTTTAACTGATTCCATCGTTAACTGATTTCATCGTTAACTGATTTCATCTTCATTTAACTGATTTCATTTTCATTCTTCATTTAACTGATTTCATCGTTAACTGATTTCATCGTTAACTGATTTCATCTTCATTTAACTGATTTCATCGTTAACTGATTTCATCGTTAACTGATTTCATCTTCATTTAACTGATTTCATCGTTAACTGATTTCATCGTTAACTGATTTCATCTTCATTTAACTGATTCCATCGTTAACTGATTTCATCGTTAACTGATTTCATCGTTAACTGATTTCATCTTCATTTAACTGATTTCATTTTCATTCTTCATTTAACTGATTTCATCGTTAACTGATTTCATCGTTAACTGATTTCATCGTTAACTGATTTCATCTTCATTCTTCATTTAACTGATTTCATCTTTAACTGATTTCATCGTTAACTGATTTCATCTTCATTTAACTGATTTCATCGTTAACTGATTTCATCGTTAACTGATTTCATCGTTAACTGATTTCATCTTCATTCTTCATTTAACTGATTTCATCTTTAACTGATTTCATCGTTAACTGATTTCATCTTCATTTAACTGATTTCATCGTTAATTGATTTCATCGTTAACTGATTTCATCTTTAACTGATTTCATCTTCATTTAACTGATTTCATCGTTAATTGATTTCATCGTTAACTGATTTCATCTTCATTTAACTGATTTCATCGTTAACTGATTTCATCGTTAACTGATTTCATCTTTAACTGATTTCATCTTCATTTAACTGATTTCATCGTTAACTGATTTCATCGTTAACTGATTTCATCTTCATTTAACTGATTTCATCTTCATTTAACTGATTTCATCGTTAACTGATTTCATCGTTAACTGATTTCATCTTTAACTGATTTCATCGTTAACTGATTTCATCTTCATTTAACTGATTCCATCGTTAACTGATTTCATCGTTAACTGATTTCATCTTTAACTGATTTCATCGTTAACTGATTTCATCTTCATTTAACTGATTTCATCGTTAACTGATTTCATCGTTAACTGATTTCATCTTTAACTGATTTCATCGTTAACTGATTTCATCTTCATTTAACTGATTTCATCGTTAACTGATTCCATCGTTAACTGATTTCATCGTTAACTGATTTCATCTTTAACTGATTTCATCGTTAACTGATTTCATCTTCATTTAACTGATTTCATCGTTAACTGATTTCATCTTCATTTAATTGATTTCATCGTTAACTGATTTCATCGTTAATTGATTTCATCGTTAACTGATTTCATCGTTAACTGATTTCATCGTTAACTGATTTCATCGTTAACTGATTCCATCGTTAACTGATTTCATCGTTAACTGATTTCATCGTTAACTGATTTCATCTTCATTTAACTGATTTCATCGTTAACTGATTTCATCGTTAACTGATTTCATCTTCATTTAACTGATTTCATCGTTAACTGATTTCATCGTTAACTGATTTCATCGTTAACTGATTTCATCGTTAACTGATTTCATCTTCATTTAACTGATTTCATCGTTAACTGATTTCATCGTTAACTGATTTCATCGTTAACTGATTTCATCGTTAACTGATTTCATCTTCATTTAACTGATTTCATCGTTAACTGATTTCATCGTTAACTGATTCCATCGTTAACTGATTTCATCTTTAACTGATTTCATCGTTAACTGATTTCATCTTCATTTAACTGATTTCATCGTTAACTGATTTCATCTTCATTTAACTGATTTCATCGTTAAGTGATTTCATCGTTAACTGATTTCATCGTTAACTGATTTCATCTTCATTTAACTGATTTCATCGTTAACTGATTTCATCGTTAACTGATTTCATCTTCATTTAACTGATTTCATCGTTAACTGATTTCATCTTCATTTAACTGATTTCATCGTTAACTGATTTCATCGTTAACTGATTTCATCTTCATTCTTCATTTAACTGATTTCATCGTTAACTGATTTCATCTTCATTCTTCATTTAACTGATTTCATCGTTAACTGATTTCATCGTTAACTGATTTCATCTTCATTTAACTGATTTCATCGTTAATTGATTTCATCGTTAACTGATTTCATCGTTAACTGATTTCATCTTCATTTAACTGATTTCATCGTTAACTGATTTCATCTTTAACTGATTTCATCTTTAACTGATTTCATCTTCATTTAACTGATTTCATCGTTAACTGATTTCATCGTTAACTGATTTCATCTTCATTTAACTGATTTCATCTTCATTTAACTGATTTCATCGTTAACTGATTTCATCTTCATTTAACTGATTTCATCGTTAACTGATTTCATCGTTAACTGATTTCATCGTTAACTGATTTCATCTTCATTTAACTGATTTCATCGTTAACTGATTTCATCGTTAACTGATTCCATCGTTAACTGATTTCATCTTCATTTAACTGATTTCATCGTTAACTGATTTCATCTTCATTTAACTGATTCCATCGTTAACTGATTCCATCGTTAACTGATTTCATCGTTAACTGATTTCATCTTCATTTAACTGATTTCATTTTCATTCTTCATTTAACTGATTTCATCGTTAACTGATTTCATCTTCATTTAACTGATTTCATCGTTAACTGATTTCATCGTTAACTGATTTCATCTTCATTTAACTGATTTCATCGTTAACTGATTTCATCGTTAACTGATTTCATCTTCATTTAACTGATTTCATCTTTAACTGATTTCATCGTTAACTGATTTCATCTTCATTTAACTGATTTCATCGTTAACTGATTTCATCTTCATTTAACTGATTCCATCGTTAACTGATTCCATCGTTAACTGATTTCATCGTTAACTGATTTCATCTTCATTTAACTGATTTCATCGTTAACTGATCTCATCGTTAACTGATCTCATCGTTAACTGATTCCATCGTTAACTGATTTCACCGTGAACTGATTTCATCTTCATTTAACTGATCTCATCGTTAACTGATCTCATCGTTAACTGATTTCATCGTTAACTGATTTCATCGTTAACTGATTTCATCTTTAACTGATTTCATCGTTAACTGATTTCATCTTCATTTAACTGATTTCATTTTCATTCTTCATTTAACTGATTTCATCGTTAACTGATTTCATCTTCATTTAACTGATCTCATCGTTAACTGATCTCATCGTTAACTGATTTCATCGTTAACTGATTTCATCGTTAACTGATTTCATCTTTAACTGATTTCATCGTTAACTGATTTCATCTTCATTTAACTGATTTCATTTTCATTCTTCATTTAACTGATTTCATCGTTAACTGATTTCATCGTTAACTGATTTCATCTTCATTTAACTGATTTCATCGTTAACTGATTTCATCGTTAATTGATTTCATCGTTAACTGATTTCATCTTCATTCTTCATTTAACTGATTTCATCTTCATTCTTCATTTAACTGATTTCATCTTTAACTGATTTCATCGTTAACTGATTTCATCTTCATTTAACTGATTTCATCGTTAACTGATTTCATCGTTAACTGATTTCATCGTTAACTGATTTCATCTTCATTTAACTGATTTCATCGTTAACTGATTTCATCTTCATTCTTCATTTAACTGATTTCATCTTTAACTGATTTCATCGTTAACTGATTTCATCTTCATTTAACTGATTTCATCGTTAATTGATTTCATCGTTAACTGATTTCATCGTTAACTGATTTCATCGTTAACTGATTTCATCTTCATTTAACTGATTTCATCGTTAACTGATTTCATCGTTAACTGATTTCATCTTTAACTGATTTCATCTTCATTTAACTGATTTCATCTTCATTTAACTGATTTCATCGTTAACTGATTTCATCGTTAACTGATTTCATCTTAATTTAACTGATTTCATCTTCATTTAACTGATTTCATCGTTAACTGATTTCATCGTTAACTGATTTCATCTTCATTTAACTGATTTCATCGTTAACTGATTTCATCGTTAACTGATTTCATCTTTAACTGATTTCATCGTTAACTGATTTCATCTTCATTTAACTGATTTCATCGTTAACTGATTTCATCTTCATTTAACTGATTCCATCGTTAACTGATTCCATCGTTAACTGATTTCATCGTTAACTGATTTCATCTTCATTTAACTGATTTCATTTTCATTCTTCATTTAACTGATTTCATCGTTAACTGATTTCATCGTTAACTGATTTCATCTTCATTTAACTGATTTCATCGTTAACTGATTTCATCGTTAACTGATTTCATCTTCATTTAACTGATTTCATCGTTAACTGATTTCATCGTTAACTGATTTCATCTTCATTTAACTGATTTCATCGTTAACTGATTTCATCTTCATTTAACTGATTCCATCGTTAACTGATTTCATCGTTAACTGATTTCATCTTTAACTGATTTCATCTTCATTTAACTGATTTCATCGTTAACTGATTTCATCGTTAACTGATTTCATCTTCATTTAACTGATTTCGTCTTCATTTTACTGATTTCATCGTTAACTGATTTCATCGTTAACTGATTTCATCTTTAACTGATTTCATCGTTAACTGATTTCATCTTCATTTAACTGATTCCATCGTTAACTGATTTCATCGTTAACTGATTTCATCTTTAACTGATTTCATCGTTAACTGATTTCATCTTCATTTAACTGATTTCATCGTTAACTGATTTCATCGTTAACTGATTTCATCTTTAACTGATTTCATCGTTAACTGATTTCATCTTCATTTAACTGATTTCATCGTTAACTGATTCCATCGTTAACTGATTTCATCGTTAACTGATTTCATCTTTAACTGATTTCATCGTTAACTGATTTCATCTTCATTTAACTGATTTCATCGTTAACTGATTTCATCGTTAACTGATTTCATCTTTAACTGATTTCATCGTTAACTGATTTCATCTTCATTTAACTGATTTCATCTTCATTTAACTGATTTCATCGTTAACTGATTCCATCGTTAACTGATTTCATCTTTAACTGATTTCATCGTTAACTGATTTCATCTTCATTTAACTGATTTCATCGTTAACTGATTTCATCTTCATTTAACTGATTTCATCGTTAAGTGATTTCATCGTTAACTGATTTCATCGTTAACTGATTTCATCGTTAACTGATTTCATCTTCATTTAACTGATTTCATCGTTAACTGATTTCATCGTTAACTGATTTCATCTTCATTTAACTGATTTCATCGTTAACTGATTTCATCGTTAACTGATTCCATCGTTAACTGATTTCATCGTTAACTGATTTCATCGTTAACTGATTTCATCGTTAACTGATTTCATCTTCATTTAACTGATTTCATCGTTAACTGATTTCATCTTCATTTAACTGATTTCATCGTTAACTGATTTCATCGTTAACTGATTTCATCTTCATTTAACTGATTTCATCGTTAACTGATTTCATCGTTAACTGATTTCATCGTTAACTGATTTCATCTTCATTTAACTGATTTCATCGTTAACTGATTTCATCTTCATTTAACTGATTTCATCGTTAACTGATTTCATCGTTAACTGATTTCATCTTCATTTAACTGATTTCATCGTTAACTGATTTCATCTTCATTTAACTGATTCCATCGTTAACTGATTTCATCGTTAACTGATTTCATCGTTAACTGATTTCATCTTCATTTAACTGATTTCATCGTTAACTGATTTCATCGTTAACTGATCTCATCGTTAACTGATTCCATCGTTAACTGATTTCACCGTGAACTGATTTCATCTTCATTTAACTGATTCCATCGTTAACTGATTTCATCGTTAACTGATTTCATCGTTAACTGATTTCATCTTCATTTAACTGATTTCATTTTCATTCTTCATTTAACTGATTTCATCGTTAACTGATTTCATCGTTAACTGATTTCATCGTTAACTGATTTCATCGTTAACTGATTTCATCTTCATTCTTCATTTAACTGATTTCATCTTTAACTGATTTCATCGTTAACTGATTTCATCTTCATTTAACTGATTTCATCGTTAATTGATTTCATCGTTAACTGATTTCATCGTTAACTGATTTCATCTTCATTTAACTGATTTCATCGTTAACTGATTTCATCGTTAACTGATTTCATCTTTAACTGATTTCATCTTCATTTAACTGATTTCATCTTCATTTAACTGATTTCATCGTTAACTGATTTCATCTTCATTTAACTGATTTCATCTTCATTTAACTGATTTCATCTTCATTTAACTGATTCCATCGTTAACTGATTTCATCGTTAACTGATTTCATCTTTAACTGATTTCATCGTTAACTGATTTCATCTTCATTTAACTGATTTCATCGTTAACTGATTTCATCGTTAACTGATTTCATCTTTAACTGATTTCATCGTTAACTGATTTCATCTTCATTTAACTGATTTCATCGTTAACTGATTTCATCTTCATTTAATTGATTTCATCGTTAACTGATTTCATCGTTAACTGATTTCATCGTTAACTGATTTCATCTTCATTTAACTGATTTCATCGTTAACTGATTTCATCGTTAACTGATTCCATCGTTAACTGATTTCATCGTTAACTGATTTCATCGTTAACTGATTTCATCTTCATTTAACTGATTTCATCGTTAACTGATTTCATCTTCATTTAACTGATTTCATCTTTAACTGATTTCATCATTAACTGATTTCATCGTTAACTGATTCCATCGTTAACTGATTTCATCTTTAACTGATTTCATCGTTAACTGATTTCATCTTCATTTAACTGATTTCATCGTTAACTGATTTCATCTTCATTTAACTGATTTCATCGTTAAGTGATTTCATCGTTAACTGATTTCATCGTTAACTGATTTCATCGTTAACTGATTTCATCTTCATTTAACTGATTTCATCGTTAACTGATTTCATCGTTAACTGATTTCATCTTCATTTAACTGATTTCATCGTTAACTGATTTCATCGTTAACTGATTTCATCTTCATTTAACTGATTTCATCGTTAACTGATTTCATCGTTAACTGATTTCATCGTTAACTGATTTCATCTTCATTCTTCATTTAACTGATTTCATCGTTAACTGATTTCATCGTTAACTGATTTCATCTTCATTTAACTGATTTCATCGTTAATTGATTTCATCGTTAACTGATTTCATCGTTAACTGATTTCATCTTCATTTAACTGATTTCATCGTTAACTGATTTCATCGTTAACTGATTTCATCTTCATTTAACTGATTTCATCGTTAATTGATTTCATCGTTAACTGATTTCATCGTTAACTGATTTCATCGTTAACTGATTTCATCTTCATTTAACTGATTTCATCGTTAACTGATTTCATCGTTAACTGATTTCATCTTTAACTGATTTCATCTTCATTTAACTGATTTCATCTTCATTTAACTGATTTCATCGTTAACTGATTTCATCGTTAACTGATTTCATCTTAATTTAACTGATTTCATCTTCATTTAACTGATTTCATCGTTAACTGATTTCATCGTTAACTGATTTCATCTTCATTTAACTGATTTCATCGTTAACTGATTTCATCGTTAACTGATTTCATCGTTAACTGATTTCATCTTCATTTAACTGATTTCATCGTTAACTGATTTCATCTTCATTTAACTGATTCCATCGTTAACTGATTCCATCGTTAACTGATTTCATCGTTAACTGATTTCATCTTCATTTAACTGATTTCATCGTTAACTGATTTCATCGTTAACTGATTTCATCTTCATTTAACTGATTTCATCGTTAACTGATTTCATCGTTAACTGATTTCATCTTCATTTAACTGATTTCATCGTTAACTGATTTCATCGTTAACTGATTTCATCGTTAACTGATTTCATCTTCATTCTTCATTTAACTGATTTCATCGTTAACTGATTTCATCGTTAACTGATTTCATCTTCATTTAACTGATTTCATCGTTAATTGATTTCATCGTTAACTGATTTCATCGTTAACTGATTTCATCTTCATTTAACTGATTTCATCGTTAACTGATTTCATCGTTAACTGATTTCATCTTTAACTGATTTCATCTTCATTTAACTGATTTCATCGTTAACTGATTTCATCGTTAACTGATTTCATCGTTAACTGATTTCATCGTTAACTGATTTCATCTTCATTTAACTGATTTCATCGTTAACTGATTTCATCTTCATTCTTCATTTAACTGATTTCATCTTTAACTGATTTCATCGTTAACTGATTTAATCTTCATTTAACTGATTTCATCGTTAATTGATTTCATCGTTAACTGATTTCATCGTTAACTGATTTCATCGTTAACTGATTTCATCTTCATTTAACTGATTTCATCGTTAACTGATTTCATCGTTAACTGATTTCATCTTTAACTGATTTCATCTTCATTTAACTGATTTCATCTTCATTTAACTGATTTCATCGTTAACTGATTTCATCGTTAACTGATTTCATCTTAATTTAACTGATTTCATCTTCATTTAACTGATTTCATCGTTAACTGATTTCATCGTTAACTGATTTCATCTTCATTTAACTGATTTCATCGTTAACTGATTTCATCGTTAACTGATTTCATCGTTAACTGATTTCATCTTCATTTAACTGATTTCATCGTTAACTGATTTCATCTTCATTTAACTGATTCCATCGTTAACTGATTCCATCGTTAACTGATTTCATCGTTAACTGATTTCATCTTCATTTAACTGATTTCATTTTCATTCTTCATTTAACTGATTTCATCGTTAACTGATTTCATCGTTAACTGATTTCATCTTCATTTAACTGATTTCATCGTTAACTGATTTCATCGTTAACTGATTTCATCTTCATTTAACTGATTTCATCGTTAACTGATTTCATCGTTAACTGATTTCATCTTCATTTAACTGATTTCATCGTTAACTGATTTCATCTTCATTTAACTGATTCCATCGTTAACTGATTTCATCGTTAACTGATTTCATCTTTAACTGATTTCATCTTCATTTAACTGATTTCGTCTTCATTTTACTGATTTCATCGTTAACTGATTTCATCGTTAACTGATTTCATCTTTAACTGATTTCATCGTTAACTGATTTCATCTTCATTTAACTGATTCCATCGTTAACTGATTTCATCGTTAACTGATTTCATCTTTAACTGATTTCATCGTTAACTGATTTCATCTTCATTTAACTGATTTCATCGTTAACTGATTTCATCGTTAACTGATTTCATCTTTAACTGATTTCATCGTTAACTGATTTCATCTTCATTTAACTGATTTCATCGTTAACTGATTCCATCGTTAACTGATTTCATCGTTAACTGATTTCATCTTTAACTGATTTCATCGTTAACTGATTTCATCTTCATTTAACTGATTTCATCGTTAACTGATTTCATCGTTAACTGATTTCATCTTTAACTGATTTCATCGTTAACTGATTTCATCTTCATTTAACTGATTTCATCTTCATTTAACTGATTTCATCGTTAACTGATTCCATCGTTAACTGATTTCATCTTTAACTGATTTCATCGTTAACTGATTTCATCTTCATTTAACTGATTTCATCGTTAACTGATTTCATCTTCATTTAACTGATTTCATCGTTAAGTGATTTCATCGTTAACTGATTTCATCGTTAACTGATTTCATCGTTAACTGATTTCATCTTCATTTAACTGATTTCATCGTTAACTGATTTCATCGTTAACTGATTTCATCTTCATTTAACTGATTTCATCGTTAACTGATTTCATCGTTAACTGATTCCATCGTTAACTGATTTCATCGTTAACTGATTTCATCGTTAACTGATTTCATCTTCATTTAACTGATTTCATCGTTAACTGATTTCATCTTCATTTAACTGATTTCATCGTTAACTGATTTCATCGTTAACTGATTTCATCTTCATTTAACTGATTTCATCGTTAACTGATTTCATCTTCATTTAACTGATTTCATCGTTAACTGATTTCATCGTTAACTGATTTCATCTTCATTTAACTGATTCCATCGTTAACTGATTTCATCGTTAACTGATTTCATCGTTAACTGATTTCATCTTCATTTAACTGATTTCATCGTTAACTGATTTCATCGTTAACTGATTTCATCGTTAACTGATTTCATCTTCATTTAACTGATTTCATCGTTAACTGATTTCATCGTTAACTGATTTCATCTTCATTTAACTGATTTCATTTTCATTCTTCATTTAACTGATTTCATCGTTAACTGATTTCATCGTTAACTGATTTCATCTTCATTTAACTGATTTCATCGTTAACTGATTTCATCGTTAACTGATTTCATCGTTAACTGATTTCATCTTCATTTAACTGATTTCATCGTTAACTGATTTCATCGTTAACTGATTTCATCTTCATTTAACTGATTTCATCGTTAACTGATTTCATCTTCATTTAACTGATTCCATCGTTAACTGATTTCATCGTTAACTGATTTCATCGTTAACTGATTTCATCTTCATTTAACTGATTTCATCGTTAACTGATCTCATCGTTAACTGATTCCATCGTTAACTGATTTCACCGTGAACTGATTTCATCTTCATTTAACTGATTCCATCGTTAACTGATTTCATCGTTAACTGATTTCATCGTTAACTGATTTCATCTTCATTTAACTGATTTCATTTTCATTCTTCATTTAACTGATTTCATCGTTAACTGATTTCATCGTTAACTGATTTCATCGTTAACTGATTTCATCTTCATTTAACTGATTTCATCGTTAATTGATTTCATCGTTAACTGATTTCATCGTTAACTGATTTCATCTTCATTTAACTGATTTCATCGTTAACTGATTTCATCGTTAACTGATTTCATCGTTAACTGATTTCATCTTTAACTGATTTCATCTTCATTTAACTGATTTCATCTTCATTTAACTGATTTCATCGTTAACTGATTTCATCTTCATTTAACTGATTTCATCTTCATTTAACTGATTTCATCTTCATTTAACTGATTCCATCGTTAACTGATTTCATCGTTAACTGATTTCATCGTTAACTGATTTCATCTTCATTTAACTGATTTCATCGTTAACTGATTTCATCTTTAACTGATTTCATCGTTAACTGATTTCATCTTCATTTAACTGATTTCATCGTTAACTGATTTCATCTTCATTTAATTGATTTCATCGTTAACTGATTTCATCGTTAACTGATTTCATCGTTAACTGATTTCATCTTCATTTAACTGATTTCATCGTTAACTGATTCCATCGTTAACTGATTTCATCGTTAACTGATTTCATCGTTAACTGATTTCATCTTCATTTAACTGATTTCATCGTTAACTGATTTCATCTTCATTTAACTGATTTCATCTTTAACTGATTTCATCGTTAACTGATTTCATCGTTAACTGATTTCATCGTTAACTGATTTCATCTTCATTTAACTGATTTCATCGTTAACTGATTTCATCTTCATTTAACTGATTTCATCGTTAAGTGATTTCATCGTTAACTGATTTCATCGTTAACTGATTTCATCGTTAACTGATTTCATCTTCATTTAACTGATTTCATCGTTAACTGATTTCATCGTTAACTGATTTCATCTTCATTTAACTGATTTCATCGTTAACTGATTTCATCGTTAACTGATTTCATCTTCATTTAACTGATTTCATCGTTAACTGATTTCATCGTTAACTGATTTCATCGTTAACTGATTTCATCGTTAACTGATTTCATCTTCATTCTTCATTTAACTGATTTCATCGTTAACTGATTTCATCGTTAACTGATTTCATCTTCATTTAACTGATTTCATCGTTAATTGATTTCATCGTTAACTGATTTCATCGTTAACTGATTTCATCTTCATTTAACTGATTTCATCGTTAACTGATTTCATCGTTAACTGATTTCATCTTTAACTGATTTCATCTTCATTTAACTGATTTCATCGTTAACTGATTTCATCGTTAACTGATTTCATCTTCATTTAACTGATTTCATCTTCATTTAACTGATTTCATCGTTAACTGATTTCATCGTTAACTGATTTCATCTTTAACTGATTTCATCGTTAACTGATTTCATCTTCATTTAACTGATTCCATCGTTAACTGATTTCATCGTTAACTGATTTCATCTTCATTTAACTGATTTCATCGTTAACTGATTTCATCGTTAACTGATTTCATCTTTAACTGATTTCATCGTTAACTGATTTCATCTTCATTTAACTGATTTCATCGTTAACTGATTTCATCTTCATTTAACTGATTTCATCGTTAACTGATTTCATCGTTAACTGATTTCATCTTCATTTAACTGATTCCATCGTTAACTGATTTCATCGTTAACTGATTTCATCGTTAACTGATTTCATCTTCATTTAACTGATTTCATCGTTAACTGATTTCATCGTTAACTGATTTCATCGTTAACTGATTTCATCTTCATTTAACTGATTTCATCGTTAACTGATTTCATCGTTAACTGATTTCATCGTTAACTGATTTCATCGTTAACTGATTTCATCTTCATTTAACTGATTTCATTTTCATTCTTCATTTAACTGATTTCATCGTTAACTGATTTCATCGTTAACTGATTTCATCTTCATTTAACTGATTTCATCGTTAACTGATTTCATCGTTAACTGATTTCATCGTTAACTGATTTCATCTTCATTTAACTGATTTCATCGTTAACTGATTTCATCGTTAACTGATTTCATCTTCATTTAACTGATTTCATCGTTAACTGATTTCATCTTCATTTAACTGATTCCATCGTTAACTGATTTCATCGTTAACTGATTTCATCGTTAACTGATTTCATCTTCATTTAACTGATTTCATCGTTAACTGATCTCATCGTTAACTGATTCCATCGTTAACTGATTTCACCGTGAACTGATTTCATCTTCATTTAACTGATTCCATCGTTAACTGATTTCATCGTTAACTGATTTCATCGTTAACTGATTTCATCTTCATTTAACTGATTTCATTTTCATTCTTCATTTAACTGATTTCATCGTTAACTGATTTCATCGTTAACTGATTTCATCGTTAACTGATTTCATCTTCATTTAACTGATTTCATCGTTAATTGATTTCATCGTTAACTGATTTCATCGTTAACTGATTTCATCTTCATTTAACTGATTTCATCGTTAACTGATTTCATCGTTAACTGATTTCATCGTTAACTGATTTCATCTTTAACTGATTTCATCTTCATTTAACTGATTTCATCTTCATTTAACTGATTTCATCGTTAACTGATTTCATCTTCATTTAACTGATTTCATCTTCATTTAACTGATTTCATCTTCATTTAACTGATTCCATCGTTAACTGATTTCATCGTTAACTGATTTCATCTTTAACTGATTTCATCGTTAACTGATTTCATCTTCATTTAACTGATTTCATCGTTAACTGATTTCATCTTCATTTAACTGATTTCATCGTTAACTGATTCCATCGTTAACTGATTTCATCGTTAACTGATTTCATCTTCATTTAACTGATTTCATCGTTAATTGATTTCATCGTTAACTGATTTCATCGTTAACTGATTTCATCTTCATTTAACTGATTTCATCGTTAACTGATTTCATCGTTAACTGATTTCATCTTTAACTGATTTCATCTTCATTTAACTGATTTCATCGTTAACTGATTTCATCGTTAACTGATTTCATCTTCATTTAACTGATTTCATCTTCATTTAACTGATTTCATCGTTAACTGATTTCATCGTTAACTGATTTCATCTTTAACTGATTTCATCGTTAACTGATTTCATCTTCATTTAACTGATTCCATCGTTAACTGATTTCATCGTTAACTGATTTCATCTTCATTTAACTGATTTCATCGTTAACTGATTTCATCGTTAACTGATTTCATCTTTAACTGATTTCATCGTTAACTGATTTCATCTTCATTTAACTGATTTCATCGTTAACTGATTCCATCGTTAACTGATTTCATCGTTAACTGATTTCATCTTTAACTGATTTCATCGTTAACTGATTTCATCTTCATTTAACTGATTTCATCGTTAACTGATTTCATCGTTAACTGATTTCATCTTTAACTGATTTCATCGTTAACTGATTTCATCTTCATTTAACTGATTTCATCGTTAACTGATTTCATCTTCATTTAATTGATTTCATCGTTAATTGATTTCATCGTTAACTGATTTCATCGTTAACTGATTTCATCTTCATTTAACTGATTTCATCGTTAACTGATTTCATCGTTAACTGATTCCATCGTTAACTGATTTCATCGTTAACTGATTTCATCGTTAACTGATTTCATCTTCATTTAACTGATTTCATCGTTAACTGATTTCATCGTTAACTGATTTCATCTTCATTTAACTGATTTCATCGTTAACTGATTTCATCGTTAACTGATTTCATCTTTAACTGATTTCATCGTTAACTGATTTCATCGTTAACTGATTTCATCTTCATTTAACTGATTTCATCTTCATTTAACTGATTTCATCGTTAACTGATTCCATCGTTAACTGATTTCATCTTCATTTAACTGATTTCATCGTTAACTGATTTCATCTTCATTTAACTGATTTCATCGTTAAGTGATTTCATCGTTAACTGATTTCATCGTTAACTGATTTCATCGTTAACTGATTTCATCTTCATTTAACTGATTTCATCGTTAACTGATTTCATCGATAACTGATTTCATCGTTAACTGATTCCATCGTTAACTGATTTCATCGTTAACTGATTCCATCGTTAACTGATTTCATCGTTAACTGACTTCATCTTCATTTAACTGATTTCCTCGTTAACTGATTTCATCTTCATTTAACTGATTTCATCGTTAACTGATTTCATCTTCATTTAACTGATTTCATCGTTAACTGATTTCATCGTTAACTGATTTCATCTTCATTTAACTGATTCCATCGTTAACTGATTTCATCGTTAACTGATTTCATCTTCATTTAACTGATTTCATCGTTAACTGATTTCATCGTTAACTGATTTCATCGTTAACTGATTTCATCTTCATTTAACTGATTTCATCGTTAACTGATTTCATCGTTAACTGATTTCATCGTTAACTGATTTCATCTTCATTTAACTGATTCCATCGTTAACTGATTTCATCGTTAACTGATTTCATCGTTAACTGATTTCATCTTCATTTAACTGATTTCATCGTTAACTGATTTCATCGTTAACTGATTTCATCTTCATTTAACTGATTTCATCGTTAACTGATTTCATCGTTAACTGATTTCATCTTCATTTAACTGATTCCATCGTTAACTGATTTCATCGTTAACTGATTTCATCGTTAACTGATTTCATCTTCATTTAACTGATTTCATCGTTAACTGATTTCATCGTTAACTGATTTCATCTTCATTTAACTGATTCCATCGTTAACTGATTTCATCGTTAACTGATTTCATCGTTAACTGATTTCATCTTCATTTAACTGATTTCATCGTTAACTGATTTCATCTTCATTTAACTGATTTCATCGTTAACTGATTTCATCTTTAACTGATTTCATCGTTAACTGATTTCATCTTCATTTAACTGATTTCATCGTTAACTGATTTCATCGTTAACTGATTTCATCTTCATTTAACTGATTTCATCGTTAACTGATTTCATCGTTAACTGATTTCATCTTCATTTAACTGATTTCATCGTTAACTGATTTCATCGTTAACTGATTTCATCTTCATTTAACTGATTTCATCTTCATTTAACTGATTTCATCGTTAACTGATTTCATCTTCATTTAACTGATTTCATCGTTAACTGATTTCATCTTCATTTAACTGATTTCATCGTTAACTGATTTCATCTTCATTTAACTGATTTCATCGTTAACTGATTTCATCGTTAACTGATTTCATCGTTAACTGATTTCATCTTCATTTAACTGATTTCATCGTTAACTGATTTCATCGTTAACTGATTTCATCGTTAACTGATTTCATCTTCATTTAACTGATTCCATCGTTAACTGATTTCATCGTTAACTGATTTCATCTTTAACTGATTTCATCTTCATTTAACTGATTTCATCGTTAACTGATTCCATCGTTAACTGATTTCATCTTTAACTGATTTCATCGTTAACTGATTTCATCTTCATTTAACTGATTTCATCGTTAACTGATTTCATCTTCATTTAATTGATTTCATCGTTAACTGATTTCATCGTTTACTGATTTCATCTTCATTTAACTGATTTCATCGTTAACTGATTCCATCGTTAACTGATTTCATCGTTAACTGATTTCATCGTTAACTGATTTCATCTTCATTTAACTGATTTCATCGTTAACTGATTTCATCTTTAACTGATTTCATCTTCATTTAACTGATTTCATCGTTAACTGATTTCATCTTCATTTAACTGATTTCATCGTTAACTGATTTCATCGTTAACTGATTTCATCTTCATTTAACTGATTCCATCGTTAACTGATTTCATCGTTAACTGATTTCATCGTTAACTGATTTCATCTTCATTTAACTGATTTCATCGTTAACTGATTTCATCGTTAACTGATTTCATCTTTAACTGATTTCATCGTTAACTGATTTCATCTTCATTTAACTGATTCCATCGTTAACTGATTTCATCGTTAACTGATTTCATCGTTAACTGATTTCATCTTCATTTAACTGATTTCATCGTTAACTGATTTCATCGTTAACTGATTTCATCGTTAACTGATTTCATCTTCATTTAACTGATTTCATCGTTAACTGATTTCATCTTCATTTAACTGATTTCATCGTTAACTGATTTCATCGTTAACTGATTTCATCTTCATTTAACTGATTTCATCTTCATTTAACTGATTTCATCGTTAACTGATTTCATCTTCATTTAACTGATTTCATCGTTAACTGATTTCATCGTTAACTGATTTCATCGTTAACTGATTTCATCTTCATTTAACTGATTCCATCGTTAACTGATTTCATCGTTAACTGATTTCATCTTCATTTAACTGATTTCATCGTTAACTGATTTCATCTTCATTTAACTGATTTCATCGTTAACTGATTTCATCTTCATTTAACTGATTTCATCGTTAACTGATTTCATCGTTAACTGATTTCATCGTTAACTGATTTCATCGTTAACTGATTTCATCTTCATTTAACTGATTCCATCGTTAACTGATTTCATCGTTAACTGATTTCATCATTAACTGATTTCATCTTCATTTAACTGATTTCATCTTCATTTAACTGATTTCATCGTTAACTGATTTCATCTTCATTTAACTGATTTCATCGTTAACTGATTTCATCGTTAACTGATTTCATCGTTAACTGATTTCATCTTCATTTAACTGATTTCATCGTTAACTGATTTCATCGTTAACTGATTTCATCGTTAACTGATTTCATCGTTAACTGATTTCATCTTCATTTAACTGATTTCATCGTTAACTGATTTCATCTTCATTTAACTGATTCCATCGTTAACTGATTCCATCGTTAACTGATTTCATCGTTAACTGATTTCATCTTCATTTAACTGATTTCATCGTTAACTGATTTCATCGTTAACTGATTTCATCTTCATTTAACTGATTTCATCGTTAACTGATTTCATCTTCATTTAACTGATTCCATCGTTAACTGATTTCATCGTTAACTGATCTCATCGTTAACTGATTCCATCGTTAACTGATTCCATCTTCATTTAACTGATTTCACCGTGAACTGATTTCATCGTTAACTGATTTCATCTTTAACTGATTTCATCGTAAACTGATTTCATCTTCATTTAACTGATTTCATCGTTAACTGATTTCATCGTTAACTGATTCCATCGTTAACTGATTTCATCTTTAACTGATTTCATCGTTAACTGATTTCATCTTCATTTAACTGATTTCATCGTTAACTGATTTCATCTTCATTTAACTGATTTCATCGTTAACTGATTTCATCGTTAACTGATTTCATCTTTAACTGATTTCATCGTTAACTGATTTCATCTTCATTTAACTGATTTCATCTTCATTTAACTGATTTCATCGTTAACTGATTTCATCGTTAACTGATTTCATCGTTAACTGATTTCATCTTCATTTAACTGATTTCATCGTTAACTGATTTCATCGTTAACTGATTTCATCGTTAACTGATTTCATCTTCATTTAACTGATTCCATCGTTAACTGATTTCATCGTTAACTGATTTCATCTTTAACTGATTTCATCTTCATTTAACTGATTTCATCGTTAACTGATTCCATCGTTAACTGATTTCATCTTTAACTGATTTCATCGTTAACTGATTTCATCTTCATTTAACTGATTTCATCGTTAACTGATTTCATCTTCATTTAATTGATTTCATCGTTAACTGATTTCATCGTTTACTGATTTCATCTTCATTTAACTGATTTCATCGTTAACTGATTCCATCGTTAACTGATTTCATCGTTAACTGATTTCATCGTTAACTGATTTCATCTTCATTTAACTGATTTCATCGTTAACTGATTTCATCGTTAACTGATTTCATCTTCATTTAACTGATTTCATCGTTAACTGATTTCATCGTTAACTGATTTCATCGTTAACTGATTTCATCTTCATTTAACTGATTTCATCGTTAACTGATTTCATCGTTAACTGATTTCATCTTTAACTGATTTCATCTTCATTTAACTGATTTCATCGTTAACTGATTTCATCTTCATTTAACTGATTTCATCGTTAACTGATTTCATCGTTAACTGATTTCATCTTCATTTAACTGATTCCATCGTTAACTGATTTCATCGTTAACTGATTTCATCTTCATTTAACTGATTTCATCGTTAACTGATTTCATCGTTAACTGATTTCATCTTTAACTGATTTCATCGTTAACTGATTTCATCTTCATTTAACTGATTCCATCGTTAACTGATTTCATCGTTAACTGATTTCATCTTCATTTAACTGATTTCATCGTTAACTGATTTCATCGTTAACTGATTTCATCGTTAACTGATTTCATCTTCATTTAACTGATTTCATCGTTAACTGATTTCATCTTCATTTAACTGATTTCATCGTTAACTGATTTCATCGTTAACTGATTTCATCTTCATTTAACTGATTTCATCTTCATTTAACTGATTTCATCGTTAACTGATTTCATCTTCATTTAACTGATTTCATCGTTAACTGATTTCATCGTTAACTGATTTCATCGTTAACTGATTTCATCTTCATTTAACTGATTCCATCGTTAACTGATTCCATCGTTAACTGATTTCATCGTTAACTGATTTCATCTTCATTTAACTGATTTCATCTTCATTTAACTGATTTCATCGTTAACTGATTTCATCTTCATTTAACTGATTTCATCCTTAACTGATTTCATCGTTAACTGATTTCATCTTTAACTGATTTCATCTTCATTTAACTGATTTCATCGTTAACTGATTTCATCTTCATTTAACTGATTTCATCGTTAACTGATTTCATCGTTAACTGATTTCATCTTCATTTAACTGATTCCATCGTTAACTGATTTCATCGTTAACTGATTTCATCTTCATTTAACTGATTTCATCGTTAACTGATTTCATCGTTAACTGATTTCATCTTTAACTGATTTCATCGTTAACTGATTTCATCTTCATTTAACTGATTTCATCGTTAACTGATTTCATCGTTAACTGATTTCATCTTCATTTAACTGATTTCATCGTTAACTGATTTCATCGTTAACTGATTTCATCGTTAACTGATTTCATCTTCATTTAACTGATTTCATCGTTAACTGATTTCATCGTTAACTGATTTCATCTTCATTTAACTGATTTCATCGTTAACTGATTTCATCTTCATTTAACTGATTTCATCGTTAACTGATTTCATCGTTAACTGATTTCATCTTCATTTAACTGATTTCATCTTCATTTAACTGATTTCATCGTTAACTGATTTCATCTTCATTTAACTGATTTCATCGTTAACTGATTTCATCGTTAACTGATTTCATCTTCATTTAACTGATTCCATCGTTAACTGATTCCATCGTTAACTGATTTCATCGTTAACTGATTTCATCTTCATTTAACTGATTTCATCGTTAACTGATTTCATCTTCATTTAACTGATTTCATCTTCATTTAACTGATTTCATCGTTAACTGATTTCATCTTCATTTAACTGATTTCATCGTTAACTGATTTCATCGTTAACTGATTTCATCGTTAACTGATTTCATCTTCATTTAACTGATTCCATCGTTAACTGATTTCATCGTTAACTGATTTCATCATTAACTGATTTCATCTTCATTTAACTGATTTCATCGTTAACTGATTTCATCTTCATTTAACTGATTTCATCGTTAACTGATTTCATCGTTAACTGATTTCATCGTTAACTGATTTCATCGTTAACTGATTTCATCTTCATTTAACTGATTTCATCGTTAACTGATTTCATCGTTAACTGATTTCATCTTCATTTAACTGATTTCATCGTTAACTGATTTCATCTTCATTTAACTGATTTCATCGTTAACTGATTTCATCGTTAACTGATTTCATCTTCATTTAACTGATTTCATCTTCATTTAACTGATTTCATCGTTAACTGATTTCATCTTCATTTAACTGATTTCATCGTTAACTGATTTCATCGTTAACTGATTTCATCTTCATTTAACTGATTCCATCGTTAACTGATTCCATCGTTAACTGATTTCATCGTTAACTGATTTCATCTTCATTTAACTGATTTCATCGTTAACTGATTTCATCTTCATTTAACTGATTTCATCTTCATTTAACTGATTTCATCGTTAACTGATTTCATCTTCATTTAACTGATTTCATCGTTAACTGATTTCATCGTTAACTGATTTCATCGTTAACTGATTTCATCTTCATTTAACTGATTCCATCGTTAACTGATTTCATCGTTAACTGATTTCATCATTAACTGATTTCATCTTCATTTAACTGATTTCATCTTCATTTAACTGATTTCATCGTTAACTGATTTCATCTTCATTTAACTGATTTCATCGTTAACTGATTTCATCGTTAACTGATTTCATCGTTAACTGATTTCATCTTCATTTAACTGATTTCATCGTTAACTGATTTCATCGTTAACTGATTTCATCGTTAACTGATTTCATCTTCATTTAACTGATTTCATCGTTAACTGATTTCATCGTTAACTGATTTCATCTTCATTTAACTGATTCCATCGTTAACTGATTCCATCGTTAACTGATTTCATCGTTAACTGATTTCATCTTCATTTAACTGATTTCATTTTCTTTCTTCATTTAACTGATTTCATCGTTAACTGATTTCATCTTCATTTAACTGATTTCATCGTTAACTGATTTCATCGTTAACTGATTTCATCTTCATTTAACTGATTTCATCGTTAACTGATTTCATCTTCATTTAACTGATTCCATCGTTAACTGATTTCATCGTTAACTGATCTCATCGTTAACTGATTCCATCGTTAACTGATTCCATCTTCATTTAACTGATTTCACCGTGAACTGATTTCATCGTTAACTGATTTCATCTTTAACTGATTTCATCGTTAACTGATTTCATCTTCATTTAACTGATTTCATCTTCATTTAACTGATTTCATCGTTAACTGATTTCATCGTTAACTGATTCCATCGTTAACTGATTTCATCTTTAACTGATTTCATCGTTAACTGATTTCATCTTCATTTAACTGATTTCATCGTTAACTGATTTCATCTTCATTTAACTGATTTCATCGTTAACTGATTTCATCGTTAACTGATTTCATCTTTAACTGATTTCATCGTTAACTGATTTCATCTTCATTTAACTGATTTAATCTTCATTTAACTGATTTCATCGTTAACTGATTTCATCTTCATTTAACTGATTCCATCGTTAACTGATTTCATCGTTAACTGATTTCATCGTTAACTGATTTCATCTTCATTTAACTGATTTCATTTTCATTCTTCATTTAAATGATTTCATCGTTAACTGATTTCATTTTTAACTGATTTCATCGTTAACTGATTTCATCTTCATTTAACTGATTTCATCGTTAACTGATTTCATCTTCATTTAACTGATTTCATCGTTAACTGATTTCATCGTTAACTGATTTCATCTTTAACTGATTTCATCGTTAACTGATTTCATCTTCATTTAACTGATTTCATCTTCATTTAACTGATTTCATCGTTAACTGATTCCATCGTTAACTGATTTCATCTTTAACTGATTTCATCGTTAACTGATTTCATCGTTAACTGATTTCATCTTCATTTAACTGATTTCATCGTTAACTGATTTCATCGTTAACTGATTTCATCTTCATTTAACTGATTCCATCGTTAACTGATTTCATCGTTAACTGATTTCATCTTCATTTAACTGATTTCATCGTTAACTGATTTCATCTTTAACTGATTTCATCGTTAACTGATTTCATCTTCATTTAACTGATTCCATCGTTAACTGATTTCATCGTTAACTGATTTCATCGTTAACTGATTTCATCTTCATTTAACTGATTTCATCGTTAACTGATTTCATCGTTAACTGATTTCATCTTCATTTAACTGATTTCATCGTTAACTGATTTCATCTTCATTTAACTGATTTCATCGTTAACTGATTTCATCGTTAACTGATTTCATCTTCATTTAACTGATTTCATCTTCATTTAACTGATTTCATCGTTAACTGATTTCATCTTCATTTAACTGATTTCATCGTTAACTGATTTCATCGTTAACTGATTTCATCGTTAACTGATTTCATCTTCATTTAACTGATTCCATCGTTAACTGATTCCATCGTTAACTGATTTCATCGTTAACTGATTTCATCTTCATTTAACTGATTTCATCGTTAACTGATTTCATCTTCATTTAACTGATTTCATCTTCATTTAACTGATTTCATCGTTAACTGATTTCATCTTCATTTAACTGATTTCATCGTTAACTGATTTCATCGTTAACTGATTTCATCGTTAACTGATTTCATCTTCATTTAACTGATTCCATCGTTAACTGATTTCATCGTTAACTGATTTCATCATTAACTGATTTCATCTTCATTTAACTGATTTCATCTTCATTTAACTGATTTCATCGTTAACTGATTTCATCTTCATTTAACTGATTTCATCGTTAACTGATTTCATCGTTAACTGATTTCATCTTCATTTAACTGATTTCATCGTTAACTGATTTCATCGTTAACTGATTTCATCGTTAACTGATTTCATCTTCATTTAACTGATTTCATCGTTAACTGATTTCATCTTCATTTAACTGATTCCATCGTTAACTGATTCCATCGTTAACTGATTTCATCGTTAACTGATTTCATCTTCATTTAACTGATTTCATTTTCTTTCTTCATTTAACTGATTTCATCGTTAACTGATTTCATCTTCATTTAACTGATTTCATCGTTAACTGATTTCATCGTTAACTGATTTCATCTTCATTTAACTGATTTCATCGTTAACTGATTTCATCTTCATTTAACTGATTCCATCGTTAACTGATTTCATCGTTAACTGATCTCATCGTTAACTGATTCCATCGTTAACTGATTCCATCTTCATTTAACTGATTTCACCGTGAACTGATTTCATCGTTAACTGATTTCATCTTTAACTGATTTCATCGTTAACTGATTTCATCTTCATTTAACTGATTTCATCTTCATTTAACTGATTTCATCGTTAACTGATTTCATCGTTAACTGATTCCATCGTTAACTGATTTCATCTTTAACTGATTTCATCGTTAACTGATTTCATCTTCATTTAACTGATTTCATCGTTAACTGATTTCATCTTCATTTAACTGATTTCATCGTTAACTGATTTCATCTTTAACTGATTTCATCGTTAACTGATTTCATCTTCATTTAACTGATTTAATCTTCATTTAACTGATTTCATCGTTAACTGATTTCATCTTCATTTAACTGATTCCATCGTTAACTGATTTCATCGTTAACTGATTTCATCGTTAACTGATTTCATCTTCATTTAACTGATTTCATTTTCATTCTTCATTTAAATGATTTCATCGTTAACTGATTTCATCTTTAACTGATTTCATCGTTAACTGATTTCATCGTTAACTGATTTCATCTTCATTTAACTGATTTCATCGTTAACTGATTTCATCGTTAACTGATTTCATCTTCATTTAACTGATTTCATCTTCATTTAACTGATTTCATCGTTAACTGATTTCATCTTCATTTAACTGATTCCATCGTTAACTGATTTCATCGTTAACTGATTTCATCTTCATTTAACTGATTTCATTTTCATTCTTCATTTAAATGATTTCATCGTTAACTGATTTCATTTTTAACTGATTTCATCGTTAACTGATTTCATCTTCATTTAACTGATTTCATCGTTAACTGATTTCATCTTCATTTAACTGATTTCATCGTTAACTGATTTCATCGTTAACTGATTTCATCTTTAACTGATTTCATCGTTAACTGATTTCATCTTCATTTAACTGATTTCATCTTCATTTAACTGATTTCATCGTTAACTGATTCCATCGTTAACTGATTTCATCTTTAACTGATTTCATCGTTAACTGATTTCATCTTCATTTAACTGATTTCATCGTTAACTGATTTCATCTTCATTTAACTGATTTCATCGTTAACTGATTTCATCTTCATTTAACTGATTTCATCGTTAACTGATTTCATCGTTAACTGATTTCATCGTTAACTGATTTCATCTTCATTTAACTGATTTCATCGTTAACTGATTTCATCGTTAACTGATTTCATCGTTAACTGATTTCATCTTCATTTAACTGATTCCATCGTTAACTGATTTCATCGTTAACTGATTTCATCTTCATTTAACTGATTTCATCGTTAACTGATTTCATCTTCATTTAACTGATTCCATCGTTAACTGATTTCATCGTTAACTGATTTCATCGTTAACTGATTTCATCTTCATTTAACTGATTCCATCATTAACTGATTTCATCGTTAACTGATTTCATCGTTAACTGATTTCATCTTCATTTAACTGATTTCATCTTCATTTAACTGATTCCATCGTTAACTGATTTCATCTTCATTTAACTGATTCCATCATTAACTGATTTCATCGTTAACTGATTTCATCTTCATTTAACTGATTTCATCGTTAACTGATTTCATCGTTAACTGATTTCATCGTTAACTGATTTCATCTTCATTTAACTGATTTCATCGTTAACTGATTTCATCTTCATTTAACTGATTCCATCGTTAACTGATTCCATCGTTAACTGATTTCATCGTTAACTGATTTCATCTTCATTTAACTGATTTCATTTTCTTTCTTCATTTAACTGATTTCATCGTTAACTGATTTCATCTTCATTTAACTGATTTCATCGTTAACTGATTTCATCGTTAACTGATTTCATCGTTAACTGATTTCATCTTCATTTAACTGATTTCATCGTTAACTGATTTCATCTTCATTTAACTGATTTCATCGTTAACTGATTTCATCGTTAACTGATTTCATCTTTAACTGATTTCATCGTTAACTGATTTCATCTTCATTTAACTGATTTCATCTTCATTTAACTGATTTCATCGTTAACTGATTCCATCGTTAACTGATTTCATCTTTAACTGATTTCATCGTTAACTGATTTCATCTTCATTTAACTGATTTCATCGTTAACTGATTTCATCTTCATTTAACTGATTTCATCGTTAACTGATTTCATCTTCATTTAACTGATTTCATCGTTAACTGATTTCATCGTTAACTGATTTCATCGTTAACTGATTTCATCTTCATTTAACTGATTTCATCGTTAACTGATTTCATCGTTAACTGATTTCATCGTTAACTGATTTCATCTTCATTTAACTGATTCCATCGTTAACTGATTTCATCGTTAACTGATTTCATCGTTAACTGATTTCATCTTCATTTAACTGATTTCATCGTTAACTGATTTCATCGTTAACTGATTTCATCTTCATTTAACTGATTCCATCGTTAACTGATTCCATCGTTAACTGATTTCATCGTTAACTGATTTCATCTTCATTTAACTGATTTCATTTTCTTTCTTCATTTAACTGATTTCATCGTTAACTGATTTCATCTTCATTTAACTGATTTCATCGTTAACTGATTTCATCGTTAACTGATTTCATCTTCATTTAACTGATTTCATCGTTAACTGATTTCATCTTCATTTAACTGATTCCATCGTTAACTGATTTCATCGTTAACTGATCTCATCGTTAACTGATTCCATCGTTAACTGATTCCATCTTCATTTAACTGATTTCACCGTGAACTGATTTCATCGTTAACTGATTTCATCTTTAACTGATTTCATCGTTAACTGATTTCATCTTCATTTAACTGATTTCATCTTCATTTAACTGATTTCATCGTTAACTGATTTCATCGTTAACTGATTCCATCGTTAACTGATTTCATCTTTAACTGATTTCATCGTTAACTGATTTCATCTTCATTTAACTGATTTCATCGTTAACTGATTTCATCTTCATTTAACTGATTTCATCGTTAACTGATTTCATCTTTAACTGATTTCATCGTTAACTGATTTCATCTTCATTTAACTGATTTAATCTTCATTTAACTGATTTCATCGTTAACTGATTTCATCTTCATTTAACTGATTCCATCGTTAACTGATTTCATCGTTAACTGATTTCATCGTTAACTGATTTCATCTTCATATAACTGATTTCATCGTTAACTGATTCCATCGTTAACTGATTTCATCTTTAACTGATTTCATCGTTAACTGATTTCATCGTTAACTGATTTCATCTTCATTTAACTGATTTCATCGTTAACTGATTTCATCGTTAACTGATTTCATCTTCATTTAACTGATTTCATCTTCATTTAACTGATTTCATCGTTAACTGATTTCATCTTCATTTAACTGATTCCATCGTTAACTGATTTCATCGTTAACTGATTTCATCTTCATTTAACTGATTTCATTTTCATTCTTCATTTAAATGATTTCATCGTTAACTGATTTCATTTTTAACTGATTTCATCGTTAACTGATTTCATCTTCATTTAACTGATTTCATCGTTAACTGATTTCATCTTCATTTAACTGATTTCATCGTTAACTGATTTCATCGTTAACTGATTTCATCTTTAACTGATTTCATCGTTAACTGATTTCATCTTCATTTAACTGATTTCATCTTCATTTAACTGATTTCATCGTTAACTGATTCCATCGTTAACTGATTTCATCTTTAACTGATTTCATCGTTAACTGATTTCATCTTCATTTAACTGATTTCATCGTTAACTGATTTCATCTTCATTTAACTGATTTCATCGTTAACTGATTTCATCTTCATTTAACTGATTTCATCGTTAACTGATTTCATCGTTAACTGATTTCATCGTTAACTGATTTCATCTTCATTTAACTGATTTCATCGTTAACTGATTTCATCGTTAACTGATTTCATCGTTAACTGATTTCATCTTCATTTAACTGATTCCATCGTTAACTGATTTCATCGTTAACTGATTTCATCTTCATTTAACTGATTTCATCGTTAACTGATTTCATCTTCATTTAACTGATTCCATCGTTAACTGATTTCATCGTTAACTGATTTCATCGTTAACTGATTTCATCTTCATTTAACTGATTCCATCATTAACTGATTTCATCGTTAACTGATTTCATCGTTAACTGATTTCATCTTCATTTAACTGATTTCATCTTCATTTAATTGATTCCATCGTTAACTGATTTCATCTTCATTTAACTGATTCCATCATTAACTGATTTCATCGTTAACTGATTTCATCTTCATTTAACTGATTTCATCGTTAACTGATTTCATCGTTAACTGATTTCATCGTTAACTGATTTCATCTTCATTTAACTGATTTCATCGTTAACTGATTTCATCTTCATTTAACTGATTCCATCGTTAACTGATTCCATCGTTAACTGATTTCATCGTTAACTGATTTCATCTTCATTTAACTGATTTCATTTTCTTTCTTCATTTAACTGATTTCATCGTTAACTGATTTCATCTTCATTTAACTGATTTCATCGTTAACTGATTTCATCGTTAACTGATTTCATCGTTAACTGATTTCATCTTCATTTAACTGATTTCATCGTTAACTGATTTCATCTTCATTTAACTGATTTCATCGTTAACTGATTTCATCGTTAACTGATTTCATCTTTAACTGATTTCATCGTTAACTGATTTCATCTTCATTTAACTGATTTCATCTTCATTTAACTGATTTCATCGTTAACTGATTCCATCGTTAACTGATTTCATCTTTAACTGATTTCATCGTTAACTGATTTCATCTTCATTTAACTGATTTCATCGTTAACTGATTTCATCTTCATTTAACTGATTTCATCGTTAACTGATTTCATCTTCATTTAACTGATTTCATCGTTAACTGATTTCATCGTTAACTGATTTCATCGTTAACTGATTTCATCTTCATTTAACTGATTTCATCGTTAACTGATTTCATCGTTAACTGATTTCATCGTTAACTGATTTCATCTTCATTTAACTGATTCCATCGTTAACTGATTTCATCGTTAACTGATTTCATCTTCATTTAACTGATTTCATCGTTAACTGATTTCATCTTCATTTAACTGATTCCATCGTTAACTGATTTCATCGTTAACTGATTTCATCGTTAACTGATTTCATCTTCATTTAACTGATTCCATCGTTAACTGATTTCATCGTTAACTGATTTCATCGTTAACTGATTTCATCTTCATTTAACTGATTTCATCTTCATTTAACTGATTCCATCGTTAACTGATTTCATCGTTAACTGATTTCATCGTTAACTGATTTCATCTTCATTTAACTGATTCCATCATTAACTGATTTCATCGTTAACTGATTTCATCTTCATTTAACTGATTTCATCGTTAACTGATTTAACTGATTTCATTTTCTTTCTTCATTTAACTGATTTCATCTTCATTTAACTGATTTCATCTTCATTTAACTGATTTCATCGTTAACTGATTCCATCGTTAACTGATTTCATCTTTAACTGATTTCATCGTTAACTGATTTCATCTTCATTTAACTGATTCCATCGTTAACAGATTTCATCTTTAACTGATTTCATCGTTAACTGATTTCATCTTTAACTGATTTCATCGTTAACTGATTTCATCTTCATTTAACTGATTTCATCGTTAACTGATTTCATCGTTAACTGATTTCATCTTTAACTGATTTCATCGTTAACTGATTTCATCTTCATTTAACTGATTTCATTTTCATTCTTCATTTAACTGATTTCATCTGTAACTGATTTCATCGTTAACTGATTTCATCTTCATTTAACTGATTTCATCTTCATTTAACTGATTTCATCGTTAACTGATGTCATCTTCATTTAACTGATTTCATCGTTAACTGATTTCATCGTTAACTGATTTAATCTTCATGTAACTGATTTCATCTGTAACTGATTTCATCTTCATTTAACTGATTTCATCTTCATTTAACTGATTTCATCGTTAACTGATTTCATCTTCATTTAACTGATTTCATCGTTAACTGATTTCATTGTTAACTGATTTCATCTTTAACTGATTTCATCTTTAACTGATTTCATCGTTAACTGATTTCATCTTCATTTAACTGATTTCATCGTTAACTGATTTCATCGTTAACTGATTTCATCTTCATTTAACTGATTCCATCGTTAACTGATTTCATCTTTAACTGATTTCATCGTTAACTGATTTCATCTTCATTTAACTGATTTCATCGTTAACTGATTTCATCGTTAACTGATTTCATCTTCATTTAACTGATTCCATCGTTAACTGATTTCATCTTTAACTGATTTCATCATTAACTGATTTCATCTTCATTTAACTGATTTCATCGTTAACTGATTTCATCGTTAACTGATTTCATCGTTAACTGATTTCATCTTCATTTAACTGATTTCATCATTAACTGATTTCATCGTTAACTGATTTCATCGTTAACTGATTTCATCTTCATTTAACTGATTCCATCGTTAACTGATTTCATCGTTAACTGATTTCATCTTCATTTAACTGATTTCATCGTTAACTGATTTCATCGTTAACTGATTTCATCTTCATTTAACTGATTCCATCGTTAACTGATTTCATCGTTAACTGATTTCATCGTTAACTGATTTCATCTTCATTTAACTGATTCCATCATTAACTGATTTCATCGTTAACTGATTTCATCGTTAACTGATTTCATCTTCATTTAACTGATTTCATCTTCATTTAACTGATTCCATCGTTAACTGATTTCATCGTTAACTGATTTCATCGTTAACTGATTTCATCTTCATTTAACTGATTCCATCATTAACTGATTTCATCGTTAACTGATTTCATCTTCATTTAACTGATTTCATCGTTAACTGATTTCATCGTTAACTGATTTCATCGTTAACTGATTTCATCTTCATTTAACTGATTTCATCGTTAACTGATTTCATCTTCATTTAACTGATTCCATCGTTAACTGATTCCATCGTTAACTGATTTCATCGTTAACTGATTTCATCTTCATTTAACTGATTTCATTTTCTTTCTTCATTTAACTGATTTCATCGTTAACTGATTTCATCTTCATTTAACTGATTTCATCGTTAACTGATTTCATCGTTAACTGATTTCATCGTTAACTGATTTCATCTTCATTTAACTGATTTCATCGTTAACTGATTTCATCTTCATTTAACTGATTTCATCGTTAACTGATTTCATCGTTAACTGATTTCATCTTTAACTGATTTCATCGTTAACTGATTTCATCTTCATTTAACTGATTTCATCTTCATTTAACTGATTTCATCGTTAACTGATTCCATCGTTAACTGATTTCATCGTTAACTGATTTCATCGTTAACTGATTTCATCTTCATTTAACTGATTTCATCTTCATTTAACTGATTTCATCGTTAACTGATTTCATCGTTAACTGATTTCATCGTTAACTGATTTCATCTTCATTTAACTGATTCCATCGTTAACTGATTTCATCGTTAACTGATTTCATCTTCATTTAACTGATTTCATCGTTAACTGATTTCATCTTCATTTAACTGATTCCATCGTTAACTGATTTCATCGTTAACTGATTTCATCTTCATTTAACTGATTCCATCATTAACTGATTTCATCGTTAACTGATTTCATCGTTAACTGATTTCATCTTCATTTAACTGATTTCATCGTTAACTGATTTCATCTTCATTTAACTGATTCCATCGTTAACTGATTCCATCGTTAACTGATTTCATCGTTAACTGATTTCATCGTTAACTGATTTCATCTTCATTTAACTGATTTCATTTTCTTTCTTCATTTAACTGATTTCATCGTTAACTGATTTCATCTTCATTTAACTGATTTCATCGTTAACTGATTTCATCGTTAACTGATTTCATCTTCATTTAACTGATTTCATCGTTAACTGATTTCATCTTCATTTAACTGATTTCATCGTTAACTGATTTCATCGTTAACTGATTTCATCTTTAACTGATTTCATCGTTAACTGATTTCATCTTCATTTAACTGATTTCATCTTCATTTAACTGATTTCATCGTTAACTGATTCCATCGTTAACTGATTTCATCTTTAACTGATTTCATCGTTAACTGATTTCATCTTCATTTAACTGATTTCATCGTTAACAGATTTCATCTTTAACTGATTTCATCGTTAACTGATTTCATCTTTAACTGATTTCATCGTTAACTGATTTCATCTTCATTTAACTGATTTCATCGTTAACTGATTCCATCGTTAACTGATTTCATCGTTAACTGATTTCATCGTTAACTGATTTCACCGTTAACTGATTTCATCTTCATTTAACTGATTCCATCGTTAACAGATTTCATCTTTAACTGATTTCATCGTTAACTGATTTCATCGTTAACTGATTTCATCGTTAACTGATTTCATCTTCATTTAACTGATTTCATCGTTAACTGATTTCATCGTTAACTGATTTCATCTTTAACTGATTTCATCGTTAACTGATTTCATCTTCATTTAACTGATTTCATTTTCATTCTTCATTTAACTGATTTCATCGTTAACTGATTTCATCGTTAACTGATTTCATCTTCATTTAACTGATTTCATCTTCATTTAACTGATTTCATCGTTAACTGATGTCATCTTCATTTAACTGATTTCATCGTTAACTGATTTCATCGTTAACTGATTTAAACTTCATGTAACTGATTTCATCTGTAACTGATTTCATCGTTAACTGATTTCATCTTCATTTAACTGATTTCATCTTCATTTAACTGATTTCATCGTTAACTGATGTCATCTTCATTTAACTGATTTCATCGTTAACTGATTTCATCGTTAACTGATTTAATCTTCATGTAACTGATTTCATCTGTAACTGATTTCATCGTTAACTGATTTCATCTTCATTTAACTGATTTCATCTTCATTTAACTGATTTCATTGTTAACTGATTTCATCTTTAACTGATTTCATCGTTAACTGATTTCATCTTCATTTAACTGATTTCATCGTTAACTGATTTCATCGTTAACTGATTTCATCTTCATTTAACTGATTCCATCGTTAACTGATTTCATCTTTAACTGATTTCATCGTTAACTGATTTCATCTTCATTTATCTGATTCCATCGTTAACTGATTTCATCTTTAACTGATTTCATCATTAACTGATTTCATCTTCATTTAACTGATTTCATCGTTAACTGATTTCATCGTTAACTGATTTCATCGTTAACTGATTTAATCTTTAACTGATTTCATTTTCATTCTTCATTTAACTGATTTCATCGTTAACTGATTTCATCTTCATTTAACTGATTTCATCGTTAACTGATTTCATCGTTAACTGATTTCATCGTTAACTGATTTCATCTTTAACTGATTTCATCGTTAACTGATTTCATCTTCATTTAACTGATTTCATCGTTAACTGATTTCATCTTCATTTAATTGATTTCATCGTTAACTGATTTCATCTTCATTTAACTGATTTCATCGTTAACTGATTTCATCGTTAACTGATTCCATCGTTAACTGATTTCATCGTTAACTGATTTCATCTTCATTTAACTGATTTCATCGTTAACTGATTTCATCTTCATTTAACTGATTTCATCGTTAACTGATTTCATCTTTAACTGATTTCATCGTTAACTGATTTCATCTTCATTTAACTGATTTCATCGTTAACTGATTTCATCGTTAACTGATTTCATCTTTAACTGATTTCATCGTTAACTGATTTCATCTTCATTTAACTGATTTCATCGTTAACTGATTTCATCGTTAACTGATTTCATCTTCATTTAACTGATTTCATCGTTAACTGATTTCATCGTTAACTGATTTCATCGTTAACTGATTTCATCGTTAACTGATTCCATCGTTAACTGATTCCATCGTTAACTGATTTCATCGTTAACTGATTTCATCGTTAACTGATTCCATCGTTAACTGATTTCATCGTTAACTGATTCCATCGTTAACTGATTCCATCGTTAACTGATTTCATCGTTAACTGATTTCATCTTCATTTAACTGATTTCATCGTTAACTGATTTCATCTTCATTTAACTGATTTCATCGTTAAGTGATTTCATCGTTAACTGATTTCATCGTTAACTGATTTCATCGTTAACTGATTTCATCTTCATTTAACTGATTTCATTGTTAACTGATTTCATCGTTAACTGATTTCATCTTCATTTAACTGATTTCATCGTTAACTGATTCCATCGTTAACTGATTTCATCGTTAACTGATTTCATCGTTAACTGATTTCATCTTCATTTAACTGATTTCATCGTTAACTGATTTCATCTTCATTTAACTGATTTCATTTTCATTCTTCATTTAACTGATTTCATCGTTAACTGATTTCATCTTCATTTAACTGATTTCATCGTTAACTGATTTCATCGTTAACTGATTTCATCGTTAACTGATTTCATCTTTAACTGATTTCATCGTTAACTGATTTCATCTTCATTTAACTGATTTCATCGTTAACTGATTTCATCTTCATTTAATTGATTTCATCGTTAACTGATTTCATCGTTAACTGATTTCATCTTCATTTAACTGATTTCATCGTTAACTGATTTCATCGTTAACTGATTTCATCGTTAACTGATTTCATCTTCATTTAACTGATTTCATCGTTAACTGATTTCATCGTTAACTGATTTCATCTTTAACTGATTTCATCGTTAACTGATTTCATCTTCATTTAACTGATTTCATCGTTAACTGATTTCATCGTTAACTGATTTCATCTTTAACTGATTTCATCGTTAACTGATTTCATCTTCATTTAACTGATTTCATCGTTAACTGATTTCATCTTCATTTAACTGATTTCATCGTTAACTGATTTCATCGTTAACTGATTTCATCGTTAACTGATTTCATCTTCATTTAACTGATTCCATCGTTAACTGATTTCATCGTTAACTGATTTCATCGTTAACTGATTTCATCTTCATTTAACTGATTTCATCGTTAACTGATTTCATCGTTAACTGATTTCATCGTTAACTGATTTCATCTTCATTTAACTGATTTCATCGTTAACTGATTTCATCTTTAACTGATTTCATCGTTAACTGATTTCATCTTCATTTAACTGATTTCATCGTTAACTGATTTCATCTTCATTTAACTGATTTCATCGTTAACTGATTTCATCGTTAACTGATTTCATCTTCATTTAACTGATTCCATCGTTAACTGATTTCATCGTTAACTGATTTCATCTTCATTTAACTGATTTCATCGTTAACTGATTTCATCGTTAACTGATTTCATCTTTAACTGATTTCATCGTTAACTGATTTCATCTTCATTTAACTGATTCCATCGTTAACTGATTTCATCGTTAACTGATTTCATCGTTAACTGATTTCATCTTCATTTAACTGATTTCATCGTTAACTGATTCCATCGTTAACTGATTTCATCTTCATTTAACTGATTTCATCGTTAACTGATTTCATCTTCATTTAACTGATTTCATCGTTAACTGATTTCATCTTCATTTAACTGATTCCATCGTTAACTGATTTCATCGTTAACTGATTTCATCGTTAACTGATTTCATCTTCATTTAACTGATTTCATCGTTAACTGATCTCATCGTTAACTGATCTCATCGTTAACTGATTCCATCGTTAACTGATTCCATCGTGAACTGATTTCACCGTGAACTGATTTCATCTTCATTTAACTGATTCCATCGTTAACTGATTTCATCGTTAACTGATTTCATCGTTAACTGATTTCATCTTTAACTGATTTCATCGTTAACTGATTTCATCTTCATTTAACTGATTTCATTTTCATTCTTCATTTAACTGATTTCATCGTTAACTGATTTCATCGTTAACTGATTTCATCTTTAACTGATTTCATCGTTAACTGATTTCATCTTCATTTAACTGATTTCATCGTTAACTGATTTCATCGTTAATTGATTTCATCGTTAACTGATTTCATCTTCATTCTTCATTTAACTGATTTCATCGTTAACTGATTTCATCTTCATTTAACTGATTTCATCGTTAACTGATTTCATCGTTAACTGATTTCATCTTCATTTAACTGATTTCATCGTTAACTGATTTCATCTTCATTCTTCATTTAACTGATTTCATCTTTAACTGATTTCATCGTTAACTGATTTCATCTTCATTTAACTGATTTCATCGTTAATTGATTTCATCGTTAACTGATTTCATCGTTAACTGATTTCATCTTCATTTAACTGATTTCATCGTTAACTGATTTCATCGTTAACTGATTTCATCTTTAACTGATTTCATCTTCATTTAACTGATTTCATCTTCATTTAACTGATTTCATCGTTAACTGATTTCATCGTTAACTGATTTCATCGTTAACTGATTTCATCTTTAACTGATTTCATCTTCATTTAACTGATTTCATCTTCATTTAACTGATTTCATCGTTAACTGATTTCATCGTTAACTGATTTCATCTTCATTTAACTGATTTCATCGTTAACTGATTTCATCGTTAACTGATTTCATCTTTAACTGATTTCATCGTTAACTGATTTCATCTTCATTTAACTGATTCCATCGTTAACTGATTTCATCGTTAACTGATTTCATCTTTAACTGATTTCATCGTTAACTGATTTCATCTTCATTTAACTGATTTCATCGTTAACTGATTTCATCGTTAACTGATTTCATCTTTAACTGATTTCATCTTCATTTAACTGATTTCATCGTTAACTGATTTCATCTTCATTTAACTGATTTCATCGTTAACTGATTTCATCTTCATTTAACTGATTTCATTTTCATTCTTCATTTAACTGATTTCATCGTTAACTGATTTCATCGTTAACTGATTTCATCTTCATTTAACTGATTTCATCGTTAACTGATTTCATCGTTAACTGATTTCATCGTTAACTGATCTCATCGTTAACTGATTCCATCGTTAACTGATTTCACCGTGAACTGATTTCATCTTCATTTAACTGATTTCATCGTTAACTGATTTCATCGTTAACTGATTTCATCTTCATTTAACTGATTTCATTTTCATTCTTCATTTAACTGATTTCATCGTTAACTGATTTCATCGTTAACTGATTTCATCTTCATTTAACTGATTTCATCGTTAACTGATTTCATCGTTAACTGATTTCATCTTCATTCTTCATTTAACTGATTTCATCGTTAACTGATTTCATCGTTAACTGATTTCATCTTCATTTAACTGATTTCATCGTTAATTGATTTCATCGTTAACTGATTTCATCGTTAACTGATTTCATCTTCATTTAACTGATTTCATCGTTAACTGATTTCATCTTTAACTGATTTCATCTTCATTTAACTGATTTCATCGTTAACTGATTTCATCGTTAACTGATTTCATCGTTAACTGATTTCATCTTTAACTGATTTCATCGTTAACTGATTTCATCTTCATTTAACTAATTTCATCGTTAACTGATTTCATCTTCATTTAATTGATTTCATCGTTAACTGATTTCATCTTCATTTAACTGATTTCATCGTTAACTGATTTCATCGTTAACTGATTTCATCTTTAACTGATTTCATCTTCATTTAACTGATTTCATCGTTAACTGATTTCATCTTCATTTAACTGATTCCATCGTTAACTGATTCCATCGTTAACTGATTTCATCGTTAACTGATTTCATCTTCATTTAACTGATTTCATTTTCATTCTTCATTTAACTGATTTCATCGTTAACTGATTTCATCGTTAACTGATTTCATCTTCATTTAACTGATTTCATCGTTAACTGATTTCATCGTTAACTGATCTCATCGTTAACTGATTCCATCGTTAACTGATTTCACCGTGAACTGATTTCATCTTCATTTAACTGATTTCATCGTTAACTGATTTCATCGTTAACTGATTTCATCTTCATTTAACTGATTTCATTTTCATTCTTCATTTAACTGATTTCATCGTTAACTGATTTCATCTTTAACTGATTTCATCGTTAACTGATTTCATCTTCATTTAACTGATTTCATCGTTAACTGATTTCATCTTCATTTAACTGATTTCATCGTTAACTGATTTCATCGTTAACTGATTTCATCTTCATTTAACTGATTTCATCGTTAACTGATTCCATCGTTAACTGATTCCATCGTTAACTGATTTCATCGTTAACTGATTTCATCGTTAACTGATTTCATCTTCATTTAACTGATTTCATCGTTAACTGATTTCATCGTTAACTGATTTCATCTTCATTTAACTGATTTCATTTTCATTCTTCATTTAACTGATTTCATCGTTAACTGATTTCATCTTCATTTAACTGATTTCATCGTTAACTGATTTCATCGTTAACTGATTTCATCGTTAACTGATTTCATCTTCATTTAACTGATTCCATCGTTAACTGATTTCATCGTTAACTGATTTCATCTTCATTTAACTGATTTCATCGTTAACTGATTTCATCGTTAACTGATTCCATCGTTAACTGATTTCATCGTTAACTGATTTCATCGTTAACTGATTTCATCTTCATTTAACTGATTTCATCGTTAACTGATTTCATCTTCATTTAACTGATTTCATCGTTAACTGATTTCATCGTTAACTGATTTCATCTTCATTTAACTGATTCCATCGTTAACTGATTTCATCGTTAACTGATTTCATCGTTAACTGATTTCATCTTTAACTGATTTCATCTTCATTTAACTGATTTCATCGTTAACTGATTTCATCGTTAACTGATTTCATCTTCATTTAACTGATTTCATCGTTAACTGATTTCATCGTTAACTGATTCCATCGTTAACTGATTTCATCGTTAACTGATTTCATCTTCATTTAACTGATTTCATCGTTAACTGATTTCATCGTTAACTGATTTCATCTTTAACTGATTTCATCGTTAACTGATTTCATCTTCATTTAACTGATTTCATCGTTAACTGATTTCATCTTCATTTAATTGATTTCATCGTTAACTGATTTCATCGTTAACTGATTTCATCGTTAACTGATTCCATCGTTAACTGATTTCATCGTTAACTGATTTCATCTTCATTTAACTGATTTCATCGTTAACTGATTTCATCGTTAACTGATTTCATCTTTAACTGATTTCATCGTTAACTGATTTCATCTTCATTTAACTGATTTCATCGTTAACTGATTTCATCTTCATTTAACTGATTTCATCGTTAACTGATTTCATCTTCATTTAACTGATTTCATTTTCATTCTTCATTTAACTGATTTCATCGTTAACTGATTTCATCGTTAACTGATTTCATCTTCATTTAACTGATTTCATCGTTAACTGATTTCATCGTTAACTGATTTCATCGTTAACTGATCTCATCGTTAACTGATTCCATCGTTAACTGATTTCACCGTGAACTGATTTCATCTTCATTTAACTGATTTCATCGTTAACTGATTTCATCGTTAACTGATTTCATCTTCATTTAACTGATTTCATTTTCATTCTTCATTTAACTGATTTCATCGTTAACTGATTTCATCGTTAACTGATTTCATCTTCATTTAACTGATTTCATCGTTAACTGATTTCATCGTTAACTGATTTCATCTTCATTCTTCATTTAACTGATTTCATCGTTAACTGATTTCATCGTTAACTGATTTCATCTTCATTTAACTGATTTCATCGTTAATTGATTTCATCGTTAACTGATTTCATCGTTAACTGATTTCATCTTCATTTAACTGATTTCATCGTTAACTGATTTCATCTTTAACTGATTTCATCTTCATTTAACTGATTTCATCGTTAACTGATTTCATCGTTAACTGATTTCATCGTTAACTGATTTCATCTTTAACTGATTTCATCGTTAACTGATTTCATCTTCATTTAACTAATTTCATCGTTAACTGATTTCATCTTCATTTAATTGATTTCATCGTTAACTGATTTCATCTTCATTTAACTGATTTCATCGTTAACTGATTTCATCGTTAACTGATTTCATCTTTAACTGATTTCATCTTCATTTAACTGATTTCATCGTTAACTGATTTCATCTTCATTTAACTGATTCCATCGTTAACTGATTCCATCGTTAACTGATTTCATCGTTAACTGATTTCATCTTCATTTAACTGATTTCATTTTCATTCTTCATTTAACTGATTTCATCGTTAACTGATTTCATCGTTAACTGATTTCATCTTCATTTAACTGATTTCATCGTTAACTGATTTCATCGTTAACTGATTTCATCGTTAACTGATCTCATCGTTAACTGATTCCATCGTTAACTGATTTCACCGTGAACTGATTTCATCTTCATTTAACTGATTTCATCGTTAACTGATTTCATCGTTAACTGATTTCATCTTCATTTAACTGATTTCATTTTCATTCTTCATTTAACTGATTTCATCGTTAACTGATTTCATCTTTAACTGATTTCATCGTTAACTGATTTCATCTTCATTTAACTGATTTCATCGTTAACTGATTTCATCTTCATTTAACTGATTTCATCGTTAACTGATTTCATCGTTAACTGATTTCATCTTCATTTAACTGATTTCATCGTTAACTGATTCCATCGTTAACTGATTCCATCGTTAACTGATTTCATCGTTAACTGATTTCATCGTTAACTGATTTCATCTTCATTTAACTGATTTCATCGTTAACTGATTTCATCGTTAACTGATTTCATCTTCATTTAACTGATTTCATTTTCATTCTTCATTTAACTGATTTCATCGTTAACTGATTTCATCTTCATTTAACTGATTTCATCGTTAACTGATTTCATCGTTAACTGATTTCATCGTTAACTGATTTCATCTTCATTTAACTGATTCCATCGTTAACTGATTTCATCGTTAACTGATTTCATCTTCATTTAACTGATTTCATCGTTAACTGATTTCATCGTTAACTGATTCCATCGTTAACTGATTTCATCGTTAACTGATTTCATCGTTAACTGATTTCATCTTCATTTAACTGATTTCATCGTTAACTGATTTCATCTTCATTTAACTGATTTCATCGTTAACTGATTTCATCGTTAACTGATTTCATCTTCATTTAACTGATTCCATCGTTAACTGATTTCATCGTTAACTGATTTCATCGTTAACTGATTTCATCTTTAACTGATTTCATCTTCATTTAACTGATTTCATCGTTAACTGATTTCATCGTTAACTGATTTCATCTTCATTTAACTGATTTCATCGTTAACTGATTTCATCGTTAACTGATTCCATCGTTAACTGATTTCATCGTTAACTGATTTCATCTTCATTTAACTGATTTCATCGTTAACTGATTTCATCGTTAACTGATTTCATCTTTAACTGATTTCATCGTTAACTGATTTCATCTTCATTTAACTGATTTTATCGTTAACTGATTTCATCTTCATTTAATTGATTTCATCGTTAACTGATTTCATCGTTAACTGATTTCATCGTTAACTGATTTCATCTTCATTTAACTGATTTCATCGTTAACTGATTTCATCGTTAACTGATTCCATCGTTAACTGATTTCATCGTTAACTGATTTCATCTTCATTTAACTGATTTCATCGTTAACTGATTTCATCGTTAACTGATTTCATCTTTAACTGATTTCATCTTCATTTAACTGATTTCATCGTTAACTGATTTCATCGTTAACTGATTTCATCTTTAACTGATTTCATCGTTAACTGATTTCATCTTCATTTAACTGATTTCATCGTTAACTGATTTCATCGTTAACTGATTTCATCTTCATTTAACTGATTTCATCGTTAACTGATTTCATCGTTAACTGATTCCATCGTTAACTGATTTCATCGTTAACTGATTTCATCGTTAACTGATTTCATCTTCATTTAACTGATTTCATCGTTAAGTGATTTCATCGTTAACTGATTTCATCGTTAACTGATTTCATCGTTAACTGATTTCATCTTCATTTAACTGATTTCATCGTTAACTGATTTCATCGTTAACTGATTTCATCTTCATTTAACTGATTTCATTGTTAACTGATTTCATCGTTAACTGATTTCATCTTCATTTAACTGATTTCATCGTTAACTGATTTCATCGTTAACTGATTCCATCGTTAACTGATTTCATCGTTAACTGATTTCATCGTTAACTGATTTCATCTTCATTTAACTGATTTCATTTTCATTCTTCATTTAACTGATTTCATCGTTAACTGATTTCATCGTTAACTGATTTCATCTTCATTTAACTGATTTCATCGTTAACTGATTTCATCGTTAACTGATTTCATCGTTAACTGATTTCATCTTCATTTAACTGATTTCATCGTTAACTGATTTCATCTTCATTTAATTGATTTCATCGTTAACTGATTTCATCGTTAACTGATTTCATCGTTAACTGATTTCATCTTCATTTAACTGATTTCATCGTTAACTGATTTCATCGTTAACTGATTTCATCTTTAACTGATTTCATCGTTAACTGATTTCATCTTCATTTAACTGATTTCATCGTTAACTGATTTCATCTTCATTTAACTGATTTCATCGTTAACTGATTTCATCGTTAACTGATTTCATCTTCATTTAACTGATTCCATCGTTAACTGATTTCATCGTTAACTGATTTCATCGTTAACTGATTTCATCTTCATTTAACTGATTTCATCGTTAACTGATTTCATCGTTAACTGATTTCATCGTTAACTGATTTCATCTTCATTTAACTGATTTCATCGTTAACTGATTTCATCGTTAACTGATTTCATCTTCATTTAACTGATTTCATCGTTAACTGATTTCATCGTTAACTGATTCCATCGTTAACTGATTTCATCGTTAACTGATTTCATCTTCATTTAACTGATTTCATCGTTAACTGATTTCATCTTCATTTAACTGATTTCATCGTTAACTGATTTCATCGTTAACTGATTTCATCGTTAACTGATTTCATCGTTAACTGATTTCATCTTCATTTAACTGATTTCATTTTCATTCTTCATTTAACTGATTTCATCGTTAACTGATTTCATCTTCATTTAATTGATTTCATCGTTAACTGATTTCATCGTTAACTGATTTCATCGTTAACTGATTTCATCTTCATTTAACTGATTTCATCGTTAACTGATTTCATCGTTAACTGATTTCATCGTTAACTGATTTCATCTTCATTTAACTGATTTCATCGTTAACTGATTTCATCGTTAACTGATTTCATCGTTAACTGATTTCATCTTCATTTAACTGATTTCATCGTTAACTGATTTCATCGTTAACTGATTTAATCTTTAACTGATTTCATCGTTAACTGATTTCATCTTCATTTAACTGATTTCATCTTTAACTGATTTCATCGTTAACTGATTTCATCTTCATTTAACTGATTTCATCGTTAACTGATTTCATCTTCATTTAACTGATTTCATCGTTAACTGATCTCATCGTTAACTGATCTCATCGTTAACTGATTCCATCGTTAACTGATTCCATCGTTAACTGATTTCACCGTGAACTGATTTCATCTTCATTTAACTGATTCCATCGTTAACTGATTTCATCGTTAACTGATTTCATCGTTAACTGATTTCATCTTTAACTGATTTCATCGTTAACTGATTTCATCTTCATTTAACTGATTTCATTTTCATTCTTCATTTAACTGATTTCATCGTTAACTGATTTCATCGTTAACTGATTTCATCTTTAACTGATTTCATCGTTAACTGATTTCATCTTCATTTAACTGATTTCATCGTTAACTGATTTCATCGTTAATTGATTTCATCGTTAACTGATTTCATCTTCATTCTTCATTTAACTGATTTCATCGTTAACTGATTTCATCTTCATTTAACTGATTTCATCGTTAACTGATTTCATCGTTAACTGATTTCATCTTCATTTAACTGATTTCATCGTTAACTGATTTCATCTTCATTCTTCATTTAACTGATTTCATCTTTAACTGATTTCATCGTTAACTGATTTCATCTTCATTTAACTGATTTCATCGTTAATTGATTTCATCGTTAACTGATTTCATCGTTAACTGATTTCATCTTCATTTAACTGATTTCATCGTTAACTGATTTCATCGTTAACTGATTTCATCTTTAACTGATTTCATCTTCATTTAACTGATTTCATCTTCATTTAACTGATTTCATCGTTAACTGATTTCATCGTTAACTGATTTCATCGTTAACTGATTTCATCTTTAACTGATTTCATCTTCATTTAACTGATTTCATCTTCATTTAACTGATTTCATCGTTAACTGATTTCATCGTTAACTGATTTCATCTTCATTTAACTGATTTCATCTTCATTTAACTGATTTCATCGTTAACTGATTTCATCGTTAACTGATTTCATCTTTAACTGATTTCATCGTTAACTGATTTCATCTTCATTTAACTGATTCCATCGTTAACTGATTTCATCGTTAACTGATTTCATCTTTAACTGATTTCATCGTTAACTGATTTCATCTTCATTTAACTGATTTCATCGTTAACTGATTTCATCGTTAACTGATTTCATCTTTAACTGATTTCATCTTCATTTAACTGATTTCATCGTTAACTGATTTCATCTTCATTTAACTGATTTCATCGTTAACTGATTTCATCTTCATTTAACTGATTTCATTTTCATTCTTCATTTAACTGATTTCATCGTTAACTGATTTCATCGTTAACTGATTTCATCTTCATTTAACTGATTTCATCGTTAACTGATTTCATCGTTAACTGATTTCATCGTTAACTGATCTCATCGTTAACTGATTCCATCGTTAACTGATTTCACCGTGAACTGATTTCATCTTCATTTAACTGATTTCATCGTTAACTGATTTCATCGTTAACTGATTTCATCTTCATTTAACTGATTTCATTTTCATTCTTCATTTAACTGATTTCATCGTTAACTGATTTCATCGTTAACTGATTTCATCTTCATTTAACTGATTTCATCGTTAACTGATTTCATCGTTAACTGATTTCATCTTCATTCTTCATTTAACTGATTTCATCGTTAACTGATTTCATCGTTAACTGATTTCATCTTCATTTAACTGATTTCATCGTTAATTGATTTCATCGTTAACTGATTTCATCGTTAACTGATTTCATCTTCATTTAACTGATTTCATCGTTAACTGATTTCATCTTTAACTGATTTCATCTTCATTTAACTGATTTCATCGTTAACTGATTTCATCGTTAACTGATTTCATCGTTAACTGATTTCATCGTTAACTGATTTCATCTTTAACTGATTTCATCGTTAACTGATTTCATCTTCATTTAACTAATTTCATCGTTAACTGATTTCATCTTCATTTAATTGATTTCATCGTTAACTGATTTCATCTTCATTTAACTGATTTCATCGTTAACTGATTTCATCGTTAACTGATTTCATCTTTAACTGATTTCATCTTCATTTAACTGATTTCATCGTTAACTGATTTCATCTTCATTTAACTGATTCCATCGTTAACTGATTCCATCGTTAACTGATTTCATCGTTAACTGATTTCATCTTCATTTAACTGATTTCATTTTCATTCTTCATTTAACTGATTTCATCGTTAACTGATTTCATCGTTAACTGATTTCATCTTCATTTAACTGATTTCATCGTTAACTGATTTCATCGTTAACTGATTTCATCGTTAACTGATCTCATCGTTAACTGATTCCATCGTTAACTGATTTCACCGTGAACTGATTTCATCTTCATTTAACTGATTTCATCGTTAACTGATTTCATCGTTAACTGATTTCATCTTCATTTAACTGATTTCATTTTCATTCTTCATTTAACTGATTTCATCGTTAACTGATTTCATCTTTAACTGATTTCATCGTTAACTGATTTCATCTTCATTTAACTGATTTCATCGTTAACTGATTTCATCTTCATTTAACTGATTTCATCGTTAACTGATTTCATCGTTAACTGATTTCATCTTCATTTAACTGATTTCATCGTTAACTGATTCCATCGTTAACTGATTCCATCGTTAACTGATTTCATCGTTAACTGATTTCATCGTTAACTGATTTCATCTTCATTTAACTGATTTCATCGTTAACTGATTTCATCGTTAACTGATTTCATCTTCATTTAACTGATTTCATTTTCATTCTTCATTTAACTGATTTCATCGTTAACTGATTTCATCTTCATTTAACTGATTTCATCGTTAACTGATTTCATCGTTAACTGATTTCATCGTTAACTGATTTCATCTTCATTTAACTGATTCCATCGTTAACTGATTTCATCGTTAACTGATTTCATCTTCATTTAACTGATTTCATCGTTAACTGATTTCATCGTTAACTGATTCCATCGTTAACTGATTTCATCGTTAACTGATTTCATCGTTAACTGATTTCATCTTCATTTAACTGATTTCATCGTTAACTGATTTCATCTTCATTTAACTGATTTCATCGTTAACTGATTTCATCGTTAACTGATTTCATCTTCATTTAACTGATTCCATCGTTAACTGATTTCATCGTTAACTGATTTCATCGTTAACTGATTTCATCTTTAACTGATTTCATCTTCATTTAACTGATTTCATCGTTAACTGATTTCATCGTTAACTGATTTCATCTTCATTTAACTGATTTCATCGTTAACTGATTTCATCGTTAACTGATTCCATCGTTAACTGATTTCATCGTTAACTGATTTCATCTTCATTTAACTGATTTCATCGTTAACTGATTTCATCGTTAACTGATTTCATCTTTAACTGATTTCATCGTTAACTGATTTCATCTTCATTTAACTGATTTCATCGTTAACTGATTTCATCTTCATTTAATTGATTTCATCGTTAACTGATTTCATCGTTAACTGATTTCATCGTTAACTGATTTCATCTTCATTTAACTGATTTCATCGTTAACTGATTTCATCGTTAACTGATTCCATCGTTAACTGATTTCATCGTTAACTGATTTCATCTTCATTTAACTGATTTCATCGTTAACTGATTTCATCGTTAACTGATTTCATCTTTAACTGATTTCATCTTCATTTAACTGATTTCATCGTTAACTGATTTCATCGTTAACTGATTTCATCTTTAACTGATTTCATCGTTAACTGATTTCATCTTCATTTAACTGATTTCATCGTTAACTGATTTCATCGTTAACTGATTTCATCTTCATTTAACTGATTTCATCGTTAACTGATTCCATCGTTAACTGATTTCATCGTTAACTGATTTCATCGTTAACTGATTTCATCTTCATTTAACTGATTTCATCGTTAAGTGATTTCATCGTTAACTGATTTCATCGTTAACTGATTTCATCGTTAACTGATTTCATCTTCATTTAACTGATTTCATCGTTAACTGATTTCATCGTTAACTGATTTCATCTTCATTTAACTGATTTCATTGTTAACTGATTTCATCGTTAACTGATTTCATCTTCATTTAACTGATTTCATCGTTAACTGATTTCATCGTTAACTGATTCCATCGTTAACTGATTTCATCGTTAACTGATTTCATCGTTAACTGATTTCATCTTCATTTAACTGATTTCATTTTCATTCTTCATTTAACTGATTTCATCGTTAACTGATTTCATCGTTAACTGATTTCATCTTCATTTAACTGATTTCATCGTTAACTGATTTCATCGTTAACTGATTTCATCGTTAACTGATTTCATCTTCATTTAACTGATTTCATCGTTAACTGATTTCATCTTCATTTAATTGATTTCATCGTTAACTGATTTCATCGTTAACTGATTTCATCGTTAACTGATTTCATCTTCATTTAACTGATTTCATCGTTAACTGATTTCATCGTTAACTGATTTCATCTTCATTTAACTGATTTCATCGTTAACTGATTTCATCGTTAACTGATTTCATCGTTAACTGATTTCATCTTCATTTAACTGATTTCATCGTTAACTGATTTCATCGTTAACTGATTTCATCTTTAACTGATTTCATCGTTAACTGATTTCATCTTCATTTAACTGATTTCATCGTTAACTGATTTCATCGTTAACTGATTTCATCTTTAACTGATTTCATCGTTAACTGATTTCATCTTCATTTAACTGATTTCATCGTTAACTGATTTCATCTTCATTTAACTGATTTCATCGTTAACTGATTTCATCGTTAACTGATTTCATCTTCATTTAACTGATTCCATCGTTAACTGATTTCATCGTTAACTGATTTCATCGTTAACTGATTTCATCTTCATTTAACTGATTTCATCGTTAACTGATTTCATCGTTAACTGATTTCATCGTTAACTGATTTCATCTTCATTTAACTGATTTCATCGTTAACTGATTTCATCGTTAACTGATTTCATCTTCATTTAACTGATTTCATCGTTAACTGATTTCATCGTTAACTGATTCCATCGTTAACTGATTTCATCGTTAACTGATTTCATCGTTAACTGATTTCATCTTCATTTAACTGATTTCATCGTTAACTGATTTCATCTTCATTTAACTGATTTCATCGTTAACTGATTTCATCGTTAACTGATTTCATCGTTAACTGATTTCATCGTTAACTGATTTCATCTTCATTTAACTGATTTCATTTTCATTCTTCATTTAACTGATTTCATCGTTAACTGATTTCATCTTCATTTAATTGATTTCATCGTTAACTGATTTCATCGTTAACTGATTTCATCGTTAACTGATTTCATCTTCATTTAACTGATTTCATCGTTAACTGATTTCATCGTTAACTGATTTCATCGTTAACTGATTTCATCTTCATTTAACTGATTTCATCGTTAACTGATTTCATCGTTAACTGATTTCATCGTTAACTGATTTCATCTTCATTTAACTGATTTCATCGTTAACTGATTTCATCGTTAACTGATTTAATCTTTAACTGATTTCATCGTTAACTGATTTCATCTTCATTTAACTGATTTCATCTTTAACTGATTTCATCGTTAACTGATTTCATCTTCATTTAACTGATTTCATCGTTAACTGATTTCATCTTCATTTAACTGATTTCATCGTTAACTGATTTCATCGTTAACTGATTTCATCGTTAACTGATTTCATCTTCATTTAACTGATTTCATCGTTAACTGATTTCATCGTTAACTGATTTCATCTTCATTTAACTGATTTCATCGTTAACTGATTTCATCGTTAACTGATTTCATCTTCATTTAACTGATTTCATCGTTAACTGATTTCATCGTTAACTGATTCCATCGTTAACTGATTTCATCTTTAACTGATTTCATCATTAACTGATTTCATCTTCATTTAACTGATTTCATCGTTAAGTGATTTCATCGTTAACTGATTTCATCTTCATTTAACTGATTTCATTGTTAACTGATTTCATCGTTAACTGATTTCATCTTCATTTAACTGATTTCATCGTTAACTGATTTCATCGTTAACTGATTCCATCGTTAACTGATTTCATCGTTAACTGATTCCATCGTTAACTGATTTCATCGTTAACTGATTTCATCGTTAACTGATTTCATCTTCATTTAACTGATTTCATCGTTAACTGATTTCATCTTCATTTAACTGATTTCATTTTCATTCTTCATTTAACTGATTTCATCGTTAACTGATTTCATCTTCATTTAACTGATTTCATCGTTAACTGATTTCATCGTTAACTGATTTCATCTTCTTTTAACTGATTTCATCGTTAACTGATTCCATCGTTAACTGATTTCATCGTTAACTGATTTCATCGTTAACTGATTTCATCTTCATTTAACTGATTTCATTTTCATTCTTCATTTAACTGATTTCATCGTTAACTGATTTCATCGTTAACTGATTTCATCTTCATTTAACTGATTTCATCGTTAACTGATTTCATCGTTAACTGATTTCATCGTTAACTGATTTCATCTTCATTTAACTGATTTCATCGTTAACTGATTTCATCTTCATTTAATTGATTTCATCGTTAACTGATTTCATCGTTAACTGATTTCATCGTTAACTGATTTCATCTTCATTTAACTGATTTCATCGTTAACTGATTTCATCGTTAACTGATTTCATCGTTAACTGATTTCATCTTCATTTAACTGATTTCATCGTTAACTGATTTCATCGTTAACTGATTTCATCGTTAACTGATTTCATCTTCATTTAACTGATTTCATCGTTAACTGATTTCATCGTTAACTGATTTCATCGTTAACTGATTTCATCGTTAACTGATTTCATCTTCATTTAACTGATTTCATCGTTAACTGATTTCATCGTTAACTGATTTCATCGTTAACTGATTTCATCGTTAACTGATTTCATCTTCATTTAACTGATTTCATCGTTAACTGATTTCATCGTTAACTGATTTCATCTTCATTTAACTGATTTCATCGTTAACTGATTTCATCGTTAACTGATTCCATCGTTAACTGATTTCATCGTTAACTGATTTCATCTTCATTTAACTGATTTCATCGTTAACTGATTTCATCTTCATTTAACTGATTTCATCGTTAACTGATTTCATCGTTAACTGATTTCATCGTTAACTGATTTCATCTTCATTTAACTGATTTCATTTTCATTCTTCATTTAACTGATTTCATCGTTAACTGATTTCATCTTCATTTAATTGATTTCATCGTTAACTGATTTCATCGTTAACTGATTTCATCGTTAACTGATTTCATCGTTAACTGATTTCATCTTCATTTAACTGATTTCATCGTTAACTGATTTCATCGTTAACTGATTTCATCGTTAACTGATTTCATCTTCATTTAACTGATTTCATCGTTAACTGATTTCATCGTTAACTGATTTCATCGTTAACTGATTTCATCTTCATTTAACTGATTTCATCGTTAACTGATTTCATCGTTAACTGATTTAATCTTTAACTGATTTCATCGTTAACTGATTTCATCTTCATTTAACTGATTTCATCGTTAACTGATTTCATCGTTAACTGATTTCATCTTTAACTGATTTCATCGTTAACTGATTTCATCTTCATTTAACTGATTTCATCGTTAACTGATTTCATCGTTAACTGATTTCATCTTCATTTAACTGATTTCATCGTTAACTGATTTCATCGTTAACTGATTTCATCGTTAACTGATTCCATCGTTAACTGATTTCATCGTTAACTGATTTCATCGTTAACTGATTTCATCTTCATTTAACTGATTTCATCGTTAACTGATTTCATCGTTAACTGATTTCATCTTCATTTAACTGATTTCATCGTTAACTGATTTCATCGTTAACTGATTTCATCTTCATTTAACTGATTTCATCGTTAACTGATTCCATCGTTAACTGATTTCATCTTTAACTGATTTCATCGTTAACTGATTTCATCTTCATTTAACTGATTTCATCGTTAAGTGATTTCATCGTTAACTGATTTCATCGTTAACTGATTTCATCGTTAACTGATTTCATCTTCATTTAACTGATTTCATTGCTAACTGATTTCATCGTTAACTGATTTCATCTTCATTTAACTGATTTCATCGTTAACTGATTTCATCGTTAACTGATTCCATCGTTAACTGATTTCATCGTTAACTGATTCCATCGTTAACTGATTTCATCGTTAACTGATTTCATCGTTAACTGATTTCATCTTCATTTAACTGATTTCATCGTTAACTGATTTCATCTTCATTTAACTGATTTCATTTTCATTCTTCATTTAACTGATTTCATCGTTAACTGATTTCATCTTCATTTAACTGATTTCATCGTTAACTGATTTCATCGTTAACTGATTTCATCTTCTTTTAACTGATTTCATCGTTAACTGATTTCATCTTCATTTAATTGATTTCATCGTTAACTGATTTCATCGTTAACTGATTTCATCTTCATTTAACTGATTCCATCGTTAACTGATTTCATCGTTAACTGATTTCATCGTTAACTGATTTCATCTTCATTTAACTGATTTCATCGTTAACTGATTTCATCGTTAACTGATTTCATCTTCATTTAACTGATTTCATTTTCATTCTTCATTTAACTGATTTCATCGTTAACTGATTTCATCTTCATTTAACTGATTTCATCGTTAACTGATTTCATCGTTAACTGATTTCATCGTTAACTGATTTCATCTTCATTTAACTGATTCCATCGTTAACTGATTTCATCGTTAACTGATTTCATCTTCATTTAACTGATTTCATCGTTAACTGATTTCATCGTTAACTGATTCCATCGTTAACTGATTTCATCGTTAACTGATTTCATCGTTAACTGATTTCATCTTCATTTAACTGATTTCATCGTTAACTGATTTCATCTTCATTTAACTGATTTCATCGTTAACTGATTTCACCGTTAACTGATTTCATCTTCATTTAACTGATTTCATCGTTAACTGATTTCATCGTTAACTGATTTCATCTTCATTTACCTGATTTCATCGTTAACTGATTTCATCGTTAACTGATTTCATCGTTAACTGATTTCATCTTCATTTAACTGATTCCATCGTTAACTGATTTCATCGTTAACTGATTTCATCGTTAACTGATTTCATCTTCATTTAACTGATTTCATCGTTCACTGATTTCATCTTTAACTGATTTCATCTTCATTTAACTGATTTCATTTTCATTCTTCATTTAACTGATTTCATCGTTAACTGATTTCATCTTCATTTAACTGATTTCATCGTTAACTGATTTCATCGTTAACTGATTTCATCTTTAACTGATTTCATCGTTAACTGATTTCATCTTCATTTAACTGATTTCATCGTTAACTGATTTCATCTTCATTTAATTGATTTCATCGTTAACTGATTTCATCGTTAACTGATTTCATCGTTAACTGATTTCATCTTCATTTAACTGATTTCATCGTTAACTGATTTCATCGTTAACTGATTCCATCGTTAACTGATTTCATCATTAACTGATTTCATCTTCATTTAACTGATTTCATCGTTAACTGATTTCATCGTTAACTGATTTCATCGTTAACTGATTTCATCGTTAACTGATTTCATCGTTAACTGATTTCATCTTTAACTGATTTCATCGTTAACTGATTTCATCTTCATTTAACTGATTTCATCGTTAACTGATTTCATCGTTAACTGATTTCATCTTCATTTAACTGATTTCATCGTTAACTGATTTCATCGTTAACTGATTCCATCGTTAACTGATTTCATCGTTAACTGATTTAATCTTCATTTAACTGATTTCATCGTTAAGTGATTTCATCGTTAACTGATTTCATCGTTAACTGATTTCATCGTTAACTGATTTCATCTTCATTTAACTGATTTCATTGTTAACTGATTTCATCGTTAACTGATTTCATCTTCATTTAACTGATTTCATCGTTAACTGATTCCATCGTTAACTGATTTCATCGTTAACTGATTTCATCGTTAACTGATTTCATCGTTAACTGATTTCATCTTCATTTAACTGATTTCATTTTCATTCTTCATTTAACTGATTTCATCGTTAACTGATTTCATCGTTAACTGATTTCATCTTCATTTAACTGATTTCATCGTTAACTGATTTCATCGTTAACTGATTTCATCTTTAACTGATTTCATCGTTAACTGATTTCATCTTCATTTAACTGATTTCATCGTTAACTGATTTCATCTTCATTTAATTGATTTCATCGTTAACTGATTTCATCGTTAACTGATTTCATCGTTAACTGATTTCATCTTCATTTAACTGATTTCATCGTTAACTGATTTCATCGTTAACTGATTTCATCTTCATTTAACTGATTTCATCGTTAACTGATTTCATCGTTAACTGATTTCATCTTTAACTGATTTCATCGTTAACTGATTTCATCGTTAACTGATTTCATCTTCATTTAAATGATTTCATCGTTAACTGATTTCATCGTTAACTGATTTCATCTTTAACTGATTTCATCGTTAACTGATTTCATCTTCATTTAACTGATTTCATCGTTAACTGATTTCATCGTTAACTGATTTCATCTTCATTTAAATGATTTCATCGTTAACTGATTTCATCGTTAACTGATTTCATCTTTAACTGATTTCATCGTTAACTGATTTCATCTTCATTTAACTGATTTCATCGTTAACTGATTTCATCGTTAACTGATTTCATCTTCATTTAAATGATTTCATCGTTAACTGATTTCATCGTTAACTGATTTCATCTTTAACTGATTTCATCGTTAACTGATTTCATCTTCATTTAACTGATTTCATCGTTAACTGATTTCATCTTCATTTAACTGATTTCATCTTCATTTAACTGATTTCATCGTTAACTGATTTCATCTTCATTTAACTGATTCCATCGTTAACTGATTTCATCGTTAACTGATTTCATCGTTAACTGATTTCATCTTCATTTAACTGATTTCATCGTTAACTGATTTCATCGTTAACTGATTTCATCTTCATTTAACTGATTTCATCGTTAACTGATTTCATCGTTAACTGATTTCATCTTCATTTAACTGATTTCATCGTTAACTGATTTCATCGTTAACTGATTCCATCGTTAACTGATTTCATCGTTAACTGATTTCATCGTTAACTGATTTCATCTTCATTTAACTGATTTCATCGTTAACTGATTTCATCTTCATTTAACTGATTTCATCGTTAACTGATTTCATCGTTAACTGATTTCATCGTTAACTGATTTCATCTTCATTTAACTGATTTCATTTTCATTCTTCATTTAACTGATTTCATCGTTAACTGATTTCATCTTCATTTAATTGATTTCATCGTTAACTGATTTCATCGTTAACTGATTTCATCGTTAACTGATTTCATCTTCATTTAACTGATTTCATCGTTAACTGATTTCATCGTTAACTGATTTCATCTTCATTTAACTGATTTCATCGTTAACTGATTTCATCGTTAACTGATTTCATCGTTAACTGATTTCATCTTCATTTAACTGATTTCATCGTTAACTGATTTCATCGTTAACTGATTTCATCGTTAACTGATTTCATCTTCATTTAACTGATTTCATTTTCATTCTTCATTTAACTGATTTCATCGTTAACTGATTTCATCTTCATTTAACTGATTTCATCGTTAACTGATTTCATCGTTAACTGATTTCATCGTTAACTGATTTCATCTTTAACTGATTTCATCGTTAACTGATTTCATCTTCATTTAACTGATTTCATCGTTAACTGATTTCATCTTCATTTAATTGATTTCATCGTTAACTGATTTCATCGTTAACTGATTTCATCGTTAACTGATTTCATCTTCATTTAACTGATTTCATCGTTAACTGATTTCATCGTTAACTGATTTCATCTTCATTTAACTGATTTCATTTTCATTCTTCATTTAACTGATTTCATCGTTAACTGATTTCATCTTCATTTAATTGATTTCATCGTTAACTGATTTCATCGTTAACTGATTTCATCGTTAACTGATTTCATCTTCATTTAACTGATTTCATCGTTAACTGATTTCATCGTTAACTGATTTCATCTTCATTTAACTGATTTCATCGTTAACTGATTTCATCGTTAATTGATTTCATCGTTAACTGATTTCATTTTCATTCTTCATTTAACTGATTTCATCGTTAACTGATTTCATCGTTAACTGATTTCATCTTCATTTAACTGATTTCATCGTTAACTGATTTCATCGTTAACTGATTTCATCTTCATTTAACTGATTTCATCGTTAACTGATTTCATCGTTAATTGATTTCATCGTTAACTGATTTCATTTTCATTCTTCATTTAACTGATTTCATCGTTAACTGATTTCATCGTTAACTGATTTCATCTTCATTTAACTGATTTCATCGTTAACTGATTTCATCGTTAATTGATTTCATCGTTAACTGATTTCATCTTCATTTAACTGATTTCATTTTCATTCTTCATTTAACTGATTTCATCGTTAACTGATTTCATCTTCATTTAACTGATTTCATCGTTAACTGATTTCATCGTTAACTGATTTCATCGTTAACTGATTTCATCGTTAACTGATTTCATCTTCATTTAACTGATTTCATCGTTAACTGATTTCATCTTCATTTAATTGATTTCATCGTTAACTGATTTCATCGTTAACTGATTTCATCGTTAACTGATTTCATCTTCATTTAACTGATTTCATCGTTAACTGATTTCATCGTTAACTGATTTCATCTTCATTTAACTGATTTCATTTTCATTCTTCATTTAACTGATTTCATCGTTAACTGATTTCATCTTCATTTAATTGATTTCATCGTTAACTGATTTCATCGTTAACTGATTTCATCGTTAACTGATTTCATCTTCATTTAACTGATTTCATCGTTAACTGATTTCATCGTTAACTGATTTCATCGTTAACTGATTTCATCTTCATTTAACTGATTTCATCGTTAACTGATTTCATCGTTAACTGATTTCATCTTCATTTAACTGATTTCATCGTTAACTGATTTCATCGTTAATTGATTTCATCGTTAACTGATTTCATTTTCATTCTTCATTTAACTGATTTCATCGTTAACTGATTTCATCGTTAACTGATTTCATCTTCATTTAACTGATTTCATCGTTAACTGATTTCATCGTTAATTGATTTCATCGTTAACTGATTTCATCTTCATTCTTCATTTAACTGATTTCATCGTTAACTGATTTCATCTTCATTTAACTGATTTCATCGTTAACTGATTTCATCGTTAACTGATTTCATCGTTAACTGATTTCATCTTCATTTAACTGATTTCATCGTTAACTGATTTCATCTTCATTCTTCATTTAACTGATTTCATCTTTAACTGATTTCATCGTTAACTGATTTCATCTTCATTTAACTGATTTCATCGTTAATTGATTTCATCGTTAACTGATTTCATCGTTAATTGATTTCATCGTTAACTGATTTCATCTTCATTTAACTGATTTCATCGTTAATTGATTTCATCGTTAACTGATTTCATCGTTAATTGATTTCATCGTTAACTGATTTCATCTTCATTTAACTGATTTCATCGTTAATTGATTTCATCGTTAACTGATTTCATCGTTAACTGATTTCATCTTCATTTAACTGATTTCATCGTTAATTGATTTCATCGTTAACTGATTTCATCGTTAATTGATTTCATCGTTAACTGATTTCATCTTCATTTAACTGATTTCATCGTTAACTGATTTCATCTTCATTCTTCATTTAACTGATTTCATCTTTAACTGATTTCATCGTTAACTGATTTCATCTTCATTTAACTGATTTCATCGTTAATTGATTTCATCGTTAACTGATTTCATCGTTAATTGATTTCATCGTTAACTGATTTCATCTTCATTTAACTGATTTCATCGTTAACTGATTTCATCTTCATTCTTCATTTAACTGATTTCATCTTTAACTGATTTCATCGTTAACTGATTTCATCTTCATTTAACTGATTTCATCGTTAATTGATTTCATCGTTAACTGATTTCATCGTTAACTGATTTCATCTTCATTTAACTGATTTCATCGTTAACTGATTTCATCTTCATTCTTCATTTAACTGATTTCATCTTTAACTGATTTCATCGTTAACTGATTTCATCTTCATTTAACTGATTTCATCGTTAATTGATTTCATCGTTAACTGATTTCATCGTTAACTGATTTCATCTTCATTTAACTGATTTCATCGTTAACTGATTTCATCGTTAACTGATTTCATCTTTAACTGATTTCATCTTCATTTAACTGATTTCATCGTTAACTGATTTCATCGTTAACTGATTTCATCGTTAACTGATTTCATCTTCATTTAACTGATTTCATCTTTAACTGATTTCATCGTTAACTGATTTCATCTTCATTTAACTGATTTCATCGTTAACTGATTTCATCGTTAACTGATTTCATCGTTAACTGATTTCATCTTCATTTAACTGATTTCATTTTCATTCTTCATTTAACTGATTTCATCGTTAACTGATTTCATCTTCATTTAACTGATTTCATCGTTAACTGATTTCATCGTTAACTGATTTCATCGTTAACTGATTTCATCTTTAACTGATTTCATCGTTAACTGATTTCATCTTCATTTAACTGATTTCATCGTTAACTGATTTCATCTTCATTTAATTGATTTCATCGTTAACTGATTTCATCGTTAACTGATTTCATCGTTAACTGATTTCATCTTCATTTAACTGATTTCATCGTTAACTGATTTCATCGTTAACTGATTTCATCTTCATTTAACTGATTTCATTTTCATTCTTCATTTAACTGATTTCATCGTTAACTGATTTCATCTTCATTTAATTGATTTCATCGTTAACTGATTTCATCGTTAACTGATTTCATCGTTAACTGATTTCATCTTCATTTAACTGATTTCATCGTTAACTGATTTCATCGTTAACTGATTTCATCTTCATTTAACTGATTTCATCGTTAACTGATTTCATCGTTAATTGATTTCATCGTTAACTGATTTCATCTTCATTCTTCATTTAACTGATTTCATCGTTAACTGATTTCATCTTCATTTAACTGATTTCATCGTTAACTGATTTCATCGTTAACTGATTTCATCGTTAACTGATTTCATCTTCATTTAACTGATTTCATTGTTAACTGATTTCATCGTTAACTGATTTCATCTTCATTTAACTGATTTCATCGTTAACTGATTTCATCGTTAACTGATTTCATCGTTAACTGATTTCATCTTCATTTAACTGATTTCATTTTCATTCTTCATTTAACTGATTTCATCGTTAACTGATTTCATCTTCATTTAACTGATTTCATCGTTAACTGATTTCATCGTTAACTGATTTCATCGTTAACTGATTTCATCTTTAACTGATTTCATCGTTAACTGATTTCATCTTCATTTAACTGATTTCATCGTTAACTGATTTCATCTTCATTTAATTGATTTCATCGTTAACTGATTTCATCGTTAACTGATTTCATCGTTAACTGATTTCATCTTCATTTAACTGATTTCATCGTTAACTGATTTCATCGTTAACTGATTTCATCTTCATTTAACTGATTTCATTTTCATTCTTCATTTAACTGATTTCATCGTTAACTGATTTCATCTTCATTTAATTGATTTCATCGTTAACTGATTTCATCGTTAACTGATTTCATCGTTAACTGATTTCATCTTCATTTAACAGATTTCATCGTTAACTGATTTCATCGTTAACTGATTTCATCGTTAACTGATTTCATCTTCATTTAACTGATTTCATCGTTAACTGATTTCATCGTTAACTGATTTCATCTTCATTTAACTGATTTCATCGTTAACTGATTTCATCGTTAATTGATTTCATCGTTAACTGATTTCATTTTCATTCTTCATTTAACTGATTTCATCGTTAACTGATTTCATCGTTAACTGATTTCATCGTTAACTGATTTCATCTTCATTTAACTGATTTCATCGTTAACTGATTTCATCGTTAATTGATTTCATCGTTAACTGATTTCATCGTTAATTGATTTCATCGTTAACTGATTTCATCTTCATTTAACTGATTTCATCGTTAACTGATTTCATCTTCATTCTTCATTTAACTGATTTCATCTTTAACTGATTTCATCGTTAACTGATTTCATCTTCATTTAACTGATTTCATCGTTAATTGATTTCATCGTTAACTGATTTCATCGTTAATTGATTTCATCGTTAACTGATTTCATCTTCATTTAACTGATTTCATCGTTAACTGATTTCATCTTCATTCTTCATTTAACTGATTTCATCTTTAACTGATTTCATCGTTAACTGATTTCATCGTTAATTGATTTCATCGTTAACTGATTTCATCTTCATTTAACTGATTTCATCGTTAACTGATTTCATCTTCATTCTTCATTTAACTGATTTCATCTTTAACTGATTTCATCGTTAACTGATTTCATCTTCATTTAACTGATTTCATCGTTAATTGATTTCATCGTTAACTGATTTCATCGTTAACTGATTTCATCGTTAACTGATTTCATCTTCATTTAACTGATTTCATCGTTAATTGATTTCATCGTTAACTGATTTCATCGTTAATTGATTTCATCGTTAACTGATTTCATCTTCATTTAACTGATTTCATCGTTAACTGATTTCATCTTCATTCTTCATTTAACTGATTTCATCTTTAACTGATTTCATCGTTAACTGATTTCATCTTCATTTAACTGATTTCATCGTTAATTGATTTCATCGTTAACTGATTTCATCGTTAATTGATTTCATCGTTAACTGATTTCATCTTCATTTAACTGATTTCATCGTTAACTGATTTCATCTTCATTCTTCATTTAACTGATTTCATCTTTAACTGATTTCATCGTTAACTGATTTCATCTTCATTTAACTGATTTCATCGTTAATTGATTTCATCGTTAACTGATTTCATCTTCATTTAACTGATTTCATCGTTAACTGATTTCATCGTTAACTGATTTCATCTTTAACTGATTTCATCTTCATTTAACTGATTTCATCGTTAACTGATTTCATCGTTAACTGATTTCATCGTTAACTGATTTCATCTTCATTTAACTGATTTCATCTTCATTTAACTGATTTCATCGTTAACTGATTTCATCGTTAACTGATTTCATCTTCATTTAATTGATTTCATCGTTAACTGATTTCATCGTTAACTGATTTCATCGTTAACTGATTTCATCTTCATTTAACTGATTTCATCGTTAACTGATTTCATCGTTAACTGATTTCATCTTCATTTAACTGATTTCATCGTTAACTGATTTCATCGTTAACTGATTTCATCTTCATTTAACTGATTTCATCGTTAACTGATTTCATCGTTAATTGATTTCATCGTTAACTGATTTCATTTTCATTCTTCATTTAACTGATTTCATCGTTAACTGATTTCATCGTTAACTGATTTCATCTTCATTTAACTGATTTCATCGTTAACTGATTTCATCGTTAATTGATTTCATCGTTAACTGATTTCATCTTCATTTAACTGATTTCATCGTTAATTGATTTCATCGTTAACTGATTTCATCGTTAACTGATTTCATCTTCATTTAACTGATTTCATCGTTAATTGATTTCATCGTTAACTGATTTCATCGTTAATTGATTTCATCGTTAACTGATTTCATCTTCATTTAACTGATTTCATCGTTAACTGATTTCATCTTCATTCTTCATTTAACTGATTTCATCTTTAACTGATTTCATCGTTAACTGATTTCATCTTCATTTAACTGATTTCATCGTTAATTGATTTCATCGTTAACTGATTTCATCGTTAATTGATTTCATCGTTAACTGATTTCATCTTCATTTAACTGATTTCATCGTTAACTGATTTCATCTTCATTCTTCATTTAACTGATTTCATCTTTAACTGATTTCATCGTTAACTGATTTCATCTTCATTTAACTGATTTCATCGTTAATTGATTTCATCGTTAACTGATTTCATCGTTAACTGATTTCATCTTCATTTAACTGATTTCATCGTTAACTGATTTCATCTTCATTCTTCATTTAACTGATTTCATCTTTAACTGATTTCATCGTTAACTGATTTCATCTTCATTTAACTGATTTCATCGTTAATTGATTTCATCGTTAACTGATTTCATCGTTAACTGATTTCATCTTCATTTAACTGATTTCATCGTTAACTGATTTCATCGTTAACTGATTTCATCTTTAACTGATTTCATCTTCATTTAACTGATTTCATCGTTAACTGATTTCATCGTTAACTGATTTCATCGTTAACTGATTTCATCTTCATTTAACTGATTTCATCTTTAACTGATTTCATCGTTAACTGATTTCATCTTCATTTAACTGATTTCATCGTTAACTGATTTCATCGTTAACTGATTTCATCGTTAACTGATTTCATCTTCATTTAACTGATTTCATTTTCATTCTTCATTTAACTGATTTCATCGTTAACTGATTTCATCTTCATTTAACTGATTTCATCGTTAACTGATTTCATCGTTAACTGATTTCATCGTTAACTGATTTCATCTTTAACTGATTTCATCGTTAACTGATTTCATCTTCATTTAACTGATTTCATCGTTAACTGATTTCATCTTCATTTAATTGATTTCATCGTTAACTGATTTCATCGTTAACTGATTTCATCGTTAACTGATTTCATCTTCATTTAACTGATTTCATCGTTAACTGATTTCATCGTTAACTGATTTCATCTTCATTTAACTGATTTCATTTTCATTCTTCATTTAACTGATTTCATCGTTAACTGATTTCATCTTCATTTAATTGATTTCATCGTTAACTGATTTCATCGTTAACTGATTTCATCGTTAACTGATTTCATCTTCATTTAACTGATTTCATCGTTAACTGATTTCATCGTTAACTGATTTCATCTTCATTTAACTGATTTCATCGTTAACTGATTTCATCGTTAATTGATTTCATCGTTAACTGATTTCATCTTCATTCTTCATTTAACTGATTTCATCGTTAACTGATTTCATCTTCATTTAACTGATTTCATCGTTAACTGATTTCATCGTTAACTGATTTCATCGTTAACTGATTTCATCTTCATTTAACTGATTTCATTGTTAACTGATTTCATCGTTAACTGATTTCATCTTCATTTAACTGATTTCATCGTTAACTGATTTCATCGTTAACTGATTTCATCGTTAACTGATTTCATCTTCATTTAACTGATTTCATTTTCATTCTTCATTTAACTGATTTCATCGTTAACTGATTTCATCTTCATTTAACTGATTTCATCGTTAACTGATTTCATCGTTAACTGATTTCATCGTTAACTGATTTCATCTTTAACTGATTTCATCGTTAACTGATTTCATCTTCATTTAACTGATTTCATCGTTAACTGATTTCATCTTCATTTAATTGATTTCATCGTTAACTGATTTCATCGTTAACTGATTTCATCGTTAACTGATTTCATCTTCATTTAACTGATTTCATCGTTAACTGATTTCATCGTTAACTGATTTCATCTTCATTTAACTGATTTCATTTTCATTCTTCATTTAACTGATTTCATCGTTAACTGATTTCATCTTCATTTAATTGATTTCATCGTTAACTGATTTCATCGTTAACTGATTTCATCGTTAACTGATTTCATCTTCATTTAACAGATTTCATCGTTAACTGATTTCATCGTTAACTGATTTCATCGTTAACTGATTTCATCTTCATTTAACTGATTTCATCGTTAACTGATTTCATCGTTAACTGATTTCATCTTCATTTAACTGATTTCATCGTTAACTGATTTCATCGTTAATTGATTTCATCGTTAACTGATTTCATTTTCATTCTTCATTTAACTGATTTCATCGTTAACTGATTTCATCGTTAACTGATTTCATCGTTAACTGATTTCATCTTCATTTAACTGATTTCATCGTTAACTGATTTCATCGTTAATTGATTTCATCGTTAACTGATTTCATCGTTAATTGATTTCATCGTTAACTGATTTCATCTTCATTTAACTGATTTCATCGTTAACTGATTTCATCTTCATTCTTCATTTAACTGATTTCATCTTTAACTGATTTCATCGTTAACTGATTTCATCTTCATTTAACTGATTTCATCGTTAATTGATTTCATCGTTAACTGATTTCATCGTTAATTGATTTCATCGTTAACTGATTTCATCTTCATTTAACTGATTTCATCGTTAACTGATTTCATCTTCATTCTTCATTTAACTGATTTCATCTTTAACTGATTTCATCGTTAACTGATTTCATCGTTAATTGATTTCATCGTTAACTGATTTCATCTTCATTTAACTGATTTCATCGTTAACTGATTTCATCTTCATTCTTCATTTAACTGATTTCATCTTTAACTGATTTCATCGTTAACTGATTTCATCTTCATTTAACTGATTTCATCGTTAATTGATTTCATCGTTAACTGATTTCATCGTTAACTGATTTCATCGTTAACTGATTTCATCTTCATTTAACTGATTTCATCGTTAATTGATTTCATCGTTAACTGATTTCATCGTTAATTGATTTCATCGTTAACTGATTTCATCTTCATTTAACTGATTTCATCGTTAACTGATTTCATCTTCATTCTTCATTTAACTGATTTCATCTTTAACTGATTTCATCGTTAACTGATTTCATCTTCATTTAACTGATTTCATCGTTAATTGATTTCATCGTTAACTGATTTCATCGTTAATTGATTTCATCGTTAACTGATTTCATCTTCATTTAACTGATTTCATCGTTAACTGATTTCATCTTCATTCTTCATTTAACTGATTTCATCTTTAACTGATTTCATCGTTAACTGATTTCATCTTCATTTAACTGATTTCATCGTTAATTGATTTCATCGTTAACTGATTTCATCTTCATTTAACTGATTTCATCGTTAACTGATTTCATCGTTAACTGATTTCATCTTTAACTGATTTCATCTTCATTTAACTGATTTCATCGTTAACTGATTTCATCGTTAACTGATTTCATCGTTAACTGATTTCATCTTCATTTAACTGATTTCATCTTCATTTAACTGATTTCATCGTTAACTGATTTCATCGTTAACTGATTTCATCTTCATTTAATTGATTTCATCGTTAACTGATTTCATCGTTAACTGATTTCATCGTTAACTGATTTCATCTTCATTTAACTGATTTCATCGTTAACTGATTTCATCGTTAACTGATTTCATCTTCATTTAACTGATTTCATCGTTAACTGATTTCATCGTTAACTGATTTCATCTTCATTTAACTGATTTCATCGTTAACTGATTTCATCGTTAATTGATTTCATCGTTAACTGATTTCATTTTCATTCTTCATTTAACTGATTTCATCGTTAACTGATTTCATCGTTAACTGATTTCATCTTCATTTAACTGATTTCATCGTTAACTGATTTCATCGTTAATTGATTTCATCGTTAACTGATTTCATCTTCATTCTTCATTTAACTGATTTCATCGTTAACTGATTTCATCTTCATTTAACTGATTTCATCGTTAACTGATTTCATCGTTAACTGATTTCATCGTTAACTGATTTCATCTTCATTTAACTGATTTCATCGTTAACTGATTTCATCTTCATTCTTCATTTAACTGATTTCATCTTTAACTGATTTCATCGTTAACTGATTTCATCTTCATTTAACTGATTTCATCGTTAATTGATTTCATCGTTAACTGATTTCATCGTTAACTGATTTCATCTTCATTTAACTGATTTCATCGTTAACTGATTTCATCTTTAACTGATTTCATCTTCATTTAACTGATTTCATCGTTAACTGATTTCATCGTTAACTGATTTCATCGTTAACTGATTTCATCGTTAACTGATTTCATCTTCATTTAACTGATTTCATTGTTAACTGATTTCATCGTTAACTGATTTCATCTTCATTTAACTGATTTCATCGTTAACTGATTTCATCGTTAACTGATTTCATCGTTAACTGATTTCATCTTCATTTAACTGATTTCATTTTCATTCTTCATTTAACTGATTTCATCGTTAACTGATTTCATCTTCATTTAACTGATTTCATCGTTAACTGATTTCATCGTTAACTGATTTCATCGTTAACTGATTTAATCTTTAACTGATTTCATCGTTAACTGATTTCATCTTCATTTAACTGATTTCATCGTTAACTGATTTCATCTTCATTTAATTGATTTCATCGTTAACTGATTTCATCGTTAACTGATTTCATCGTTAACTGATTTCATCTTCATTTAACTGATTTCATCTTCATTTAACTGATTTCATCGTTAACTGATTTCATCGTTAACTGATTTCATCGTTAACTGATTTCATCTTCATTTAACTGATTTCATTTTCATTCTTCATTTAACTGATTTCATCGTTAACTGATTTCATCTTCATTTAACTGATTTCATCGTTAACTGATTTCATCGTTAACTGATTTCATCGTTAACTGATTTCATCTTTAACTGATTTCATCGTTAACTGATTTCATCTTCATTTAACTGATTTCATCGTTAACTGATTTCATCTTCATTTAATTGATTTCATCGTTAACTGATTTCATCGTTAACTGATTTCATCGTTAACTGATTTCATCTTCATTTAACTGATTTCATCGTTAACTGATTTCATCGTTAACTGATTTCATCTTCATTTAACTGATTTCATTTTCATTCTTCATTTAACTGATTTCATCGTTAACTGATTTCATCTTCATTTAATTGATTTCATCGTTAACTGATTTCATCGTTAACTGATTTCATCGTTAACTGATTTCATCGTTAACTGATTTCATCTTCATTTAACTGATTTCATCGTTAACTGATTTCATCGTTAATTGATTTCATCGTTAACTGATTTCATCTTCATTCTTCATTTAACTGATTTCATCGTTAACTGATTTCATCTTCATTTAACTGATTTCATCGTTAACTGATTTCATCGTTAACTGATTTCATCGTTAACTGATTTCATCTTCATTTAACTGATTTCATTGTTAACTGATTTCATCGTTAACTGATTTCATCTTCATTTAACTGATTTCATCGTTAACTGATTTCATCGTTAACTGATTTCATCGTTAACTGATTTCATCTTCATTTAACTGATTTCATTTTCATTCTTCATTTAACTGATTTCATCGTTAACTGATTTCATCTTCATTTAACTGATTTCATCGTTAACTGATTTCATCGTTAACTGATTTCATCGTTAACTGATTTCATCTTTAACTGATTTCATCGTTAACTGATTTCATCTTCATTTAACTGATTTCATCGTTAACTGATTTCATCTTCATTTAATTGATTTCATCGTTAACTGATTTCATCGTTAACTGATTTCATCGTTAACTGATTTCATCTTCATTTAACTGATTTCATCGTTAACTGATTTCATCGTTAACTGATTTCATCTTCATTTAACTGATTTCATTTTCATTCTTCATTTAACTGATTTCATCGTTAACTGATTTCATCTTCATTTAATTGATTTCATCGTTAACTGATTTCATCGTTAACTGATTTCATCGTTAACTGATTTCATCTTCATTTAACAGATTTCATCGTTAACTGATTTCATCGTTAACTGATTTCATCGTTAACTGATTTCATCTTCATTTAACTGATTTCATCGTTAACTGATTTCATCGTTAACTGATTTCATCTTCATTTAACTGATTTCATCGTTAACTGATTTCATCGTTAATTGATTTCATCGTTAACTGATTTCATTTTCATTCTTCATTTAACTGATTTCATCGTTAACTGATTTCATCGTTAACTGATTTCATCTTCATTTAACTGATTTCATCGTTAACTGATTTCATCGTTAATTGATTTCATCGTTAACTGATTTCATCGTTAATTGATTTCATCGTTAACTGATTTCATCTTCATTTAACTGATTTCATCGTTAACTGATTTCATCTTCATTCTTCATTTAACTGATTTCATCTTTAACTGATTTCATCGTTAACTGATTTCATCTTCATTTAACTGATTTCATCGTTAATTGATTTCATCGTTAACTGATTTCATCGTTAATTGATTTCATCGTTAACTGATTTCATCTTCATTTAACTGATTTCATCGTTAACTGATTTCATCTTCATTCTTCATTTAACTGATTTCATCTTTAACTGATTTCATCGTTAACTGATTTCATCGTTAATTGATTTCATCGTTAACTGATTTCATCTTCATTTAACTGATTTCATCGTTAACTGATTTCATCTTCATTCTTCATTTAACTGATTTCATCTTTAACTGATTTCATCGTTAACTGATTTCATCTTCATTTAACTGATTTCATCGTTAATTGATTTCATCGTTAACTGATTTCATCGTTAACTGATTTCATCGTTAACTGATTTCATCTTCATTTAACTGATTTCATCGTTAATTGATTTCATCGTTAACTGATTTCATCGTTAATTGATTTCATCGTTAACTGATTTCATCTTCATTTAACTGATTTCATCGTTAACTGATTTCATCTTCATTCTTCATTTAACTGATTTCATCTTTAACTGATTTCATCGTTAACTGATTTCATCTTCATTTAACTGATTTCATCGTTAATTGATTTCATCGTTAACTGATTTCATCGTTAATTGATTTCATCGTTAACTGATTTCATCTTCATTTAACTGATTTCATCGTTAACTGATTTCATCTTCATTCTTCATTTAACTGATTTCATCTTTAACTGATTTCATCGTTAACTGATTTCATCTTCATTTAACTGATTTCATCGTTAATTGATTTCATCGTTAACTGATTTCATCGTTAACTGATTTCATCTTCATTTAACTGATTTCATCTTCATTTAACTGATTTCATCGTTAACTGATTTCATCGTTAACTGATTTCATCGTTAACTGATTTCATCTTTAACTGATTTCATCTTCATTTAACTGATTTCATCGTTAACTGATTTCATCGTTAACTGATTTCATCGTTAACTGATTTCATCTTCATTTAACTGATTTCATCTTCATTTAACTGATTTCATCGTTAACTGATTTCATCGTTAACTGATTTCATCTTCATTTAATTGATTTCATCGTTAACTGATTTCATCGTTAACTGATTTCATCGTTAACTGATTTCATCTTCATTTAACTGATTTCATCGTTAACTGATTTCATCGTTAACTGATTTCATCTTCATTTAACTGATTTCATCGTTAACTGATTTCATCGTTAACTGATTTCATCTTCATTTAACTGATTTCATCGTTAACTGATTTCATCGTTAATTGATTTCATCGTTAACTGATTTCATTTTCATTCTTCATTTAACTGATTTCATCGTTAACTGATTTCATCGTTAACTGATTTCATCTTCATTTAACTGATTTCATCGTTAACTGATTTCATCGTTAATTGATTTCATCGTTAACTGATTTCATCTTCATTCTTCATTTAACTGATTTCATCGTTAACTGATTTCATCTTCATTTAACTGATTTCATCGTTAACTGATTTCATCGTTAACTGATTTCATCGTTAACTGATTTCATCTTCATTTAACTGATTTCATCGTTAACTGATTTCATCGTTAACTGATTTCATCTTCATTTAACTGATTTCATCGTTAACTGATTTCATCTTCATTCTTCATTTAACTGATTTCATCTTTAACTGATTTCATCGTTAACTGATTTCATCTTCATTTAACTGATTTCATCGTTAATTGATTTCATCGTTAACTGATTTCATCGTTAACTGATTTCATCTTCATTTAACTGATTTCATCGTTAACTGATTTCATCTTTAACTGATTTCATCTTCATTTAACTGATTTCATCGTTAACTGATTTCATCGTTAACTGATTTCATCGTTAACTGATTTCATCGTTAACTGATTTCATCTTCATTTAACTGATTTCATTGTTAACTGATTTCATCGTTAACTGATTTCATCTTCATTTAACTGATTTCATCGTTAACTGATTTCATCGTTAACTGATTTCATCGTTAACTGATTTCATCTTCATTTAACTGATTTCATTTTCATTCTTCATTTAACTGATTTCATCGTTAACTGATTTCATCTTCATTTAACTGATTTCATCGTTAACTGATTTCATCGTTAACTGATTTCATCGTTAACTGATTTAATCTTTAACTGATTTCATCGTTAACTGATTTCATCTTCATTTAACTGATTTCATCGTTAATTGATTTCATCGTTAACTGATTTCATTTTCATTCTTCATTTAACTGATTTCATCGTTAACTGATTTCATCGTTAACTGATTTCATCTTCATTTAACTGATTTCATCGTTAACTGATTTCATCGTTAACTGATTTCATCTTCATTTAACTGATTTCATCGTTAACTGATTTCATCGTTAATTGATTTCATCGTTAACTGATTTCATTTTCATTCTTCATTTAACTGATTTCATCGTTAACTGATTTCATCGTTAACTGATTTCATCTTCATTTAACTGATTTCATCGTTAACTGATTTCATCGTTAATTGATTTCATCGTTAACTGATTTCATCTTCATTCTTCATTTAACTGATTTCATCGTTAACTGATTTCATCTTCATTTAACTGATTTCATCGTTAACTGATTTCATCGTTAACTGATTTCATCGTTAACTGATTTCATCTTCATTTAACTGATTTCATCGTTAACTGATTTCATCTTCATTCTTCATTTAACTGATTTCATCTTTAACTGATTTCATCGTTAACTGATTTCATCTTCATTTAACTGATTTCATCGTTAATTGATTTCATCGTTAACTGATTTCATCGTTAACTGATTTCATCTTCATTTAACTGATTTCATCGTTAACTGATTTCATCGTTAACTGATTTCATCTTTAACTGATTTCATCTTCATTTAACTGATTTCATCGTTAACTGATTTCATCGTTAACTGATTTCATCTTCATTTAACTGATTTCATTGTTAACTGATTTCATCGTTAACTGATTTCATCTTCATTTAACTGATTTCATCGTTAACTGATTTCATCGTTAACTGATTTCATCGTTAACTGATTTCATCTTCATTTAACTGATTTCATTTTCATTCTTCATTTAACTGATTTCATCGTTAACTGATTTCATCTTCATTTAACTGATTTAATCGTTAACTGATTTCATCGTTAACTGATTTCATCGTTAACTGATTTCATCTTCATTTAACTGATTTCATTTTCATTCTTCATTTAACTGATTTCATCGTTAACTGATTTCATCTTCATTTAACTGATTTCATCGTTAACTGATTTCATCGTTAACTGATTTCATCGTTAACTGATTTCATCTTTAACTGATTTCATCGTTAACTGATTTCATCTTCATTTAACTGATTTCATCGTTAACTGATTTCATCTTCATTTAATTGATTTCATCGTTAACTGATTTCATCGTTAACTGATTTCATCGTTAACTGATTTCATCTTCATTTAACTGATTTCATCGTTAACTGATTTCATCGTTAACTGATTTCATCTTCATTTAACTGATTTCATTTTCATTCTTCATTTAACTGATTTCATCGTTAACTGATTTCATCTTCATTTAACTGATTTCATCGTTAACTGATTTCATCGTTAACTGATTTCATCTTCATTTAACTGATTTCATTTTCATTCTTCATTTAACTGATTTCATCGTTAACTGATTTCATCGTTAACTGATTTCATCTTCATTTAACTGATTTCATTGTTAACTGATTTCATCGTTAACTGATTTCATCTTCATTTAACTGATTTCATCGTTAACTGATTTCATCGTTAACTGATTTCATCGTTAACTGATTTCATCTTCATTTAACTGATTTCATCGTTAACTGATTTCATCGTTAATTGATTTCATCGTTAACTGATTTCATTTTCATTCTTCATTTAACTGATTTCATTCTTAACTGATTTCATCGTTAACTGATTTCATCTTCATTTAACTGATTTCATCGTTAACTGATTTCATCGTTAATTGATTTCATCGTTAACTGATTTCATCTTCATTTAACTGATTTCATCGTTAATTGATTTCATCGTTAACTGATTTCATCGTTAACTGATTTCATCGTTAACTGATTTCATCTTCATTCTTCATTTAACTGATTTCATCTTTAACTGATTTCATCGTTAACTGATTTCATCTTCATTTAACTGATTTCATCGTTAACTGATTTCATCGTTAATTGATTTCATCGTTAACTGATTTCATCTTCATTTAACTGATTTCATCGTTAATTGATTTCATCGTTAACTGATTTCATCGTTAACTGATTTCATCGTTAACTGATTTCATCTTCATTCTTCATTTAACTGATTTCATCTTTAACTGATTTCATCGTTAATTGATTTCATCGTTAACTGATTTCATCGTTAATTGATTTCATCGTTAACTGATTTCATCTTCATTTAACTGATTTCATCGTTAACTGATTTCATCTTCATTCTTCATTTAACTGATTTCATCTTTAACTGATTTCATCGTTAACTGATTTCATCTTCATTTAACTGATTTCATCGTTAATTGATTTCATCGTTAACTGATTTCATCGTTAACTGATTTCATCTTCATTTAACTGATTTCATCGTTAACTGATTTCATCTTCATTTAACTGATTTCATCGTTAACTGATTTCATCGTTAACTGATTTCATCGTTAACTGATTTCATCTTCATTTAACTGATTTCATCTTCATTTAACTGATTTCATCGTTAACTGATTTCATCGTTAACTGATTTCATCTTCATTTAATTGATTTCATCGTTAACTGATTTCATCGTTAACTGATTTCATCGTTAACTGATTTCATCTTCATTTAACTGATTTCATCGTTAACTGATTTCATCGTTAACTGATTTCATCGTTAACTGATTTCATCTTCATTTAACTGATTTCATCGTTAACTGATTTCATCGTTAACTGATTTCATCTTCATTTAACTGATTTCATCGTTAACTGATTTCATCGTTAATTGATTTCATCGTTAACTGATTTCATTTTCATTCTTCATTTAACTGATTTCATCGTTAACTGATTTCATCGTTAACTGATTTCATCTTCATTTAACTGATTTCATCGTTAACTGATTTCATCGTTAATTGATTTCATCGTTAACTGATTTCATCTTCATTTAACTGATTTCATCGTTAACTGATTTCATCGTTAACTGATTTCATCGTTAACTGATTTCATCTTCATTTAACTGATTTCATCGTTAACTGATTTCATCTTCATTCTTCATTTAACTGATTTCATCTTTAACTGATTTCATCGTTAACTGATTTCATCTTCATTTAACTGATTTCATCGTTAATTGATTTCATCGTTAACTGATTTCATCGTTAACTGATTTCATCTTCATTTAACTGATTTCATCGTTAACTGATTTCATCGTTAACTGATTTCATCTTTAACTGATTTCATCTTCATTTAACTGATTTCATCGTTAACTGATTTCATCGTTAACTGATTTCATCTTCATTTAACTGATTTCATTGTTAACTGATTTCATCGTTAACTGATTTCATCTTCATTTAACTGATTTCATCGTTAACTGATTTCATCGTTAACTGATTTCATCTTCATTTAACTGATTTCATTTTCATTCTTCATTTAACTGATTTCATCGTTAACTGATTTCATCTTCATTTAACTGATTTCATCGTTAACTGATTTCATCGTTAACTGATTTCATCGTTAACTGATTTCATCTTTAACTGATTTCATCGTTAACTGATTTCATCTTCATTTAACTGATTTCATCGTTAACTGATTTCATCTTCATTTAATTGATTTCATCGTTAACTGATTTCATCGTTAACTGATTTCATCGTTAACTGATTTCATCTTCATTTAACTGATTTCATCGTTAACTGATTTCATCGTTAACTGATTTCATCTTCATTTAACTGATTTCATTTTCATTCTTCATTTAACTGATTTCATCGTTAACTGATTTCATCTTCATTTAATTGATTTCATCGTTAACTGATTTCATCGTTAACTGATTTCATCTTCATTTAACTGATTTCATCGTTAACTGATTTCATCGTTAACTGATTTCATCTTCATTTAACTGATTTCATCGTTAACTGATTTCATCGTTAATTGATTTCATCGTTAACTGATTTCATTTTCATTCTTCATTTAACTGATTTCATCGTTAACTGATTTCATCTTCATTTAACTGATTTCATCGTTAACTGATTTCATCGTTAACTGATTTCATCTTCATTTAACTGATTTCATCGTTAACTGATTTCATCGTTAACTGATTTCATCGTTAACTGATTTCATCTTCATTTAACTGATTTCATTGTTAACTGATTTCATCGTTAACTGATTTCATCTTCATTTAACTGATTTCATCGTTAACTGATTTCATCGTTAACTGATTTCATCGTTAACTGATTTCATCTTCATTTAACTGATTTCATTTTCATTCTTCATTTAACTGATTTCATCGTTAACTGATTTCATCTTCATTTAACTGATTTCATCGTTAACTGATTTCATCGTTAACTGATTTCATCTTCATTTAACTGATTTCATTGTTAACTGATTTCATCGTTAACTGATTTCATCTTCATTTAACTGATTTCATCGTTAACTGATTTCATCGTTAACTGATTTCATCGTTAACTGATTTCATCTTCATTTAACTGATTTCATCGTTAACTGATTTCATCGTTAATTGATTTCATCGTTAACTGATTTCATTTTCATTCTTCATTTAACTGATTTCATCGTTAACTGATTTCATCGTTAACTGATTTCATCTTCATTTAACTGATTTCATCGTTAACTGATTTCATCGTTAACTGATTTCATCTTCATTCTTCATTTAACTGATTTCATCTTTAACTGATTTCATCGTTAACTGATTTCATCTTCATTTAACTGATTTCATCGTTAATTGATTTCATCGTTAACTGATTTCATCGTTAACTGATTTCATCTTCATTTAACTGATTTCATCGTTAACTGATTTCATCGTTAACTGATTTCATCTTTAACTGATTTCATCTTCATTTAACTGATTTCATCGTTAACTGATTTCATCGTTAACTGATTTCATCGTTAACTGATTTCATCTTCATTTAACTGATTTCATCTTCATTTAACTGATTTCATCGTTAACTGATTTCATCGTTAACTGATTTCATCTTCATTTAATTGATTTCATCGTTAACTGATTTCATCGTTAACTGATTTCATCGTTAACTGATTTCATCTTCATTTAACTGATTTCATCGTTAACTGATTTCATCGTTAACTGATTTCATCTTCATTTAACTGATTTCATCGTTAACTGATTTCATCGTTAACTGATTTCATCTTCATTTAACTGATTTCATCGTTAACTGATTTCATCGTTAACTGATTTCATCTTCATTTAACTGATTTCATTGTTAACTGATTTCATCGTTAACTGATTTCATCTTCATTTAACTGATTTCATCGTTAACTGATTTCATCGTTAACTGATTTCATCGTTAACTGATTTCATCTTCATTTAACTGATTTCATCGTTAACTGATTTCATCGTTAATTGATTTCATCGTTAACTGATTTCATTTTCATTCTTCATTTAACTGATTTCATCGTTAACTGATTTCATCGTTAACTGATTTCATCTTCATTTAACTGATTTCATCGTTAACTGATTTCATCGTTAACTGATTTCATCTTCATTCTTCATTTAACTGATTTCATCTTTAACTGATTTCATCGTTAACTGATTTCATCTTCATTTAACTGATTTCATCGTTAATTGATTTCATCGTTAACTGATTTCATCGTTAACTGATTTCATCTTCATTTAACTGATTTCATCGTTAACTGATTTCATCGTTAACTGATTTCATCTTTAACTGATTTCATCTTCATTTAACTGATTTCATCGTTAACTGATTTCATCGTTAACTGATTTCATCGTTAACTGATTTCATCTTCATTTAACTGATTTCATCTTCATTTAACTGATTTCATCGTTAACTGATTTCATCGTTAACTGATTTCATCTTCATTTAATTGATTTCATCGTTAACTGATTTCATCGTTAACTGATTTCATCGTTAACTGATTTCATCTTCATTTAACTGATTTCATCGTTAACTGATTTCATCGTTAACTGATTTCATCTTCATTTAACTGATTTCATCGTTAACTGATTTCATCGTTAACTGATTTCATCTTCATTTAACTGATTTCATCGTTAACTGATTTCATCGTTAATTGATTTCATCGTTAACTGATTTCATCTTCATTCTTCATTTAACTGATTTCATCGTTAACTGATTTCATCTTCATTTAACTGATTTCATCGTTAACTGATTTCATCGTTAACTGATTTCATCGTTAACTGATTTCATCTTCATTTAACTGATTTCATCGTTAACTGATTTCATCTTCATTCTTCATTTAACTGATTTCATCTTTAACTGATTTCATCGTTAACTGATTTCATCTTCATTTAACTGATTTCATCGTTAATTGATTTCATCGTTAACTGATTTCATCGTTAACTGATTTCATCTTCATTTAACTGATTTCATCGTTAACTGATTTCATCGTTAACTGATTTCATCTTTAACTGATTTCATCTTCATTTAACTGATTTCATCGTTAACTGATTTCATCGTTAACTGATTTCATCTTCATTTAATTGATTTCATCGTTAACTGATTTCATCGTTAACTGATTTCATCGTTAACTGATTTCATCTTCATTTAACTGATTTCATCGTTAACTGATTTCATCGTTAACTGATTTCATCTTCATTTAACTGATTTCATCGTTAACTGATTTCATCGTTAACTGATTTCATCGTTAACTGATTTCATCTTCATTTAACTGATTTCATCGTTAACTGATTTCATCGTTAATTGATTTCATCGTTAACTGATTTCATTTTCATTCTTCATTTAACTGATTTCATCGTTAACTGATTTCATCGTTAACTGATTTCATCTTCATTTAACTGATTTCATCGTTAACTGATTTCATCGTTAATTGATTTCATCGTTAACTGATTTCATCTTCATTCTTCATTTAACTGATTTCATCGTTAACTGATTTCATCTTCATTTAACTGATTTCATCGTTAACTGATTTCATCGTTAACTGATTTCATCTTCATTTAACTGATTTCATCGTTAACTGATTTCATCTTCATTCTTCATTTAACTGATTTCATCTTTAACTGATTTCATCGTTAACTGATTTCATCTTCATTTAACTGATTTCATCGTTAATTGATTTCATCGTTAACTGATTTCATCGTTAACTGATTTCATCTTCATTTAACTGATTTCATCGTTAACTGATTTCATCGTTAACTGATTTCATCTTTAACTGATTTCATCTTCATTTAACTGATTTCATCGTTAACTGATTTCATCGTTAACTGATTTCATCGTTAACTGATTTCATCTTCATTTAACTGATTTCATTTTCATTCTTCATTTAACTGATTTCATCGTTAACTGATTTCATCTTCATTTAACTGATTTCATCGTTAACTGATTTCATCTTCATTTAACTGATTTCATCGTTAACTGATTTCATCTTCATTTAATTGATTTCATCGTTAACTGATTTCATCGTTAACTGATTTCATCGTTAACTGATTTCATCTTCATTTAACTGATTTCATCGTTAACTGATTTCATCGTTAACTGATTTCATCTTCATTTAACTGATTTCATCGTTAACTGATTTCATCTTCATTCTTCATTTAACTGATTTCATCTTTAACTGATTTCATCGTTAACTGATTTCATCTTCATTTAACTGATTTCATCGTTAATTGATTTCATCGTTAACTGATTTCATCGTTAATTGATTTCATCGTTAACTGATTTCATCTTCATTTAACTGATTTCATCGTTAACTGATTTCATCTTCATTCTTCATTTAACTGATTTCATCTTTAACTGATTTCATCGTTAACTGATTTCATCTTCATTTAACTGATTTCATCGTTAATTGATTTCATCGTTAACTGATTTCATCGTTAACTGATTTCATCTTCATTTAACTGATTTCATCGTTAACTGATTTCATCGTTAACTGATTTCATCTTTAACTGATTTCATCGTTAACTGATTTCATCGTTAACTGATTTCATCGTTAACTGATTTCATCTTCATTTAACTGATTTCATCTTCATTTAACTGATTTCATCGTTAACTGATTTCATCGTTAACTGATTTCATCGTTAACTGATTTCATCTTCATTTAATTGATTTCATCGTTAACTGATTTCATCGTTAACTGATTTCATCGTTAACTGATTTCATCTTCATTTAACTGATTTCATCGTTAACTGATTTCATCGTTAACTGATTTCATCGTTAACTGATTTCATCTTCATTTAACTGATTTCATCGTTAACTGATTTCATCGTTAACTGATTTCATCTTCATTTAACTGATTTCATCGTTAACTGATTTCATCGTTAATTGATTTCATCGTTAACTGATTTCATTTTCATTCTTCATTTAACTGATTTCATCGTTAACTGATTTCATCGTTAACTGATTTCATCTTCATTTAACTGATTTCATCGTTAACTGATTTCATCGTTAATTGATTTCATCGTTAACTGATTTCATCTTCATTCTTCATTTAACTGATTTCATCGTTAACTGATTTCATCTTCATTTAACTGATTTCATCGTTAACTGATTTCATCGTTAACTGATTTCATCGTTAACTGATTTCATCTTCATTTAACTGATTTCATCGTTAACTGATTTCATCTTCATTCTTCATTTAACTGATTTCATCTTTAACTGATTTCATCGTTAACTGATTTCATCTTCATTTAACTGATTTCATCGTTAATTGATTTCATCGTTAACTGATTTCATCGTTAACTGATTTCATCTTCATTTAACTGATTTCATCGTTAACTGATTTCATCGTTAACTGATTTCATCTTTAACTGATTTCATCTTCATTTAACTGATTTCATCGTTAACTGATTTCATCGTTAACTGATTTCATCGTTAACTGATTTCATCTTCATTTAACTGATTTCATTGTTAACTGATTTCATCGTTAACTGATTTCATCTTCATTTAACTGATTTCATCGTTAACTGATTTCATCGTTAACTGATTTCATCGTTAACTGATTTCATCTTCATTTAACTGATTTCATTTTCATTCTTCATTTAACTGATTTCATCGTTAACTGATTTCATCTTCATTTAACTGATTTCATCGTTAACTGATTTCATCGTTAACTGATTTCATCGTTAACTGATTTCATCGTTAACTGATTTCATCGTTAACTGATTTCATCTTCATTTAACTGATTTCATCGTTAACTGATTTCATCTTCATTTAATTGATTTCATCGTTAACTGATTTCATCGTTAACTGATTTCATCGTTAACTGATTTCATCTTCATTTAACTGATTTCATCGTTAACTGATTTCATCGTTAACTGATTTCATCTTCATTTAACTGATTTCATTTTCATTCTTCATTTAACTGATTTCATCGTTAACTGATTTCATCTTCATTTAATTGATTTCATCGTTAACTGATTTCATCGTTAACTGATTTCATCTTCATTTAACTGATTTCATCGTTAACTGATTTCATCGTTAACTGATTTCATCTTCATTTAACTGATTTCATCGTTAACTGATTTCATATTTAATTGATTTCATCGTTAACTGATTTCATTTTCATTCTTCATTTAACTGATTTCATCGTTAACTGATTTCATCGTTAACTGATTTCATCGTTAACTGATTTCATCTTCATTTAACTGATTTCATTTTCATTCTTCATTTAACTGATTTCATCGTTAACTGATTTCATCTTCATTTAACTGATTTCATCGTTAACTGATTTCATCGTTAACTGATTTCATCGTTAACTGATTTCATCTTTAACTGATTTCATCGTTAACTGATTTCATCTTCATTTAACTGATTTCATCGTTAACTGATTTCATCTTCATTTAATTGATTTCATCGTTAACTGATTTCATCGTTAACTGATTTCATCGTTAACTGATTTCATCTTCATTTAACTGATTTCATCGTTAACTGATTTCATCGTTAACTGATTTCATCTTCATTTAACTGATTTCATCGTTAACTGATTTCATCGTTAACTGATTTCATCTTCATTTAACTGATTTCATCGTTAACTGATTTCATCGTTAACTGATTTCATCGTTAACTGATTTCATCTTCATTTAACTGATTTCATTGTTAACTGATTTCATCGTTAACTGATTTCATCTTCATTTAACTGATTTCATCGTTAACTGATTTCATCGTTAACTGATTTCATCGTTAACTGATTTCATCTTCATTTAACTGATTTCATTTTCATTCTTCATTTAACTGATTTCATCGTTAACTGATTTCATCTTCATTTAACTGATTTCATCGTTAACTGATTTCATCGTTAACTGATTTCATCGTTAACTGATTTCATCTTTAACTGATTTCATCGTTAACTGATTTCATCTTCATTTAACTGATTTCATCGTTAACTGATTTCATCTTCATTTAATTGATTTCATCGTTAACTGATTTCATCGTTAACTGATTTCATCGTTAACTGATTTCATCTTCATTTAACTGATTTCATCGTTAACTGATTTCATCGTTAACTGATTTCATCTTCATTTAACTGATTTCATTTTCATTCTTCATTTAACTGATTTCATCGTTAACTGATTTCATCTTCATTTAATTGATTTCATCGTTAACTGATTTCATCGTTAACTGATTTCATCGTTAACTGATTTCATCTTCATTTAACTGATTTCATCGTTAACTGATTTCATCGTTAACTGATTTCATCGTTAACTGATTTCATCTTCATTTAACTGATTTCATCGTTAACTGATTTCATCGTTAACTGATTTCATCTTCATTTAACTGATTTCATCGTTAACTGATTTCATCGTTAATTGATTTCATCGTTAACTGATTTCATTTTCATTCTTCATTTAACTGATTTCATCGTTAACTGATTTCATCGTTAACTGATTTCATCTTCATTTAACTGATTTCATCGTTAACTGATTTCATCGTTAATTGATTTCATCGTTAACTGATTTCATCTTCATTCTTCATTTAACTGATTTCATCGTTAACTGATTTCATCTTCATTTAACTGATTTCATCGTTAACTGATTTCATCGTTAACTGATTTCATCGTTAACTGATTTCATCTTCATTTAACTGATTTCATCGTTAACTGATTTCATCTTCATTCTTCATTTAACTGATTTCATCTTTAACTGATTTCATCGTTAACTGATTTCATCTTCATTTAACTGATTTCATCGTTAATTGATTTCATCGTTAACTGATTTCATCGTTAATTGATTTCATCGTTAACTGATTTCATCTTCATTTAACTGATTTCATCGTTAACTGATTTCATCTTCATTCTTCATTTAACTGATTTCATCTTTAACTGATTTCATCGTTAACTGATTTCATCTTCATTTAACTGATTTCATCGTTAATTGATTTCATCGTTAACTGATTTCATCGTTAATTGATTTCATCGTTAACTGATTTCATCTTCATTTAACTGATTTCATCGTTAACTGATTTCATCTTCATTCTTCATTTAACTGATTTCATCTTTAACTGATTTCATCGTTAACTGATTTCATCTTCATTTAACTGATTTCATCGTTAATTGATTTCATCGTTAACTGATTTCATCGTTAATTGATTTCATCGTTAACTGATTTCATCTTCATTTAACTGATTTCATCGTTAACTGATTTCATCTTCATTCTTCATTTAACTGATTTCATCTTTAACTGATTTCATCGTTAATTGATTTCATCGTTAACTGATTTCATCTTCATTTAACTGATTTCATCGTTAATTGATTTCATCGTTAACTGATTTCATCGTTAACTGATTTCATCTTCATTTAACTGATTTCATCGTTAACTGATTTCATCGTTAACTGATTTCATCTTCATTTAACTGATTTCATCGTTAACTGATTTCATCGTTAACTGATTTCATCGTTAACTGATTTCATCTTCATTTAACTGATTTCATCGTTAACTGATTTCATCGTTAATTGATTTCATCGTTAACTGATTTCATTTCATTCTTCATTTAACTGATTTCATCGTTAACTGATTTCATCGTTAACTGATTTCATCTTCATTTAACTGATTTCATCGTTAACTGATTTCATCGTTAATTGATTTCATCGTTAACTGATTTCATCTTCATTCTTCATTTAACTGATTTCATCGTTAACTGATTTCATCTTCATTTAACTGATTTCATCGTTAACTGATTTCATCGTTAACTGATTTCATCGTTAACTGATTTCATCTTCATTTAACTGATTTCATCGTTAACTGATTTCATCTTCATTCTTCATTTAACTGATTTCATCTTTAACTGATTTCATCGTTAACTGATTTCATCTTCATTTAACTGATTTCATCGTTAATTGATTTCATCGTTAACTGATTTCATCGTTAACTGATTTCATCTTCATTTAACTGATTTCATCGTTAACTGATTTCATCGTTAACTGATTTCATCGTTAACTGATTTCATCTTCATTTAACTGATTTCATCGTTAACTGATTTCATCGTTAACTGATTTCATCTTCATTTAACTGATTTCATCGTTAACTGATTTCATCGTTAACTGATTTCATCTTCATTTAACTGATTTCATCGTTAACTGATTTCATCGTTAACTGATTTCATCGTTAACTGATTTCATCTTCATTTAACTGATTTCATTGTTAACTGATTTCATCGTTAACTGATTTCATCTTCATTTAACTGATTTCATCGTTAACTGATTTCATCGTTAACTGATTTCATCGTTAACTGATTTCATCTTCATTTAACTGATTTCATTTTCATTCTTCTTTTAACTGATTTCATCGTTAACTGATTTCATCTTCATTTAACTGATTTCATCGTTAACTGATTTCATCGTTAACTGATTTCATCTTTAACTGATTTCATCGTTAACTGATTTCATCTTCATTTAACTGATTTCATCGTTAACTGATTTCATCTTCATTTAATTGATTTCATCGTTAACTGATTTCATCGTTAACTGATTTCATCGTTAACTGATTTCATCTTCATTTAACTGATTTCATCGTTAACTGATTTCATCGTTAACTGATTTCATCTTCATTTAACTGATTTCATTTTCATTCTTCATTTAACTGATTTCATCGTTAACTGATTTCATCGTTAACTGATTTCATCTTCATTTAATTGATTTCATCGTTAACTGATTTCATCGTTAACTGATTTCATCGTTAACTGATTTCATCTTCATTTAACTGATTTCATCGTTAACTGATTTCATCGTTAACTGATTTCATCTTCATTTAACTGATTTCATCGTTAACTGATTTCATCGTTAACTGATTTCATCTTCATTTAACTGATTTCATCGTTAACTGATTTCATCGTTAATTGATTTCATCGTTAACTGATTTCATTTTCATTCTTCATTTAACTGATTTCATCGTTAACTGATTTCATCGTTAACTGATTTCATCGTTAACTGATTTCATCTTCATTTAACTGATTTCATTTTCATTCTTCATTTAACTGATTTCATCGTTAACTGATTTCATCTTCATTTAACTGATTTCATCGTTAACTGATTTCATCGTTAACTGATTTCATCGTTAACTGATTTCATCTTTAACTGATTTCATCGTTAACTGATTTCATCTTCATTTAACTGATTTCATCGTTAACTGATTTCATCTTCATTTAATTGATTTCATCGTTAACTGATTTCATCGTTAACTGATTTCATCGTTAACTGATTTCATCTTCATTTAACTGATTTCATCGTTAACTGATTTCATCGTTAACTGATTTCATCTTCATTTAACTGATTTCATCGTTAACTGATTTCATCGTTAACTGATTTCATCTTCATTTAACTGATTTCATCGTTAACTGATTTCATCGTTAACTGATTTCATCGTTAACTGATTTCATCTTCATTTAACTGATTTCATTGTTAACTGATTTCATCGTTAACTGATTTCATCTTCATTTAACTGATTTCATCGTTAACTGATTTCATCGTTAACTGATTTCATCGTTAACTGATTTCATCTTCATTTAACTGATTTCATTTTCATTCTTCATTTAACTGATTTCATCGTTAACTGATTTCATCTTCATTTAACTGATTTCATCGTTAACTGATTTCATCGTTAACTGATTTCATCGTTAACTGATTTCATCTTTAACTGATTTCATCGTTAACTGATTTCATCTTCATTTAACTGATTTCATCGTTAACTGATTTCATCTTCATTTAATTGATTTCATCGTTAACTGATTTCATCGTTAACTGATTTCATCGTTAACTGATTTCATCTTCATTTAACTGATTTCATCGTTAACTGATTTCATCGTTAACTGATTTCATCTTCATTTAACTGATTTCATTTTCATTATTCATTTAACTGATTTCATCGTTAACTGATTTCATCTTCATTTAATTGATTTCATCGTTAACTGATTTCATCGTTAACTGATTTCATCGTTAACTGATTTCATCTTCATTTAACTGATTTCATCGTTAACTGATTTCATCGTTAACTGATTTCATCGTTAACTGATTTCATCTTCATTTAACTGATTTCATCGTTAACTGATTTCATCGTTAACTGATTTCATCTTCATTTAACTGATTTCATCGTTAACTGATTTCATCGTTAATTGATTTCATCGTTAACTGATTTCATTTTCATTCTTCATTTAACTGATTTCATCGTTAACTGATTTCATCGTTAACTGATTTCATCTTCATTTAACTGATTTCATCGTTAACTGATTTCATCGTTAATTGATTTCATCGTTAACTGATTTCATCTTCATTCTTCATTTAACTGATTTCATCGTTAACTGATTTCATCTTCATTTAACTGATTTCATCGTTAACTGATTTCATCGTTAACTGATTTCATCTTCATTTAACTGATTTCATCGTTAACTGATTTCATCTTCATTCTTCATTTAACTGATTTCATCTTTAACTGATTTCATCGTTAACTGATTTCATCTTCATTTAACTGATTTCATCGTTAATTGATTTCATCGTTAACTGATTTCATCGTTAATTGATTTCATCGTTAACTGATTTCATCTTCATTTAACTGATTTCATCGTTAACTGATTTCATCTTCATTCTTCATTTAACTGATTTCATCTTTAACTGATTTCATCGTTAACTGATTTCATCTTCATTTAACTGATTTCATCGTTAATTGATTTCATCGTTAACTGATTTCATCGTTAATTGATTTCATCGTTAACTGATTTCATCTTCATTTAACTGATTTCATCGTTAACTGATTTCATCTTCATTCTTCATTTAACTGATTTCATCTTTAACTGATTTCATCTTTAACTGATTTCATCTTCATTTAACTGATTTCATCGTTAATTGATTTCATCGTTAACTGATTTCATCGTTAATTGATTTCATCGTTAACTGATTTCATCTTCATTTAACTGATTTCATCGTTAACTGATTTCATCTTCATTCTTCATTTAACTGATTTCATCTTTAACTGATTTCATCGTTAACTGATTTCATCTTCATTTAACTGATTTCATCGTTAATTGATTTCATCGTTAACTGGTTTCATCGTTAACTGATTTCATCTTCATTTAACTGATTTCATCGTTAACTGATTTCATCGTTAACTGATTTCATCTTTAACTGATTTCATCTTCATTTAACTGATTTCATCGTTAACTGATTTCATCGTTAACTGATTTCATCGTTAACTGATTTCATCTTCATTTAACTGATTTCATCTTCATTTAACTGATTTCATCGTTAACTGATTTCATCGTTAACTGATTTCATCTTCATTTAATTGATTTCATCGTTAACTGATTTCATCGTTAACTGATTTCATCGTTAACTGATTTCATCTTCATTTAACTGATTTCATCGTTAACTGATTTCATCGTTAACTGATTTCATCGTTAACTGATTTCATCTTCATTTAACTGATTTCATCGTTAACTGATTTCATCGTTAACTGATTTCATCTTCATTTAACTGATTTCATCGTTAACTGATTTCATCGTTAATTGATTTCATCGTTAACTGATTTCATTTTCATTCTTCATTTAACTGATTTCATCGTTAACTGATTTCATCGTTAACTGATTTCATCTTCATTTAACTGATTTCATCGTTAACTGATTTCATCGTTAATTGATTTCATCGTTAACTGATTTCATCTTCATTCTTCATTTAACTGATTTCATCGTTAACTGATTTCATCTTCATTTAACTGATTTCATCGTTAACTGATTTCATCGTTAACTGATTTCATCGTTAACTGATTTCATCTTCATTTAACTGATTTCATCGTTAACTGATTTCATCTTCATTCTTCATTTAACTGATTTCATCTTTAACTGATTTCATCGTTAACTGATTTCATCTTCATTTAACTGATTTCATCGTTAATTGATTTCATCGTTAACTGATTTCATCGTTAACTGATTTCATCTTCATTTAACTGATTTCATCGTTAACTGATTTCATCTTTAACTGATTTCATCTTCATTTAACTGATTTCATCGTTAACTGATTTCATCGTTAACTGATTTCATCGTTAACTGATTTCATCTTCATTTAACTGATTTCATTGTTAACTGATTTCATCGTTAACTGATTTCATCTTCATTTAACTGATTTCATCGTTAACTGATTTCATCGTTAACTGATTTCATCGTTAACTGATTTCATCGTTAACTGATTTCATCTTCATTTAACTGATTTCATCGTTAACTGATTTCATCTTCATTTAACTGATTTCATCTTCATTTAACTGATTTCATTTTCATTCTTCATTTAACTGATTTCATCGTTAACTGATTTCATCTTCATTTAACTGATTTCATCGTTAACTGATTTCATCGTTAACTGATTTCATCGTTAACTGATTTCATCTTTAACTGATTTCATCGTTAACTGATTTCATCTTCATTTAACTGATTTCATCGTTAACTGATTTCATCTTCATTTAATTGATTTCATCGTTAACTGATTTCATCGTTAACTGATTTCATCGTTAACTGATTTCATCTTCATTTAACTGATTTCATCGTTAACTGATTTCATCGTTAACTGATTTCATCTTCATTTAACTGATTTCATTTTCATTCTTCATTTAACTGATTTCATCGTTAACTGATTTCATCTTCATTTAATTGATTTCATCGTTAACTGATTTCATCGTTAACTGATTTCATCTTCATGTAACTGATTTCATCGTTAACTGATTTCATCGTTAACTGATTTCATCTTCATTTAACTGATTTCATCGTTAACTGATTTCATCGTTAATTGATTTCATCGTTAACTGATTTCATTTTCATTCTTCATTTAACTGATTTCATCGTTAACTGATTTCATCGTTAACTGATTTCATCTTCATTTAACTGATTTCATCGTTAATTGATTTCATCGTTAACTGATTTCATCTTCATTTAACTGATTTCATCGTTAACTGATTTCATCGTTAACTGATTTCATCTTTAACTGATTTCATCGTTAACTGATTTCATCGTTAACTGATTTCATCTTCATTTAACTGATTTCATTGTTAACTGATTTCATCGTTAACTGATTTCATCTTCATTTAATTGATTTCATCGTTAACTGATTTCATCTTCATTTAATTGATTTCATCGTTAACTGATTTCATCGTTAACTGATTTCATCGTTAACTGATTTCATCTTCATTTAACTGATTTCATCGTTAACTGATTTCATCGTTAACTGATTTCATCTTCATTTAACTGATTTCATCGTTAACTGATTTCATCGTTAACTGATTTCATCTTCATTTAACTGATTTCATCGTTAACTGATTTCATCGTTAACTGATTTCATCGTTAACTGATTTCATCGTTAACTGATTTCATCTTCATTTAACTGATTTCATCGTTAACTGATTTCATCTTCATTTAACTGATTTCATCGTTAACTGATTTCATCGTTAACTGATTTCATCGTTAACTGATTTCATCTTCATTTAACTGATTTCATTTTCATTCTTCATTTAACTGATTTCATCGTTAACTGATTTCATCTTCATTTAACTGATTTCATCGTTAACTGATTTCATTGTTAACTGATTTCATCTTTAACTGATTTCATCGTTAACTGATTTCATCTTCATTTAACTGATTTCATCGTTAACTGATTTCATCTTCATTTAATTGATTTCATCGTTAACTGATTTCATCGTTAACTGATTTCATCGTTAATTGATTTCATCGTTAACTGATTTCATCTTCATTTAACTGATTTCATCGTTAATTGATTTCATCGTTAACTGATTTCATCGTTAACTGATTTCATCGTTAACTGATTTCATCTTCATTCTTCATTTAACTGATTTCATCTTTAACTGATTTCATCGTTAACTGATTTCATCTTCATTTAACTGATTTCATCGTTAATTGATTTCATCGTTAACTGATTTCATCGTTAACTGATTTCATCTTCATTTAACTGATTTCATCGTTAACTGATTTCATCGTTAACTGATTTCATCTTTAACTGATTTCATCTTCATTTAACTGATTTCATCGTTAACTGATTTCATCGTTAACTGATTTCATCTTCATTTAACTGATTTCATCTTCATTTAACTGATTTCATCGTTAACTGATTTCATCGTTAACTGATTTCATCTTCATTTAATTGATTTCATCGTTAACTGATTTCATCGTTAACTGATTTCATCGTTAACTGATTTCATCGTTAACTGATTTCATCTTCATTTAACTGATTTCATCGTTAACTGATTTCATCGTTAACTGATTTCATCGTTAACTGATTTCATCGTTAACTGATTTCATCTTCATTTAACTGATTTCATCGTTAACTGATTTCATCGTTAACTGATTTCATCTTCATTTAACTGATTTCATCGTTAACTGATTTCATCGTTAATTGATTTCATCGTTAACTGATTTCATTTTCATTCTTCATTTAACTGATTTCATCGTTAACTGATTTCATCGTTAACTGATTTCATCTTCATTTAACTGATTTCATCGTTAACTGATTTCATCGTTAATTGATTTCATCGTTAACTGATTTCATCTTCATTCTTCATTTAACTGATTTCATCGTTAACTGATTTCATCTTCATTTAACTGATTTCATCGTTAACTGATTTCATCGTTAACTGATTTCATCGTTAACTGATTTCATCTTCATTTAACTGATTTCATCGTTAACTGATTTCATCTTCATTCTTCATTTAACTGATTTCATCGTTAACTGATTTCATCGTTAACTGATTTCATCTTCATTTAACTGATTTCATCGTTAATTGATTTCATCGTTAACTGATTTCATCGTTAACTGATTTCATCTTCATTTAACTGATTTCATCGTTAACTGATTTCATCGTTAACTGATTTCATCTTTAACTGATTTCATCTTCATTTAACTGATTTCATCGTTAACTGATTTCATCGTTAACTGATTTCATCGTTAACTGATTTCATCTTCATTTAACTGATTTCATTGTTAACTGATTTCATCGTTAACTGATTTCATCTTCATTTAACTGATTTCATCGTTAACTGATTTCATCGTTAACTGATTTCATCGTTAACTGATTTCATCTTCATTTAACTGATTTCATTTTCATTCTTCATTTAACTGATTTCATCGTTAACTGATTTCATCTTCATTTAACTGATTTCATCGTTAACTGATTTCATCGTTAACTGATTTCATCGTTAACTGATTTCATCGTTAACTGATTTCATCTTTAACTGATTTCATCGTTAACTGATTTCATCTTCATTTAACTGATTTCATCGTTAACTGATTTCATCTTCATTTAATTGATTTCATCGTTAACTGATTTCATCGTTAACTGATTTCATCGTTAACTGATTTCATCTTCATTTAACTGATTTCATCGTTAACTGATTTCATCGTTAACTGATTTCATCTTCATTTAACTGATTTCATTTTCATTCTTCATTTAACTGATTTCATCGTTAACTGATTTCATCTTCATTTAATTGATTTCATCGTTAACTGATTTCATCGTTAACTGATTTCATCTTCATTTAACTGATTTCATCGTTAACTGATTTCATCTTCATTTAACTGATTTCATTTTCATTCTTCATTTAACTGATTTCATCGTTAACTGATTTCATCTTCATTTAACTGATTTCATCGTTAACTGATTTCATCGTTAATTGATTTCATCGTTAACTGATTTCATTTTCATTCTTCATTTAACTGATTTCATCGTTAACTGATTTCATCGTTAACTGATTTCATCTTCATTTAACTGATTTCATCGTTAATTGATTTCATCGTTAACTGATTTCATCTTCATTTAACTGATTTCATCGTTAACTGATTTCATCGTTAACTGATTTCATCGTTAACTGATTTCATCGTTAACTGATTTCATCTTCATTTAACTGATTTCATTGTTAACTGATTTCATCGTTAACTGATTTCATCTTCATTTAATTGATTTCATCGTTAACTGATTTCATCTTCATTTAATTGATTTCATCGTTAACTGATTTCATCGTTAACTGATTTCATCGTTAACTGATTTCATCTTCATTTAACTGATTTCATCGTTAACTGATTTCATCGTTAACTGATTTCATCTTCATTTAACTGATTTCATCGTTAACTGATTTCATCGTTAACTGATTTCATCTTCATTTAACTGATTTCATCGTTAACTGATTTCATCGTTAACTGATTTCATCGTTAACTGATTTCATCTTCATTTAACTGATTTCATTGTTAACTGATTTCATCGTTAACTGATTTCATCTTCATTTAACTGATTTCATCGTTAACTGATTTCATCGTTAACTGATTTCATCGTTAACTGATTTCATCTTCATTTAACTGATTTCATTTTCATTCTTCATTTAACTGATTTCATCGTTAACTGATTTCATCTTCATTTAACTGATTTCATCGTTAACTGATTTCATCGTTAACTGATTTCATCTTTAACTGATTTCATCGTTAACTGATTTCATCTTCATTTAACTGATTTCATCGTTAACTGATTTCATCTTCATTTAATTGATTTCATCGTTAACTGATTTCATCGTTAACTGATTTCATCGTTAACTGATTTCATCTTCATTTAACTGATTTCATCGTTAACTGATTTCATCGTTAACTGATTTCATCTTCATTTAACTGATTTCATCGTTAACTGATTTCATCTTCATTTAACTGATTTCATCGTTAACTGATTTCATCGTTAACTGATTTCATCTTTAACTGATTTCATCTTCATTTAACTGATTTCATCGTTAACTGATTTCATCGTTAACTGATTTCATCGTTAACTGATTTCATCTTCATTTAACTGATTTCATCTTCATTTAACTGATTTCATCGTTAACTGATTTCATCGTTAACTGATTTCATCTTCATTTAACTGATTTCATCGTTAACTGATTTCATCGTTAATTGATTTCATCGTTAACTGATTTCATCTTCATTCTTCATTTAACTGATTTCATCGTTAACTGATTTCATCTTCATTTAACTGATTTCATCGTTAACTGATTTCATCTTCATTTAACTGATTTCATCGTTAACTGATTTCATCGTTAACTGATTTCATCTTCATTCTTCATTTAACTGATTTCATCTTTAACTGATTTCATCGTTAACTGATTTCATCTTCATTTAACTGATTTCATCGTTAATTGATTTCATCGTTAACTGATTTCATCGTTAACTGATTTCATCGTTAACTGATTTCATCTTCATTTAACTGATTTCATCGTTAATTGATTTCATCGTTAACTGATTTCATCGTTAATTGATTTCATCGTTAACTGATTTCATCTTCATTTAACTGATTTCATCGTTAACTGATTTCATCTTCATTCTTCATTTAACTGATTTCATCTTTAACTGATTTCATCGTTAACTGATTTCATCTTCATTTAACTGATTTCATCGTTAATTGATTTCATCGTTAACTGATTTCATCGTTAACTGATTTCATCTTCATTTAACTGATTTCATCGTTAACTGATTTCATCGTTAACTGATTTCATCTTTAACTGATTTCATCTTCATTTAACTGATTTCATCGTTAATTGATTTCATCGTTAACTGATTTCATCGTTAACTGATTTCATCGTTAACTGATTTCATCTTCATTTAACTGATTTCATCGTTAATTGATTTCATCGTTAACTGATTTCATCGTTAATTGATTTCATCGTTAACTGATTTCATCTTCATTTAACTGATTTCATCGTTAACTGATTTCATCTTCATTCTTCATTTAACTGATTTCATCTTTAACTGATTTCATCGTTAACTGATTTCATCTTCATTTAACTGATTTCATCGTTAATTGATTTCATCGTTAACTGATTTCATCGTTAATTGATTTCATCGTTAACTGATTTCATCTTCATTTAACTGATTTCATCGTTAACTGATTTCATCTTCATTCTTCATTTAACTGATTTCATCTTTAACTGATTTCATCGTTAACTGATTTCATCTTCATTTAACTGATTTCATCGTTAATTGATTTCATCGTTAACTGGTTTCATCGTTAACTGATTTCATCTTCATTTAACTGATTTCATCGTTAACTGATTTCATCGTTAACTGATTTCATCTTTAACTGATTTCATCTTCATTTAACTGATTTCATCGTTAACTGATTTCATCGTTAACTGATTTCATCGTTAACTGATTTCATCTTCATTTAACTGATTTCATCTTCATTTAACTGATTTCATCGTTAACTGATTTCATCGTTAACTGATTTCATCTTCATTTAATTGATTTCATCGTTAACTGATTTCATCGTTAACTGATTTCATCGTTAACTGATTTCATCTTCATTTAACTGATTTCATCGTTAACTGATTTCATCGTTAACTGATTTCATCGTTAACTGATTTCATCTTCATTTAACTGATTTCATCGTTAACTGATTTCATCGTTAACTGATTTCATCTTCATTTAACTGATTTCATCGTTAACTGATTTCATCGTTAATTGATTTCATCGTTAACTGATTTCATTTTCATTCTTCATTTAACTGATTTCATCGTTAACTGATTTCATCGTTAACTGATTTCATCTTCATTTAACTGATTTCATCGTTAACTGATTTCATCGTTAATTGATTTCATCGTTAACTGATTTCATCTTCATTCTTCATTTAACTGATTTCATCGTTAACTGATTTCATCTTCATTTAACTGATTTCATCGTTAACTGATTTCATCGTTAACTGATTTCATCGTTAACTGATTTCATCTTCATTTAACTGATTTCATCGTTAACTGATTTCATCTTCATTCTTCATTTAACTGATTTCATCTTTAACTGATTTCATCGTTAACTGATTTCATCTTCATTTAACTGATTTCATCGTTAATTGATTTCATCGTTAACTGATTTCATCGTTAACTGATTTCATCTTCATTTAACTGATTTCATCGTTAACTGATTTCATCTTTAACTGATTTCATCTTCATTTAACTGATTTCATCGTTAACTGATTTCATCGTTAACTGATTTCATCGTTAACTGATTTCATCTTCATTTAACTGATTTCATTGTTAACTGATTTCATCGTTAACTGATTTCATCTTCATTTAACTGATTTCATCGTTAACTGATTTCATCGTTAACTGATTTCATCGTTAACTGATTTCATCGTTAACTGATTTCATCTTCATTTAACTGATTTCATCGTTAACTGATTTCATCTTCATTTAACTGATTTCATCTTCATTTAACTGATTTCATTTTCATTCTTCATTTAACTGATTTCATCGTTAACTGATTTCATCTTCATTTAACTGATTTCATCGTTAACTGATTTCATCGTTAACTGATTTCATCGTTAACTGATTTCATCTTTAACTGATTTCATCGTTAACTGATTTCATCTTCATTTAACTGATTTCATCGTTAACTGATTTCATCTTCATTTAATTGATTTCATCGTTAACTGATTTCATCGTTAACTGATTTCATCGTTAACTGATTTCATCTTCATTTAACTGATTTCATCGTTAACTGATTTCATCGTTAACTGATTTCATCTTCATTTAACTGATTTCATTTTCATTCTTCATTTAACTGATTTCATCGTTAACTGATTTCATCTTCATTTAATTGATTTCATCGTTAACTGATTTCATCGTTAACTGATTTCATCTTCATGTAACTGATTTCATCGTTAACTGATTTCATCGTTAACTGATTTCATCTTCATTTAACTGATTTCATCGTTAACTGATTTCATCGTTAATTGATTTCATCGTTAACTGATTTCATTTTCATTCTTCATTTAACTGATTTCATCGTTAACTGATTTCATCGTTAACTGATTTCATCTTCATTTAACTGATTTCATCGTTAATTGATTTCATCGTTAACTGATTTCATCTTCATTTAACTGATTTCATCGTTAACTGATTTCATCGTTAACTGATTTCATCTTTAACTGATTTCATCGTTAACTGATTTCATCGTTAACTGATTTCATCTTCATTTAACTGATTTCATCGTTAACTGATTTCATCGTTAACTGATTTCATCTTCATTTAATTGATTTCATCGTTAACTGATTTCATCTTCATTTAATTGATTTCATCGTTAACTGATTTCATCGTTAACTGATTTCATCGTTAACTGATTTCATCTTCATTTAACTGATTTCATCGTTAACTGATTTCATCGTTAACTGATTTCATCTTCATTTAACTGATTTCATCGTTAACTGATTTCATCGTTAACTGATTTCATCTTCATTTTCGTTAACTGATTTCATCGTTAACTGATTTCATCTTCATTTAACTGATTTCATCGTTAACTGATTTCATCTTCATTTAACTGATTTCATCGTTAACTGATTTCATCGTTAACTGATTTCATCGTTAACTGATTTCATCTTCATTTAACTGATTTCATTTTCATTCTTCATTTAACTGATTTCATCGTTAACTGATTTCATCTTCATTTAACTGATTTCATCGTTAACTGATTTCATCGTTAACTGATTTCATCTTTAACTGATTTCATCGTTAACTGATTTCATCTTCATTTAACTGATTTCATCGTTAACTGATTTCATCTTCATTTAATTGATTTCATCGTTAACTGATTTCATCGTTAACTGATTTCATCGTTAATGATTTCATCGTTAACTGATTTCATCTTCATTTAACTGATTTCATCGTTAACTGATTTCATCGTTAACTGATTTCATCGTTAACTGATTTCATCGTTAACTGATTTCATCTTCATTCTTCATTTAACTGATTTCATCTTTAACTGATTTCATCGTTAACTGATTTCATCTTCATTTAACTGATTTCATCGTTAATTGATTTCATCGTTAACTGATTTCATCGTTAACTGATTTCATCTTCATTTAACTGATTTCATCGTTAACTGATTTCATCGTTAACTGATTTCATCTTTAACTGATTTCATCTTCATTTAACTGATTTCATCGTTAACTGATTTCATCGTTAACTGATTTCATCTTCATTTAACTGATTTCATCTTCATTTAACTGATTTCATCGTTAACTGATTTCATCGTTAACTGATTTCATCTTCATTTAATTGATTTCATCGTTAACTGATTTCATCGTTAACTGATTTCATCGTTAACTGATTTCATCTTCATTTAACTGATTTCATCGTTAACTGATTTCATCGTTAACTGATTTCATCGTTAACTGATTTCATCGTTAACTGATTTCATCTTCATTTAACTGATTTCATCGTTAACTGATTTCATCGTTAACTGATTTCATCTTCATTTAACTGATTTCATCGTTAACTGATTTCATCGTTAATTGATTTCATCGTTAACTGATTTCATTTTCATTCTTCATTTAACTGATTTCATCGTTAACTGATTTCATCGTTAACTGATTTCATCTTCATTTAACTGATTTCATCGTTAACTGATTTCATCGTTAATTGATTTCATCGTTAACTGATTTCATCTTCATTCTTCATTTAACTGATTTCATCGTTAACTGATTTCATCTTCATTTAACTGATTTCATCGTTAACTGATTTCATCGTTAACTGATTTCATCGTTAACTGATTTCATCTTCATTTAACTGATTTCATCGTTAACTGATTTCATCTTCATTCTTCATTTAACTGATTTCATCGTTAACTGATTTCATCGTTAACTGATTTCATCTTCATTTAACTGATTTCATCGTTAATTGATTTCATCGTTAACTGATTTCATCGTTAACTGATTTCATCTTCATTTAACTGATTTCATCGTTAACTGATTTCATCGTTAACTGATTTCATCTTTAACTGATTTCATCTTCATTTAACTGATTTCATCGTTAACTGATTTCATCGTTAACTGATTTCATCGTTAACTGATTTCATCTTCATTTAACTGATTTCATTGTTAACTGATTTCATCGTTAACTGATTTCATCTTCATTTAACTGATTTCGTTAACTGATTTCATCGTTAACTGATTTCATCGTTAACTGATTTCATCTTCATTTAACTGATTTCATTTTCATTCTTCATTTAACTGATTTCATCGTTAACTGATTTCATCTTCATTTAACTGATTTCATCGTTAACTGATTTCATCGTTAACTGATTTCATCGTTAACTGATTTCATCTTTAACTGATTTCATCGTTAACTGATTTCATCTTCATTTAACTGATTTCATCGTTAACTGATTTCATCTTCATTTAATTGATTTCATCGTTAACTGATTTCATCGTTAACTGATTTCATCGTTAACTGATTTCATCTTCATTTAACTGATTTCATCGTTAACTGATTTCATCGTTAACTGATTTCATCTTCATTTAACTGATTTCATTGTTAACTGATTTCATCGTTAACTGATTTCATCTTCATTTAATTGATTTCATCGTTAACTGATTTCATCTTCATTTAATTGATTTCATCGTTAACTGATTTCATCGTTAACTGATTTCATCGTTAACTGATTTCATCTTCATTTAACTGATTTCATCGTTAACTGATTTCATCGTTAACTGATTTCATCTTCATTTAACTGATTTCATCGTTAACTGATTTCATCGTTAACTGATTTCATCTTCATTTAACTGATTTCATCGTTAACTGATTTCATCGTTAACTGATTTCATCGTTAACTGATTTCATCGTTAACTGATTTCATCTTCATTTAACTGATTTCATCGTTAACTGATTTCATCTTCATTTAACTGATTTCATCGTTAACTGATTTCATCGTTAACTGATTTCATCGTTAATGATTTCATCTTCATTTAACTGATTTCATTTTCATTCTTCATTTAACTGATTTCATCGTTAACTGATTTCATCTTCATTTAACTGATTTCATCGTTAACTGATTTCATTGTTAACTGATTTCATCTTTAACTGATTTCATCGTTAACTGATTTCATCTTCATTTAACTGATTTCATCGTTAACTGATTTCATCTTCATTTAATTGATTTCATCGTTAACTGATTTCATCGTTAACTGATTTCATCGTTAACTGATTTCATCGTTAACTGATTTCATCTTCATTTAACTGATTTCATCGTTAATTGATTTCATCGTTAACTGATTTCATCGTTAACTGATTTCATCGTTAACTGATTTCATCTTCATTCTTCATTTAACTGATTTCATCTTTAACTGATTTCATCGTTAACTGATTTCATCTTCATTTAACTGATTTCATCGTTAACTGATTTCATCGTTAACTGATTTCATCGTTAACTGATTTCATCTTCATTTAACTGATTTCATCGTTAACTGATTTCATCGTTAACTGATTTCATCTTTAACTGATTTCATCTTCATTTAACTGATTTCATCGTTAACTGATTTCATCGTTAACTGATTTCATCTTATAACTGATTTTCATCTTCATTTAACTGATTTCATCGTTAACTGATTTCATCGTTAACTGATTTCATCTTCATTTAATTGATTTCATCGTTAACTGATTTCATCGTTAACTGATTTCATCGTTAACTGATTTCATCGTTAACTGATTTCATCTTCATTTAACTGATTTCATCGTTAACTGATTTCATCGTTAACTGATTTCATCGTTAACTGATTTCATCGTTAACTGATTTCATCTTCATTTAACTGATTTCATCGTTAACTGATTTCATCGTTAACTGATTTCATCTTCATTTAACTGATTTCATCGTTAACTGATTTCATCGTTAATTGATTTCATCGTTAACTGATTTCATTTTCATTCTTCATTTAACTGATTTCATCGTTAACTGATTTCATCGTTAACTGATTTCATCTTCATTTAACTGATTTCATCGTTAACTGATTTCATCGTTAATTGATTTCATCGTTAACTGATTTCATCTTCATTCTTCATTTAACTGATTTCATCGTTAACTGATTTCATCTTCATTTAACTGATTTCATCGTTAACTGATTTCATCGTTAACTGATTTCATCTTCATCGTTAACTGATTTCATCTTCATTTCAAACTGATTTCATCGTTAACTGATTTCATCGTTAACTGATCTTCATTTAACTGATTCATCGTTAATTCTGATTTCATCGTTAACTGATTTCATCTTCATTTAACTGATTTCATCGTTAACTGATTTCATCGTTAACTGATTTCATCGTTAACTGATTTCATCTTCATTTAACTGATTTCATCGTACTGATTTCATCGTTAACTGATTTCATCTTCATTTAACTGATTTCATCGTTAACTGATTTCATCGTTAACTGATTCATCTTCATTTAACTGATTTCATCGTTAACTTTACTGTTCATCGTTAACTGATTTCATCTTCATTTAACTGATTTCATTTTAACTGATTTCATCGTTAACTGATTTCATCTTCATTTAACTGATTTCATCGTTAACTGATTTCATCGTTAACTGATTTCATCGTTAACTGATTTCATCTTAATTCATCTTTAACTGATTTCATCGTTACTGATTCATCTTCATTAACTGATTTCATCGTTAACTGATTTCATCTTCATTTAACTGATTTCATCCGTTAACTGATTTCATCGTTAACTGATTTCATCAGTTAACTGATTTCATCGTTAACTGATTTCATCGTTAACTGATTTCATCGTTAACTGATTTCATCTTCATTTAACTGATTTCATCGTTAACTGATTTCATCTTCATTTAATTGATTTCATCGGTCTGTTTCATCTTAACTGATTTCATCTTCGATTTAACTGATTCATCGTTAACTGTTTCATCTGTCATTAACTGATTTCATCTTCATCTTCATTTAACTGATTTCATCGTTAACTGATTTCATCGTTAACTGATTCATCTTTCATCGTTAACTGATTTCATTTCATTCTTCATTTAACTGATTTCATCGTTAACTGATTTCATCGTTAACTGATTCATCTTCATTTAACTGATTTCATCGTTAATTACTGATTTCATCTTCATTTAACTGATCATCGTAACTGATTTCATCGTTACTGATTTCATCGTTAACTGATTTCATCGTTAACTGATTTCATCTTCATTTAACTGATTTCATCGTTTCATCGTTACTGATTTCATCTTAATCTGATTTCATCGTTAACTGATTTCATCTTCATTTAATTGATTTCATCGTTAACTGATTTCATCGTTAACTGATTTCATCGTTAACTGATTTCATCTTCATTTAACTGATTTCATCGTTAACTGATTTCATCGTTAACTGATTTCATCTTCATTTAACTGATTTCATCGTTAACTGATTTCATCGTTAACTGATTTCATCTTCATTTAACTGATTTCATCGTTAACTGATTTCATCGTTAACTGATTTCATCGTTAACTGATTTCATCTTCATTTAACTGATTCATTGTTACTGATTTCATCGTTAACTGATTTCATCTTCATTTAACTGATTTCATCGTTAACTGATTTCATCGTTAACTGATTTCATCGTTACTGATTCATCTTCATTCTGATTTCATTAACTGATTTCATCGTTAACTGATTTCATCTTATACTGATTCTCGTAATTTCATCGTTAACTGATTTCATCGTTAACTGATTTCATCGTTAACTGATTTCATCTTCATTTAACTGATTTCATCGTTAACTGATTTCATCTTCATTTAATTCATCGTTAACTGATTTCATCGTTAACTGATTTCATCGTTAACTGATTTCATCTTCATTTAACTGATTTCATCGTTAACTGATTTCATCGTTAACTGATTTCATCTTCATTAAGATTTCATCGTTAACTGATTTCATCTTCATTTAACTGATTTCATCGTTAACTGATTTCATCGTTAACTGATTTCATCGTTAACTGATTTCATCTTCATTTTAACTGATTTCATCGTTAACTGATTTCATCGTTAACTGATTTCATCGTTAACTGATTTCATCTTCATTTAACTGATTTCATCTCATTTAACTGATTCATCGTTAACTGATTTCATCAGTTAACTGATTTCATCTTCATTTAACTGATTTCATCGTTAACTGATTTCATCGTTAATTGATTTCATCGTTAACTGATTTCATCTTCATTTAACTGATTTCATCGTTAACTGATTTCATCTTCATTTAACTGATTTCATCGTTAACTGATTTCATCGTTAACTGATTTCATCGTTAACTGATTTCATCGTTAACTGATTTCATCTTCATTCTTCATTTAACTGATTTCATCTTTAACTGATTTCATCGTTAACTGATTTCATCTTCATTTAACTGATTTCATCGTTAACTTGATTTCATCGTTAAACTGATTTCATCGTTAACTGATTTCATCGTTAACTGATTTCATCTTCATTTAACTGATTTTCATCGTTAACTGATTTCATCGTTAACTGATTTCATCGTTAACTGATTTCATCGTTAACTGATTTCATCTTCATTTAACTGATTTCATCGTTAACTGATTTCATCTTCATTCTTCATTTAACTGATTTCATCTTTAACTGATTTCATCGTTAACTGATTTCATCTTCATTTAACTGATTTCATCGTTAATGATTTCATCGTTAACTGATTTCATCGTTAACTGATTTCATCTTCATTACTGATTTCATCGTAACTGATTTCATCGTTAACTGATTTCATCGTTAACTGATTTCATCTTCATTTAACTGATTTCATCGTTAAATGATTTCATCGTTAACTGATTTCATCGTTAACTGATTTCATCGTTAACTGATTTCATCTTCATTTAACTGATTTCATCGTTAATTGATTTCATCGTTAACTGATTTCATCGTTAATTGATTTCATCGTTAACTGATTTCATCTTCATTTAACTGATTCATCGTTAACTGATTTCATCTTCATTCTTCATTAACTGATTTCATCTTTAACTGATTTCATCGTTAACTGATTCATCTTCATTTAACTGATTTCATCGTTAATTGATTTCATCGTTAACTGATTTCATCGTTAATTGATTTCATCGTTAACTGATTTCATCTCATTTAACTGATTTCATCGTTAACTGATTTCATCTCATCTTCATTAACTGATTTCATCTTTAACTGATTTCATCGTTAACTGATTTCATCTTCATTTAACTGATTTCATCGTTAATTGATTTCATCGTTAACTGATTTCATCGTTAACTGATTTCATCTTTAACTGATTTCATCGTTAACTGATTTCATCGTTAACTGATTTCATCGTTAACTGATTTCATCTTCATTTAACTGATTTCATCGTACTGATTTCATGTTAATGATTTCATCGTTAACTGATTTCATCGTTAACTGATTTCATCTTTAACTGATTTCATCGTAACTGATTTCATCGTTAACTGATTTCATCTTCATTTAACTGATTTCATCGTTAACTGATTTCATCGTTAACTGATTTCATCGTTAACTGATTTCATCTTCATTTAACTGATTTCATCGTTAACTGATTTCATCGTTAACTGATTTCATCGTTAATTCTTCATTTAACTGATTTCATCGTTAACTGATTTCATCTTCATTTAACTGATTTCATCGTTAACTGATTTCATCGTTAACTGATTTCATCGTTAACTGATTTCATCTTTAACTGATTTCATCGTTAACTGATTTCATCTTCATTTAACTGATTTCATCGTTAACTGATTTCATCTTCATTAACTGATTTCATCGTTACTGATTTCATCGTTAACTGATTTCATCGTTAACTGATTTCATCTCATTAACTGATTTCATCGTTAACTGATTTCATCGTTAACTGATTTCATCGTTATAACTGATTTCATCGTTAACTGATTTCATCGTTAACTGATTCATCTTTTAAATGATTTCATCATCATTTAACTGATTTCATCGTTAACTGATTTCATCTTCATTTAACTTGATTTCATCGTTAACTGATTTCATCGTTAACTGATTTCATCGTTAACTGATTTCATCTTCATTTAACTGATTTCATCGTTAACTGATTTCATCGTTAACTGATTTCATCTTTAACTGATTTCATCGTCATTAACTGATTTCATCGTTAACTGATTTCATCGTTAACTGATTTCATCTTCATTTAACTGATTTCATCGTTAACTGATTTCATCGTTAACTGATTTCATCGTTAACTGATTTCATTTCATTCTTCATTTTAACTGATTTCATCGTTAACTGATTTCATCGTTAACTGATTTCATCTTCATTTAACTGATTTCATCGTTAACTGATTTCATCGTTAACTGATTTCATCGTTAACTGATTTCATCTTCATTCTTCATTTAACTGATTTCATCGTTAACTGATTTCATCTTCATTTAACTGATTTCATCGTTAACTGATTTCATCGTTAACTGATTTCATCTTCATTTAACTGATTTCATCGTTAACTGATTTCATCGTTAACTGATTTCATCTTCATTTAACTGATTTCATCGTTAACTGATTTCATCGTTAACTGATTTCATCGTTAACTGATTTCATCTTCATTTAACTGATTTCATTTTCATTCTTCATTTAACTGATTTCATCGTTAACTGATTTCATCTTCATTTAACTGATTTCATCGTTAACTGATTTCATCGTTAACTGATTTCATCGTTAACTGATTTCATCTTTAACTGATTTCATCGTTAACTGATTTCATCTTCATTTAACTGATTTCATCGTTAACTGATTTCATCTTCATTTAACTGATTTCATCGTTAACTGATTTCATCGTTAACTGATTTCATCGTTAACTGATTTCATCTTCATTTAACTGATTTCATCGTTAACTGATTTCATCTTCATTCTTCATTTAACTGATTTCATCTTTAACTGATTTCATCGTTAACTGATTTCATCTTCATTTAACTGATTTCATCGTTAATTGATTTCATCGTTAACTGATTTCATCGTTAACTGATTTCATCGTTAACTGATTTCATCTTCATTCATTTAACTGATTTCATCGTTAACTGATTTCATCGTTAACTGATTTCATCTCATTTAACTGATTTCATCGTTAATTGATTTCATCGTTAACTGATTTCATCGTTAACTGATTTCATCGTTAACTGATTTCATCTTCATTTAACTGATTTCATCGTTAACTGATTTCATTCATCTCATTTAACTGATTTCATCTTTAACTGATTTCATCGTTAACTGATTTCATCTTCATTTAACTGATTTCATCGTTAACTGATTTCATCGTTAACTGATTTCATCGTTAACTGATTTCATCTTCATTTAACTGATTTCATCGTTAACTGATTTCATTCGTTAACTGATTTCATCTTTAACTGATTTCATCTTCATTTAACTGATTTCATCGTTAACTGATTTCATCGTTAACTGATTTCATCGTTAACTGATTTCATCTTCATTTAACTGATTTCATCTTTTAACTGATTTCATCGTTAACTGATTTCATCGTTAACTGATTTCATCTTCATTTAATTGATTTCATCGTTAACTGATTTCATCGTTAACTGATTTCATCGTTAACTGATTTCATCTTCATTTAACTGATTTCATCGTTAACTGATTTCATCGTTAACTGATTTCATCTTCATTTAACTGATTTCATCGTTAACTGATTTCATCGTTAACTGATTTCATCTCATTTAACTGATTTCATCGTTAACTGATTTCATCGTTAACTTGATTTCATCGTTAACTGATTTCATTTTCATTCTTCATTAAACTGATTTCATCGTTAACTGATTTCATCGTTAACTGATTTCATCTTCATTTAACTGATTTCATCGTTAACTGATTTCATCGTTAACTGATTTCATCGTTAACTGATTTCATCGTTAACTGATTTCATCTTCATTTAACTGATTTCATCGTTAACTGATTTCATCGTTAATTGATTTCATCGTTAACTGATTTCATCTTCATTCTTCATTAACTGATTTCATCGTTAACTGATTTCATCTTCATTTAACTGATTTCATCGTTAACTGATTTCATCGTTAACTGATTTCATCTTCATTTAACTGATTTCATCGTTAACTGATTTCATCTTCATTCTTCATTTAACTGATTTCATCTTTAACTGATTTCATCGTTAACTGATTTCATCTTCATTTAACTGATTTCATCGTTAATTGATTTCATCGTTAACTGATTTCATCGTTAACTGATTTCATCTTCATTTAACTGATTTCATCGTTAAACTGATTTCATCGTTAACTGATTTCATCTTTAACTGATTTCATCTTCATTAACTGATTTCATCGTTAACTGATTTCATCGTTAACTGATTTCATCGTTAACTGATTTCATCTTCATTTAACTGATTTCATCGTTAACTGATTTCATCGTTAACTGATTTCATCTTCATTAACTGATTTCATCGTTAACTGATTTCATCGTTAACTGATTTCATCGTTAACTGATTTCATCTTCATTTAACTGATTTCATTTCATTTTCATTTAACTGATTTCATCGTTAACTGATTTCATCTTCATTTAACTGATTTCATCGTTAACTGATTTCATCGTTAACTGATTTCATCGTTAACTGATTTCATCGTTAACTGATTTCATCTTTAACTGATTTCATCGTTAACTGATTTCATCTTCTTTAATTGATTTCATCGTTAACTGATTTCATCGTTAACTGATTTCATCGTTAACTGATTTCATCTTCATTTAACTGATTTCATCGTTAACTGATTTCATCGTTAACTGATTTCATCGTTAACTGATTTCATCTTCATTTAACTGATTTCATCGTTAACTGATTTCATCGTTAATTGATTTCATCGTTAACTGATTTCATTTCATCTTCATTTAACTGATTTCATCGTTAACTGATTTCATCGTTAACTGATTTCATCTTCATTTAACTGATTTCATCGTTAACTGATTTCATCGTTAAACTGATTTCATCTTCATTTAACTGATTTCATCGTTAACTGATTTCATCGTTAACTGATTTCATCGTTAACTGATTTCATCGTAACTGATTTCATCTCATTAACTGATTTCATTGTTAACTGATTTCATCGTTAAACTGATTTCATCTTCATTTAACTGATTTCATCGTTAACTGATTTCATCGTTAACTGATTTCATCGTTAACTGATTTCATCTTCATTTAACTGATATTTCATTCTTCATTTAACTGATTTCATCGTTAACTGATTTCATCTTCATTAACTGATTTCATCGTTAACTGATTTCATCGTTAACTGATTTCATCGTTAACTGATTTCATCGTTAACTGATTTCATCTTCATTTAACTGATTTCATCGTTAACTGATTTCATCTTCATTTAATGATTCATCGTTAACTGATTTCATCGTTAACTGATTTCATCGTTAACTGATTTCATCTTCATTTAACTGATTTCATCGTTAACTGATTTCATCGTTAACTGATTTCATCTTCATTTAACTGATTTCATCTCGTTTAACTGATTTCATCGTTAACTGATTTCATCGTCATTAATTGATTTCATCGTTAACTGATTTCATCGTTAACTGATTTCATCGTTAACTGATTTCATCTTCATTTAACTGATTTCATCGTTAACTGATTTCATCGTTAACTGATTTCATCTTCATTTAACTGATTTTCATCGTTAACTGATTTCATCGTTAACTGATTTCATCTTCATTTAACTGATTTCATCGTTAACTGATTTCATCGTTAATTGATTTCATCGTTAACTGATTTCATCTCATTTAACTGATTTCATCGTTAACTGATTTCATCGTTAACTGATTTCATCTTCATTTAACTGATTCATCGTAACTGATTTCATCGTTAATTGATTTCATCGTTAACTGATTTCATCTTCATTTAACTGATTTCATCGTTAACTGATTTCATCGTTAACTGATTTCATCGTTAACTGATTTCATCGTTAACTGATTTATCTTCATTCTTCATTTAACTGATTTCATCGTTAACTGATTTCATCGTTAACTGATTTCATCTTCTTTAACTGATTTCATCGTTAATTGATTTCATCGTTAACTGATTTCATCGTTAACTGATTTCATCGTTAACTGATTTCATCTTCATTTAACTGATTTCATCGTTAACTGATTTCATCTTCTATTCTTCATTTAACTGATTTCATCTTTAACTGATTTCATCGTTAACTGATTTCATCTTCATTTAACTGATTTCATCGTTAACTGATTTCATCGTTAACTGATTTCATCGTTAACTGATTTCATCTTCATTAAACTGATTTCATCGTTAACTGATTTCATCGTTAACTGATTTCATCGTTAATTGATTTCATCGTTAACTGATTTCATCTTCATTTAACTGATTTCATCGATAATGATTCATCGTTAACTGATTTCATCGTTAACTGATTTCATCGTTAACTGATTTCATTTCATTTCATTTAACTGATTTCATCTTTAACTGATTTCATCGTTAACTGATTTCATCTTCATTTAACTGATTTCATCGTTAACTGATTTCATCGTTAACTGATTTCATCGTTAATTGATTTCATCGTTAACTGATTTCATCTCTTTAACTGATTTCATCGTTAACTGATTTCATCTTCATTCTTCATTTAACTGATTTCATCTTTAACTGATTTCATCGTTAACTGATTTCATCTTCATTTAACTGATTTCATCGTTAATTGATTTCATCGTTAACTGATTTCATCGTTAACTGATTTCATCGTTCATTAATTGATTTCATTCGTTAACTGATTTCATCGTTAACTGATTTCATCGTTAACTGATTTCATCTTCATTTAACTGATTTCATCGTTAACTGATTTCATCGTTAACTGATTTCATCTTCATTTAACTGATTTCATCTTCATTTAACTGATTTCATCGTTAACTGATTTCATCGTTAACTGATTTCATCTTCATTTAATGATTCATCGTTAACTGATTTCATCGTTAACTGATTTCATCGTTAACTGATTTCATCTTCATTTAACTGATTTCATCGTAACTGATTCATCGTTAACTGATTTCATCGTTAACTGATTTCATCTTCATTTAACTGATTTCATCGTTAACTGATTTTCATCGTTAACTGATTTCATCGTTAACTGATTTCATCTTCATTTAACTGATTTCATCGTTAACTGATTTCATCTAATCTTCATTTAACTGATTTCATCGTTAACCTGATTTCATCGTTAACTGATTTCATCTTCATTTAACTGATTTCATCGTTAACTGATTTCATCGTTAATTGATTTCATCGTTAACTGATTTCATCGTTAACTATTTCATCTTCTTAACTGATTTCATCGTTAACTGATTTCATCGTTAACTGATTTCATCTTTAACTGATTTCATCGTTAACTGATTTCATCGTTAACTGATTTCATCGTTAACTGATTTCATCGTTAACTGATTTCATCTTCATTTAACTGATTTCATCGTTAACTGATTTCATCGTTAACTGATTTCATCTTCATTTAACTGATTTCATCGTTAACTGATTTCATCGTTAACTGATTTCATCGTTAACTGATTTCATCTTCATTAACTGATTTCATTTCCTTCTTCATTTAACTGATTTCATCGTTAACTGATTTCATCTTCATTTAACTGATTTCATCGTTAACTGATTTCATCGTTACTGATTTCATCGTTAACTGATTTCATCTTTAACTGATTTCATCGTTAACTGATTTCATCTTTAACTGATTTCATCGTAACTGATTTCATCTTCATTAATGATTTCATCGTTAACTGATTTCATCGTAACTGATTTCATCGTTAACTGATTTCATCTTCATTTAACTGATTTCATCGTTAACTGATTTCATCGTTAACTGATTTCATCGTTAACTGATTTCTTCATCTTCATTTAACTGATTTCATCGTTAACTGATTTCATCGTTAACTGATTTCATCGTTACTGATCTTACTGATTTCATCTTCATTTAACTGATTTCATCGTTAACTGATTTCATCGTTAACTGATTTCATCTCATTTAACTGATTTCATTTAATTTCATCGTTAATTTCATCGTTAACTGATTTCTTCATTCTTCATTTAACTGATTTCATCGTTAACTGATTTCATCGTTAACTGATTTCATCGTTAACTGATTTCATCGTTAACTGATTTCATCTTCATTTAACTGATTTCATCGTTAACTGATTTCTATCGTTAACTGATTTCTTCATTTAACTGATTTCATCGTTAACTGATTTCATGTTAACTGATTTCATCGTTAACTGATTTCATCGTACTGATTTCATTTAACTGATTTCATCTGATCATCGTAACTGATTTCATCTTCATTTAACTGATTTCATCGTTAACTGATTTCATCTTCATTTAATGATTTCATCGTTAACTGATTTCATCGTTAACTGATTTCATCGTTAACTGATTTCATCTTCATTTAACTGATTTCATCGTTAACTGATTTCATCGTTAACTGATTTCATCTTCATTTAACTGATTTCATCGTTAACTGATTTCATCGTTAACTGATTTCATCGTTAACTGATTCATCTTTAACTGATTTCATCGTTAACTGATTTCATCTTCATTTAAACTGATTTCATCGTTAACTGATTTCATCTTCATTTAATTGATTTCATCGTTAACTGATTTCATCGTTAACTGATTTCATCGTTAACTGATTTCATCTTCATTTAACTGATTTCATCGTTAACTGATTTCATCGTTAACTGATTTCATCTTCATTTAACTGATTTCATTTTCATTCTTCATTTAACTGATTTCATCGTTAACTGATTTCATCTTCATTTAACTTGATTTCATCGTTAACTGATTTCATCGTTAACTGATTTCATCTTCATTTAACTGATTTCATCGTTAACTGATTTCATCGTTAACTGATTTCATCTTCATTTAACTGATTTCATCGTTAACTGATTTCATCGTTAATTGATTTTCATCGTTAACTGATTTCATTTCATTCTTCATTTAACTGATTTCATCGTTAACTGATTTCATCGTTAACTGATTTCATCGTTAACTGATTTCATCTTCATTTAACTGATTTCATTGTTAACTGATTTCATCGTTAATTGATTTCATCGTTAACTGATTTCATCTTCATTTAACTGATTTCATCGTTAACTGATTTCATCGTTAACTGATTTCATCGTTAACTGATTTCATCGTTAATGATTTCATCATCTTTAACTGATTTCATTGTTAACTGATTTCATCGTTAACTGATTTTCATCTTCATTTAACTGATTTCATCGTTAACTGATTTCATCTTCATTTAATTGATTTCATCGTTAACTGATTTCATCGTTAACTGATTTCATCGTTAACTGATTTCATCTTCATTTAACTGATTTCATCGTTAACTGATTTCATCGTTAACTGATTTCATCTTCATTTAACTGATTTCATCGTTAACTGATTTTCATCGTTAACTGATTTCATCTTCATTTAACTGATTTCATCGTTAACTGATTTCATCGTTAACTGATTTCATCTTTACTGATTTCATTGTTAACTGATTTCATCGTTAACTGATTTCATCTATTTAACTGATTTCATCGTTAACTGATTTCATCGTTAACTGATTTCATCGTTAACTGATTTCATCTTCATTTAACTGATTTCATTTTCTATTCATCTTTAACTGATTTCATCGTTAACTGATTTCATCTTCATTTAACTGATTTCATCGTTAACTGATTTCATCGTTAACTGATTTCATCTTTAACTGATTTCATCTTTAACTGATTTCATCGTTAACTGATTTCATCTTCATTAACTGATTTCATCGTTAACTGATTCTCATCGTTAACTGATTTCATCTTCATTTAACTGATTTCATCGTTAACTGATTTCATCGTTAATATGATTTCATCGTTAACTGATTTCATCGTTAACTGATTTCATCGTTAACTGATTTCATCTTCATTTAACTGATTTCATCGTTAACTGATTTCATCGTTAACTGATTTCATCTTCATTTAACTGATTTCATTTCATTCTTCATTTAACTGATTTCATCGTTAACTGATTTCATCTTCATTTACTGATTTATCGTTAACTGATTTCATCGTTAACTGATTTCATCGTTAACTGATTTCATCTTCATTTAACTGATTTCATCGTTAACTGATTTCATCGTTAACTGATTTCATCGTTAACTGATTTCATCGTTAAACTGATTTCATCTTCATTTAACTGATTTCATCGTTAACTGATTTCATCGTTAACTGATTTCATCGTTAACTGATTTCATCTCATTCTTTAACTGATTTCATCGTTAACTGATTTCATCTTCATTTAACTGATTTCATCGTTAACTGATTTCATCGTTAACTGATTTCATCGTTTAACTGATTTCATCGTTAACTGATTTCATCGTTAACTGATTTCATCTTCATTTAACTGATTTCATCGTTAACTGATTTCATCGTTAATTGATTTCATCGTTAACTGATTTCATCAGTTAACTGATTTCATCGTTAACTGATTTCATCTTCATTAACTGATTTCATCGTTAACTGATTTCATCGTTAACTGATTTCATCGTTAACTGATTTCATCTTCATTTAACTGATTTCATCTTTAACTGATTTCATCGTAATCTTCATTTAACTGATTTCATCTTTAACTGATTTCATCGTTAACTGATTTCATCTTCATTTAACTGATTTCATCGTTAACTGATTTCATCGTTAACTGATTTCATCGTTAACTGATTTCATCGTTAACTGATTTCATCTTCATTTAACTGATTTCATCGTTAACTGATTTCCTTAATTCTTCATTTAACTGATTTCATCGTTAACTGATTTCATCGTTAACTGATTTCATCTTCATTTAACTGATTTCATCGTTAACTGATTTCATCGTTAACTGATTTCATCTCGTTAACTGATTTCATCGTTAACTGATTTCATCGTTAACTGATTTCATCTTCATTTAACTGATTTCATCGTTAACTGATTTTCATCTTTAACTGATTTCATCGTTAACTGATTTCATCGTTAACTGATTTCATCTTCATTTAACTGATTTCATCGTTAACTGATTTCATCGTTAACTGATTTCATCTTCGTTAACTGATTTCATCTTCATTTAACTGATTTCATCGTTAACTGATTTCATCGTTAACTGATTTCATCTTCATTTAAATGATTTCATCGTTAACTGATTTCATCTTCATTTAACTGATTTCATCGTTAACTGATTTCATCGTTAACTGATTTCATCTTCATTAACTGATTCATCGTTAACTGATTTCATCGTTAACTGATTTCATCGTTAACTGATTTCAATCAGTTAACTGATTTCATTGTTAACTGATTTCATCGTTAACTGATTTCATCTTCATTTAACTGATTTCATCGTTAACTGATTTCATCGTTAACTGATTTCATCGTTAACTGATTTCATCTTCAGTTAACTGATTTCATCTTTCATTCTTCATTAACTGATTTCATCGTTAACTGATTTCATCTTCATTTAACTGATT